>NC_080787.1:41363295-41977295 GCF_028018385.1 Neofelis nebulosa
TTTCATTCTTTCTCATTGCTAAGTAGTATTCCATTGTATACATAAACCACATCTTCTTTATCCATTTGTCAGTTGATGGACATTTAGGCTCTTTCCATAATTTGGCTATTGTTGAAAGTGCTGCTATAAACATTGGGGTACAAGTGCCCCCATGCATCAGCACTCCTGTATCCCTTAGATAAATTCCTTGCAGTCCTATTGCTGGGTCATAGGATAGATCTATTTTTAATTTTTTGAGGAACCTCTACAATTTTGAACTGAATTGACATAGGATAAGTTTTTCCCATTTCATTTGTTATTCTTCCATATATCTGAAGACACCGTATTTCACCTTGATTTTTCATTTCCATATTAGCTACTCTCTTTAGACTTTCTTCCCCTCTAATTGTCACCATCCTTTCTTATCATTATTTTATTAAGTCTTTCTGCCTTCTACACTGTAAGACCTAGGAATGCAGGTTTTTGCTACTTATCCCCATGAACTCCCTCTTTGGGCATGTTCATTAACAACCGTCAAGAATGGGGTGTCTAAGCCAAGAGACAGACTCTTAATTATTGAGAACAAACTGATGGTTACTAGAGGGGATGTGCGTGGGGGATGGGTGAAATAGGTGATGGGGATTAAGGGGGGCACCTGTTGTGCTGAGCACCAACCAGGTGATGTATGGAAGTGTTGAATCACTATATTGTGTACCTGAACCTAATATAACACTGTATGTTGACTATACTGGAATTAAACAAAAAAAATGGGGTGTCCAGAATAAACCTGCCATGTCAGAGGCAATCCAACCAAGGCAATCCAGTGGGTGAAAATGTCACTAGCTGTGGTTTAGACACTGGCTCTCTCCATCTGCCCAGGATCACACTGGCTTTGCTGGCAGCCATCACATGATGCTGCTGACTTACATAAAGCTAGCAGCCAATTGAGACCCCTGGCCCTTCCACATAAGGAGCTGCTTCTCCTGATACACTACTTTTGCCATTTTCTTTTTATTTGCTTGTGTGTTTGTTTAAAACAGCTTTATTGAGATATAATTCATATAGTATAAAATTCACCCACTTAAAGTGTATAATCCAGTGGGTTTTGATATATTCACAGTTGTGCAACTATTGCCACAATTAATTTCAGAACATTTCCATCCTGCCAAAAAAGAAACATGCACTGTACCCTTTAGTTATTACCTTCTGGTCCCCCCCAACTCCTCTGGACCTAGGCAATCACTAATCTACTTTCTGTCTTTATAGATTTGCCTATTTTGGATATGTCATATGAATAGAATCATATGTGGTCTTTTGTGACTGGCATCTTTCACTGATGTGGAAGTTTTCTAGGCTCATCCATGTTGTAGCATGTATCACTAATTCATGCCTTTTTGAAGCCGAGTAATATTACATTATATAGATTGAGCACAATTTGTGTATGTATTCACCAATTGATGGACATTTTGGTTGTTTCCACCTTTCAACTATTTTGAAGAATGGTGCTGTGAACGTTTGTGTACAAGTTTTGTGTGAACATATCTTTTTAATTCTCTTGGGTATATACCTGGGAATGAAATTTTTGGGTCATGTGGTCACTCTATGTTTAATTTTTGAAGAATTGCTAGACTGTTTTCCAAACTGTCCCGTATTACATTCCTTCCAGCAGTGTACCAGAGTTCCAATTCCTCTACATCCTCTTCAACACTTGACTTTTTGGAGAAAAGCTGTTGTAGGAGGTGTGATATGGTAACTTATTATAGTTTTGATTTGCTTTTCCCTGATGACTAATGATGTTGAGTATCTTTTCACCTACTTATTGGTCCTTTGTATATTTTCTTTGGAGGAATGTCTGTTTAAATTCAGTTCTTAATTGGGTTATTTGACTTTTTACTGTCCAGTTAAAGTATTCTTTATATATTCTGGATACCAGATCCTTATCAGATATAGTATTTGCAAATATTTTCTCCTATGTTGTACATTGCCTTTTCACTTTCTTGATGATATCCTTTAAAGCACAGAAGTTTTGAATGCTGGTGAAGTCTGATACACCTATTTTCTCTTTTGTTGCTTACATTTTTGGTGTTGTATCCAGAAAGCCACCGCCAAATCCAAGGTCACAGAGATTTACACTGTTTTCTTCTAAGCATTTTATCATTTTAGCTCTTTGATTCATTTTGAGCTAATTTTTGCATGTTGTGTGAGATAGGGGTTCAAATTCATTCTGTTGAATGTGGATATCCATTTGTCCCAGTGTCAATTTTTGAAGAGACTTTTCTTTTCCCCATTGAGTGAAAAATCCTTGCTGAAAAATCAATTGACCCCAGATATTTGGGTTTATTTCTAGACTTTTAATTCTATTCCATTGGTGTATATGTCTATCTTTATACCAATACCATTCTGTCCTGATAACTATTGTTTTGTAGTAAGTTTTGAAATTGGGAAGTGGTGACTCCTCCAACTTTGTTTTTTTGTTTTTGTTTTTTCCAGAACATTTTGGCTATTCTGGGTTCTTGAATTTCCATATGAATTTGAGGATGAGTTTTTCATTTCTACAGATAGCTAGCTGAGATTATGATAGAAATTGCATGACCTCTGTAGATCAGTTCAGGGAGCATTACCATCTTAACAATATTAAGTCTTCTGATCCATGAACATGGGGTACCTTTCCATTTATTTAAATCTTCTTTAATTTCTTTCAACAAAGTTTTATAATCTTCAACACTTGATCTTAGCCAAAAGGCCGAGAAGCGATAAAGTTTTATAATCTTCAAAACATGAGTTTTGTATTCCCCTTATTAAATTTATTCCTAAATATTTTATTGTCCTTGACACTATTATAAATGGAATTGTTTTCTTAATTCTATTCTCAGACTGTTCATTGCAAAATGTGTAAAAATACAATAGTTTTTCACATGTTAATCTTGCACTTTTCAATCTTGATTAACTCTTTTATTAGTTCTAATAGTTTTTTTAGTGTATTCTTTAGAATTATCTATATACACAATCATGTCATGTCTGAATGGAAGCGGTTTTACTTCTTGCTTTCCAAACTAAATGCCTTTTCTAATGTTGACATTTTAATACTAAGAGCAGAACTTTACATTTATTTCTATCCCATTTAATTTTGCTTGCTTTAACCCATAGTTCAGTTCTTTTAATTTGGATGGTCTTCTAGAGGGTTCTGTTTGAAATTCATCTTTTAATCCCCAGAATTTGGCACAGTGTCTGGTGTTTTGCATTCAATAAATGTTTAAATAAATTATGATTATGGTATGAATCTGTAATTTTGGCAATCTAGTTATGTTACATGTTTTTCATTAATAAAAACATTAAGCAACCTGGGTGCCAATAAAATTTCTAGAGCCCAAAGATATCAATGTAGTGGCAGTGACACCCAACACCTGCCCCTTCACAGTACCCAGAGGCTACACCAGAGGCAAGAGATGCAGCCTGAAAAAGCAATGGAAGTACAGCCATTATGTAAAAAAATGATGAAGGTTCTCAAAAAGTTAAAAATAGAACCATATAAAATCCAGCAATCCGAGTGAGAAGATGGAGGAGTAGTAGGGGGACCCTACGCTTGCCTTGTCCCTCAAACACAACCAGATAAATATCAAATCATTCTGAACACCCGCGAAATTGATCTAAGGACTGAGAGAACAAACTGCACATCTAGAGGGAGAAAAACGGCCACATCATGGAAGCTAGGAGATGTGGAGAGTTGATTTGGGGGAGAAAAGAACTGAAGGTGCCGTGGAGGGGAGGGAGACCTGATCATGAAGAGAGGAGAGAGAAAGAGAGAAAGCAAGTTCAGGGGTTTGCACAAGAAAAATTCGTTCTCAAAACTATTGACTGGGAAAAGGAGAGGGGCTGATGACTACAAGCTTTTATAAGTAGCAGACAGAGCTCAAAGTCTGAAGTTTTAGAAGTCCATGCCATAACTGGAGCCATGTCTGGCGGGCTTAGCAGTGTTCCTGTGGGGAAGGAGAGCGGAGGCCTGGGGGCAGTGAGGTCATACAGGGGGAAACAGTTCCCCTTCCTGAAGTGTATGTGGGAAGAGGTGCAGGTACCAACATGCTGCCCTGTTCATTAGCATAGGAACAGAGACACCTGCTGAGGGCAGCCAACCCTGGTGCCAGCTTTTTGCTGTACATTAATAACAGAAAAAGATAAGAACCATACGATACTATCAACAGATGCATAAAAAACATTTGCCAAAAAATAGCATCCATTCTTGATAAAAACCCTCAACAAAGAAGGGATAGATGGAACATATTTCAACATCATAAAGGCCATATGTGAAAGACCCACAGCTAGTATCATCCTCAATGGGGAAAAATTGAAAGCTTTTCCTCTATGGTCAGGAACAAAGCAGGGATTGTTATTTAACACAGTACTGGAAGTCTTAGGCTCCACAATAAGACAGCAAAAAGAAATAAAAGGCATCCAAATTGGCAAGGAATAAGTCAAATTTTCACTATTCGCAGATGACAGGATACTCTATGTAGACAACATGAAAGACTCCACCAAAAAATTGCTAGAACTAATACATGAATTCAGCGAAGTCACGGGATATAAAATCAACATACAGAAATCTGTTACATTTCTGTACACCAATAAAGAAGCAGCAGAAGAAATCAAGGCATCGATCCCAATTATAATTGCACCAAAACCATAAGATACTTAGGAATAAACCTAACCAAAGAGATAAAAGATCTGTACTCTTAAAACTATAGAACACTTAATAAAAGAAATTGAAGAGGACCCAAAGAAATGGAAAAACATTCCATGCTCATGGACTGGAAGAACAAACATTGTTAAAATGTTTATACCACCCAAAGCATTCTAAACATATAATGTAATCTCTATGAATATACCACCAGCATTTTTCACAGAGCTAGAACAAGCAGTCCTAAAATTTGTATGGAATCACAAAAGACTCTGAATAGCCAAAACAATCCTGAAAAAGAAAACCAAATCTGGAGGCATCACAATCCCAGACTTCAAGCTAGATTATAAAGCTGTAGTCATCAAGACAGTATGGTAATGGCAGAAAAACAGACACATCAATCAGTGGAACAGAAAAGAAAACCCAGAAATTGACCCACAGGTGTATGGTCAACTAATCTTTGACAGAGCAGGAAAGAATATCCAATGAAGAGGTGCCTGAGTGGTTCAATCGGTTAAGCATCCAAACTTGAATACGGCTCAGGTCATGATCTCACAGTTCATGAGACTGAGCCCTGCACTGGGCTCTGTGCTGAGAGTGCAAAGCCTGCTTGGGATTTTCTCCCTCTCTCTCTGTCCCTCCCCCACTTGTGCACAGGTGTACGTGCTCTCTCTTTCTCTTTCTCTCAAAATAAATAAATAAACTTAAAAAAAAAGAATATCCAATGTTGAAAAGACAGTCTCTTCAACAAATGATGTTGTGAAAACTGGACAGCAACATGAAGAAGAATGAAACTGGACCACTTTCTTATGCCATACTCAAAAATAAATTCAAAATGGATGAAAGACCTAAATATGAGACAGGAAATCATTAAAATCCTAGAGGAGAACACGGGCAGTAACCTCTTTGACCTTGGCTGGAGCAACTTCTTACTAGACATGTTGCTTAAGGCAAGAGAAACGAAAGCAAACATGAACTACTGGGACTCCATCAAGACAGAAAGCTTCTGCAAAGGAGCTTTCCAGCAAAGGAAACAAACAACAAAACTAAAAGGCAGCCTATGGAATGAGAGAGGATGTCTGACAAATGACATATCTGATAAAGGTTAGCATCTAAAATCTATAAGGCACTTATCAAACTCAACACTCAAAAAACATAATCCCAATTAAGAAATGGGTAGAAGACATGAATAGACATTTTTCCAAAGAAGACATCCAGATGGCTAACAGACACGTGAAAAGATACTGAACGTCACTCATCATCAGGGAAATGCAAATCAAACCACACTGAGATACCACCTCACACCTGTCAGAATGGCCAAAATTAACAGCATGGGAAACAACAGATGTTGGCGAGGTGGAGAAAGGGGAACGCTTTTACATTGTTGGTGGGAATGTAAACTGGTGCAGCCATTCTAGAGAACTGTATGGAGGTTCCTCGAAAAGTTAAAAATAGTACTACCCTATGACCCAGAAATTGCACTACCAGGTATTGACCGAAAAGATACAAAAATACAGATTCGAAGGGGCACATGCACCCTGTTATTTATAGCAACATTATCAACAATAGCCAAACTATGGAAAGAGCCCACAAATGTCCATCAGGTGATGAATGGATAAAGACTGTGGTATACATATTCAATGGAATATTACTCAGCCATCAAAAAGAATGAAATCTTGCCATTTGCAATGACATGAATGGAGGTAGACTGTATTATGCAAAGCGAAATAAGTCAGTCAGAGAAATACCAATACCATACGACTTCACTCTTATGTGTAATTTAAGAAAGAAAACAGAGCAACATAGGAGAAGGGGAAAAAAAGAGAGGGAAGCAAATCATAAGAGATTCTTAATTATAGAGAATAAACTGAGGGTGGACAGAGGGAGGTGGGTGGGGGAATGGGTAGATGGGTGATGGATATTAAGGAGGGCACTTGTTATAATGAGCACTGGGTAGTTACATGTAAGTGGTGACTCACTAAATTTTCTACTTCTGAAACCAATATTACACTATATATTAACTAGAATTTAAATAAAAAATAAAATAAAATTTAGGAATCCTACTCTTGGGTATATATCCAAAGAAAATGAAATCAGTATTTCAAAAAAATATCTGCACTCCTACACTCAGTGCAACATTATTCACAATGGCTAAGATATGGAAACAACCCAAGTGTCCACCCCTAGATGAATGGATAAAGAAAACGAACACACATACAGAGATACACATATACACACACTGAAATATTATTTAGTCTTAAAAAGGAAGGAAATCCATCATTTACCAGAACATTGATGAACCTGGAGGACATTATGCTAATAATGTGAAAACATTCAGGAAGAGAAAGAGAAATATATCATCATCTCACTTACATGAGGAATGTTTTCATGGATGGATTGTATCATGGTGAGGAAATTGCTTATCTCAGCTGGTGGAAGAGGGAAGTATCTTGGCTAAGACCATCCTAACAGCCAGGAGAGCCCATTCCCAGGGACTTCAGACTCAGAGTAGATATGGTGATGCCCAAAGTGGCCAGGATCTAAAAGAGTCAAACTCATAGAAGCAAAAAGGAGAATAGCAGTTGCTAGGGGTTAGGGAGCTGGCAGGATGTTAGTCAAAGGGTTAAAAATTTCAATTATGCAGAATGAATAAGTTCTGGAGATCTAATGTACAGCATGGTGACTGCAGTTAATAATACTCTCTTGCATTCTTGACGTTCGCTACGAGAGTAGATCTTAAATGTTTCACCACACACAATAAAAAGGTAGCTATGTGAAGTGATGGATGTGTTAATTTGTTTTATACATGTCACAATGTATGCAAACAGGAAAACATCATGTTGTGTACCTTAAATATACAGATTGTGTTTTGTCAATTATACGTCAATAAAGCTGAAAAAATTTTAAAAATGAAAAAAGAGAAGCAATGACATCACCACTGGACCAGACATTGGCCCTGGCCTTGAGGACTCTAACACCAGAGGATAAAAGTGAGGAATCCTCACATGGCCTGGGTAGCAGATGGCACCAAAGATGCTAGAGCGGGAGAGGAGAAAAACAGCTGTCATAATATGGGCAGGGTCTGGGAGGAGAGACCTTGGTCGTGTGCAAATGTGAAATGCTCTCCATGAACTCTTACAAGTAATGGAGAATACTCTCAGTGGGCTGCGGACCCCAGAATAAGAAGGAATGAGAGCCAAATGTCAATCATTTTCTCTCAGGGTGCTGGCTGTGGTGTGGGAAAACTTGAGCTCCATATGCAAAGGTCTCTATCACAAATTATTTCTTTGGTTCTACCTTCCCTTTGAAATGCCAATTCATTTTTCTTCTTTCCTTTAATTGTACACCCATAAGCTGCCTGCTTTGCTTCTTCAAATCCCATATAACCTATAGCCCATTAAATTTTGGCTTCAATATCCACCATGTACTGAAAGAAATCTACCTAAAGTCCCTCAGATCTCACTGTCACATCACACTTCATTTGCCACATGACCAAAGGATGGACAGAAGTCATAAGGGGAGTTGGAGCCTTCCATATCTGGATTGTGTACTCAAATGGCATAATTGCCTCCCATAATAACAGTGATAGTATTGCTTAATTTCCTAACTGCTTACTCTGCTCAGTCATGATTTTAAACATTATGTATACATACATATACGTATATGTGTGTGTGTGTATATATATATACTTATATGTATATATCTTTAAGATTCACAGTAACCCACTGAAGGTTAAGAAACTTCCTCTTTCCTTGTAAATGGCAGAGCCCACACTCCTAACCCATTCCCTCTGCTCACACTCACTTGAGAGAATGAAGTTTAGATAAAAGTGCCCTCCTCCATTTTCAACCCTGACATGCTAATAGGGTAGCCGTCTATTTCTATGTGAAAATCTTGTTTATGGAGAAACTACGCTCAATGCCTAATATCAACAGAAGCCACTTAACAGTGGTAAATTATTAACATTTCACATTGAGCCCAGAGTGATGAGTATACATTTAGTTACTACATGACTAAAATGAGCCAGAGCTTGGGTTAATATAGGTCTATGTTTTAGGAACTCAGCTTTTTCAGAAAGTTAGCACATTTAGGAATTCTACTTTGACTTACAGTACTAATCAAATTGCTTAAAAAGTCTAACTCCTGTACCAAATTTGTAAAACCATCATCATGCTAAAGTAATTGCCAAGGTCACAAAACGAAGATTGCAAACTGGAGTTCTAAGTGCCTCCTCCGCAGGGCAGCAGCTGGACTACACTACGCATGAAAACTCATTCTACATCAACTCCCTTTTGCAATGTCAGTAAGTTCCTCAGTGACAGGAGCCAGGCTGCCAAAAGTCAGCATCAGGATCTGGTCCAACACAAACACCCGGCATTGTGTGGCTAATGCACTGAATTAGAGTTATGCTGCTACCCTACCACTCCTTACTCAGAGACGACTTTCCAGATCCAAGAAAAACAGATCTGTCAGCATGAAAATTGGTACAGGAGTCAAACAGAGAAGTCAATGCCATTCAAATTCATTGTCATCAGCCAAGTCTGAGGAAGACCTGAAGAACCGCAAGCCCCTTGCTTGGGCTCACCCAACCTTATTTTTCACTTTACCATATCTCAGGCAGATGAGTCTGTGTGGAGAGGAAAGGATTATTTGATCTGTTTACCAGTCAATTTTAGCACAAAGCACAGTGTTCAGGGAGCTTGTCCACCAGCCTAAGGCAGGCTAGAACCAAACTTTGTTCCATACATTAAAAAGTAAGAAATTACGACCATAGTGACAGCTTCTTCATGGCCCGATGGGACCAGAGCTCCAGACAGAGCCATACTGAAGTCACTTTTGAAAATTGTTCACTCTCCTGTCATTCCCCTCCTTGCCCCAAACGCATGTTTCCTAACTTTTCCTTAATATTCATACAGATTCCTTCTCCCTGCTCTCTTTACCAGGCGGCCCCCTCATTGTTCTGTTCCTCTCCACATTTCTGTTAAGTGAACATCTAGCAGACTGTAAATGATTGTGGTCTACAGAGTCGACTTAATTATTTTGGAAACTCATTCTTGGTTGTTCATCTTTAAAGGAAGCTTCCATCCTATAACTAGGAATCTAGCATGTCTTACAGAGGAGAATTCTGTGATTCTCAAACTTCAGGCTGCACCAGAATTATACAAGGAACTCGTAAAAAATGCAGTTTGCCCATGGTGGGGCCCACATTCACCAAATGCCTGCACGGAGCTCAGGATTTAGATTTGGCACTTTAACAAACCCTGGCATAGACAGAGTCTAAGATCTTCCCTCCCTCTCAATTCTTGGGCCCTTCAGAGTCTACATTTTCAAAAGTTCCTCAAATGATTCTGATGCAGCTGAGCCACAGACCTCACTTAAAAAACACTGGCCCACACATCTTCCCTCATCTTCCTCCAAGATATCTTGACAATTCCAAAGCCCATCAGGGCACATATTCCTTTCTTCCTCAGCGGATGCAAAGTTGAGGGTGGGGAGAGCTGGCTGTTTAGAAAGTGAAAAAAGAGACAGAATGATGAGTGTTGGAGCAATTGAGGCTATAACAGAAAAGAGAAGGTTGGATGACCACAAACTTTGACTTCTTAACAAATTCTTTTAGAGCAAGGGTCAGCAAATCTCTTCTGGAAAAGGCCAGATTTTCCTTTGTGGACCATATGGTCTCTGTTACATATTCAATCTGTTGTTGTAGTACGAAAGGGGATACAGACAACATGTAAACATATAAACATGATATCCTCCAGTAAAACTTTATTTACAAAAATGGTGTGCTGGCCATGGGGTGTGAACCATAGTTTATTTATGCCTGTTTTAGAGTCAATATTATAACAAATAACTTCAAGCAAAATTTTAGGAGAAGACCTAAATGTAAGACAGGAAACCATCAAAATCTCTTCAACCTCGGCCAGAGCAAATTCTTATTAGACATGTTTCTGGAGGCAAGGGAAACATATGCAAAAATGAACTATTGGGACTTCATCAAGATAGTTTCTGCCCAGCAAAGGAAACAATGAACAGAACTAAAAAGCAGCCTATAGAATGGGAGAAGATATTTGCAAATGACGTATTTGATGAAGGGTTAGTATCCAAAATCTATAAGGAACTTATCAAGCTCAATACCCCCAAAACAAATAGTCCAGTTAAGAAATGGGCAGAAGACACAAATAGACATTTTTCCAAAGAAGACATCCAGATGGCTAACAGACACATGAAAAGATACTAAACATCACTCATCATAAGAGAAATACAAATCAAAACCACATTGAGATACCACCTCACACCTGTCGAAATAGCTAAAATCAACAACATGATAAACAACAAGCATTGGTGAGGATGCAGAAAAAAAGGAACCCTCTCACACTGTTGGTGAGAATGCAAACTGGTGTGGTCATTCTGGAAAACACTATGGAGCATCCTCAAAAAGTTAAAACTAGTACTACCCTATGACCTAACAATTGCACTACTAGGCATTTGCCCAAAGGACACACAAAAAAATACAGATTCAAAGGGGCACATGCACCTGATATTTATAGCAGTATTATCAACAATAGCCAAACTATGGAAAGAGCCCAACTGTCCATCAAGTGATAAATGGGTAAAGAATTGTGGGGTATATATATATATATATATATATATATATATATATACACACACACACACACACACACACACACACATATATTCAATGGAATATTACTCAGCTATCAAAAAGAATAAAATCTTGCCATTTGCAATAATGTGGATGGAAGTACAACGTATTATGCTAAGTGAAATAAGTCAGTCAGAGAAAGACAAATACCATATGATTACACTCCTATGTGGAATTTAAGAAACAAAACAGAGGAACATAGGGAAAGGGGGAAAAGAGAGAGAGAGAGAGAAGCAAACCATAAGAGACTCTTAACTATGGAGAACAAACTAAGGGTTGATGGATGGGAGGTAGGCAGGAAATGGGTTACATGGATGATGGGCATTAAGGAGGGCACTTGTTGTGGGCCGCCTGGGTGGCTCAGTCAGTTGGGTGTCCGACTTTGGCTCAGGTCATGATCTCACAGTTCGTGAGTTTGAGCCCCGCATCGGGTTCTATGCTGACAGCTTAGAGCCTAGAGCCTGCTTCAGATTCTGCATCTCCCTCTCTCTCTCTGCTCCTCGCCCACTCATGCTCTGTCTCTCTCTTGCTTTCAAAAATAAATAAAAACATTAAAAAAATTGTTTTTAAATATATAAAAAAAGGAGGGCACTTGTTGGGACGAGCACTGGGTGTTATATGTAAGTGATGAATCACTAAGTTCTACTCCTGAAACCAATATTACACTATATGTTAACCATACTAGAATTTAAGTAAAAATTTGAAGAAAAAAAAAAAAGAAAAAGAAAAAGAAAAAAAATTCCAGGAGAAGAGACGTTGGGGTGTTGAGTTCTAACTGCACTTTTGGAAATTGTTTTAAAAACAACAGGAAAGAGAAAAGCTGACTGGCACACTTGCTGAAAGCAGACTTCTCTACAGATAAGCGTTACTGGAATGTTCAAGCCCTCTGGCTTCTCCTGTGAGCATAAAGGAGAAGAAATAAAGAGAAAGGGAGGGGAAAAAAAGAAATACGCATTAAAAAATAAATAGTTGATAAATGCTCTGGAAATAATGAGCAATCACTTACCACCACAAAGACTGATCTAGAGAAGCTATAGAAAGAACAAAGAATTTGGGGCCAAAAGAATTTTATTTAATTCATCCAAGTGTGCTGGGCACTGAGTGTGGCTGAGATTCTGCCCTTGGAAATACTGAATCTCATGGGGCACAGGTTCCTAACCAGACGGTTGGAACTGCATGTGTAAAAGTAGCGGAGACCCAGGAGAGGATGATCTATCTCAGCCTGGAGGTGCGGGAGGGCTTACTGGAGGCGGTGACACAAACAGAATCTTGAAAATTAGAGAGAAGTTGGCTCGATTTTTTAAAATAAAGGGGAAAAAGAAAGGGCATTACAAGAAGAGGCAAAAACATGAGCAAAAGTATGCAGGTGAGAAATGGCAAAATGGTGACCTCAAGCCTGGGAAGAGAGCAGGCTCAGGAAATGGGGGTTGTGTCCCACTTCAGGAGCTTGGCATATCTGGTTTATTGCCAACTGGGTCACAGTTCCCCAACAGCCCAACAGCCCCTGTTGGTCTGTCCCCTGTACACACCTCTATAAATAGTCCCTCCCCTTAACAACCTCTGCAAATATCCCAGCTAAGGGTGTCATCTCTCATTCTTGCTGGGACTGAAAAGTTTGGATGGAGATGGGTAAGCACCCCGCCCCCCTCCTTGGGCCAGCATTAGGAAAATCAGTTTTTCTCAAAGGAAATCCTCACTGCTAGCCTCCTCAGCATCCTTAAATAGCTGCAAAGTGGGTGGGAATAAGCTCCAGGTAGCAAAATTGGTTTCAGCTTGGGGCTCCTGGGTGGCTCAGTCTGTTAAGTGTCTGACTTTGGCTCAGGTCATGATCTCATGGTCCGTGAGTGTGAGCCCCACGTTGGGCTCTGTGATGACAGCTCAGAGCCTGGAGCCTGCTTTGGATTCTGTGTCTCCCTCTCTCTCTGCCTCTCCCCTGCTCAAACTCTTGTCTCTCTCTCTCTCTCTCTCTCTCTCTCTCTCTCTCTCTCAAAAATGAACAAACAAAAAAAATTGGTTTCAGCTTTTCTGGAAAGTGCTCATGATTTAGTTTGGGAACTAGACATGTGAAATAATTCTCACAAGAAAGGATGAGAAACCGCTCGACAGAGGTACAGGAAGCATACCATGGATTCACGAGGGAGACGGTGGTGAACACTGGCTGGCGATGTCCCGCCCCCCACCTAGGGAGAGGTGGCTGATGTGTGGATGCATGTTTGGGATGGGGCATAACATCTAGGGTGACTTCAGTCATGGAAAGGCAGAGTGTGGCACACATGGAAGATGAGGCTAGAAAGTGAGTTTGGGGCTGTGCTGTGCTTAAAGTATGGACTCTAATGCATCAGGGACAGGAAGACAGTTGAAGGTAGCTGAGCAGGTGAGGGACATCCAGGCAGTCCTATGGGAGGTTCACCCAGTAGTGGCATGAAAGTGATTGGAAACCATATGAATGGAGACAAAGAAGCCAGATGCCACAATACAGGTGAGAGATGAGGAAATGGGAAAGAAGGGGCAGTTTCCAGAGTTCTGAGGGAGAACTAGTCAGAATAACCAACTCGGTTGTGGGGAAAAAGGGGATGAAAGAATATGAAATTGGATGAAGCTTTCCCACCATGACAACTGCTGATGTCATTAACTGAGGTAGTAGAAAAATACAGGAGGGGGAGTTAAGGAATTATAATTAGTTAAACTGAGGCACATTTCCCTACGGGTGTGCACTGAGGCATCCTGGGGGTTTTGGCTTGGTACTCACCAGCATTATGATTTGAGGCAAGTTTCTTAACCTTTCCCCTCAGTTCTCTCATCTATGAAATGGGCAACATTTACTTACCTCATGGGGTTCTGTGAGGATTACATGATAAGGCAAGCAAAGCTAGCAAAGAGTCTGGTGCATAAAAGTAATCGACAAATGTCACTGTTATTGTGACAGGGTCATCGCAGCAGAGATGGGAGTGTGGAGTTGAAGAGAAGGGCAGAGCCAGAGCTACATAGAGACCTGGAAGTTGTCTCTGTAGAGAAAGTAGTTGGGCTCTGAGAGGGGCTGAAATCCATTTGGGAGAAGAGTGGAAGGAAATAGACAAAGGTCTGGGAGCCAAGGATTTGTGAATTTGTTATAAGCAGATCCAGAAGTGTTTTTTCCCCCCAATGAGGCCACATCCTACCACTGGACTCTTCAATTTCTTTATAAAAGTCGTTCTGCTCTTTGTGCATCCAGATGCCGTGAAAATCCTCATGTTTTTGACAAATATCTTAGTTACCTTCTCCAGGTATGACATACCTTTTGTATAATAACTTAGTTCTAGGAGCCTGGGCTTAGAGACAATAAGAAACAAAACTCTGGAACAAAGCCAAGGATTGGGGTCAGGAGAGTTCTAGTATAGGCTGGAGCAGTCTTGCACAGTGCGGGCCATGGGTTAGCAAGGCAGGTTCCCAGGCCCCAGCCACAAAGATCCAACAGGTGGTTCCTACGTGCAAGGAAGTTTAACCAGTGAACTGAAGGGATGGGTTCCAGATGCTACAAGCACTAACAGAGAAGCCTGTATAAAGAATCAGAAAAAAAAGAACCCTTCTTCTCCACAGAGAGATGGAAGGGGTGGTGGTGCTTAGAAATATTATTTTTTAAACTATATTCTTTTCTTTCATCCTAGGATTCTTTTTTGTTGTGTAATACAAGATTTTGTGGACGTTTTAATTGCCACCCTTTGTTCACATCCTTGTGATGCTGGTGGGCCACGAAGAAGCGAGGTTTTCTCAAAGTTGCCCATTCACTCCTTTCTAGCCCTCTGGGGTCTGGGGCCTCTGTGGCCTCCCACCTGCAGCCCACGTCTGTCTTGGCTTTGGTAGTTTGCACATTGGAAGCCTTAGTTGCAGAGCTCTGGCGTGAGTCTCACTACCCACTGTCAGTGTTCTGACGTTCCTGGTGGTGAGCCTGGGTACTCTTTC
This sequence comes from Neofelis nebulosa, assembly GCF_028018385.1. Lineage (NCBI taxonomy): Eukaryota > Metazoa > Chordata > Mammalia > Carnivora > Felidae > Neofelis > Neofelis nebulosa. The sequence goes on from NC_080787.1 coordinate 41,378,550, forward strand.
CTTTCCTGCCTCCATGTGGACACAGGTTATGTGAAAACATTTTGCCTCAGCTTCTTTGTTGCTATTTCAGTTCCCTGCCAGAATACAGTTCCATCCCGAGCTTCATTCACCTTGGCTGGGACCCTGATGTCCATTTCCGCCCCCTGCAGACCCTTTCAACCTAAAGGACTAGCTTCTATTTCTTCTATCTCCAACTGCAGGCTAAGATCTGATTACAAATTGACTGCTGATGACGGTTGACAGGAATGTTTCTGACCTGACTTTGAGTTTTGCCTGCCTCTAAGAAAGAAGTCTGGTTGGTATACGAACCATATCTATATGGCATATCTATATGTTTTTGTTTACGTTTCCCAATTAGTTCTTTGACAACCCAAAAAAGTAGGTTATCACCCTCTTATATCATCGTATATATATTATTATATATAAATTATATTATATTATACATATTATAATAAAATATATAAATGATATTATATATAATATATATTATATTATATATATAATTTATTTAAAATCTTAAATTTATTTTAATAGAAAGAGAGCAAGAGTGAGGGCATGTGAACAAGCAGGGGAGGGAGGGAGCGTGAATCCCAAGCAGGCTCCATGCTGTCAGTGCAGAGCCCAACTTGGGGCTTGATCTCACCAAACTGTGAGATTGTGACCTGAGCTGAAATCGAGAGTCGGATGCTTAACGACGAAGCCACTGAGGCGCTCCAGTATCATCCTCGGTTTTATACAGATAAGGGAAGTAGGGCTCAGGGAGGTTAAGGAACTTGTCCACAGTGACACAGCTACTAAGAGTGTATACATGAAGATTCTAGTCCTGATCTTCATGACTCCAGAATTCATGTCCTTTCTTCTATACTACAAGGGGAGGCCTCCTCCTGGTGTTCCCACCTGAGATTACCATGACACTTAAGCTCCCACAGCAAGTGATCTGGCTGCCTTTTATTGGGTCAGCCAACCTGCAGTTAGGTTTGCCTCCCCAAGTGCCTGTAGCATCTGCATTGGGTTTGCTCCTCTTCCTCCCTCCCTACCAGACTCGTGGCTGCCTAAGCCCGTCCAAGTCCTGCAAGCAGCAAGCACTCACAAGCTGACTGTTTTACCCTCCCAGTCCCTCCTCACCATGATCCAAAATATGCTGCAGCATCATTGTCATAAAGCTGAGGAAGCTCAAGCTTTAGGACCCTCACTTGCACGAGCCCCTGAGAGAATCTTGGTAGTATGGGCACATGGTCATGGGGTGTTAGTACTTTTCAAAACTAGATATTTTAATTGCAGTCAGTCCAGACCACTGGATTTCCCCACTTGGACTTCCCCTCCATTGCACCTCCCATCTAGTCTAGGAGTGTGGAACAGTGGAGCGACCATTGGTACTTTAGGGTCTGACAAAGAAGAACATTTGATCTGGTTTTAGAGCAATATAGCTGCATGGTTGTTAGTTGCTTCTGTTTATGCTGAAGTTATTGCTAGTGGCCCTGGGATAGGAACGGTTTCCAGCAATATGTTGTCCACTCATTACACCAACATACTCGGCACTTTGGCAGGAAGATATGGCTCTGGAGGTTATTCTATGATTTGCACATGCTCTGTGGCACCCAGCACTGTCAGATTTTGGCACTGGAATAGAAACAAGTTTGAAATGTAAGAACACAGAGATGGCTCTGCACAGGTGGACACTTCCTCCAAATCTGACAGCTCTCATATGAAAGAAACATGATGGAGTCTTCCCATATTTGAAAATTCTAACAATTTACATGACATTAAGAATGACAAATTGCAACGATGGAAGAATCTTTTCTAAACTGCCAAAAATAGAAATAAGTTTCAGCCAACCATGTTTAGAAGAGAAATTGAGTAATCTTTGTATCCTCTGTATAGAAAATGATATAACAAAATGGTTATGTGAAGTAGCAATCAAAGATTATGGAGCAAAAAATGTAGAGAAGAAGTATCATAGAAGTGTGTCAAGCAGTTAATTAAATTATTGGAGTTTCATAGATTTGGTTATTTGTTAGCTTTTTAAGTTTGTAATGCGCCATGATGCGGTTATTTTCTCGTTACTTCGCAAATATTCAATTTCATATCTACTTTTGAATAATTAATTTTGAATTTTTTTTAATTACCCCCCTCCCTCCCAATGCATAAGCTTCAGGTCCCATGAAGGATCCCAGAGATCCTTCTCTGATAGTGGCATTTAAAAAAGGGCTATCTAGATCTAGGGATACAACATGAAAGAGTCAGCAGACTTTTTAAAAATGTTGTCTTTGTGTTTCCTTTGGGAAATTAAATGGCTCACCTGAGGAGCAAATCTCTGTCCTTCCCCTTCCTGGTACCAACTGTGAACCAGCATCTTCACCCAGACATTAGCATGTAGGCAGAGAATGACATGAGCGATTGAAGGGTCAGAAAACCCTCTTTCATGGAGGGCACAGAGTTGGAAAAGAACCCAAATTTGTTTACTAAAAGTCTATTCACTAGATGTATACATAAATATAAAATGTGTGAGGTATTATTTTTGCATTCCTTACGATAACCCTGGAATACAAAGAAGTGAAACCGTTCAAACTTCAATTAAGTCCACTAATATTTGCCTTACTAATAAAAACACAGAGAAGCCACATATCATGTTCACATAGAAAAAGATGTCATGAAACGCATTTGATTATCTCAACCACTTGGATGAAGTTTCCAAAAATAATCATCCACACTCAAGACCTTATCTGGAGATAACTTCCCCTACCACTTGGCTTAACTATTTTCAGGTTAAATGAATGGATGGGCAAATGAAAAGTAATAACCCTAATTTGAAGATTAAAACTTGACTACTGATAGAAAAATCAGCATTATTTTCACTGATGATTAAACTGAACAAACCAAAGAAAAGCTTAAATCATGTTTTTATGTTACATTGTGATGAAGAAGATCTATCATAAAATAAATGCTGTGAAGCTGTGACTGTAAAGAAGGAAACTATGAAATCTACTAATTTTTTTTTTTACTGTATGAAAAAAGTTTTCCCATATTATGCACATTAAACTCATGTGGCTCAGAATGAGGTAAGGAAAATATTTCACACAGGAGGACTGGATTTCATTCTATACTTGGGGCTCTTCTTATAAGCCTCATTCTGTTTGTTCCAGACACAAGGGCTTTTTCACATCTTTATCAAACCCGAATGTCTAGAAGCAGGAATGCAGGCTTTCATAGTTCAGGGGGATTTAAGAAGAGAACCTACATGATGTCATGAATAAGAACCACATTGGAAGATGAAAAATAGGAGTTGAACACTAACACAGGCCTTCCCCATGTTTGATGTGGACTCAGATAAAGCTGACCCACTCCCCTTGCCTCTGGGGATCACGGTCACCTGCTGCTGCGGTCCAGGCCCATCCCCCAGGGTCCTCCCTTGGCCATCCTGCACCAGTGGCTTCCTGCCCTCAGCTCTTCCATTTCCACTCCCCTGGTCACAATCCGCCCCCCCACCCCCCGCTGCCACCTCCACTTTGATTCCTGTCATTAAAGCTTTGATGCATTATCCCAAGGAGAAAAAGAAATTTTCTCTCACCAACTCTCTCAAATATTTCCCTTGCACTGTACCTCTGGTCTGACAGCCCAGGATGCAACTGACAAAATCATCATCACAAAGTGATGTAGGAGATGCAGTTTCCTTATCTCTTCCACCAGAGACAGGGAAGGAAAAGCTGAAAGGGGGCCTTTTCCACTGCCAGACGACTATAAAGAAATCTCTAGAAGAGCAGATTGCTAGGTCAAAATTTCATGACAATGATTCCATCAATATGGGGAATGTCAAAGTCACCTGTGATATGACCACATTTTATGCATTAGTTAAAAGAGCTGAGGTGGATATACATGTATGAAGATAGATAAGCCGCCGAGACAGATTATTGAGTGAAAAAAGAAGCTTCAGAATGATGGCATTTACTACAATGTTAGTTTGATGAGGGCAAGGATCTTTGTTTTATTTTGGATTTAATTGCCAGTGTCCAGAACAGCTCCAGTACAGAGCAGCCACTTAACATTTGCTGAATATTGAATGACTATTTATGGAGCAAAATACAAATATATTCACATGAAATAACATTATAGATTCTGTGTGAATTTACTATGTATATACATAAAAATATGCATTTATATATAGTAACCAGAAATATATAAGTAAAATTTTGTATTATTTATGTATTTCTAGTAATATATAAATAATAACATATATAAATAAAAATTTATGTATCTATTTTAAGCTATGTATTATTTTATACAAATATAAATATATACATATATGTAAGTATACAAACACATATACATATATAGAAAAAGGGAAATTATATATATATATATAATCATATGTAATTATATATATATATATGTACATATATATAAAGAAAAAATTAAAAACATCTCATACACACAATTTTAACTGGGGTGGTAGGGATTGAGAGATTGGAGTGGGTTGTCAAAGGGAAGTTAGTGCTACTTGTAAGGTTTTAATTATATTAAAGGAAAATACATACCAGTATTGTAAAAATTAAAAATTAAAATTAAAAGTGCTGTGGCATAATTCTGGCTAAGCTATGTGGATCTTATAGCCACATGCAACATAGAATAAACTTAGGAAATCCCTCTACAGGCTGCACACAGCAAATTTTGGGTCTGTCTTGGTAATACACTTCCCAGATTTCTGCACCTGTTACCAGGAAGCCAGCTGTGGTTGGTTCCCCAACCCCTTTCCTCCTCGTTCCTGATAAGGAGTGAACCCTGGGAGGAGGAAAGGTAGGAGAGGCCACATTTCAGAGTGGTACACTTCATTCTCCTTTCTCTCTTACTGTGCCCCTGTCCTTCGCCCACTGGCCAAAATGCTGCTCTCCAGGCTTCTGGAAAACGGTCCTTCACTGCTGTAGTACCGGGCCGGAGTGTGCCATGTCCTCAGATTACCTGCGTTTACCTTACCTAAGAAAGCAGTTGACCAAATGAAACACACTAGGGTTGAATGATAGATATTTCTAGCTTAACCTTCTTAAGGTTGTTATCCCATTTATCCAAATGAAACAAACTGAGGGGATTTCAAGCTTAGGAGAGAAGGAGGATATTTGGGGCGGAGCATCCCTAGCCCCACCAGAGGTCTCTACTGTTAGGGACCCGGAAGGGGGGCGGGGGGGGGGGAAGGAGACAGTTATATGGAGAATCCAGGCTGCAGCAGGGACAGGCTGACCATCTTGCATCTCAACCTCTGGCAGATTTGGTGTGCGACAGTGAATGACAGAGACTGATGGGTGTTCCTTTCTGTGGATACCTTAGATACCATCTACGGCACTGTCACCTACCGCACTTGGTGAAAAATGGGGTTTTAAACCCTGGAGTCAATCTTCTGTCAAACAAAACTATTCCCGAAAAATGGTTAATTGAACACAGAAGCAATGAGTCTGGGGATAATAAGGCCCTGTGGGCTCTGTTTGCTAATGGCAAAAACCAATTATTTCACACAGCATATGTAATTAAAATGGAAGGGGTAATGAGCAATGAAGTTATGAAATGAATATGCTAACCAATTAGGTTTTCACTTCCGCTTAAAAATTTTTTTAAAGAGCCTATCTATTGTATATCCAAGCCAACATAATCAGCTTAACAAAACTTAATGAGTTCGGAGAGAGCAATAGACCACTAAATCCTGTCTATCTCCCTGCAGGGCATTATCAAAAAAACATCTTGGGCCTTGGTGAGAAAAATCACACACACACACATATACGCACACACACGCGTGCACACACACACACACACACCCCACATTAGGCAGAGCATCACTTTTCCATGATCTCATACATATCAAATGCTGATCCTGCTTGTGTTCACAGAATAAAGTGGGTCACAGATATTCATTGAGATCATAAGGGCCAGATAAATGCTAGAGGACAGCAACCCAGGAACTGCCAGACTTAATGGAGTGGCACAAAATTGGAATTTAACCTACGAGTCAGTAAATCAACCATTTAGATAGTTCTGGACCAGTAAGTATGGTGGGACTTTTGTTTAATTTAGTGCAGACTAAGAAGACTAGAAAAGGACGGGATATACTAGAAAAGCACAGAAGACGAAAGGGTTGGTGTGCACACATGTGTCTTGTGTGTGAGTGTGGAGTGTGCATGTGCAAGGTGTTGTGTGATTATGTGGTGTGTGTGTGTATGGAAGTACATGTGTGCACACTTATATTGGCACAGCTGTGACTGATGGAAATGATCTAGTCACCCAGCATTATCTGAGTTAAATGATGAGCATTGCAGACTAATGGTTTAAAAGCCTCAATTGCTCTCTCTCATATCAGTGGACTGTAAAATTCTAAGGTGACATATCTCACTGTTTCACTGCAATATGGGAGAATGAGCAACATAGGACTTGAAATATGAGGCACTATACTACAGTCTTGTAAAAGGAATATGCCAGGCATTTGCTTGTGATCACTAATATAAATTTCTAGTGAAAGAAAAAGATAACCGTGCACATACATTCAAAATCCAGATGGTGCTCAATTCGATCGAATCGAATACTCAATTTGATCACGTTTAGTAATGAGACCTAAAGGGCCAGCCCACTGCTACATGGCACTTCTTGGAATAGCCATTGCCTGATTCCCATTAAACTCTTGTGGGTGAAGTCATCCATATATTTCAAAGTTTCACTCAAGCCATCCAAAGGTAAATGTTGAGCTTCTAAGAGAAATAAAACTCCTAAGAAGAGATTTGTAAACACATCTCAACAGCACAGCTGGAGAGGGGAACCCACCATCTAAAAACTCAGGGTAACGTTGAGCTGATTTTCATCATGCAGTAAAGATGGGAAAAGTATAGAGTTGAATGTTAATATCTCTTATTGTATCTGCCAAATTCACGAAGGCATATGACATCATACACAGAACTGAGCTCAGAAGCGTCTAAGTCTAGCTGCCTTGGTAAGTTCATAAATATCCATAGGCTATCCTGAATGTATAATTGGTCAAATTAGAGTGGGGAGTACTTCAATGGAAGAAAGTACTATATATAATAGTTCTACTTTGGTCTGTCAGCTTGAGGAAACCAGGTTCAGAGTATGTCTGGACATCTGAAAAACCTCCAATAGAATGATCTACATTATTAATGAAAGTACTGGTTACAAAACTTATTTCCAAAAATAACTGTATACAAGTGACTGGGCTCTAGGAACACACAACAAGATGCAGTTTATCAAGCCATGGTTTGAGCCAGTACTGATCACTGACGATAAAACTGAGATATAAATAGCTGGACACAGTAGCACTGGCTGAACTCTACATGCAGCAGAACATGTTCATGGGGACACCGCACAGCAGGCTTTCCCATAAACAGTGTTCTATTGAGCACAAGCATCCTGTGAGATACTGATGGGCACTCTGAGGTGGAAGTTTGAGGAATGCTGTGCACTATAACCCTCCTGTCCCCCTCCTAGGATCAGCAACTTGGAATTACACCAGTCTAGAAAGAGACAGGTGTAGGACAAAGGACGAAACAACTGCAGCGTTTGGTGCTAGCGCGAAGATCAACCCCACCTCCTCCCCTCCCTGCCCCCATACCCCACCAATACAAGAGCCCTGAGGCAGCCCTGCCTGCTAATGAACCCACACAGTCCCCACTATTCCTCCTCTGGAGCAGTTTCTTAAAGGCTGTCTGGGAACCCTCATACAAGGGAACCATCGCAACAAAGAAAAGGGCCAGGGGTAGTGTTGTCAGGTAAAATATAAGATTTCCCAGTGAAATCTGAATGTAAGATAAACAAAAAACTTTATTTTCTAGTATAAGTGGCTTATGTTCAATATTTGGGACCCAGTTATACTAAAGAGTTGTGCGTGATTTATCTTCTGTTTTTATTTCCTACATCTGGTAATCCCAGCCACGAGGCACACCTCTTCTATCAGTTTTGGAACAGTGCTCAACTCAGCACAAGTTTATGAGGCTCAAGACATTCAGAGAACAGATTGCTGTAGGATTCCCAAGAAATCTCTGTTCATCAAAATGAAGTAGAATAACCAAAAGCAAAGAACTGAACAGATTCACGGAAGCATAACTAGAAATTAAGGGAACCAGAAGATGAGAAGAGAGATCAGCCTGAAATGCAGCTAGAGGGAGTGAACTAGTATTTCTGAGCAAAGCTTTCTGACTGAGGGAGCTTAAGAGGTAGAGTGACAGGTGGCACAAAGCTTTTCAAACAATGATGGAGGGTCTAATCGAAAGACAAACTTGACGTGCGTTTGACACGTGTATGGTGGAGAAAGGCGTATTGTTTCCCAGGTGGCCTTTTTCAGTCCCACCCAATCCACCCCCCAACATATATACTGGTTATGGTAATTTCAATGACATAACCAGCTGAACTTAACTGCAGTAGAAGCAGAATGGTAAATCCTGGCTTGGATTGTCACAGCAATTGATAGACGTTGTGCAAAGATCATGTCTTATGCTACAAATAAAGTCAGAGTTCATCTATCATCCTTCCAAAATACAGTCCCAATTGAACACAGTGACGGAAACTATTTTCGTCTTTGTTGGTATAAATCCCAGAATATCATATCTGAAAAAGGAAGTGCTGATGGATTCCCAAACTCCAGGGTGAAGGCAAATGCTATAACTCAGTGCAATTATTGTCTCTCATCGCAGGGTGAAATCTGATTATATGATGGCCAGGGGGAAATGACAGAGTTAAACTTGTCATATAGGAGGTTTAAAGATTCTCAGCTCTGTTCTTGACCCAAATCAAAAAGACCAGAAAAAAAAATCTCCTTGATTCAATTCTATTTCTCTTGCTTTAGTGTCTCTATGTTACCTCCAGAGGGGGCTCTGAGGAGGCCTCTGAACACTGAAGACTTATATAGGAGCTTGCAATTTAGGAAACGCAATACCAAAATTCTAAGTATCTGACTTAGGAATGACCCATATCTACAAAGCCACAAAACTACTACCACTGATCAAGTGTCCCCATCACTAGGAGAGCAGCTGCTACTGTTAGAATCGACTAGGACCCTGTCAAGAGAAGAGCATGTGGGAGACATACAAACTGCTCCCCACAATGTGAGGAAAACTCTACCCAACAATTTCCAGCACCCTTTTTGAGCTTTTCCATGCTGTACCTTTGTCCCAAGCTCACAGGGTCCTGTGATTTCACTGCACGTGGAACATTCCAGAAGCCGGTTGACCTTTCCCCCCACTCTCATTCCAAAGCATCATCTAGGGAGAGTTCATGTCAAAGGAAATCATCAGAAGCATATCATTTAAAAGCCAGTAAGAGACTGAATGTGCCACACTTACCAGGCCTGTAGCCTCAAGGATAATCAATCCTACCATGACTTCTATCCCTATCATCTTTGGCCACCCACAAAATGCAAGCCCCTGCAGGCAACTGTCATCTCACATATTATTCTTTACTTCCTTGCCCTATTGCCATGTCATTCTACACACTCCTCCTTCTACTGCTGGCCTCCCTGAGAACCTGTCCTACGCTGCTCTCTGGACCCCACATTCGCTGTTAATTAAGCTCTCCCACATGCTCAACATTTTTATTGGAACACCCCCTTCAGCTCTTTCTCTTCACTGAAATCTGACTTTTCCTTCAAGGATACTGACTTATCTGGAGCCCTCTCAAGTGGAGGATGTTCACTCTCCTATGTGCAAATACTAGAAGGGCCAGGGTCATTGTGGTTTTCTTCGGAGTCACCAGTACCATTTCAATATCACCGTTTTTAACATCAAGGCCCAAACCTTTCCTCCTTTGAGATTTGTGCCCTTTGGTCCTGCTACCCACTCTCTCTGATGCTGTAACTTAAAGTATATATTGGTTCAAGGAGTGAACAAACCACCCAGCTACCTAAGCAGATTTGGGCTCCTGGCTCACAGTTTTCCTTTCTGCCCCATTTCCTGCCAATATCCTAATGACTTCAACACCCACAAAGAAACTCCATTTAACAACACTAGCCTCGAAATTCTTTAACCTCCCATGATCTCTGTGACTATTTCTGCCTCACTTCCTCTCCTCCCACTCTTCAATCTGGTACAGTGAGCTTTCTGCTCCTTCGCTCTTTAAAATTGCTTTGGCAAAAGTCACTGTTCACTTCCCATCCAAATCTGATAGACTCCGTAATTCTCACCTAAGCTGACCACTCGGCAACTTCCAATACTGTTAATCGCATCCATCTCCTCAAAACACAACTTTTAGCAGGGCTTCTGAGATCTTACTCTTGACTCTCTCTTGCCTTTCACAGCTCTGTTTTGCTGGCCCTTCTGCCCCAGATCACCCCACTAATATTGGGGAGCCTAAGCATTCTGCCTCTGGTCCTTTTTCCCTCTTTTGCCTTGCTACCCATTTCACTGGACCACCTAATCCACTCTCACGGCTATAAGTCAGTGATCGTTGTCCCTAATTAACCCCTTGCCTTGAGCCCTAAAGCTATATATTTACTAGCTTAGACACCAATATCATATTCATTCTCAGTATATCCATAATTAAACCAATACACTCTCCTTCCAGACCTGCTTCTCTTCATGGATTCAGTCTTGCTAACCTGGGAGTCATCCCAGATTGTCAACTCACCCCCCACCCATCCTAACCAGTTGCAATCAGTTCTCCTTCCTAGTTACCCCTAACATATTTCTAATCTTTTCAATCCTGACTGTGGCTCATTTATCCAAGCTCTCATAATTTCTGACCTTGACTAGTACTACAGCATCCATTCTACCTCCCCCCCCAGGTCCCCGGTTACTTGGCACATTGCTTATCAGTGATCTTTTTTACCACAAATCCGACCATGTTACTCTCCTATTAAAAAGTTATAATGGCTCCTAACTGCTAGGAAAATTAAGTTCTAAATTAGGAAGCATGGCTTTTAGGCTTCTCATGAGTCTGGCCCTCTTTAGCTTTATTTCTTGGGAAATACTATCCAATCCACACAAATGCTATAGTCCAGCCAAACCGAAGACTTGAAACATCACAAAAATTCCACGTTCCATATCTCCATGCTATTGCTTGAGAAGTTTCCTAGGTGCTCTGTCTTTTGCTTCCTTCATCTATTTATTTTGTCAGATGTAAATTTGATTACTCTTTGAAAATTTTGTTCAAGTATCACTTCCTGCATGCAAATTTTCCTAAACCTACCCAGAAGGAGTTGACCATTCCCCATCCATGTCCCATGGCACTCTCTGTGCATGTCCACTGTAGGTCCTCTTCTAGATCATAACTGCTTCAATAAGTACTGAGTCTCAGTCACCTAGCATAACAGTCAGTACATAGATTCAATTCAGTGCTTTTTAAATGAATTAATAAGAGTCACTGCTCCTGCAGCTAAGAATAGTCTTTCATGCTTCCCAGAGTCTCTCTAGTAGAATATCCTATATTTTCCACATCATCTAGAATAGCACAGTACTTCATGTGTTCTATAAAGCGAATAAACAATTGGTGAAAAAGTAACATTTTATTGCCAAAGCCTGGGCAAGACTCTGCATGGATATGTGTGTGTGTGTGTGTGTGTGTGTGTGTGTGTGTGTGTGTGAGAGAGAGAGAGAGAGAGAGACAGAGAGAGAGAGAGAGAGAGAGAGAATGCTTCTGTTCTTCCGTTGCCAGAGTGCAAGGGCATGTGTTCTTGACATCCCGAGTTGGAATGCAGAATATATTTCATCAAGAAAACAATGCTAAAAATAGTGATTCGATCACATAATTCCTATATTTATTCAGCTTTATGGGTCATATTACCATAGAGTGACATTATGAGCTGTAAGTTACATAATTCAGCTAAGGTAACCATTGCACTGGTATTTTGGACATCCTGGAAAACTTATCATCTGTGGTGGATACTATGATGTGCCATCCAGATAACCCTTCAAGAATAAAGGATTCCAAGAATAAAATATCTAGAAACAAATTTAACCAAGGAGGTGAAAGATTTATATGTAGAAAACTGAAGATATTCTGTGTTCATGGACTGAAAGAATCAGTATTGTTAAAATGTCCATACTACTCAAAGCAATCTACAGATTCAATGCAATTCCCATCAAAATTCCAATGGGTATGTTCAAAGCAATACACAGATAGTCATAAGATTTGTATGGAACTGCATGCGTGCACACACGTGCGCACGCACACACACATACACAGCCCGCAAATAGCCAAAGCAATCTTAAGAAAGGAAAACAAAACTGGAGGCACTGTGCTCCCCAATTTCACACTATATTACAAAGCTATAATAATTAAAACAATTGGCATTGGCATAAAAACAGACACACAGATCAATGGAACAGAATAAAGATCCCAAAACTAAACTTACACATACATTGACAATTAATTTATGACAAAGGAGAGAAGAATATGCAATGGAGAAAGGGCAGTTTCTTCAACAAATGGTGCTGGGAAAACTGGACAGTCACATGCAATAGAATGAACTGGATCACTATCTTACAATGTACACAAAAACTAACTCAAAATGGATTAAAGATTTTAACATAAGACCTGAAATCATAAACTCTTAGAAGAAAACAAAGGTGGTAAGAGTTTTTGAATCTGACACCAAAAGCAAAAATAAACATGTGGGACTACATCATACTGAAAGGTGTGATATAGTTTTTTATGCACAGTAAAAGAAACCATCGGCAAAATGAAAAGGCAAACTACTGAATGGGAGAAGATATTTGCAAATCAAATATCTGACGACAAGGGGCTAATATCCAAAATATAAAGAACCCACACAGCTTAAAAGCAAAGCAAATCAAAGCAAAGCAAAAAACAAAAAACAACAAAAAACCCCCAACAATCTGATTTATAATGGGTAGAAGTAGGGCTCCTGGGTGGCTCAGTCGGTTAAGCATCCGACTTTGGCTCAGGTCATATCTCGCGGTTTGTGGGTTCGAGCCCCACGTCGGGCTCTGTGCTGACAGCTCAGGGCCTGCAGCCTGCTTTGGATTCTGTGTTTCCTTCTCTCTGCCCCTCCCCCACTCAAACTTTGTCTCTCTCTGTCTCTCAAAAAATAGATACATGTTAAAAAAATTTTTTTTAAATAATGGGCAGAAGATCTGAATAGACATTTTTCTTTTTTTTTCAATATATGAAATTTATTTTCAAATTGGTTTCCATACAACATCCAGTGCTCATCCCAAAAGGTGCCCTCCTCACTACCCATCACCCACCCTCTCCTCCCTCCCACCCCCCATCAACCCTCAGTTTGTTCTCAGTTTTTAAGAGTCTCTTATGCTTTGGCTCTCTCCCACTCTAACCTCTTTTTTTTTTTTTTCCTTCCTCTCCGCCATGGGTTTCTGTTAAGTTTCTCAGGATCCACATAAGAGTGAAACCATATGGTATCTGTCTTTCTCTGTATGGCTTATTTCACTTAGCATAACACTCTCCAGTTCCATCCACGTTGCTACAAAGGGCCATATTTCATCCTTTCTCATCGCCACGTAGTACTCCATTGTGTATATAAACCACAATTTCTTTATCCATTCATCAGTTGATGGACATTTAGGCTCTTTCCACATTTTGGCTATTGTTGAGAGTGCTGCTGTAAACATTGGGGTACAAGTGCCCCTATGCATCAGTACTCCTGTATCCCTTGGGTAAATTCCTAGCAGTGATATTGCTGGGTCATAGGGTAGGTCTATTTTTAATTTTTTGAGGAACCTCCGCACTGTTTTCCAGAGTGGCTGCCCCAATTTGCATTCCCACCAACAGTGCAAGAGGGTTCCCGTTTCTCTGCATCCTCTCCAGCATCTATAGTCTCCTGATTTGTTCATTTTGGCCACTCTGACTGGCGTGAGGTGATACCTGAGTGTGGTTTTGATTTGTATTTCCCTGATGAGGAGCGACATTGAACATCTTTTCATGTGCCTGTTGGCCATCCGGATGTCTTCTTTAGAGAACTGTCTATTCATGCTTTCTGCCCATTTCTTCACTGGGTTATTTGTTTTTCGGATGTGGAGTTTGGTGAGCTCTTTATAGATTTTGGATACTAGTCCTTTGTCCGATACGTCATTTGCAAATATCTTTTCCCATTCCACTGGTTGCCTTTTAGTTTTGTTGGTTGTTTCCTTTGCTGTGCAGAAGCTTTTTATCTTCATAAGGTCCCAGTAGTTCATTTTTGCTTTTAATTCCCTTGCCTTTGGGGATGTGTGAATAGACATTTTTCCAAGGAAGACACACAGAGGGCCAACAGGCACATGAAAAGACGCTTGACATCTTTAATCATTAGGGAAATGCAAATCAAAAGCACAGTGAGATATCCCCTTACATTTGTGAGAATAGCTATTAAAAAAAAAAGACAAGAAGTAACAAGCGTTGGCAAGAATGTGGAGAAAGGGGACCCCTTGTGCACTGTTGGTGTCAATGTAAATTGGTGTAGCCACTGTGGAAAATAGTATAGAGGTTCCTCAAAAAACTAAAAATAGAACTACCATAGGGCCCAGGAATTCTACTTCCAGGTATTGATCGAAAGAAAAGGAAACCACTAACTTGAAAAGCATCCCCATGTTTACTGCGGCATCATTTACAATGCCAACATATGGAAATTACCTTGTGTCCATTGATTATGAATGGATAAAGAAAATGTGATACTTTTATAGATATAGATGTAGACACAGATACATAGACATAGATATAGATATAGATACAGATATAGATATAGATACAGATAATATTATTCAGTCATAAAAAGAATTAAATCTTGCTACTTGTGATAATATGGATGGGCTTCAAGGGCATTATGCTAAATGACATAATTCAGACAGAGAAAGACAAATACTGTAGGATTGCTCTTATATGTGGGATCTAAAAAAAAAAAAAACCCATAGATACAGAGAATAGATTGATGGTTACCAGAGGTGGGGGATTGGGGGTGACAAAAATAAAATTTAGGGTTAAAAAGAAGACTGAAGGACTTATTCCTCCAGCTGCTAAGAGTACATTAGCAGCAAGTCCTCAGTTATCAACCCTCTTTGGAATTTTCTCAGCTCAAGAAAACTGCCTCATTTAAAGCCACCCCTCTTTCAGGGGCAGGCCTGTATCCAACAATCGTCATGAAGGTAGAAAGGCCCTGCTCTGTTGCCTCAACTTGGGACAACTCTGACAGGCCTGCTCAGCTTCAGAGCCCCTGAGGCCTCTGTCAGGACTGCGTCACAGCTCAGCTCTCCCTCTGCTAAGTCCTGCACCCTTCCTCTCACTTCCACAACTGTTGGTTCCAAGGGCCCTCCCGAATAAACACCTGGCTGAGACTTTGCTTTCCAGGAAACCTAACCTACCCATATACGAGAGAATGAAACCTGAGCTCCAAATAATCAACTGAAAAATTAATTTTGAATGCAAAGTTTAATAAAATGAAAATTAATTACCTGTGTTCTGACACAATCTTCATATTTGGGATCCTTTATCCTAAAGCCAAAAGAAAGGGTTCCCACACCCAGAACTATCGCTAACTTTCTGTCACATGTAAGTATATCACTTTGGGCAACTGGTTTTCCGTGATTGTTTGGTTAGTGTCCTCTACCAGACCTGAGTGCTGTGCCTTCTCCCAGCAAGTTTTGAAGGAGATTTGAGGATATCCCTCCTATTAGAAGAATCAATTTTCTTGAGCAGACAATATCCCATCTACTTTATGAACATAACAGAATAAAAATATAGCCTTTCACCCTGAACTTCAGGTGAAAAAAATGGCATTATTTCAGAATAAGATTCTTCCTACAACGAGGTAGGGAAATGAGGTTGTTGGCCATAATTTTACCTGTCTTGTCTCCATGATTCTGGAACAATACCCATTCATGCTGCTGAAAATAAAGACACAAGCAAACAATACAACATAGGCAAACCTTTTATCCATTCAGGTTCATTCCACCTGGCTGTATCTTCTACCCTGTCCTCCTCACTGTCATCAGCAGTCTTCTGCTTTTATCATTTTTCGCTGAGTACTTGGGTACCAGGGTCATGGTCTTCCTTTATACATCTAACTCAGCAATTTTTAATGTCCATAGGCAATAGGACACTGCCTCTTTGATACCTCTAGTTCTTTGAATCCACCCCATATTCAGAATCTGTGTTCCCCTTCCTGACCATACTGTTTCCCCAAAGAATATGGAATTGGTGATTGACTAGGCTACAGTTTTGGTGGAATGCTCAAGTACCCAGGCCCCTTTGTTCAGCATTCTCATTATGCTAAAAGACAGCTCTAGCTACCTACTTAGCTCCCTGACTAGATTAAAAATTCCTGAGATGCTCACAGATGATAACTTCTAAGATGGATGGATGGATGGATGGATGGATGGATGGATGGATGGATAGGTAGATAGATAGATAGAGGCACATGGGAGCTCATGGGTGTCTGCTGAATCCAACAAATGTCGGAAGTTGAGTCCCATCCAGCACCACACTGCCTTCCTTTAGAAAACACATTGGCTTCTACTTGTTTGTTCACTTCTTAGGTTTGAAGACCTTAGTGGTGGAATCATAAAGATTATCAGATAAAACAAATGGAAATGGGGGTAAGGCTTGATTTTAAACCTAAAGCAGAGTCTGTTCTCAACTTCTCTCTCTCCCCTTTCTCTTTTTTGAGCATCATTTATTCATTTCATCTAATCTATGGACCCTTCGAATAGGAGGGTTACAAAGATGCATTTCTCAGAGGCAGTGTTCGGAGTAGCCTCAATACTCTGCACTGCGGAAGTGAGGATGGCCATGGAGCTACAGAGAAGGCAATGATCCATTTACTCACTGTCTCTTTAATTGAATTTATAGGGAAATGCAAGGATGAAAGCATGGTCAGTTCCAAAAGAGAGGCTAAGATGGATCATGAGAGGTTTGAAAAGCAAGAGGTGAACATTTATGCCTGAGGCTTACTACAAAGCAAGTTGGAAAGGATCTTAGAAAACCTAATCTCTATACTTTTTCTCTGGTTTTATGGGTGAGTTTTGCTCTATGGATTTCTCTTTGAGCTCTTCAACTTAATGGATGATTTGGGTATATTAAACCTTTGTAACAGTAGCTTTTGGTCCAGAGAGCAATCCTTTGAGCATGAGTAGAGCAAACTCAAGGAACAGACTCCAGGTTTGAAGCAGCATGCCAGAGAAGCACCGGCTGCCTTGTCCTCCTGTCGATGCCTGTACCTGCATTCTCAGTGCCAGAAGAACTGGGAAAACCAATAAGAGGGACAAGAACCAGAGTTGTTTATGCCATGGAGAACTGCTGTAGGCTCCCTCTGTTATATCTCTTCATGCTCTTTGCCTCTTTGTTTCCATCACTCCGAACTCAGACTATTCTATTTCCTCAACCATTTACCACGTCTCCAGGCATCTCGTCTTCAAAACACTAAAGATTTTTTCCACAAATGCCTTCCCAGAGCACAACTATCACCATTCCCCCTCTGTTTTGTTGGTTCCCTGCAACCAGATGAAGAAAATTCCCCAGCTTGGTATTCAAGGGTTTTCGTAACATGGGTAAGAAATTAAATGTGAGAAATGAAAACAACATGAAAGTATATAAAGTTAAAAGGGGACGTTCCCATCTATTCCTCTACCCCCTGACTCTGAAGCAGCCATCCCAACAACTTCCCACTCATTTTTCTACCTTGTTTCTTCGGACTTCCTGTACCTCTCCAGGGCCCTAGCTAAACAAGTACCCCTGCCAACTCTACATATTTTCACTTGCCTTCCTGTTCCCAAGCCTTTACTCATAATATTCTTTAAACCTGGAATGTAATAGAATGTTCTTCCCTCCATCTTTATCCAAATTCTACTGATCCTTTGAGACCTAACTTCTGTGTCACTTGTTTTGTAATGCTTTTCCCAATCTATTTGTAAAGGTCCCTGCCTTCTCCTTTGCCTTCCCATAGTGTTTCTTCTAGCTCCTGCTATAGCACCTGTTATTTTATTCTCTGCTTTTTGGGTGCCAAGCCAGACTCCGCTATTTAAACGTGAGCTCCCAGAGGTAGAGACCATTTCTCAGTTTCCGCTGGTGCCCCCTATAACCTTGGACCTTCTGTGCACATAGTGGGGATTCAATAAATTCTCTGGAGTATGAGAAAAGAGCCTGGAGCCTCCAGGCTGTGGCTTTGGCTTTCAGTTCACCTTTTAAAATGCCGGTGACATCACCTGTGATGAGTGGGTTCTGTTAGCATCTCAGTTAAAGGATGTGGTGAGTCATCAGGGGCTTTTGGAACACTGGTTCCAGGTGACCCTCTGGAACACACAGTCAGAGCACGAAAAAAATAAACAACAACAAAAACAACAAACCCCCAAAACCAAACAAGAAAACCAAAGTATCAAACTCCTGCTATTTTAAAGAGAACCATATGACTCTTTTCAAAATGTAGAGCTGAACAATCCCTCTCATTACTTCAATGAAACCAAAACAGACATTTAACTTCCAAAAAAACAAGAAGCCCCAAAGCCCCTAACCTTCCTTCCTCTGCCTTGGCAGGCTGCTTGCACAATGACTGTGTAGGGCTCTCTAGTGAATCATGAGTTTGGTTTCATTTTCTTTTAGCACAAGAAATTTGAAAGAAGTCATTTCCGGCATGAAGTGGGGGTGAAAGGAACAAGGGGGAGGGTCATCAGAGGGGAGACAATGGTCTCCGAGTGGAGGATGTCAAATCTACTTGCTTTCTGCATTAAAAGCAGTCCAAAGGATGGTTAATAGAAATTGACCATACCTACATAGGGCAGAAATCCTTCCGAAACCACATGCTTATTAATTTTTTGTATTTGGCTTAGTTTACACAGGTTCTTGTATAAAATAATGCAATAATAAAAGCCTAATCAGCTCCTAGGATCTTAAATATTATAACAAACTATCCCATTACCTGTTGCTGTGCAGCATGGATTCATCCACAGCAATTTTCATCCTATCTGTAGTTTTGCCAAAAAAATAAAATCAATCTCCCATCAGTCCCTCTTCCAAATGGTTAGATCATTATCAATCCACTTGTGAACCTACTCCTATTTAAAGTTATTGCTAGAGCTACATCCAATGACAGTTAAAACAACTCAAAAACTCTTTAAACTATAAGGCTTTTCTCCAAAACTCTTTTACCTCATTTGTACTTGGACTTTACAAACAATTTCCATTATTTTTCAGTGATTTTCTATTCAAGTAAACTTAATTCATTCTCCAAACAAAACTAGTCTGTCTTGATAGTAGTATCAAGAGAGGAGAAGGGTTACTGAAAAAGTTGACTATAATTATGAGTTAGGAGAGAGATTATGAGATGCTGTGGGGAAGAAGAATTATGAGAAGGGAGATGGTGTGGGCAAGAGAAAATAGAAACAGAAAAGGTCTGGCACACTGCGAGGGTGGGGCAGTGATATCTGAGGCTATTTCTGCACAGGCATAATGGTGTGTGTCTTTGGAGAAGGCCAGTGAACAGTCCATAAGCATGGAGTTCTAACATTCGTACTGACCATGACTTTCCATGTCAGCAGAGATGCCAAGCTCTGTTCTCTATAACCAACAATGCCAACTGTGGCACGGCCAGGGGGAGCACTGTTCCTTACCTCCATGAAGAGCCTCACAAGCCACCCAAAGACCTGGGGGCCATCTTCACCATTACCTGCTACCTCCATTAGTCACCAAGCCCTGCCCACTCTCCCTCCTAAATGCTTCTGATTCCCTCATTTCTCTCTCATTATTTCCATCCTCTGGCCTAGACTACTATACCATAATGGCCTTCTAATTAGTCATGCAATCTGTTCTGCACAGGATACTCAATCTGTCTTCCTAGCTTTTCAACTCCCCACATGCCAACCATCCTGACCTTTTCACTTTCCAAAGTGCTCCTTCCCACCACAAAGGCCCTGAAAGCTATTTAAATAATTCCTTTTGCCTGCGATATTCCTTCCAGCCACACTCCCACCCAATGCCCCCTGTTTGATCTTTCTGATCTTAACTTGAGGCAGGGTTCCCTGGTATGTGCCCCATCAGTAATACAGAGGTGCACTTTTGTAATTAATTGTTCAAAGCTCTCCTCTCTGTCAGTTTCTAAGTGCTCTGAGATCAGAGGTTGGGTTTGTCCTTGTATGTTCTTGTATAATATGGGGCTAAAACAAGAACCTATAGAATAAGGATTAGATGAGTTAATTCAAGCAGACAACTGTGAACAGTACCTGACATATATATAGGTCTGTGTAAGCTATAGTCATAATAGTAATAATTGTCACAGTACCTAGAACAAAGTGTGCAGTCAATAAATATATGTTGAATGCATAAAGGAATGAATAAATTGATGGATGAACTAATGAAGTCACCAATGCAGAGGGCCTCCTTTTTTTTTGAACCAGCTGTTACCAATAGCAGAGTATAGGAATGCTGTATGGAAAACATTCACAGAGAGGAATAATTGCTTTCTTTGCCTCCTGCCATTTACCATGATAAATGGTAAAAATAGCATTTTTGATTTCCTTTGATTTTTAATTTATTCTACTATGTTGTTAAATAAATACTCAAAGCAAGGAGATTTAGAATTAAGAGACAAAGGGATATAATATCACAAAGTATATTTCCAGGCTTCTTGATCTTGTCTTTATTAAATAAAATGTGTCCTTCTTAATGAGCGCCATACTCTCATTATTAACAAGCTAAATCCTTTAGAAAACCGTGCATATCAGGTCACCCATCCCAACAAACATTTATACAGAGATTTTCTTGTTTGTTTTTTTTTTCCTAATTTTTTTTAATGTTTATTTTTTGAGAGAGAGACAGAGAGACAGCACAAGCAGGGTATGGGCAGAGAGAGAGGGGGACACAGAATCCGAAATACACTCCAGGCTCTGAGCTGTCAGCACAGAGCCCAACGGGGGGCTCGAACTCACAAACTGTGAGATCATGACCTGAGCCGAAGTCATATGCTTGACTGACTGAGCCACCCAGGCACTCCTATAGAGAGATTTTCAAACTATATTGCCAAAAGGGGAAGCTTTTCACCCCTTTGTTCTGGTATGTTCCATGTTTCAGATTTCTCAATGTTTTCAAGAGAAAGACATCAATCACACAACGGTACATTGCACTCTGCTGGTCTAATAGAAAGAGAAAATAGCACAAACCAGCCTGGGCCTCTAGCATGGTTCTGTAGTTGTAGAATTGACATACCAATCATGGCCACCTGGGTGGCTCAGTCGGTTAAGTGTCTGACTTCGGTTGAGGTCATGATCTCATGGTTTGTGGGTTTGAGCCTCGCATCGGGCTCTGTGCTGACAGCTTGGACCTGGAGCCTGCTTCGGATTCTGTGTCTCCCTCTGCCCGTGCCCCACTGTCCACCCCCACCACTTGTGCTCTGTCTCTCTCTCTCAAAAATAAATAAACATTAAAAAATATTTTTAAAGAAAGCCTGACATACCAATCAAAAGCTACAAGTTGGGAGAAGTGCTTCCTTGTCAATCCAGCTGTGTGAAATCCTATCTGACAAAGTTTTGTTTGTTTATTGTCCATTAAGGCAGACTGTAATAATATTGTTAAATTATTTTGCTACAAAGAGCTTATTCAGACTTAGAAACAAACACTGTGTCATCACATTGGCAATGAAACATCTGTCCTTATTCTTTCCCTCCCGTGGAGGAAAGATTGTGTTCCTTTCTCTAATGTTAACTTTTCTCCTGTTGCCTTGGACCCATCTATTTCTGCCTCTGAACTCTTTGATAATTCATACTTCGTATTTTAAGTTCAGTCATCAATTTTGGAAATTAGTATTTAATTTAAGAGTTGTGATAGTTATAAAAAATAATTCTAACAAATAAGTTGTCATTTCTTCACCTTTGCATATTTAAAACTAAAAAATGGTATGCTGAATTCCATTATGGAGAATGAGGAATGCCAGGATTGTTTTTTGTTTTTTGTTTTTTCCTTTTGAGGATAAACTTAACCTGGGAATTTTTGTTATTGCTGCTGAAGCTGCTGCTGGCACAACTTTAAAACCTCGAGAAATATTAGTAATAATAACAGCAATTGAATTACAATGATGAAGAACAGCATGATAAAATTATAACCGTTTCCATGTTTATTTATTTTTTCTATAGACATATAATTTATGATAGCCTATGTTTTCTCATTTAAGCCTAGGTTTTCTGTATTTAACATAATATAATTTATATTTATAAATAAATATAACTGACCTGTTTTTCTGTGGAGCAAACTGGATCTGTACCCAAAAGTGTTGACGTCCTGGACCTGTGTGGGAGCTGAGGATGGCAAAGTCCTCAGACCTTCTGGGTTCCCAGGTAGAAAAGGTGAACTCTGTGAGTGTCCACATTCACTTCTATCCATGCCAGATGAGTGGAGAGCATCCTGAGCTTTCTTCTTTTCCTTCTTTAGCATATTGACCAGAATATCTGAAACTTGATTAAGGATTTAGTGACTCGTGCTAAGTTGCAATGATCAAAACACTGTTTCTGGGACACCTGGGTGGCTCAGTCGGTTAAGCATCCAACTTTGGCTCAGGTCGTGATCTCACCACTTGTGGGTCTGAACCCTATGTAGGGGTTCTGTGCTGACAACTCAGAGCCTGGAAACTG
The DNA here is from genome assembly GCF_028018385.1 of Neofelis nebulosa. Lineage (NCBI taxonomy): Eukaryota > Metazoa > Chordata > Mammalia > Carnivora > Felidae > Neofelis > Neofelis nebulosa. The sequence continues at coordinate 41,401,085 of NC_080787.1, forward strand.
CTTTGGATTTTGTGTCTCCCTCTCTCTCTCTGCCCCTCCCCCTCTCACCCTCTGTCTCTTTCTCTCTCTCTCAAATATAAATAAACACTAAAAGAAACCACTAATGTCTCAATTGAGGTTAATATTCCAAATAATATTTGCTATTTTTCACATGGTAAAGAGATCACTAAAGGAAGACTTCAACTTCCTGAAGTCATTTATCCAGTTACAGACAGTTTAGGAAGCTAGTCAATATGGCATCATTATATGAAAAATTAGCAATCCCAAGGTGTTTAAAATATAAAGACTTAAAATTGTTATGAAAGGGTTTATAAGAAATGAACACTTAATAGGAGCAGGCAGTGGAGCTATGCATGTATCTGTGAGTAAGTAAGACCTGAATCCAGGAAACTGCTCAGGAGGCAGCAGGAGCAGAGAGGGAGAACACCAGAGTCCGCCCAGCTGGCAGACCAGCCAAATTGGTTCTGATGGCCAGAGCACCCCCACATTCAACACATGTCTGCATAGCATAGATTCAAATGGGACTTGAAGTCACTTAAAAAAATCCCTAAATCTTGGTCCCAAATGCAACTGAAAAGAGATGAATTCTTATTACAGATACATTACTTTAAAATGCCCCTCTTGCAGGCCATTTCAATATACTAGGTGCACTGATGATAACATCACTGCATTCCACCCCACTTTGCTGTTCTTTCGGGCTCAAGATGCTGAGAACTCTGAAGAATCTCGGCCACCACTTGAGAACCTCAGAACTCCGCCATCCCCAGAGATGGCTTCACTAAAATAGGAGTGAGGAAATATGGACGTGGTGGGGAGAGAAGACTGCTGCTCAGACGCCTGCTCAGACTCCATTTTCCTCCTCAGCTTTGACTCCAACTTCTTGGGAGATTTCTGGAAGTGCAATCACTTTTTCTCTCACAGTCCTTGATATGGCTTCTTCTTTGCCTCAAAAAATCATGCCCTTACCAGAGGTGGTATCTGGGCCTTGTCCTAGCAGAGAAGAACAGGGATCTGCCCACATCTTCCACTCCTTTTCATACGGAATTGATTACCAAGAGCATCAGGGGCTTCCACTGGTTCACACGCTGCAGTGGCAACATCCAGTCACTCACTCCTTCAATGGTATTCAGTGGAGCTTGTACTATGTGCCAAGCACTGTTCTAGGCATAGGGATGGAACAATGAAAAGGTATATTGGCTTCTTGCTCTCACAAAGCAGATGTCCTACTGGGGAAAGACAGATTTCATGCACATGTACCAAACATTAGAGAATGAAAGGGCTGGATAACTAATTTTTAAAAGGTCAAGAGGGCTGCCAGGTGGCTCAGTTGGTTAAGCGACCAACTCTTGATTTCAGCTCAGGTCACGACCTCATGGTTTGTGGGATGGAGCCCTTGCATTGGGCTCTGGGCTGACAGTGTGCAGCCTGCTTGGGATTCTCTCTCCCTCTCTCTCTGCCCCTCCTCCACTCGTGCTTGCTCTCTCTCTCTCTCTCTCTCTCTCTCTCTCAAAATAAATAAACATTAAAAAAAAATAACAGGTCAAGAATTACTGAGTGGCTACTCTACATTGGGTGCTCACAAAGGACTTCTCTAATGACATTTAGGCTGAGATCTGAATGACAGGAAGCAGTGGCTGGAGGAAGAGTATCTCAGCAGAGTTACTGGCTAGTGCTAAACGCTAAGGAGAAGGGCCTTGGCAGTTTTACCACCCAATGGACATTTGGCTGTGTCTGGAAGCAATGTTGGTTGTCATACTGCAGTGGGGGGCAGGTGCTGTTTCTGAAGTCTAGTGGGTAGAGGCCAGAGAGGCTTCTAAACATCCTACGATGCACAGAGCAGCCCCCACAACAGAGAATTTATACAGCCCAAAGTGTCCATAGTGCCAAGGGCGAGAAACATGGTGTTAGAACAAGAAGAAGGACACTATGACCAAAGCCTAACATATTTGGGATAGAGACATAGTATGTGAAATCAGGGGCTTGGCAGACACACAATCACGTAGGGCCCTGTGATCCGGAGTAAGGAGTTGAGGTTCATTCTAAGTATAGCAGGCCCTGGCAGAATTTAAGCAGAGACAGACAGTGTTCTGAGGTACATTTCATAAAGATCAGAGTACGGATTTATCTTCTTGGCTGCCTTCCTTCTTCCCCACCTTTCCTTTGTCTTCTTCCCCTGCCCATTCCGTTGAACTTGGGCCTTTGTTGTGCGAGGTACTAAATGACATGCTGTTTGTTACATGTTTAGTGAAGGGCAGTCTGAACTTTATTCATACTGATAATGTCACTGAAATGACACCATTTTCTCTCCCTTTCCAAGAAGAATGTTCAGTGTCATTCACTGTCATTTTGGTTGCATTACTGTCTTTTGCTGAGCTCAAGTATTACCACCTGTTTTTCCTACAGACCAGGTCTTTCTCATTCCTCCTGTCAGTCTTCACCTTGGTGGTTCTACAGACAGGATATGAAAATATCCTCCAACCTGGCTATGAGAAGCTTTGAAATTTCAGCAGCCTTTCTTGGTCATTAGCCGTTTGATAAGTATAAGCTTTGTGATGAGTAAATCTGAGCTGCTGTTTTTCCTTCTGAGTTTGCCCACCGTGTACAGAGTCCCACCTCCCACCATGTAACACCACAGTGCTCAAAGCACCTGCTAGTCACTCACCTTACCGGCTTTGGCCACCACTGTGAGGTTGGCAGGGCAGGCTTCACGGTCCTACTACTGAGGGGTAGGAAAGAGTTTTGCGGAATAGCTGTAGAGCGAATACATGAAGAGCGAGGATGTCAATCCAGGTGTGAACTTCAGGTTCAGCGATCTTTTCACCATGGCTCCTACACGCCAACACTTTGAATATGAGTCTCACAAGGAGGAGACCCTGCTCAGGTTGTTCTTGGTCAACAAAGACCGAGGGCAGCCCCACACGAGCAGTGGTACCTGGATTTGGCAGTCAGTCAGGGAGATGAGGTAAGTCTCTCTGTCACTCTCTTGTCTAAGTAAACATACATGTGCAAGCCCAGACTGTTCCCTTTGTCCTATCTCACCTCACCCCTCCTATGGGCACACACATTCAGAAGCCCAGAGGGGGATTAAGAATTGGTCGGAGTGTTTAGCGGGAGCAGATCCTAAAGACAACCAAAGCTAGGAAAAGAAGCAGAGCTCAGACTGGAACTGGGGCTGAGGCTGAGTCTGGGCTGGGAGCATCCCTGGAGATGGACAGGGTAAGAGGGAAGAAAAGGAATGCAGGGTGAGACTGTGGCCAGCGCTCACAGACAAGGCCTCGTGTAGCAGAGTAATACATGGTTGACCCTACTGCCGCTGGCTGGCTGATAAAGGAGCTAAAACTCACTTGGATCAGGCATACGGGGTCTGCTAATACTCAGCTCAAAGTAGAGACTGAGGTCAATCAGGCAGTGTGCCTACCTTGTATGTGGTCTGCTTTTACCTCTTTATTAGTGGATGTCCTTCATGTATGTTCTTTTCACGCATTTTTCACATTGACTGAAGCTGAAAGACCTGCTGGTGCTTTTTTAAAAACGAACAAACAAAAACACCTGTAAGAACTGACCAAAATAACTTCTTATGCATGTTTCAAGTCTGCAAATGTACCGACAATGTCAAATCTTGTACGAGAAGCTTGAAAGATAAGACAAGAAACAATACCAAAGAAATGCTGCGGAGACCTGAGGTCTAACCCACCCAACAGGGGCTCTTCAGAGGTAACCACCCAGTCCCACTGGAGGCAGCTCCCTGCTCTCAGACCCCAAACACACTGCCTCCTAGAGCCAAAAAGGTTTCTATCTTGAACACTCTTCACTCACTTCCAAATTTGGGAACATCTGTAAGTAGAACTCGAAGCAGTAGATCTGGCTTTTAAATAAAAAGTTACATTTAAATCAATCTCTGCTCTTCATAAGCTAAATACCATTTGTCAGTTTTCAGCCACCATTTGAGTTTCGCCCACACACCAGCCACAAATTCTGGGCCATGGTGAGGCTGTGGTCAGCCCAGCGTCCGGTCAGTTAGCTAAAGATAACCCGCTAACTTTTTGGCTCAGAACTGTAACAGAAAGAACACAACAGAATAGTCCAAAAATATATATTTTCTACAAAATTTAATGTTAAGAGATGGTGTGAAAAAGACCACACTTTTCAATAAACTGAAATATTCCCCCATAATGTAAATGTATCTGGCTAAAAACAAAGTAATTTTTTTTTCTTTTATAACGACTGTGTTTTTCACTAGCCACTACATTTTGTTTGTGGACGGGACCTCTTCTAAATAAAAAGAAGCAGTGTGAACCGGAAGCAGGGCGGGGACCTAGGTGATGTGGCCAGGGGAAGACATGGAATTGTGCTCACTTCCTCTTTTAAGCCAGTAGAGGGTAAGTTCCTAATCACTTCAGAAAGGATACTGATTTCATTATCCCTCTGCTGTAGAAGGTCTCGTAGCTTTTTATATTCTTCCTCTTTTAATGGTTCTTGGCAGTCTTGATCTTTGATTTCTGAAGAGACTGTGCTTTTTCCATGGATCTTCTTGTCATTCAATAGTTTCTGTAAGACGAAATAAGAGCTTAGAGTCCGTATCTCTTTTTTTTTTTTTTTTTTTTAACTTTTATTCAGTTTTGAGACACAGAGAGAGACAGAGCGTGAGTGGGAAAGGGGCAGAAAGAGAGGGAGACACAGAATCCGAAGCTGGCTCCAGGCTCTGAGCTGCCAGCACAGAGACTGACATGGGGACCAAACCCATACAGTGAGGTCATGACCTGAGCCAAAGTCGGCTGCTCAAATGACTGAGCCCCCCAGGCATCCTGTCTTTTCCAAATTTCTTAGTTTCTTGGACTCTTTTCCCCTTTGACAATTCTTTGCACAAATCAGGCATGAATGTCCTTTCTTGCCTCCTTGTCTATGCCAATGCAGCTGCCTTAGCTCCATGTGTCTTCTCCTTCTCCCTGCCTCTCTCCCCTCCCCTTCATCTTCTCTGCTATCATCTCTCTCCTTCCCTAAACTTGGAAATTCTTACTCAAACATTATCTCCTCTTGAACTTCTTTCTCCTTCTCCTTAACCCCATACCATTTGATTTACACTTTAAACAATAGCACTTATGATGTGTTATAATTATTCTTTCCATAGATGTCCTCTTCATGACCTTTCTTATTCAATTTTGCTTTCCCAGGGCTTGGCCCATAGAAGACTCACAACAAATGCTTATCACCATAGTGAAGAATGCCAAATCACAAGTGAGGTAGAAATAAAGGTTAATGATCACTGTGTCATCATGAAAGGGTAAAACATAAGGCAGAGAAAAACTGAGGGTTTATATGGATAAATATAATCTGCTGGGGAAAATGCAGGACACAACTTTCTTGATGTATCTTGAAAAGAAATGGTTCTTGAACATGGAATTAGTCTGTGTACAAGGTAGAGATTCCTGGAAAAATAACTACAAGTTATTCACTGGCAGGTAAGATATGACCTCTGGAGAAGTTCAATAAGCCCAGCTTTGTTTGAAGATCATGCCATTCAGGACATGAGAAGCTGGATCTTAATCTTTTCAGGGTTGTAAGAGTTGGTCAACTAGCAAACTGTATCGCAGTTTCAACATGGCAGACAATGGCTTCTACTAGAGGAAATGTTTAAATTTACCTTTAAATAATGGAAACAGTGATGAATTTTACGCATATCAGTGCCAACCTCTAGTCTACTCTCCGGATCTTGGTCTTCCAAAAAGGAGGTTATTAGTTTTTCCAGCCTAAAAATACATAATGTATGAGAAGCAACTATGAGCTAGAAACTTTAGAAATTTTAATGGTATTACTTGGTTGGTTAACATTTGAAGTACAGGATACTGTTCCCATTTCTTTATGAAAATATAGTTATCTGATTTAACTATAAAATTTAAGGGGAAAGAAACATATTGACAAAGTGAAATCTGAAATGATGCAATTATTTGACTAATTTCCAATAAGTTTTCATACACGGCTTTCAATTTGAGTCATTTGATTTCTACAAAACATGCCCTCTGGCCAAGCTGAATTTCCATGCCTCTATGCCTAGCTACCACATTGCCAGAGAAAGTAATACAAAAGTTTTCTTTTTATTAGTTTCATTAAAGATTAATGCACTCCACCTCAGCTGGGACCTCAGTGATGCTCCACAACCCTGTTAACCCTCCCTGGTTGACTTATTTTTTTTAAAAAGCTTTTATTTAAATTCAAGTTAATTAACCTACAGTGTAATACTAGCGACAGGTGTACAATGTAGTGATTCCTTACTTCCATATACCACCCGGTGCTTAAAAAAATGGGCAGAAGACATGAATAGACATTTTTCCAAAGAAGACATACAGATGGCCAACAGACACACGAAAACATGCTCAACATCACTGATCATCAGGAAAATACAAATCAAAACTACAGTGAGATATTATCTCACAACCGTCAGAATGGCTAAAATCCACAACACAAGAAACAACAGATGTTCGCAAGGATGCAGTGAAAGAGGAACCCTCTTGCACTGTTGGTGAGAACGCAAACTGGCGCAGCCACTCTGGAAAACAATACGGAGGTTCCTAAAAAGTTAAAAATAGAACCACCCTACAATCCAGCAATTGCCCTACAAGGTATTTACCTATAAGTTCTAATCCCTGGTTGACATATACTCTTCACAGAGCCTCTTCCAAGACCTTCCACAGCCCTCAAGCCTACGAAGACTCTCATTCTGTCAATACTGTAACTTCCCGCTCGACAGAAAAGTCAGGGCTGTTCTGAGGACTCCTCCGATTTGCTCTTCCGTCACCTCAGAGCATCTCTTCCTCACTACTCAGGCCCTCTTCTTTCTTTTACATATTTTGTGTAATATCTTTCCTTCTCCTGGCAGTTCTTGCCCCCTGGGCTCCCTTTAGGCTTCTCCCTGGATTACCTCCTATTAATCACCTCCTTTCTCTTACCTCATTGTCACCTCTCCATACTCTTTCCCCTCTGCTTATAATGATGGTCAGATTGTTTTCTATTCTAAGATGAAACAAAATAGAAACCAAAACACCTGTTCTTGGCGGGACCATCCAACCACTCTATTCTGAAGTCCTAGTTCAGTTTATGCATTTGTGTGCTTACTACCGTCCCCATTGTACTCCAGAGCCAGTGTAGCGCCTTAGCTCCCCAGTAGTTTATAAGCTCCACGAAGCAGTGCTTGGCTCTCATTCATCCTTGTGCTCCCCTCCCCCACCCGTATCTAGAGCGTGCACACTTGAAGTTCTCAGTACAAATGTGTTCATTAGTTAACGGATTCATTTCAAGGGAAATTATTCTCCTCTGTGTTGGGATGGAATGCTTTATAAGGAAGGTATAAGGATGGCAATCAGTATCTAAGATGCTAAGTATCATAATAGAGCAGCAGCATATCTTTCTTACATTATTATGAAAACATTTGCATACCATCGGCATCTTTTTTTTTTTTCACCTGTATACATTTCCCTTCTGCTGTTAGTATCAGCCCACTCAAACTAGATGTAATGATTTCCATCTACAGCAGCTTTGGATTTCATTTTTATTTCTTCCTATAATCTGTGACATGTGACAGCTGATATTTACAGGTGTGAGACAATTTATATTATAATTTTTTATGGAGTTTCTTCAGGTGGAGGAATACTTGTCATTTGCACTATTTGCTGATTGACATGTTTCTTTGTAGAACAGAGCTTCAAACCACCAGACACATTTCTGATACAAAGATTTGTTACGGCTTTTTATATAAAATATTATAAAAATACATGTTTATGAGAACAATTTCAAACAATGCAGATATGAATAAAGCAAATGTGTCTCTCCGGTTTCCTCTCCCCAACACCCTGCCATCATTTTCACCTTCTTTATTCACTCTCAATCCCTTGGGAAATCTACTGCTAATAGCTGAAATATGTTCATCTAGCTCTTAACCAAGGCGTCTACCTATACCCATGTGTTTACAGATTTTGTGTTGCTTTTTACAACACAGAGATCACATTCTGAATAGTATTATGCACCATGATTTTTCTAAACAATTTATCACAGATAATCTTCCATTTCACTTCATTTTTGTCCTCATTTCATAACATTTTTAATGCATTAATATATTTCATTATTATATACTTCATTTTAATAGTTACATAGTATTCCATAGCATGGGTGTGCTGATCCTCTCATGATGAACACTCATTTGACTATTCATAGTTGCTACTTTCCTCTGTAACCTATGAGGAGGACTGGATCTACAATTCCCACCCAACCAGGCTTCAAATGTTTACCTACTTGTATTTTCCCTGAACACGTTTCTCAGAAATTCTGGAGCTCTTAAAAATCCCTATTAGTTCTAGGATATACCCACTCTTTAGAGTAAAAAAAAAAAAATTGTGATTTTCAGCATATATACAATTTTCAACAGATACTCTCAGGTTAGAAGCAATGATTAATCTATTCTTCCTTTTGGCTTTTTCTTTAGAAGACAATTTCTTCCCTATAGTTTGTTCAGAAAGCATATATTCTAGGAAACATCCCATGAAGGAGGGCCAAAGTGGAATCCTAGTCCACAAGAAAGCACTGTAAAAAATAAGCCTGCTGATTAGCTGAGTGACCACACACAGATCATTCAATCCCGCTAGGCTTTGGCTACTCCATCAAGACTCTTGTCCTGAACAATAATAGTATAGGCTTACAAGGAGGACTAGGAACTTCTGCCTAAATGAAAGAACTGGGTTGCTCTACCTTTTCTAGTACAAAACTAAATCTGGTATAAAACCAAAAATGAAGATCAGGCCTTTTGATATGCAAGTTTTTTTTTCTCAGTGCTTCAGACCACAGAGCCTCTTTAGATAAGAAAAATGCTTGGGCTTTCCTTCATACCTTTGATCTGTTGTAGAATTTATTTCCTTAACAACCAAGGACTTGGTCTAACAATTAAAATGCAGAAAAATGCCTAATTCAAATGTTCCTAATGTACTCCTCTAGTAGTTAAGAGTGAACGATTGACCCCAAATTCCCTGCATTTTCCTATCTCCCAAAATAGTTCCCAAGTTCATACCTAGTCACTGCCCCTGCTGAGGGCTCTCCCAGATGCCAGAACACTGCTGGATAGTGAAGAACTGTTTGCAGAAAAGGCTCTTTAGGGAGGTCAAATGATTATAATAAAGTCCGTTCTTTAGGAAAAGCCCAAGTAAACCCAAAACTACTTTTTCTCTGCTTTCGCTAGGAGAAAGAATCCTAGGGGAGAAGTAAAAGTAAATGTATGCCATTCAGTCCTCATCCATATGGACAGGAAAGATCATAGATAATCTACCTGTGTTGGAACACATAACCTGGCTGATGGCAGGTGACTGACAGGTGTCTGGTGACTATGCGAGATGCCTCTGACACCTGTAGCCTAGTCCAGCGACTTGACTGTACTAAACATTCAGTATCTGAACACATAACAAGAACTGACTGTATTTCCTATGTGCTTTACCTCCTTGAGACCACTTCATTCCTCTCTTTCTGTTCCCAGTATTTCTTGCCAAAAAATGAAGTTTGTCTGCAGCCACATTTCGGTGGGAATTTAGGTTTAATAGTGTGAATAAAAAGGCAGAGCAAGTTAATAATCATTAAAAGTAGCTAATATTACTTGAGCAAGTACTAAATGCTAGATACTATTCTGTACCTTTTAAATACATCATTTCCTTAATCTTCACAACAACTAGGTGAGAAAAGCACTATTATCATCCCCTTACCTTAGGTGAGGAAACTAAGGTACAAAGGGGTTGAATATCTTGTCCAAGGTCACACAGCTAGCAAATGGCAGAGCTGGCATTCAAACTCAGGCAGGCTGACGTCAGAATCCGAGGTTTTAATCCCTATAGTTACCATGCTATTGCAAAATTACTAACTTCATTTAAATACCATGATGGGTAATGTATATCTAAAGGGAAATAACATACTTATGAGAATTCTTTGAGGAGGTAAAGAGTTGAATAGATAAGCAAGAAATAACTGAGCAGCAGTTGCTTCGATCTTAACAAAGCCACTGACCAGCTTGGTTAATAAAAACAAGAGAAGTTGAGAAAGAATCAGAATGCCCCACATTAGCATATTATTTAATTATTGCACCATTATGTACATAGTTAAGCAACTATTTAAAAAATGGTGAAAATGTATATTTATTGACATTAAAAATATTTATGCTATATTATGATAGGTAAACAATGAATCCCTTTACAGTACCCTATAACACACCCAAAAAGACAGAAGATAAGAAATAAAAAAAGGGAAGGAAGGAAGGAGGGTAGAAAGGAAAGAAGGGAGGGAGAGAGAGAAAGAAAGAGAGAAAGAAAGAGAAAAAGGAAAGAAGGAAGGAAGGAAGGAAGACAGAAAGAACGAAAGAACAAAAGAAAGAAAGAGAAAGAAAAGGAAAGAAAGAGCAGCAATCCTGAGACTTCTGTCCAGTTGCCTTTGGCTCAAGAACATTTATTATCTCACTGTGAAAAGAGACCAGCGATCCAAACTAAACTTGCTCTTCTGCAACATTCTTATGATTATGTTACATTTAACTGTTTATTAAATTAAAATCATTTATACATTGAGGGTGATTATGATGTTCTCATTATTCTGAATTAATCTTTGTTAAAAAAAATTCTATGAACAGGTTCCCGTCAGTATTAGCTTCTAAACATGGGTTAGAAACCCTATGTCTATGGTACTGGTTGTGAGAAACCTGGGAGAAAAGAGGAATGGGCATTCCTAAGAGCATACCTAACCTGGGGTCCTTAACCACAGGAACGACTAAAGGAGTTATGTCCCGGGGTGGGGAGTGGGGCAAGGGAGCATGCCTTCATAATTGAGGGACAAAGATAACAGAATTGTCCTACAGCACAATTTTATTCCAGGGAATTTATAAAAACAAGGCTAGGGATTCCAAAGCAATGGGACCTTGTCCTCTGATATTGAGGTAGAAAGAACAAGGCAATAAAAAATATCCCTATTGGTGGGTCAGGGCTATTTTGTGGTAGAACCATGGAAATGCCTAGTATCGCTGAGCTGACGGCTCTTAGGTCATCTGGCTTCTCACGGGTTCTGAGGCAGGAGTAGGCAGCTTATTCCAAACCACTAGGGAGGCGTTCTGATATAAAAACCTAACTGATATTAATTATACCCCAAAGCATCAAAACCTGCCTGACCTCTACCAATCATTTTGCCACTAAAGATGGCTCCATCAAGGATGGGTTGTTTCTTGGGGTGCCTGGGTGGCTCAGTCGGTCAAATGTCTGACATTGGCTCAGGTCATAATCTCACGGCTCATGGGTTTAAGCCCTGTGTCAGGCTCTGTGCACACAGCTCAGAGCCTGGAGCCTGCTTCAGATTCTGTGTCTCCATCTCTCTCTGCCCCTCTCCTGTTCTCTCTCTCTCTCTCTCTCTCTCTTGCTCGCTCTCAAAAATAAACATTAAATAAAAATTTTTTTTTAAAGATGGGCTGTTTCTTGATGGGCTTAAGTAGTGTGGATGCTGACAAACTATGGTTACATACTAACATGAGCAACGATCTCAGAAAGAACTGGAAAATAGTGATAAAGATCTAAGAAGAAACTTGATTATTCTTAACTTCTAGGAACATGAAAACCAAATAGGAAGGATGGGAGAATAGTTACACAATTTAAAAAATTGACCATGGTAGATAAGAAATGCAGCTGAACTGTTAGCTTGAAGGATCTCAAATTTTAATTAATTCATCAACCTCTGTTGGTCACAAATTTCTCATTTGGAAAACGTGTGAAATAATATCATCTCTAAACTCTTTATGCTCTATGAAATAAGATATTGCAAGGAAAAAACAGAGGATATTTATTGTCATCAATGTCTTGAGATTCAAAGTGTGAACAGTAAGTCAACTTAAAGGCATCACCTGGGAACCTCTAGGAAATGCAGAGTCACAGGCTCCATCCAAGACCTACCGAACAAGAACTCGGGCCCCATACCAGACCTGCTGAATCTGCACTTCAGCAACATTCCTGGGTCATCTAAATGCACACTAATATTTAAGAGGCATTACAATGAGGCAATCTATTGTTGAATGTTTTTAAAAAAATTTTTTTAATTTTTTTCTTTAATTTTATATGAGAGAGAGAGAGAGAGAGAGCGAGCATGCAAGCAGGGGAGGGGCAGAGAGATGGAGACAGAATCTGAAGCAGTCTCCCGGCTCTGAGCTGTCAGTACAGAGCTCGATGCGGGGTTTGAACTCACGAGCAATGAGATCATGACCTGAGATGAAGTCGGGTGCTTAACCGACTGAGCAACCCAGGCATCCCATCTATTGTTGAATGTTGAGTCAAGAATATATACGTTGTCTTTTCAGCCCTGGAAACCAAACAATGACTTGCAATGTTAAAGAGTAACATCTCTTGATGGTCAACTATGTCCTGGCCACTGTGTGTGTGTGTGTGTTTTTAATTTAATTGGAAAAAGAATTAGAGAGAATCTCATAGTCTGGTTCTCTTTATAACTGCCTTTCTCCAATTATTTTATTACTACTTTTATTGAAAATCCATTACACGTCAGAAACTCACATATGCCTTTTGTTATTGATCTGTACCATAAACCTGTAAATTATTTTCCCTCCTCCATAGATGAGGACAGGAGAGCTCAGAAGTCAAGTAACTCGCATCCTGTTACAAATTCAGAAAACGGGATTTAAAAACAGACCGGTCTTTTGAATCAGAAATATCCACTCTTTCTGCACATATCACAAAGCCTCTCAATCAATTCAGCAAAACACCTTGCACTTGCCATAATCCCTGTTATACTAAGTTTGTACTAGCCATTCAAACTTTTTCATAGATTTTTTTATTTTTTAATAAATAAAGATGCAAACCACAAGCTCAACTTTGTGTCTGGCAACTCAAAGAAAAGAATTTTTTTTTTTTTTTTTTTTTTTTTTTGGACAGAGAGAGACAGAGCATGAACGGGGAAGGGGCAGAGAGAGAGGGAGACACACAGAATTGGAAACAGGCTCCAGGCTCCGAGCCATCAGCCCAGAGCCTGACGCGGGGCTCGAACTCACGGACCGCGAGATCGTGACCTGGCTGAAGTCGGACGCTTAACCGACTGCGCCACCCAGGCGCCCCAAGAAAAGAATTTTTAACAGGATGTGACAGTGAGGTTCTTGAGACCTAATGGTGGGGGGCAAAGGAAGCCTTTATTTTGACTTTGCTAACATGACAGGCCTCTTTTCTGCAGTGTAACCTCTAAAACATACAGTGTTGGGATAGCACGTAATTTACAAAAGTTAAGTTCTGATAAGAACAAAACTTTCACAATTTATGATTAACTACAATCCACAGGACACGAAAAACTGAAGGCTGAAAGTGTGCCAACAGGACCATGACCAAAGGAAACTATACAAATATTTTTCAGGGTCATTAGTTTCATGTTTATTTTTTGTTAGATTCTGCTGAAAGCAGCATTCCCAATTGGCTTAAAGGTGGTTACTTCAAGAGTTTTTTCTTTTGGTCTGTGACAAGTATTATATACATTACACACTCCCCCAGCTCTAATCAGTAAGTGAAAGACATGGACCCTCATGTGCAAGGATTTGAGTTCAATGTCAGCCACTTTGTTGGAATGAGCCCTTTTTAATAACAGTAGGCGGCCAGAAAATTCATGGTTTCTGTGTTGCAGAGGAAATTCCTATGCAGAGTTTACCTTCAAGATTTGTCTCCGTAATGAGTATTTCCTTGACCTCTATAAAAGCTCAGTTCTATGGCACCTCAAGTGTATAGTTGCACAACTGCTTGAGACTCCAGTGTTTTCAAATGGCAACTGTGAAAAATCCACATCAAAACCCACGCTCGTTTGCCTCTTTAATGGTGAATATATGGCCTATTTACAGGAAAATGCATTTGCGGCCATGTACTTCAGTTTATGGAATTTTCAAACACTAATTTGAAATAATTAAAAAAAATTTTTTTTAACGTTTATTTATTTTTGAGACAGAGAGAGACAGAGCATGAACGGGGGAGGGGCAGAGAGAGAGGGAGACACAGAATTGGAAGCAGCCTCCAGGCTCCCAGCCATCAGCCCAGAGTCCGACATGGGGCTCGAACTCACGGACCGCGAGATCGTGACCTGAGCTGAAGTCGGACGCTTAACCGACTGAGCCACCCAGGCGCCCCCTGAAATAATTATTATTTTTTTTAACGTTTATTTATTTTTGAGACAGAGAGAGACAGAGCATGAACGGGGGAGGGGCAGAGAGAGAGGGAGACACAGAATCTGAAGTGGGCTCCAGGCTCTGAGCTGTCAGCACAGAGCCCGACGCGGGGCTTGAACTCACGGACCGTGAGATCATGACTTGAGCCGAAGTCGGACGCTTAACAGACTGAGCCACCCAGGCGCCCCTGAAATAATTTTTAAATAAACTAAAACAACTTTGAAGATACTGAAGACTTTTGATTTTTGTTTTTGTTGTTGCTTTTTTGTTTTTTTTTTCCCCAGCACTTTAGTATTTTGTTAAAGGCATATTTTAAAAGCTCTTTTATAATGCAATGATGAAGGCTTTTGAGAAGTTATAAAAATTGATTCTGATTTTGTCAATCCAGATATTCACATACCCAATTTAAAGGCACATATTTCTTGAAATGATCAAACATTTTACCTTAAGTAGACACAGAAAGGTTCAGTGGTTTAGCACAAATGTAAATAATGAAAATAACATAAACTCATCAATCTACAGATACTAATAACCACCTCTTTAAATTCTGTATGGATCTTTTGAACTCTTTGTTTGCTATAGGCAAACACTATGTGATTTGTGTTTCCTACAAACATGAATCTCATCTACATAAATCCATAATAAATGAGAAACTGACTTGCAGGAAAGAGAATGGTGGCATGGTAGGATGGGGGTAGAGAGGCTAGTTAGCGAGCAGCACTGCTCGAGGTAGGAATATATTATAAAAGACAAGTCACATTTGGGAAGGCAGCAATAACAGTCAACAGAAACACGGTAGAAAATGTTTCCTGCCATTGCAGCAGAGGCTGAAGGAGCTGAGAGAGAAGTTAAAACAAGTAGAAAGAGACAGATGCCTAAGGCAAGGGGGAAAAGGCCAACTGGATTACAGTGTGCAGAAGCTACCAAGAAAGCCCCTCTGAGGACTTTGGATGGTGAGAACATCAAGTGTGGGGAATGAGGAAAGACAGGGAGAGTGGCAGGAAGGGAGCAGGTGGGGGGGTGGTGGTGGTTTGGGGGGACAGGGATAGGAAGGTGGGGCAAGGAGAGGAATGGGGTGGAGAGGAATGGGGACTTCAGTGGATAAAACCTATGGAACAGAAGTTGACTGGGAAATTTGGAGGAATAGGGCCTTTGGAAATGGATTGGGCTTTCCCACTGTTACCTGTCTCCATGGTTAGTTTTCCATTGACAGATTCTCCTGCCAGTCCATTAATTTGAAGGCATAGTGATAGCTTTATCTGCCCCCTGCTCCAACTCTCTGAATTCCTTTTCTATAATTCTGTCTTGCATGAAGTTATATTTTTAGATAACACTGAACTTTAGAGATAAACATTTCTCAGCTGGTTCCTTTAGCAAAAATTTTAAACAACAGCCTTGGTTTATTCATATACAAAAATGCAGAACATATATATTATTTTAATGAAAAAGTTGTAAAAATTTCGAAAGATTTTAAAAGATTTTGTTATGTAAAAATACAAAGTAAATCCTTGTGGATATGTTTTCATTTCATAATAAATAATTAGTATTATTCTATCATATGGAAAATGGTATACAGCTGTTTATAAAACATGTGTATGAAACATATATGAAACATATGTGTATGAAGCATGTATATGAAACATGTGTTCATGTAATATAAATCTAGAACAAATTTATGTAAATTGAGCCATACATTATCACTCAGTTCTACATTAAATTAAAGATGGGTTTACAAAGTTAACAAGAGACCCTAAGACACAATAAAAATCAAAGAAATATTGAAAACTTAATAATAGTAAATGTCTTCTTAAAAATGACCATTAAACAGTTAAAAACAATGATGTAGGACCTACATAAAGAAAAGTGAAGGGGCACCTGGGTGGCTCAGTCAGTTAAGTGTCTGACTCTTGATTTCAGCTCAGGTCATGATCTCACAGGCATGAGATTGAGTCCCACGTCAGGCTCTGTGCAGGGCATGAAGCCTACTTAAGATTCTCTCTCTCCTGTACACTCTCACTCTTTCTCGAAAGAAAGAAAGAAAGAAAGAAAGAAAGAAAGAAAGAAAGAAAGAAAGAAAGAAAGAAAGAAAGAAAGGAAGGAAGGAAGGAAGGAAGGAAGGAAGGAAGGAAGGAAGGAAGGAAGGAAGGAAGGAAGAAAGAAAGAAAGAAAGAAAGAAAGAAAGAAAGAAAGAAAGAAAGAAAGAAAGAAAGAAAGAAAGAGAAAGAAAGAAAGAAAGAAAGAAAAGAAAAGGAAAAATACAGAGAAAGAATGAAGAAGACAAGAACACACTGAGAGTCTTAATATGCTCTTGAGTTGGAAGATGTACGACTGTAATCTCTCCCTAAAGTTATACATATACACATACAACCCACAAAATTTTGTATACATTTTTGTGGGTGAAGAGTCCACAAATCCCCCCAAATCTGTACATAGTCCCCACATGCTAAAGATGTACATACATATTGATATGAGGTGTCACAATTGAATGAAAACACAGGTTTAAAAACAGTAAATAAAGCATGAGTTCATTTTTATTAAAATACATATTTATATGTATTCATTGAAAATGTTGAAGGATTACAACCAAATAATAACAGTTGTTATCTTTAAAAAAATTTTTTTAATGTTTATTTATTTTTGAGAGAGGGAGAGACAGAGCACAAGCACGGGGGGAGCAGAGAGACAGGGAGACACAGAATCTGAAACAGGCTCCAGGCTCTGAGCCGTCAGCACAGAGCCTGATGCGGCCCGAATTCAGGAGCCATGAGATCATGACCTGAGCTGAAGTAGGACACTTAGCCACTGAACCACCCATGCGCCCCAACAATTGTTATCTTTGAGTGGCAGAATTACCAGTAGTTTCTATTTTCTTTTTGTTTTTTTGTCCATTAGCACTTTTCCACAATGAACATGAAGAGTTAGTAAAATAAAAAATTATAAAACCCCTACATTCTCAAAGCAAAATTAAAAAAAAAAAACAGATGAAATTCAAAAAGTTAATTTACAGCATTTCGTGTTGCTTTCCTTGAAATTGATGCTATAGGAGAGAGATACACTTTATTTGCTATTATTGGGTCCTTGGAATGAATTAGGTCCTTTGGTTAAAACCCAAAGCCATTCCTGTGTTGCTTCCAGATGGATTTGATTTGTTAATATGATCTAATTACTTATTTTATGGCCTCGATTACAGTGGTTGGTGGCTATTTCTGCATTTGTTTATCCATCCTTTGAGCAAGCTATCAGGAACCAGGTGTTAGACGTTGCTATAATTTATTATTTCCATAAGTGCACATTTTCACACTGTGGGTTTTCTTCAAGTGGCATAAACTATATAAAACTGTAATTAGAACAAACATTTGTTTCAGGAAGTCTTTAAAAATACCCAGCTCCATGTATATGCAAACTTTTCCTGTGAAAAGGTTATTGGGGAAAGCAAGAGAGAAATACAAGTATTGCTGGTTGTGATGAAGGGCTCATTCCTTCTTTGACAAGAATTCCCTGGAGCTCACAAAACCCAACGAGCAAAAAGCATTAGCAGTGGAGAAAGCATTAAATAACTGGAAGAATGAAACAGTATGTTCATGCTTTCCCACTCAAGACTTTCTAATTTAGAATCAAGTACTTGGGCTTCTGATGAAAGAGCTGTCCAGGCCAGAAGAATCCAGTGTGTCAACCACAGTCCAACAAATAAAATCACCATTCACACCTTGTTCCCCTTTTCATTATCTGCCTTCAATATTCATTCGCTTGGCCTATTAGAACCCAAAGCACTTAAACTATAGGAGAATAAAATGAGCATTAAAGTACAGAAACAGCCCTAACATGGAGACAGGCCTTTTTAATCATATTAGATAACTATGTCTTAAGAACTCAAATGCTTCCATAAACTACCCAAGGATAATTAACACAAGCTGTAGGCCATGCTTTTAGTTTTTGCTTTAATATCTTCAAAATGGAGTGTCAGGACCAAAAACACTTTGTACCAAAGTGGAGAGACCTCATCTGTAGTGAATTATATCTCATGAATGACTTCAGACATCTGATCTCTTATAAAATGAGCATTAGCCGTTAATGACGTCTGGGATATTTAATCCACAAAGCTTAGATTATTGCTTTATAGCCAGCCATATTAGAAGACAGAGTAAGGATGCCTAGGATCCAAGAGATGTGAACCCAGGACCACTTAGGAGATAATCCCTCTTTTTTTTTTTTTTTTTTTTTTTTTGTAAACAATGCTTGATTACTTGGGTCACTCCTATTCAGGAGGTGTGAATTAATCTTTAGGGAAACACTAACCATGATAGGAGATGTTTCTCATTCTCTCCCCACTGAACACAGGTAGGAAAGAACTGCATTTAGGGCTTAAATTTGTCACTGCATAAAGGGAGACTCTAAAATGATAGGGAATAAAAATCAGGAATGTGCTAACTTCTTCATTCTTACGTTTATTCAGAAAACATTTACTGCCTGCTGGCCATGAAGCAGGTGTTGGATATATAAAGACAGTAAGACATATTGAAGTCTATTCACCTTAACTTCGCCTGGATCTTGATCTTTAAAAATCTCTGAGGCCATGTTCAGTGGTACTTTTTTTTTTTTTAAGGGCCAAGCACAAATGCCAATTAGTTGTTTTTAAGGCAAAACGACTCATGGAAATTATGCAAATAAAAACTCCGATCGTATAAAAAAAACTGAAATCAGGTTACAAATATTGTACTGGACACACGCACTAAAAATCTGTTGTTTATATGAAATTAAAATTTAACTGGATGTCCTGCATTTTTATTTGCTAGACCTGGCCACCCTAAGCAGAAAGCCAGAAAGTCCGCAGGCCATCCAGCGCCAAGCTGGCCTGGGGGTGCACATGGCTGTGGTGCCTGGCCCCGGGCATGCAGAAGGGCACACACGACTGCTGCCAGGTTCCCAACCCACCCACCAGTAATAAAGACAGGCGAGGCCTGATGCTGCTGTTCTTTCCTCAGGGCATCAAAAGTACTACAAGTCCTGTCCACAGCACCTAAACATTTCCACGCCACTACTAATACACTACCCTTTCAATTGATTTTAAAGCTAAAAATTCAGAGAGTGATAAAACCGTTTAGAACTCTCGGGGAGCCAGCATTGGTGAAGGCTGATCTCAGGAAAAAACCCAATTTGGTAGAAATCTTTTGGAAGTCACGTCATTTCTCTGGATCTGTTTATGAATCCATAAAATAAGGAAACCAGACCATACACAGCCCTGATCGTATTGATCCTCCTCTATCTGAAATGTTCTCCCTGTCCAACTTTCTTTTCTAAATTTTGTCTCAATTCACGGGTCTGCCAAAAGTCATCCCTGATCTTCCCACTCAAAAATAATTTCCGCTCTGGGGCATCTGGGTGGCTCAGTTTGTTGAACATCTGACTTGGGCTCAGGTCATGATCTCACAGTTCATGAGTTTGAGCCCCGCATCAGGCTCACTGCTATCAGTGCAGTGCTATCTCTCTGCCCCTCCCCTACTTAGGCGCTCTCTCTCTCTCTTAAAAATGAATGAACATTAAAAAAAAAAAAAGTAACTTCTGTCTTTCCAACTATCCCACACTTTGTATCAGGTGTGGTATACCACCTTTTACCTCACATCGCCGATATTTATGTATTTGTCTTGTCTCTCTTACAAGGCTGAAGCTCCCTAAAGCCAGAGTCTGCCACTAATTTCATCTTGGTTGTCCCCACCCTGCCATTCCAGCACAAAGTACTGTCTTTTGTTTAATGCCCCTGCTGTGGGCTGAGGACACAGCCTTTTCTTTGTGCCTCTGAGGAAACAGCCTTTTTAGAGGCAGAAGTTGTTGGCCAGGCATTTTTCTGATTCAAGTCAGCCTCTCTAAAATGTCCTGCCTTTGTAAAGAGCTGAGCTGTGGCAAGCAGAAATAAAAATAGCTAAAGCAAGGAACTTACTATTGCACACACTGCTGAGGTTGTGTGATTGCGGCAGAAACGTCTGCGTTTTAAAAGGCTGACTGGGGGCACTTATGGACTGAGCAGAGAAGCTGCTTTAACAACAAAAGTATGGATCAACATTCGAACCAGAAAGCGTAGCCAGTGTGGGGGCAGAGGGACAGCTCCCCTGAGTCAGAAGCCAAGGCAGAACCAGAACCATGAGAGAAGGGTACCTAAGCTAGAATCAGAAGCAACCCTACCCTAGGAGAGGGCAGACAGCTGGACTAGACCCACACAATAAGTTATTACAAACTTACATACTATCTGCAAAGAATATTTATGAAAGTCGTAAAGTGCTTTTCAAGAAAAGAACACCGAGAATGCTAAGACATGAATATCAAACTCAAATCTTTTAGAAACAAATATGTGTAAACTGTACTTTCCTGAGTGAGGAAACACAATGGTTCCAAGCCCAGCTAAGCCAAGGAAGAAGATTCTGTGCACTACCTGGAAGGATGCCCGGGGAAGCCATGGGCAGGACAGGGTCACCCAGGGAGTCCCCCAAAGAGTAAGTAATATCCTGTGTTTATGAGGTTGGGCAAGAGGTGATCCCAGGGTTTCTTTCCAGTCATCTGAGCCATCATCTCCACATGTCTAGTTGTGTGACATATTCAACATAAGCCATCTGAGAACATGTTTCTGTGAAATCAGTGATACTGACTGAAACAAACAAACAAAAATCCCATACATTTCTGCTATTACCCTTTGATAATAACGAAGAATGAAGGCATGAACTTTGGAAAAGTTAGTCATTTGACCCAAATGGTGGCTAATAAGAATAATTAGGATCTGTCCCTGTGTTTCTTAGCAACTACCTCATAGGTTAGTGGCCCCATGATTACTTGAACTATGAGGAATTTCATTATTGGCATGAACTCTTGAGTTTTATCAGCTGTGGTTACTTGTACATAAACTGTCTAGTATTAAAACAAGCACTGGTTAATCTATTTCTAACATACCAAAAATGAGCCAATTGCAGTGGGTGGATATTTACTTTATGGCCCTGTTTTCCATCTTAGTTCAGAAGCCAATCCCTTAGGGTACAAAGGGGGATACATTTCCACACCTTGTCTCTTATCAGACATTCTGGATAAGATCATTTCTATACAACAGAGTGAATGAACAACAGTGAAGACAATCCAGAATTGCAGGTAGACTTTAGTTTCTGACAGTGAATAATGTGGAAAGAGCAAGCCCATTCTAGAATATAGCTTGCAGTTTGCCCTGTAAATGCCTCAGAAACAGGATCCGGGTGAGGGTCATTATTACACCTCATTTCTTTGTGGCTCAAGGGCCACAAAAGAACAGCTCGGGAGACAGACAAAACAGGATTCACATTCTGACTCTGTATTTCATCTTGCTAGCTGCATGTTATTTGCCTCATGAAATTATTGTGGAGTTTTTATTAGATGATGCATATAAAAAATTAATGCAATGCCTATCAGCAAACACTCAATACATGGCACTTACTTTTGTCATTATTATTGCATGTTTGCCAAGTGATTTGGTTATAACGTAAGGAAAATGTTATGAGTTAGAGAGTATTTCACTTTTGTATCTTGAACATGACTTAAATGCCTTTATTTCATCTGATCTTAAAGTGATGCATGCCCAATGCAAAAAGTTTAGAAAATATAGAATGAAAAAGATTATTCCAATCTTAGAACCCAGAGATATAACACTGTGAAACTTTGGTGTTTATCTTTCCAGACTTGTTTGTAAGTGTGTGTGTGTGTGTGTGTGTGTGTGTGTGTGTAAGTGTATACATATAAATGCATTTTTTGTCACAAAGGTAACAGAACACATATTTTGGAAGTGTACCCAGGTCAATATATAAATAGGTCTTCATTGACATTGATAATTGCTGCATTATAGTCAATTAAATGAATGTATCACAACTCAATTCCCTATTGTAAATGATGTAAAAAATAACTTTTTACATACATTTTTGTACATTCATCTTTAAAAACAAATTTCTAGAAATTAAATTGCTAAGCCAAAAAGCATACCCATTGAAAAATCTGTACAAATGCTCTTTATGGCTGTCCAGCAAGGGGGAACAAGCTAAAAATTACACATGGGATTAACCCCTGGCCTCAGGACCAGGCTCCTCTGCGTGGCAGCCCCCACTGGCCCCATCCACTCTACCTGCAGAGTAAGAGCTCACCTGTGCCCTTGCCGACACGGGATATCATCTTTTTATTCTTACCAATAAGACTGGCAAAAAACTGCATCTCATTTTCATCTGCATTTCTTTGATAATTAGCAACTTCTTGGTCTCCTGATGGTTGCTTTCCTCTTCCAAACTTAAAGGAAGAGTTATGATTATCAAACAAGGGAACACAAGACAAAGTGAGATGTGGAAATAAAGAGGAAACAAGTGCCTGGAAATTTCGGCTAGGGTTTCCGATTAAATAGAAAAGTAAATGTACAGTACGGAACTCTGCCCCGCACATGCTAGGTGACTGATCTGGAAAGCATACTGATGAGGAAAGCAGTTGAAAAGCAGTGACAGTAAAAGGTGGGTTTGTGAACAAGAAGGGGAAATCTGACTTCTCCAGTAAACTGAAGAAATTATACACCAGGCAATAGCTACCTTGACATTAATTGTGCCAAGTTCTTGAGGCTGTGGCAATGGTCACCAGTATGATCAGTTCATGATAAATACAGAGGGAACCACTCAGGAAATTAGGCCAAGAGGATGGGGGTAAGAATGGGGAATACAGGCATACCTTGGAGATAGTGTGGGTTTGGTTCCAGAACACTGAATAAAGAGGATACCACCATAAAGTGACTCAAACGAATTTTTTGGTTTCCCAGTGTATGTAAGTTACGTTTACACTGTATTATAGTCCTTTAAGTGTTAAACAGCATTAGGTCTAAAAAAGCAATGGATATACCTGAATTAAAAAATACTTATTGCTTACAAATGCTAGCCATCTGAGCTTTCAGTGAGTCGCAATCCAGTGCGTCTTCCCTCGATGTTGATGGTCCTGACTGATCAGCGTGGTGGTTGCTGAAGGTTGGGGTGGCTGTGCCAATTTCTTTAAACAATAATTAAGCTTGCCACATCGAATGACTCTTCCTTTCAAGACCAATTTCTGTGTATCACAAAATACTTGATGGGATGGGCACTGGGTGTTGTATAGAAACCAATTTGACAATAAATCATATTATAAAAAAACAGAAAACAAAAAACAAAAAACAAAATGCTGTTTGATGGCATTTTACCCACAGTAGAGTGTCTTTCAAAACTGCAGTCAATCCTCTCAAACTCTGTTTCTGCTTTATCAGTTATGTTTATGGAATATTCTAAATCCTTTGTTGTCATTTCAACATTCTGCACAGCATCTTCACCAGCGGTAGACTCTATCTCAAGAAACCACTTTCTCTGCTCATCTGTCAGAAGTAAGTCCTCAACCATTCAAGTCTGATCATGAGATTGCAGCCAGTGAGTCCCATCTTCAGACTCCACTTCTAATTCTCTTTCCTGTTAACACCACATCTGCAGTTACTTCCTCCACTGAAGTCTGGAACCCTCCAAAGTCCTCCATGAAGGGTAGAATCAACTTCTTCCAACTTCCTGTTCATGTTGATATTCTGATCTCTTGCCATGAATCACGAATGTTTCTTAATGGCATCTAGAAATGGTGAGTCCTTTTCAGGAGGTTTTCAATTGACTTTGCCCAGATCCATCAGAGGAATCACTATCCACAGCAGCTAGAGTTTTATGAAATGTATTTCTTAAATAATAAGACTTGAAAATCGAAATGACTTCTTGATCCATGGGGTGCAGAATGGATGGTATATTAGCTGGCATGAAAACATTAATCTCATTGTGAATCTCCATCAGAGACCCTGCGTGACCAGGGGCATTGTCCATGAGCAGTAACATTTTGAAAGGAATCTTTTCTTCTGAGCAGAAGGTCTCAAAAGTGGGCTTAAAATATTCAGGAAACCATGTTGTAAACAGATGTGCTGTCAAGTAGGCTTTTCCATTTATAGAGCACAGGCAGAGTAGAGTCAGCATAATTCTGAAGGGCCCTAGGATTTTCAGAATGGTATATGTGCACTGGCTTCAACTTAAAGTCACCAGCTGCATTAGGCCCTAACGAGAGAGTCGGTCTGGTCTGTCCTTGGAAGCTTTGCAGCCAGGCACTGACTTCTCCTCTCTACCTATGAAAGTCCTAGGTGGCATCCCCTTCCAATCTGTTGTTTAGTGTAGCTGCCTTCAATCATTATCTTAGTTAGACCTTCTGGAGAACTCGCTGCAGCTTCTACACCAGCACTCGCTGCTTCCCCTCACACTGTTGTGTTGTGGGTACAGCTTCTTTCCTTAGCCCTCAGGAACCAACCTCACACCTTCAAACTTTCCTTCTGCAGCTTTCTCGCCTCTGTCAGCCTTCGCAGAAATGGAGAGTTAGCCTTACTCTGGATTAGGCTTTGTCTCAAAGAAATGTTGTGACTAGCTTAGTCTTCTAAAATCTTCTCCGTATCAGCAATAAAGCTGTTTCACTTATCATTTGTGTGTTCACTGAAGTAGCAATTTTAATTTCTTTCAAGAATGTTGCCTTTGGATTCACAACTTGGTTAACGGGTGCAAGAGGCCTAGCTTTTGGCCTGTCTTGGCTTTTGGCATGCCTTCCTCACTAAGATTAATCATTTCTAGCTTTTGATTTAAAGTAACAGACGTGCAGGGCGCCTGGGTGGTTCAGTCAGTTAAGCCTCCAGTTTAGGCTCAGGTCATGATCTTGTGGTTTGTGGCTTCAAACCCCGCATTGGGCTCTGTGCTGACAGCTCAGAGCCTGGAGCCTGCTTTGGATTCTGTGTCTCCCTCTCTCTGTTCCTCCCCTGCGTGCTCACTCTCTCTCTCAAAAATAAATAAAGATTTTTAAAAAATGAAGTGAGAGATGTGCGACTTTTCCTTTCACTTGAACATTCAGAGGCCACCGTAGGGTTATTCACTGGCCTAATTTCAATATTGTTGTGTCTCAGGGAACAGTGAGGCCCAAGGAGAGGAAGAGAGACAGTTGGTAGAGTGCTCAGAACGCCTACAACATTTGTCGATCAAGTTTGCCATCTTACATGGGTGTGATTCACGGTGCCCTAAAACAATTTCAATAGTAATATCCGACAGCACTAATCGCACATTCCCATCACAAATAAAATAATAAGGAAAACATTTGAAATAGTTCAAGAATTACCAAAATGTGACACAGGGATAGCAAGTGAGCAAATGCTGTTGGAAAAATGGTGCCTATAGACTTGCTCAATGAAGGGTCATCCAGAACCTTCAGTTTGTAAAAAATGCAACCTCTGCAAAGTGCAATAAAGTGAAGTGCAGTGAAACAAGGTATGTTTTTACTCTGAGGAACAGAGTACAACAATACCCAGTCTTGAGGCGTCACTGAGCTTAGCTCCTTACAGTTAGGTCACTAGAACTAGGGCTGGTTGTTTGCAAGGCCAATCAGGGCAGGCTAACAGCCTGTCGTTGGGTTGTCTTGGGGGATGTCTGTCTTTTGCCTATAAGGATTTAAAGGCAGGCAATAAAGCGGCACTTCTGTAAGAGGGCCTGTGAATGCCAGATTAGAAAGGCTCTGAATGCTTGAGCTAGGGTCAGCTGGAGGAGGAAATGGGGTACTTGCATGAGGCATCTTACCTTTTTTAATTTTTTACTATTTTATTTTTGAGACAGAGAGAGAGAGAGCGAGCACGAGTGGGGGAGGGGCAGACAGAGAGGGAGACACAGAATCCAAAGCAGGCTCCAGGCTCTGAGCTGTCAGCACAGAGCCCGGCACGGGGCTCAAACTCACAAGCTGCGAGATCATGACCTAAGCCAAAGTCGGAGGCTTAACCAACTGAGCCAGCCAGGCGCCCCAAGGCATCTTACCTTTTACTTTGGTGTGCCTCTGCTGGGAATCGGATGTATACTGTGAACTCAGATTTACATGTTATTTGGAGATAACTCTCCATTATGCTGTGCCAGACTAAAAGGGTCTGTTAAAGTACCATTTCTGCTAGGTGCAAAAGTAAAAAGAAGTAGGATTTATACCAATGTTTAGCTGAATACAAAGATAATCATCATCTCATAGCCCAGTGAATGACACAAATTACCCCTGTTCCATTTGGGGGCATTCTTAGCTTTATTGGCATTAGGATGTCCTACACTGGGGTTCTTTAATATTAAAAATCTTTGTATTTTCTCATAAGTTCTCAGATCTTTACCAGAATGTCAGGGGGATGGCTATCCATCCAGTACACAGAGAAGCATGGGTATCCACACTGTACAGAGAACCTGAAAAACAAAAGCCAGTTGTCTAATTCTAGATTCCATGCACGTTGGTAGTAGTTCTGAGAGCCCTTAAATGCTTCCTTTCTTATTGTGTATAGATAATTCTTGAAGCAGGCCACTTTTGCATTTTATTAAGAATGCTTGATCTATACAGACAGTTATTTGGGTCATTAATTAATCTTTCTTTCATTAAGTCCTTTATACTTCTAGTCTTTATTGCTTATTCTGTACATGATCATTTACTTGTCTTAATCTTTAATTTTTTTTTTTTCAAAAGCAGATGACATATGTCCTCGTGTAGTTCCTTCTGGCCAGGCACCATGCTTTATACTTCTGTGTCTTAGCAGCTTCTAGCACAGTGCTGTGATGTGCTTAATAACATCTGGGGCTGAAAACGAAGGCCCCGGGATAGAACTGAATCTCCAATTTTCAGCTGCAGCAGGGCCAAGGATTGGAATAGAAGGAGAAATCTCAAAATGTCCTCTCCCAAGCCTCAGGGGACGAAGCCAAGACAAACTGTTTTCTTGGAACTCTCTGTAGCCCACAGATTTGTAAGCAAATGAGCTACAGTACAAGATATACCCAAAGGTTAGGTTCCTAAGGTCATACAAAACGTTACCCTCTCCTCTCCCCCTAAAAAACAAGTAATCAAATAAAATCCTTCTCAGTAATGACAAGGAAATCTCAACTCAACCCATCTTGCCCATTTATATGGCAATGTTAACTAACAATTGTATGTTTGTATATTTTTAGCCCAACTATCACACACATGTTGAAATGCTAAATTTGGAAAACGGAAACAGAAGGTTTTGTTGACCCACCCAGCATTTGAAAGGAAAAATGGAGAATTCAAAATGAAAACTGGGAAGTACCTGGAAGAAGTATTAAGGTATTAAAATAATTAAAAGTATTCACGTTGAACTTCCACAGGGAGATGCAGAGAATTCCAGCTGGCGGGGATCCTGAAGAACAGGGGGAAGAGAGGGCAGGGGCTGGCAGGATATACCTTAAGATTGGATAAAACACCTACAGGTCCCTGGCAAAGTCACCTGGGCGCAAAGGCTTCACCAACCTCATCCAAGCAAAAAGCATCTGCCTTTTCCCACAGGCACATTTCTCACTCAGGCAGATCTGGGCATGTCCCTATATGTATCATTTCCTTTTTTATGTCTGTCTCTATTTTTTAGAATCTCTGTAAGTATGTGTTCCTTATACACTTATACATACCACATCAGGTAAACAAACATATACATAGTTACAGGATTTTATTTAAATTTATAATTGTATTTTCAACACAAATACCGACTTTACGCATCAGCTCTTTTTAGGACTCGGGCTGTTCCTTTATCTTTAAATTTCCAAATTCTCTTAAAAGTTTCCACAGACTTTTCACTCTTCGGGGGTATGTGGAGCACTGTTATGGTTAAGGAAGTGGATAGTAAGATGCAAAGCAAACAACTCCAATTTGGGAGCATTTTATGAACATTCCATTCTGGCCATTTATAGATTGTGTTTTATTTAGCCATTTAGATATACAGTCTTATATCAACTGTATAAGGAAAGCACCACTCTGAAGTGACTGATTAATAATACACAATATTATAGCCCAAATATACAAAAAATAATACAAATATTAACTATAAAAATAAAGTTAAAATTCCAGAAGCAGATGTAATTTAGATCTCAGAATCAACTATGTGTGTTGTGCAATAATCTGCTATATGCCAAGAGAGGACATTTGCTTTTAATTCAGCTGTGAAATTTAGTGTAAGAGGAGAGTTAACAAAGAAGGGCATTTTTTTCCTGCTGTTCATTAATTAAGCGAAATGACTGTTTTCCTGCTTGGAGTTGTAAAACAGAACAGGTAACATTCCTTCTTTTAAAAATAAACCTGCATTTCGGTCAGAGTGGTTAAAATGAACAAATGAGGAGACTATAGATGCTGGCAAGGATGTGGAGAAACGGGAACCCTCTTGCACTGTTTGCACTGTTGGTGGGAATGTAAACTGGTGCAGCCGCTCTGGAAAACAGTGTGGAGGTTCCTCAAAAAATTAAAAATAGAACTACCTTATGACCCAGCAATAGCACTGCTAGGAATTTACCCAAGGGATACAGGAGTGCTGATGCATAGGGGCACATGTACCCCGATGTTTATAGCAGTACTTTCAACAATAACCAAATTATGGAAGGAGCCCAAATGTCTATCAAGTGATGAGTGGATAAAGAAGACGTGGTTTATATGTACAATGGAATACTACTTGGCAATGAGGAAGAATGAAATCATGCCATTTGCAGCGACGTGGATGGAACTGGAGGGTATTATGTGAAATGAAATAAGTCAGTCAGAGAAAGACAGATACCATATGTTTTCATTCATATGTGGATCTTGAGAAACTTAACAGAAGACCATGGGGTAGGGGAAGGGGGAAAAAAGTTACAAACAGAGAGGGAGGGAGGCAAGCCATAAGAGATTCTTGAATACAGAGAACAAACTGAGGGTTGAGGGGTGGTGGGGGAGAGGGGAAAGTGGGTGATGGGTATTGAGGAGGGCACTGTTGGGATGAGCACTGGGTGTTGTATGGAAAACAATCTGACAATAAATTATATTAAAAAATAAAATACACCTGCATTTTCTATAGAAACTTTAGGAAATGCAGCCAAGTAAAAAGAACTAGAACACAAAAGCAAAAAACACTGGTAGTTCCAGTAACATTTGTGTGGTTTTCCTTCTGGTACTCTTCCTTTGTGTGTGAATGTGTGAGTGTGTGTATATTCTAAAGAGAGATATTAAAACATGGTTTGTTCCATCATTGCTCAGTAGAGAAGCCTGGCAAATATCTATATAAGTAAATAGATCCTTCAGCACCAAAATAAATTATATCAAAGAATCACAGGAAAATCATAATATTATCTTTAATAATAATAATAATAATAATAATAATTGTGTTTAATGCATCACACGGATTTCTTCATCAAGAAGAACTGTGGTTAGATAACATTATTACTCTCACACAACAGATGATCTCAGTGACTCTGGATGAAGTTCAGAAAAGAGTTGTGGGCAAAATTCTGAATATTGCATATAATTCCTCACCATTCACTCATAAATCCATAAGGCCTAGAACACAGTGGATCCTGTATCAGTGATGTTGAATCTGAACATTGGGAAGTGCTTTCTATCAGCAGAGACTAGTTCTGAGGGCCCTTATTCATGCCCAGCACCCTGGGGCAGCTCTGAGTAGAGGTCCTAGAGAGGTAAAACAATGGCTCATGAAAAAAGCCAGAGAGGGAACCAAGACCCTGACAGAGGGTTCACTAATTCATTCAACACATTATTTATATTCATGTGCAAGGTACTGTTTTAGGTGACAGGGACATAATGGAAAACAACGCGGATGAAGTCCAAGTCTTCATGAAGTAGGGAGAGATAGACAATGGACAGTGAAACATTAAAAATAATGTTCCTGCTATGAACAAAAATAACTCAGCATAAAGGGGATAAAAAGTAACAGGGGAAGGTGTATTTTGGATACGGTGGCCTGGGAAGAAAGTCTTTCTGATAATGTGACACTTGAATAATGAAGTGAGGGAGGAGTGTTTCAGGGAGGGATGTTTCAGGGAAGGGAGGAGTGTTTCAGGGGAGGGAGAAACGAGGGAGGGGAGTGGGCCCTGGAGATTGCCAGGGGCCAGACCATGTGTGGCCACTGCAGATCCTAGAAAGAGATTCTGGACAATCGGAGGTAGTCCATATCATTGTCACCGGGACAATTTCATCCATAATGACAAAAAAATTAGGCACAAACTTTCTTGAGGTTTTTCATTCTCTAATGAGCAATCTGGTGTAGGAAAGAGTTCAGTCATATTTCAAACAATTTTCAAGAGATTGTTCAGACTCCTGCCTGTGCCTCCCCCTCTCCCTCTGTCCCCACAATCTCCTTCTCTCTCCCTCTCTCTCTCTTTCTCTCCCTCTCCACCCTTGAGGAGCATGGTTTCCTGAAATCCACTCCTCCCTGCCTCCACAGTGAAGACCTTTCCAGAGAACAATCAGGAGAACTCATCATGTCATAGAACTTATACAGCATAAGTCATAATTTTGAAATATATTTTTAATAGTGGTTTGACAAATAAAACCAGTACGGAGGCCAGTGACAATATACTGAATACAAAAAGGATGAAGTATCCAGAGTTAAGCACTGACGAGAGACTCCCCCTAAAATACTGGTTTGGTATCTAATTCTTGCTAGAACTATATTAACTCAAATATTGTAGGGGTTTATTTATTTGTTTGTTTGCTTCAGCTCATTTCTGAAACAGTCTGAGGGTACAGAACAGGACTTACAATCATGGTGATGGTAGATCTCAAATTATATGAGATGGTCTTGATCTTAATTATTCCATCCCATACTTTTAGGAACAAGTTATCAAATTTTAGGTTCAAGAGAGCCACTGTATCTGAAAGTGAAATCTGTTTTATGGTTCTAATCCAGTTCAAACATATTGAGGAACTGAACCCAATTAAACTTTTATTAGACTAGTCTAATAAAAAAAATTTGAACTTCGAGTTAACTATGGTAGAAATGACTTCTCCTGAAGTCACCTTGAAATGCTTACTTCGAGAGGATGAAAGCACTGATGGGTTTTCTGTATGTCACTTCCTCTATAAATTCTTTCCTCCCTCTTCCCCTGCCCTTTACAAAAATCCCTCACCCTGTCTCTGACAGCGGTTCGGCACCACCAATAAGCATGTATGTCTGGACATCTGCCCCTCGCTCCCCACTGCCAGCCCCCCAGGTCCTAACCCAGCACTGATGTGGTATCATCAGCACTCAATCAGTGTTTGTTCACCAGAAAGAATGAATAAAAGTACAAATTACTTCAAAGTGAGAGGTCTTTGGTGGGAAAATGGGGATTTTACACTCTTCCTTCAGGTGTATTTATTTGCATTTAAGTAGAGCTTAGACATCAATGAAGCTTTTATTCGTACAGATATGTCCCTTTGAAACAAATGCTGTGTTTGTGAGTCTGAAAACACAATGTGTTTGATTTTAAACTATATTTAGTCTTAAATGATTTAACTTTACAAAGAATAAAAAAAGCAATCCCATCAGATAAAAATTTCCAAATGAGTCCAAATAGAGTATAGACAACCCCAAGGATAGGAAGTGAAGACCTAGTCTCTACTGGCACACGGATGAAGGGCCTGAGGGTCAACTCCAGCACAGCCGCCAGCTTTGCCACCTGTTTTCAGTCTGGAATCGTGGCGGTGTTTACCCCAGGAGCAGTACGCACAGTGAGCGAAATCTGGGGACTGCTAAGGAGCAGGGGTCGAGGCTGCCCTGGCCAGTGCCCCAGTCACTGTGGGGACCATTTCCTATTTGGTAAAATGTGGACCAAACTCGGTGTCATTTGCTGAGGTTGACACCTGCCTTCATGGACGGATTTCAGTAGCTCAATATCTCAAAGTGTGTGATTACATGCTCATGAACTGGTCACATACCTCTCTCGAGTTTTCCCTGCTGGGTTCGTTCGTTCGTTCGTTCGTTCGTTCCTTCCTTCCTTCCTTTCTTAATGTTTAATTTATTTTTGAGAGAAGGAGAGAGATTGGGAGAAAGCAGAAAGAGACAGAGAGAGAGAATTCCAAGCAGGCTTTACACTGTCAGTGCAGAAGTGGGGCTTGATCTCACGAACCATGAGATCATGACCAGAGCTGAAATCAAGAGTCAGACACTTAACCAACTGAGCCCCCCTCCTGCTGGCGTTTTAATGTAGTTCATGCTTACTCTTTGCTGGATTAATATTCCTGCACATTCTTTGATTATGTGCCATAAAATGACACAAATAAAGGTGTTGTGCACATTCACTGAAAGCAGACACAGCTCCTGCCCTCGAAGGCCTTTCAGTATGGCGGAAGATACGAATAACAACCAAACAATACCGCAAGAACACGATTATAAACAGAGATAAAAGTTCTGAAGAGTACAGAAAAGATGAAAACCTGTCATGATTTAGTTGGGATTAAAGATCAACTGAAGAGGAACAATTTAAACTGAGGTTTGAAGGAGTAGAACAGATAAAACAAGGTGTGTGTGTGTGTGTGTCCCCACCCACGCACACACCATCCTAGTCAGGAAGCAGAAGCAACTGCATGTGCGAAGGCCTCACAGTGAGAGACACAATGAAACGTTTAAGGAACTGGAAGGCCAGTGTTGTTGAAGCACAGGGGCAAGGGGGGAAAGGAAGGTGAAATGTGGCTGACAACACAGGAAAGGGTCAGAAAAGGGTCAGATCGGGCAGACACCTCCAAGGTTGTAGGAAGGGATCTGGTCTCTTCCCAAGAACAAGGGAAGTCAGAAGTCACCAAAGAGTTTTAAGAAGAGTAAAATGATAACAACAGCGCTTTAAAAAAAAAAAAATTCTGGCTGCACAGAAAAAGAGAGCAAAGTGCACTCAGGAAGATCTATTATGACACCATTTGAGTGGTGAAAAGAAGGTGACAGAGGTTTGGTGGTGGTGCCAGGTGGTCTGATCCAGAACATGTTTTGAAGACAGAGTCAACAAGACTTCCAAATGGGTTAGATCTGGGGGTGAGAAGAAACTAGAGCCACGGGTAACTTCCAAATTTCTGGCCAGGGAAAGCACGGGGCTCAGAGTGACACTGACAGATGGGGTATGGTGGCAGAGACCAGGTCTGGAGAAAGAGGGACAAGAGCTCATTTGGGGGCATGTTGAGTTCAGAGAGAGCTGGCAGGTAGGCCGTGAGATCAGTAAGCACGGCATTCAGAGTAGAATACATGTGGGCTAGTAACATAAATCTGAGTCATCAGCGTGGGTGTGGGTGTTGATGAGATCACCCAGGAGAAGTATAAAGTAAAAAGAGAAAGAGGGGTCCTGGGACAGCCCCTTGATGGATGTCCCCACAAAAGGAGGATAATCTCTGTCTGGGAAGCTGAGGAACAATCAGGAGAGGAGAAGGACCCAAGAGGAGGATGATTCAGTGAGAAGACAGTTAATCATGGTGAATGCTGCTGAGAGGTCAAGAAAGGTGAGGACTGAAAGAGACCCATTACATATATCTATACGTAGGTCATCAATAACTTAATGACAGTTCAGAGTGATCTGAGTGTGTCAAGGAGGATGGAAGGGAATGGAGACCACAAGTGAAAGCTACATCTTGGAGTAGTTGAGCTTAAAGAAAAGGAATAGTAGGTAGAGGGGGAGGTTGGGCCAAGAGTGCATGTTGTTGTTGTTTTTAAATATGGGAAAAACTTGAAGATTAAAAAAAAAAGATAACTGAGGTTCCTGAGATAGCAGAAGGGATTGGGACTGGGAGCACAATTGGTGAGGTCAGCTCTAGACAGGAGGCGGGACACATGACTGCGACAAGAAGGAAGGAGGGTTCCTGAGATGGCAGAAGGGATTGGGACTGGGAGTACAGTTGGTCAGGCCAGCTTTAGACAGGAGGCGGGACACATGACTGCGACAGGAAGGAAGGAGGAGGTGGGGACAGATGCAGGTCTGTATGCAGGTTTGGTGCAGAGCAGGAAACAGGAAGTTCTCTTCAACTTGTGCAGGCAGTAATTAATTGTAAAAAAGACATGTCTGGGTGCTCTGGGGGCTTGTAGTCAAAGTTTCTATTATTAAACAAACTACAGCAAAATTTTACCTACAGGAAAATTCCTCACCGTACAGTTTTGTTTTCCTTTGCTTTGCTGTATTGAATGAGTGTTCCTCAAATTTTATATTATCTTTTTGTCATATAGATTTTTCAAGTTCTTTAAAGGTCAGGTTAGTTGAGGTTAAATTTACAGATAGTAAAATTTTTAATGCACCTTTTCTAGATGTGTAGTACTATGCATTTTTTTAAAACAATTATGTACAGTTTTGTAACCACCACTAAAATCAAGGTATGGAATATTTCAATTGCCCTAAACAATTCCCTCTTCCTCCTCTGTAATCAATTCCTCCCCCCACCAGCAACCTTGGCAACCACTAATCTGATTTCTCTTACTATACTTTTGCCTTTTACAGAATGTCACATAAATAGAATCATATAGTATGTAGCCTTCTGTATCTGGCTTCTGTTGTTACTTAGCGTGACGTGTTTGAGATTTATCCAAGCCGTTGAATGTATCAATAGTTCACTCCATTTTTATTGCTGGGTAGGATTCAATTGTATGGCTGTACAACCATTTGCTCAGTCCCTCCCTGGTTTAGGTTGTTTCCAGTTCTGGGAGATTTTGAGGAAAGCTGCTATAAATATTCACGCAGAAGCCTTTGTGTGGAGACATGTTTTCGTGTCTCATAGACAAATTCCTAGTAATGGGATTCCTGAAGTTTATGGTAAGTATTATGTTCAATATTATCAGAAATTGTTAAAACTGTTTTTCCAAAGTGGGGGCTCCATATAACTTCCCCACCAGCAACTATGAGAGTTTCAGTGTCTCACCTTTACCAGCACTTCTTATTGTTACTTTTCTTTTTTTTTTTTTTTTTTTTTTTTATTTTATTTTTGGGACAGAGAGAGAGACAGAGCATGAACGGGGGAGGGGCAGAGAGAGAGGGAGACACAGAATCGGAAACAGGCTCCAGGCTCCGAGCCATCAGCCCAGAGCCTGACGCGGGGCTCGAACTCACGGACTGCGAGATCGTGACCTGGCTGAAGTCGGACGCTTAACCGACTGCGCCACCCAGGCGCCCCTTATTGTTACTTTTCTAAAGCTACTCCAATAACTGTATAGTATCACTACACTAAGGTTTTAATTTGGCTTCTCTAATGACTAATGATGTTGGCCTTTCAAGTCCTTATTTGGCATCTGTGTATCTTCTGATATAAATCTGATCAAATACTTTGTCCATATTATTGGTTGGAGAGTTTTCACCATGAGTAGATGTCAAATTTTGTCCAAAGCTTGCCTGCATCAATTGAGATGATCAAATATTTGTGGTTGGTGTTGTTTTTAGTTTGTTGATATGGTGAATTACATCGATTTTTTAATGTTAAACAGTCTTGCATTCCTGGAATAATCCCTACTTGGTCACGATTTATTATTTTTTTAATGTTTGGCGGACTCAATTTGCAAATATTTTATTAAATATTTTTATTCATAGGGGATGTTGGTTTCTAGTTTTCTTGTCTTGTAAATATATTTGTCTGTTTTTGATATTAGGGCAACACTGGCCTTGTAAAATGAGTTGGGAATTGCTCCCTCCTCTGTTTTCTGGAAATTTTTGGGTAGAATTGGTATTATTTATTCCTTAAATGTCTGGCAGAATTTGCAGTGATGCTATCTGGGACTTGAGTTTTCTTGGTTGGAAGGTTTTTATTGCAAATTCATTTCCTTATGTAGATACAGGACTATTCAGTTTCTCGATTTCTCTTTAGAAGTCTGAACCCTTTCAAAAATTTGTCAGATTTATCTATGTTAGTAAATACATTGTTATAAGTTGTTCATAGTATTTCCTTGTTATCCTTTAATGTCTTTTAATCTTCCTACACTGCTTACTATTAACCCTGTGTTTCATACAGGAAGGGATTTTTTTTTTCCTCACTGGAAAATAACCAATGAATGGAATATTTAATTATATATAAACAGACATAAAGGAAGGAATGAGGATGATGTGGCCAAGTAAATAGGTAAATTCAGTTGGCAAGCTGCCTACGGTAACTTTGATTGTAGGGAGGTGTGGTCTTGGTGATCCCAATTATCACCTATTTCAAATCAGATCAGAGAATTTCTGAGCTGGCTTACAGACTTGACTTCAGTATTAGGTCAACTCAATGCCAATCGCTCCAAAATTTAAATCTTCAGCCTCAATCTTCTTTAAAGTTCCAGAATCCAACCTGTACATTGTGTATTCCTTCATCATGTCAAGAACTGAACATTTCCTACCCTCCACCAGCTTCTTTTCCTAACCTCTGATAATCCATCTTAAGTCTTGCACTTTTACCATCCTCCCTTCTTTATCTTTAATATCAGTAGCCATCACTTCTGTTGATTCTTCCTCAACTAAGTGTCTCACATCTGTCTCTTCTTCTGCTTTCACTGTCATTCCTGGAGACTTCTTTCTCATCATCACTCCAGACTGGATGGTAATATCATCCTGATCTCTCACTCCTGCTCATTCTATTCATTGCTATCAGGGTAGTAACCAGAAAAAAGTCTTTATCATATAAATTCTTCCACGGTCATCCTATTCAAACTGCAACTCCTGTTTTATTTTTTCTCTTTGTACTTTCTGCTCTCTGAAATGCTCTGTATTTTAGTTATTTGTCTTGTGTATTATCTCTCTCCCCACTAGAATGTAAGCTCCATAAGGGGAAGGACTTTGTTTTGTTCATTTCTGTATCTCTAGCCCTTAGAACAGGGCCTAGCACAAAGACGAGCACAATAAACATTATAAATGAATGAACTGCAATACTCTCAAAGCACAATGTTTCCTAGTCACCACTAAATAAAACAAAAGAGTAGCTCCTCTACATATGGTATTCATAACCCACCATGAGGTCACTGTTTATCTGTCTAATCCTATTCTTCAATTCTTCCAAGACGACGCCAGGCTCCTGCCAGGCCAGTTTTAACCTAGATCCTCGCTAGTTAGTGCCTCTTACGTGCAAGCCTCCACACTGGTCTCTTGCCCCTCCCCCCGCCCCCCAGCACATATGCAGTGTGTTCTTTCCTTCTCGGCACCTTCGTTTATGTGGCCTCTCATCTTTATCTTAGAGTGGTACCTTTTTTTTTTTAATGTTTATTTATAGTTTTGAGAGGGGGTAGGGGGAGAGAGAGAGGGAGGCAGAGGATCTGAAGCAGGTTCTGTGCTGACAGCAGAGAGCCTGATGAGGGGCTTGAATTCACGAACCATGAGATCATGACCTGAGCGGAAGTTGGAGGCCTAACCAACTGATCCACCCAGGCGCCCCTAGACGCCTTCCTCTTAACATCTTTTATGGCTTATTTAGCTTACTGGATGGTGATATCTGCAGTGACTTCTATTTCTGAATTCCTCCATGATTCAGATTTTCATTATCATAGATAATGAATAAAAACCACATTAAACCATGTGTAATAAGCTGATATTAGATTTAAAAACAGGGAGCTGAAAGAGTGCCCAGATAGCTTTAGTACAATTCTCTCACTTTATACATGACGAAACCCAAGTCTAGAGAGCCATTAAAAACTGAATATGAGTAGAATTAGAATCATAATTAAGGTTTTACAATTCTCAGTGTTCATTTATTCCTTCCACTGATATGCTATCTTGTTCCTGGTTTTATATGCACACGTGTGTGTATAAATGTGTACACATTTTTTTGGTATACATTTTGTATACATTTTTGTATACATGTTATGTTCCCAATAAAACTGTCACTCCTTAGAATAATCTTCCATGTCCTATATTTCTGAATACCCAAAAGCACGTATTAAAATGATTAGCATCTAGTAGGTGCTCAATACATTGGGATGAAGGATTAAGTAACTTGCAAAAAATAATTAAGAGAAATAAACCAGGGGAAGACAAATACTATATGAAGTCACTTGTGTGTGGAAAATAAAAAGTTGGACTCAGAGAAACAGAGCATAGACTGGGCATTTGCCAGGGGCTGGGGGGTGGGGGAAACGAGGAAGATGTTGGTCAAAGGGCACATACCTCCAATTATAAGATGAATAAGTTCTGAGGATCTAATCTATAGCATGGTGATTATAGTTAACAATACCGTACTGTATACTTGGAAGTTTCTGAGAGTAGATCTTAAAGCTCTCAACACACACACACACACACACACACACACACACACACACACACAAGTATGTGAGGTAATAGATGTGTTAACTAACTTTATAGTGGTAATCGTTTCACAATATATACATATATTAACTCATCACATTGTACACCTTAAACTCACACAATGTTCTATGCCAATTATGTCTCAATAAGGCTGAGGGGAAAACAGAAAAAAGAAAGGGATCCAGATGTTTGAAAGTTTACTCTGGGCAAGCTTGAGCCCATGAGATCCAATTCAATTCCATCTCAGAAGTAAAGTGTTGCTATGCAGAAAATATTTTACTCATTTAGACTTGGGCCAGGATAGAATACTTCCATCTTAGCCAGAGATCTACAGGCTTTTTTTCTTTTCTTTTTTCTTTTCTTTTCTTTTTAACCACAGAAAGAAAGAGGTATGTGTTTAGAGAATCAATCAGAATCAAATCTTCACCCAAGAAGTTCTGTATAAACATTAACTTGGCTATACAGCCTTCATCCAGCTGTCTCTTTTCAAATTTACACAGGCAAAAAAAAAGATGTAAACTAAAAATATCACAATAACTGGAGGCTGACATCTGCAACCCTCTTCAGTTGAAGCATCCAAGTCAGTGCAACAAATATTTACATTAAGAAATGACATGTTAGGAAATCGTTCAAAAAAAATTTGATAGGGCCAGATATTAACAGACATCACCAAACTGTCCACTGTACATAACAGTGAATACAGAATACATTATCTATTAAATATCTGCTTTCTGACATCCTTCACAAAATCCCTGATAGGAATATCCTTATGCCATTCCAGTCAGCATAAAGCCAGGAATCAGCAAGACAGAGAAATAGGCCAAAGCCACTGCATTTCTGCCATTCTGTCCTGCCAAGCTATGGGACTCTTCCTGTCTCCAACACCACTATCTCCCCCCACCCCCCACCCCTTGACCATCCAGGGAGCCCTGGCACCATGAGAGACTGAATCTGACTCACAGTCCTGAATAAATGTCCAGGGGCCCCCGGAGACAAAGCACAGACTCATGATATTACACAGCAGTGCCAGAGTCGAGGCACATTTTAATTTCTCTCTTTTACTTTAAGAGGATAAAGAACGCTTAAATCTGATGAATTTTAAGTTGTGCCAATATTCACTCTAGCTAATTATGGCAAAACATAACCGTAACAACAAAATAACAAAAACCATAACAAAACCCCACATTATCTGAATAATCCTCACTGTCAGTATGAACAAGCACCCAAGGTACTGGATTTTGGGAAACCCTGTGCTTTGTTTTGGCAGGGTGGGTGTGACATTGCATTCGTTCTCCCTCTGTGCTGATCAGAAATCATGAATAAGATGTAGTGCCATATAGTATACTTAACTTGGCAGCAGAGAAGTAATTCACTGGGAGCTGCTGAAGTTTACTTACCGGCACAGGAACTAATTTTACATGATTCCTGAGCTCATAATTCATCATTACTATCTCTGCAATCTCATGTTTTATTTTTATCTTCTCATAACACTTACATTTTGCATTGTGATTACTTATGCTTATGTCTGTCACTGCCTCTACATTGTGAACCCCTGGAGAGGTGAATGTAGGTTTCGTTCATCTTTTGTTCTTCTCTGAAGGCCTAGGGCAGAGTTTTGTAAATACTAGATGAAGACTACATGTTGAATGAATGAATGAATGAATGAACCAAGTGCCCAGAAAAACTAATGGCAACCCTACATACTGTCTTATATAGAATCTGTTCCAACTAGCATGTATACACTTGTTATCTGTGGCTCAAAGGACACCAACTACGCTCTAAGAGTCCATTGGTATCTTAAATTGGTTGTCACAAATTTGTTTCTCTCCAGTAGACCCCCCGAAACTCCTACGAATGACAAATTGGACTTCTGTCAATAACTTTTAATCAGAAACATCTGTTTATGTGGGAAGTGGCAAGTTGGTAAAAGATATAATGTAAATTTAATACAGTAATAGGTGTCATAAAGAAATAATATCTGTTCGTTATTATTTTTCACACTTTACAGCATGTTTCTTTTCGTGAAATATAGCCTTGCCGTAGTCTCTTCTAGAGAAGGACTAGGGTGGTTAACTGTCTGTCTCAAAGTTTCTGTGTCTGAAAAATGCCTTTGTTTCACGTGTTCATTTGCATGCTAATTTGGCCAGATACAGAAATCTCCATTCAAAGTCCTGTTTTCTATTTTGTTTTCTTCTGTTTTGTTTTTCAGTACTATAGGTTCCTGTTTCCAGAGAGGTTGAAAAGTCTGCTCTAAATCAGATTCTTGATTGTTAATAATATTTTTCTTCTCTGATTAATTTTTGGGATTCTTTTATATTTTGAGGTTCTAAAATTTTTTACATTCTTATACAGCTTAGCACATGGTAACCCTCTCATTCTGAAGTCTGTCTTTTTTTTTTTTTTTTTAGTTCTAAGAAATCCTTAGATATTTCTTTAACCATTGGCTCCTCTGCCTTATCTCTATTTCTCCTTTATAAACTTCTATTTGTTAGATATTAGTAAATCTAGAGCTAATCTCTATGATTCCTTTCTTTTAAATGTCTCTCCCTTTCTCCTTTCATCTTTTATTCTGGAAGAATTCCTTAGCCTTGATCTTCCTAGCTGACTAATTTGCCCCTCTGTTTTTTCATTCTGCCACTGAGCCATCCATTAAGCTCTTAATGGCAACAATTACATTTCTTCATTTTTCAGATCTCCTTCAGTCTGTTTTATAAAAATAAAGGTCCTGTTGTTTCGTGGATATAATGCTGTCTTGTACATCTCTAAAGATATTAAATCACTCTTCTTATAACATTTAGTTCTGAAGCCTCCAAGCTGTAAAGGCTCCTTGTCCTGGTCTTTCTTTAAGTCGGCAGTCCTCATGTTTCTGGTTGTTCCCAACTGTGAACTCATCTTTCCTAGACTCTCAGCCCTGGGCAGGTGGTCCTGGAAGAGGGCCGAGCAGCTGTCGGGGCTCATGCTCCATGCTCCTTACTGTTCTCAGTGGGAACAGGGCTTGGGCAGAGCCGAGGACAGCGGCTGGCCTTCAGGGCTTCTCTGGTCCCCAGTTTGTCCTGGATATCATCAGCTACCTGGGGCCTTTCCCTATTTCTCCATCCTAAACGCTGACCTAAACACTGGGTGGAGCGGAGAAGAAGGAGCGCGCAGGGGTTCACAAGACAGACTGCACTCACTACCATGGCTCTGCCAAATCCTCGCAGGCTGCTCCCAGCCCTCTCCCCCTCCAGGAAGCCACCATGTCGAGCCTTGTAGCTCTTACGGTGCAGCGCCCAGTCTTGGTCTACCCTTTCCTCTTACCCATCTAAACCCCACCTTTCAATCTACCTGGAACTCCTTGAAGCCTCTAGTCCCCTGAGACGTTTCCATCTTATTCTTGGGTGTGGCTACAGATTCAGATGTTTCAGTTCTACAATTCCTCAGACTTGGTGCAGTGGAGGGAGCAGACATCTTAAAACCACCACATGCAAAATCTTATCCTTAAACTGAGCCTCCTGAACAACATTTGGGATGTGCCGGACTTAGCAAAAACTCTGGTACTTATTTCACGTACTGGCCATTTGCCTTCTTGCTCTTGGATCCGATTTCTACTTTTCCCCTCTTTTACCCTGCATCACAGGAAACTACATTCTCTGACTCTCCCAACAGGGAGAGCATGGTTTCTGGGCAAATTCTGGGCATGTTTCTGGTTTCCGGGCAAGTTCAGCCAGTGGGACGTGCAGGTAGAAGACTGGAAGTGGTGTGAGAGAGAAGCCAGGACTCCCTGCCAGGATGCTGTCTCTGATAGCACCTGTGGCTCTTTGTTTGGTGGCCCAGTTTACATGGGACAGCATCACTGTGGGTTAGCTCCACAGTCAGCTCCAGTCTCAGACTTTGGTAACATAAGCTTCTACCATCATCCTTTCAATCCCAGGGTGTCACGGCTCCTGCTGCTCCTGATGTCTGGGGTGCTGCGTATTTCCTGCAATGTCACCTCCCGTGCAACAACTTTCCCATGGTAAATTCCTTCTGTTGAGAGGTCTAGAATGTTTTTCTTTTCTTGGCTGAACCCTGACTTGAAGATCAAAATTCTGCAGAGGCATCTTCAAAGATAATAATTGGTAATTCCTCTCTTTGAGGGGAAGGGAGCATCATAGTGAGGGAATTCTCAGCTTGGTTTTCTCAGCATCTAAGATATCATTAGATATCACTGTGGCATTAATTGCATATATGCCACAGAGCAAATTTATAAGGAAAGCCTTAGGAGCCTCTCCTATTATTAAACAGAGTGTTCTAGATGCTATCCTAGAAGAGTGAAGCTTTGATTATAGCAGAAAGCTTCTTTGGGGCACTTGGGTGGCCCAGTCAGTTAAGTGTACAACTCTTAATCTCAGCTCAGGTCATGATCTCACGGTTCCTGAGTGTGAGTCCCACACTGAATTCTGCGCTGATGGCGAGGAGCCTGCTTGGGATCCTGTGTCCCTCTGTCTCTGCTGCTCCCCTACTCGTGCACGCTCTCCCTCTCTCTCAAAAATAAATAAATAAGCTCTAAAAAAAAAAAAAAAGCTTGCTTAAGGCTTCTCAATGTTTAGACCTACCTTTCGGCACAGCCAGGAAGTAGTTTAAAGAAAATATTTTCATCAACTCTATTACTTACCATTTTCTCTGTTGAGAGAGGGTTAGATGAAATGATTGTAAGCCCTTAGAAAAATCTTGTGTATCTCTATTTCTCCTTTGGAAATAGAGAATATCACTGCCTTCTAAGTCCAGCCCACTATTATCACTCCACAGATGCTTTATAAGTTGCACAGAAACAACAAGAAAGTGCACCACTGTGGCTCACAATCAGAGAGAGAATGAGAGCCACACTGTGCCACTGACAGATGCCATGCTGTATAAAGCCCTGAATACCTGCTTTCATTCCCATTTCTAGTATTTGAACTATAATATATGGGCCATCTACTTATTAAAGGAGAGAGCCTACCTTGGCATGGGATAAATTGGTGCTTGCAACAAGATGCTTTTTAATACAAAGGACATTTCTTGAATTCCTTTCAGATCTGAGATCCACAGCATATGAGGGGTTGGTGTATATGTTTTTAATTGCACGACTATTACACAAGCCCTTCTCTTCAGCTGGCATGAGAAGGATATTCCCATCCTTTCTATGCTCTGTTCTTTACTTCCTCAAAGCTGAGGCGGCAAAAACACTGCCAGCCTTATCCAGCTTTTCATGGAAAGCCGCCACTCTTAACTGGCGCCTAAATGCAATTTCAGACTGTCCCAGGAGACCTTCGTGCTTTGAGGTGAATTCATAACATTAGGGCCAACAAAGAAGTTAACACAAACTTTCACTGTTAAAGAAAAAGAAAAAGGTCTGCAGGCTTACTCAAGGAGCTCTGCATCTGTGAGCGCCTCTGTCCTCTGCTCCCCAGTGACAATGGCCAGTTCATCCTTCAGCTCCTGAATTTCTTTTTGTAGGCGTATAATCACCTACAAACGGCAAGGCGGGAGAATCAACGTCACCTCCTCATTAAAGGGAACTTGGTGACAGAGAACATACATCTTTGCAAATTACGAATTATTTTAAGGACACAAAAACATACGGAGAATGATCGGAAAGCCACCCCTGGCCCTACCACCCAGCTTTGTTGAATCTCAACATTTTGTCAAAATAGTTCTAGAATTTATTTTAACAAATAAAACATTACTTATGTAACCGGAGCTCCTAATTCCTATTCCTTTTCTGTCCTTCCCGGGGTGATCACTGTACTATATATAGTGGAGAGCATCTCCCTGCATGTTTTCATATGTTTCCTCCATCTATACCTATGGATGGCACTGTAAGTCATATAT
Organism: Neofelis nebulosa; assembly: GCF_028018385.1. Lineage (NCBI taxonomy): Eukaryota > Metazoa > Chordata > Mammalia > Carnivora > Felidae > Neofelis > Neofelis nebulosa. The sequence continues at coordinate 41,445,173 of NC_080787.1, forward strand.
GGTATCGTTTTCCATGCTTTAAACCTTATGTAAATGTTACCATACTGCATGGAATGTTAACTTCTTTTTTTGAGATTATTTATACTGCTACATGTAGCTCTAGTTCATTAATTTTCATGGGCATATACTGCTTCAGTAAAGGACTATGTCACAATTTATCTCTGTCTCCTGCTGATGGACATTTAGGATTTTTACTTTTGCTTTTATAAACAATGTGGCTATCAACACTATGAACACCTCCTTGGGCACATATGTGAGTGTCTCTGATGTGTGCACTTAGAAACAAAACTGCATGGTTGGAGAGTCTGTGCATCTCCCTCCTCTTCAGTATGCCTTGCTAAGTTGGTCTTCAGAGTAGTTGTATAAACTTAGATTCTTCATCCATGATATACAGTTCCTGTTTGCCCACATTTACTTCACTGCTTATGGAGTACTGACAGACGCTTTAATTTTGCCGGTCTGGAAGATGTAAAATGGCACCTTGTTTAGTTCATATATGCATTTTCTGATTACTAGGGAGGTTGGTCATCTCTGCATATGTATATCGGCTGTTTGGTTTCCTCTTCTGTAAATCACTTATTTATATTCTTGTTTGTTTCCACTGAGTTGTGTTTTTTTTTTTTTCCTTATGGAAAAAGGAAAGCCTTATGGAAAGCCTTATGCAGGCTGCTTTATATATGAATCCATTATTAGTTTTATGTAAGGTATATGATTTCTCCCAATCTATGCCATTTCGTGGTGTTCTTTGTGTTAAGTGAAAGTTTTAAATTTCAGTATGATTTCATTATCGACTTATTCCATTATGAGTTGTAGTTTTGTGTCTTCGTAAACAAAATCTATTTTCTACCTTAAACCATAGGAATATTTTCCTATATATTCTTATAAAAGTTTTAAAGCTTTGCTTTTCACATGTGGGCTTTTATTTTGGATAAAGTATGAGATATGGATCTAATTTTATTTTTTATACAGCAGCTAACCATGCAAGATTTGCTATTATAATTTTGTTACATAACATATTTCTACATATAAATGTGTCCTTTTCTGGGCCATTGGTTAAAAACATTTATGTACTTGACTATATGTGCGGCAATACTACGCTATTTTAATGATTATATCTTAGGAAACTTTGGCAGCTAGATAGAACAAGCCACTTTCATTTTATTCCTTTCCAAAACAGACATGGCTATTCTTGGTCATTTGTTCTTTCGTATAAGTTTGAGATGCAGCTTATAAAATTTCCCCAAAGGTCCTCCTCAATTTTTAGCCAGAAATAAATTCGATTAAAGGAGTAATTTGGTAAGACTTATCAAATTAGTCATGTTGAATCCTCTCATCCATGAATATAGTATGGCGTTCCACCGGTTCCTTTAAATAAAGATGTATCACGTTTTCTATAAATATGTTTAATTAGAGTTTTTTTCCTAGAATTTTCAAGTTTTTGTTGCTGCTGTAAATGAAATTTTTATAATATTACATATTCTAGTTGTTGGCTTTGATTTATAGGAACACAATTTCTATGTATGAATTATGTGCCACATAATTTTCTGAACATTGTTTTGTTTCTATTAATCATTACATATTCTTAGATGTTCTATATAAGCAACTAAATTATCTGTAAGCAATGACAGATGTTCTCTTCTTTTCAAATCCTCATACACTATTATTATTATTTTTTTAATGTCTCTGTCCTAGCTAGGACTTCCAAGTATAATGCTTCCGATATGCTGATCTTATTCCTTCTAACATTTCACCTTTAAAATGTTTGCTCTAGCTTTCGGTTGATACCCTTAATCACTTGAAGGATGTTCACTGATATTCATAGTTTGACGAGTCTTTTCAAACTATGGATGAATGTTTAATGTTATCAAATACTTTTTCTGCATCTAGTAATGTGATAATATAATTTTTCTCTTTTAAACTGTGAATATGGTAAGTCACCTTAATTCATGTGACTTTTTTTTCCGCATGAACTACTTCCAATGTACAAAAAGACATAAAGTATACCTTATAAATCCACTAGTTAGTGTAAGTAAATACCTATATACCTACTACTTAGCTTAAGAAATAAAACATTACTCTTTTGAAGCCCAAGTCTCTGTATAGCCTTCCCTAAATGAATTCCCTGTTACCATTACCTGAAATTTGGTGTTTATTTTTCCCATGGCTCTTATTCTTTTACTATACATTAACATGTTTTCTAATGATAGATTACCTTTAAATTCCCAAAATAAACCCAACTAGCTCATGATACCATATATCATATTAATAATATATGGTCGTAATGCAAATTCCCTAAAACAAAAATTAGCAGGCTGAATTCAATTTATACTCTTCCTTCAATATTCGACCAACTTAAAAAAACATCGAGTCTGGTCCATCCTTCTTTCCTTCCTGTCTTTTTTTTCTCCCTTCCTCCATCACTTCTCTCCTTCTTCTTTCTCTTTTTCTGTTTTTCTTTCTCTCCTTTTGGTAGCTTTGTTATTATTGAATCTAGTCATTAGTCATACATCTATTCATGCTTTTTTAATGCTTCTTGCATTAGTTTCAGTGTGATATTTTTGTAGGACATTGTCTATTTTGTTTGTTTCCAAATTTACAGCCATAAAGTCACTCAAAATACTTTTATTATTATTTTAAGATATCTACTGTGCCTATAGGTAAGTCCTCTTTTCATTGCAAATATTGTATCAATTTCTGCCTTCTTTATTCTTGTCTTCATTAATCTTTCCTGAGATTTGTTCATTTTATCATTAGATTAAAAATCAACTTCTGGGGTTTGTTGCTCTTCTCCACTGTATCTCCGCTTTGGGTTTTGTTTTCACTCATTTCCACACTTTTATTTCTGTCTTTCTACTGTTTTGGATTTATTTTTCTCACTCATTTATCTGACTTCTTGGCTTGGGGTCTACCAGACCAAGGGAGTTTGTAAATTTGAACTTCAAACCCACGTGTAGCAGAGCATTAGGATTTCAAATTTTCAGAGAAACCGTATTTTGCTCCACCTAAAGTTCAGGCTAAGGCAGACAAGCTTCACTAGCATCTCCCTATGTCAGTGGACAGATTTTTTTGCCCCTTTCTGGTTCCCCTTTTCACTTGTTTTATGTTGGGAAGCAGACAGGGTGTCACGGGTTCATCATCTGTCTTCCAAGGTTCCGGGGCTTCAACTCTGATGCTTTTCTTACAATCCCCTTCACCTCTTCTACTCCAGGACAACTGCAGCCTCAACTTTGTTTCTGGGCCCTGGAGAATCCCCTTATTTACTTCATTCAACTTCAGACATATATGTCAAACGTGCCTGTCGAATTTTATATCGGTGGGTTTCAGATTATCTCTGCCACATCAACTAGACCTGATGTTCCAAAGAACATGGTGACTGAGTATTTTGAACACATCAGTGCTCCTGGAATTTCATTTAAATGCACAGGATTGAGTGGGTTTTGGTTGTTTGCTCCTTTTCAAAAACATGCTTGGAATCATCAAGCTCTGCAGAGTGAAAATCCTTAGACAGGAACTATGTGAGTCATTCATTTGTATTCGAACCTCCCCTCCCCCCACCTCCTGCTCCACTAAATTAATATTGATGCCATATTTTCTACATCTGCTAAGGCTTTCAAAGTCAAATCTAACAACCAAATTATCTTCTGTTACTGAACAGAAATCTCAAAACTAAGCCAACTTTTCATGATTTTGGATTAGTACAGTCACATCTCGCATCAAATTAGTGTAGAAACTTTGGAATGAGAGCCTTCCTTAGAAGATTTGGGGCCATGCCCAGTCACCACAGACTCTGGCCTGCTTACAATTCTTTTATCATATTGTCTCCCTGAGGTATTAATACTTGTAAAGAAAGCAAGTCAAATCCTTGATGATCCTGCTCTCAGAGGGCTGGCTTCCTGTGTGCCATTGGATTTTGACAGTAAGATATTGGAAATCCCATCCAAGTTGTGTTTTAGGTGGTTTTGAGGACAAATTTGTAATTGTCACTTGTGCTTCAGAAAAGCTCTGTACATAAAGTAATGAACAGTAATGTCAGTTCTAGAAGCCATTAAAGAGGCCAGGAGATAATACTTGTCAATTACCAGATGAATTCTGCATCAGGAAGACCTCAACATTTGTTCAATTATCAGCTATCAGCTTTGATTCGGGTTTCTCTTTTCGTTAAGCTTCTCACAAGCCCTACATCAAACACATGATAATGTTCATCTTTTTTTTCACATTCTTCAAGTTCCTTCAAAGAAAAGTCTCTCTTTGTTTTTTAAAAACTTAAAGAAAAAGACCCTCTAGTGTCTAATGTGTTTATTTTCCTTCAATTATGCACTAATTTTTGTCTTTGGGCTAATAGCTCATTCCTGTCTTTCTCACGCTGCTCAGTGATGCTACCGGGCTGCTTGCTGGAGAAGGAGGGATGGTAGAAGAATTCATCTTACAAGTTCCATTTCACTTGACTCATGCCTTTGAATTCTGACTCCTTCTTTCAGCGGGGGGAGGGGGGAGGTCTTGTGTTATGCTGTTGTTTCACCAGGGCCTGTGCTAGAAAGAGACCCTACCTCACCCATTTGGTTTCTCCAGAGGAGATTTCCATAAGGGCAGCTTAAGTTCCTGAGGGGAGGAGAGTAAAACAAATAACCTCATTATTCCTGTTACCTCTTTACCTCTACACTTTAATGCAATGACTTCAGGGGAGACAGGGCGCACAATCCAAAGGAAATAATTAATATGGGTAACAGTGAATTTGAGAAGGGCTTTTTTTTTTTTTTAGAATTTGAGAAATTTGTAAATGAGGCGCTGTTGGTAAGATTTCACCATCTTTTTATAACGCATCCTGCTAAGCTTATGCCAGCTTCTGTTCTAGAGAAAATTGTAAGAGCTGAGTGATTTGAAAAGTAATATAATCTTAATTTGGGAATGTACAAAACTGAAATATTCTATTTCAACATCTTCAATGTTGGCATAAGTTGATTCCATGTTGTATTTCGTTCAGAGAAGACTAACAAAATAAAGAGAAAACATCTGCATTTAAAATGAGGATCTGAGTCATGTAACTTGCAAATATTTTTGCTTTAAAAAAGCACTTTGATAAAGCAGGACTCATTGCTATAAAACTAGAAGCTTGGCTATTTTTCCACGGACCAAACCCATGATGATTTTTTTTTTAAATCTCTAAATAACAGGACAGTTATGCAAAATATGGTTCTACTTAATAACCATTAGAACTTCTTCTCTGTTAGCTTTTATAAAAGATGGCCTATTATTATTATCTCTAGAAAGTTAAACTGATGTTTTCTGAAAGGCCACCAGCTGCATGTAAATATAAGCGGATGTGACTGCATCATACACATCCTCGGGACTCACTGCACATCTTGGGAGCAGACTGATGGGACTGCAGGTGGCAGGCCCTTGAGTCAGACCATCTGCACCTGAATCCTGGCTCTGCTGCTTATGGCGCTGTGACTCTACACAAGTTATTTACCATTTCTGTGCCTCAGTTTTGTCATCCGTCAAGCGGGGATGGAGTTAACATCTACTTGTAAGGTTGTCATCAGAATTAAATAAATTAATACAGTTCCAACACTTAGAACACTGCCTGGAACAGAGGACGTGCTCCTCTAGTTTTGCTCATCTATGATATACTTTTTTCTTTTTTTTTAACATAGTAAGTTAAAAGTGGCTTACCAATCTGGGATCGATTTCTTCATTGAGAACAGCTTCATTCTTTATGAGAGCCACTCGTTGTGCAAATCTGCAGGTAGATATAGACTCCTAAGGAAGCAACATAACTCCTTAAAATGCTATGACTTTGAGAGATAAAACTTAAGTTTTGTTCACAGAAGAAAGACGCACACCTAAAGAGTGATATGTATAAAACACAATGAGGAATCAGTCTTCCAAATTAGGAAGCTTTGCTTTAGAACATTATTTTAATAAAAACTTTAATAAAAATTTTATTTTGGCTTAATAATATGATCAATGCCCAAACTGTGGGAGATCGTGAGGTCCTGAGTGGCGACTGGTATGTTTTTTTCAACTATTGATCTATTCAACCAGAAAACTACATATACAAATCATAATCATAGCAGGTACTATTATAATTCACAAACATGAAAGACTATAAAATAAACATTTGTTAACAGACCAAAGAGAGAGGCTTTTCAAGGCATCTTAGCATGCACTTAGGGCTTGGCCTTGTTTTGAAAGACACCCTGCCACTTCCTGCTTTCCTCTGGGAGAAAAATCTAGACCCTGGGCATTCAACTGAAATGTGTAAAACGCCAAGCTGACTCTAAAGCAACCCAGGAAAGCCAGTCAGAAGCCAGCCCCTGACAAAACGGCCTGTGCAATGCGCTCAGCGACACATCCAGGGACACCTCTTGGAGGTGCTTCCAAGGTATCTCAGTTTTCAGGAGCAAAACGGAACAGAAGCTAATGAGTCTCTTCTCTCGTGTCTTCCAGCCAACATTACTAACCCACCAGCAGGCTTCCCAAAACCCGTGTATGAGCCTTCTTCCCACCATCCTGTGCTGTGTGAAGTCCATTCTCAAAGGGGATGATTAAAATGCCGGCAAACAAACCAAAGCTATGAACTCTGCAGGGTATTTGTGTCTGAAAGCAGCTGAAAAGATGGAAACCCACCCAGGACCTTCAACTCCATCTCATAAACTAGCAACAGAAACTCAGACTGAGATCCCCAGAAGGAACCAACATACGTCGATATTCCTTTTCTCTAAAGAGAGTGTTGCAATCATGGTCGTCATGCAGTTCCCTCCCAGACTGTCTCTTAGGACACTGGTCATCATGGAGTTCCTGTAGGGAATGTGGGAACGGTGTTTTTCTGAAAGAGCAATGATCACCTGTGGCACAGTAGAAAAATAATGGCATTAGATTAGCAGAAAATGCACATTTGACAGTCAACTAAGCCGCAACTACAGTGAAAATACAAACAGAAATCACAACAATGCAGGGTGACATCTAAAACTTGGGCTCAGAATAAATATCTTTACAATATTTGGTATAATAATGGTGGAAGCAGAGGGAAGTAAACTTAGCAAAAACATACCACCGTGAATGCTGTAATTTTTGGACAGATGATATAACTTGGTACAGAACAGGGTATGTTATTATCCTGTTTTCAGCCATTGGAAAATTTATATAAAAACTCAAGAGTAGGGACACCTGGGTGGCTCAGTTGGTTAAGCGTCTGACTCTTTTTTTTATTTAAAATTTTTTTTTTTTTTTCAACGTGTTTTATTTATTTTTGGGACAGAGAGAGACAGAGCATGAACGGGGGAGGGGCAGAGAGAGAGGGAGACAGAATCGGAAACAGGCTCCAGGCTCCGAGCCATCAGCCCAGAGCCTGACGCGGGGCTCGAACTCACTGACCGCGAGATCGTGACCTGGCTGAAGTCGGACGCTTAACCGACTGCGCCACCCAGGCGCCCCAAGCGTCTGACTCTTGATTCCAGCTCAGGTCAAGATCTCACGGTTCCATGAGATCAAGCCCAGTGCCAGACTCTGCACGCTGATAGTGCAAAGGTTGTTTGGGATTCTCTCTTTCCCTATCTCTCAGCCCCTCTCCTGCTCGTGCTCTCTCACTCTTTCTCAAAAACTAAATAAACATTTTTTTAAAAAAATCTCAAGAGTACATCATGCCAGATTTTTAAAATCCTACCAAAATCGATTGATATGACCCATCTTCAAGGTAGAAGAGGCAGAACAGTATATTAGAACTATGAGATGGCAGGGGTTAGTGGTAGAGACCTGAGAATTGGGTGCCACATTGTTCAGGTCTGACATCCTAGCCTTACTAGGACAGGTCACTCAACATCTCTGCCTCAATCTCCTCAACTATAAAACAAAGGATAGTATCTCCCTCATAGGAAGCTGGCATGATTTAGAGTTAAAATCTGTACAATTTAGAGTAAAAATGTACAAACTGCTTTAAGAAGTACCCCCCGCTCATAAGAAGTGCTCTATATGTGTTTGCTACCATTGTAAGTGATGGGGGAAGTTTATGTTGGTTCTGAGTCTCGTTCATCTTACTTTTCGCAAGTGTGTTAGGTACTTAATGAGAAGGAACTAGCTGGATGAAAGGCTGCTGTGGGGGTTCCCAAAGGAAGCCACCAGGGGTTCGGGGTTTTCCTGGAAAGACGAACCCAGTGCTAGATGCCCATCCCAAGCATCAGGAATAAGTCACGCACAGATGTGACTTGAAGGGCATCACCAGGCCCTGACTCTCGAAAATACTTCTGCCAACACCTGTCACTGTTCTGATCCTCCCCACTCTCAGGTGTGTAATTCCCACCAACAGAACCTCTTCTACTCCCTTGGTTTACAAAACAAGATTGTTTTTGAGGGCTGTTTGGAGCAAAAACACAAACGACCACTGGATCTCACTTTATTTTGCTGACCACACATTTTACTGCAAACCAGGTATCCTGTGATATTTCTCTCAATAATTACTTCTCCACTCTCAGAAATGAGGCCTTCACATCTTATCCTTTTGTTTCAAACCTCCACATGGCCTCCTCTCCCTGCCTTTAGTCTGAGCTGATGGCCACACACCTTCCATTAGAAGTGAGCAGCCTAGGGCGCCTGGGTAACGCACTTGGTTAAAGAGTCCAGCTCTTGGTTTCTGCTCAGGTCATGATCTCATGGTTTTATGGATTCAAGCCCTACATCAGGCTCTGCACTGGCAGCACAGAGTCTGCTTGGGATTCTCTCTCCCTCTCTCACTCTGCCCCTTCCCCATGCATGCTGTCTCTATTTCTCTCAAGATAAATAAATAAACTTGGAAAAAAAAAAAAAAGAAGGACCTAGTCTCTCTTACGACTCAACTTTCCACAAGAGACCTAGCTCCATCAAGAGGACACCCTAGTGTGGAACTGGGAGGTGAGTCATGAGAGGTGGTGGCCACAGGAGGAAGATCAGATTTGTAGGACAATGTGGTGGCAAAGGCATCTGGTTTCTTTGAGGCAGCTGCAGGAACTTTCTGGAATCCAGGACTTAATGCCCTGAGTGCCAACTGGGGTAATGGTAATGTTTTGCAGAGCAGTTCAGTGGCGTGGTTGGATGTGTCTCCTGTTTGCTCTGCTCCTAGCTGGATAGTATCCAAGTCCAGCTCTCAACTTTTCTTGAGGCTCTTTATGTTTAATAAACTCTACACTGCTTAAATTAGCTACAGTGGGTTTTCCAGTTCACAACTAAGAAATCTGACTAATACAACATGCACTTGACGCATTTACGTGAAATAAACGAACAAATAAATGAGTAGACTAATTAGCTTCACCTAGGAAGACAGTGCGAGGGTCAATAGTATGCAACGAGATTTGGCAGAACTGAGTTTGATATAATTGGAAAGGAAGTGGGGAACATGGCAGACCCAAATCTGAGTGGCAAGACGGTAGGTAGTAGGGGACACTGAGCAGAACTCCAAAGCCTCAGAGCCAAGAGGACAAATGAAATATCTATAACAAGCAAGGCAGGCCCAAATATCAAACACCAGACCAAACAGGGAGGGGTTGGTGGGACGGATGTGTGGAGAGGGTGGCATTATTAATTATGAATCATAATTAAGTATCTAACGGTATTGTAAGTACTTTGAAATTTTTTCATAAAACACTATTTTTTTCCTGTCACTATTTTTTTCCTGTTTCAGGAAATAACATCTCTTCTATTCAACAGCTTGATGAAACTTAGATGATATGAAAGAGAATACGCTTATTAAATTTCCTGTTGGTATTCAGGTAAATGGAGTTTTTAACTTGCTTTTGGTTGCAATGACAGAAAATGTACAAACTGGATTTAATCCTAAGGGAGATGTATTGGCCCATGTGCAATAGGAAAGTTTTAAGGAAAGGGCAGTGCTACCACCGAGGACTTAGTTTTCACCAGTATCTGCTCTACCTTCTATGTTATAGAAGTCTGCCTCTCTTCATGGCCACCAGATGGCTGACCAATGTTCTTATTTATAACTGATGTGATAAAGTTCTCTAATTATTAAACATACATTCTGAGCTTTCCTAGGGACAAACCTGGGTCATGGGCCCATCCCTGAACCAATCACTCTAGCCAAGGTCCCACCTAGCCTACACTAGTCAAGGTCTACTCCTAGAGCTGGGATGGGCCCCTGGCTGCTACTCCTGCAATGAGTGTTATAGAGGCAATCCCAATGTCCTTTCCAGAAAGGCCTCTAAAATTGTTCAAGAGAATAATTAAAATTCAAAATGGGATTACGGATTGGAAAGCATGGTCTTTAAAAATGGGGGAAATGAAAGCAGTGCATAATAAAAGAAAGAACCCAGGACTCAGAGGCAGAAACCAGCTGCACACTTGTGTGATTTTAGGCGAATCTCTTACCTTTATTAGTCTCTATTTCCTCACTTGTAAAAGTGGGATTAGAATGCCTGCCTATCTCACAAAAATGTTTTAAAGATGCATAGAGATAGTTTCTGGAATAGTAAAACAAAAAGTACCCCGTGTTTGCAGGGGTGTCCAGGCTATGTTCCTTATGATCCCTTTGGACACTTGCTACAGCCATATAAATCCAGTTCTGGACCATTTCTCTCCAAGAGGGATCTTCTCAGCTCTAAAGGAGTTTGGGGATACCATAACAAGCCCAGACCCCTTGGAGCAGATACAGATCTTCAGAGTGACCCAGAAATGGCTGGTATTTGTGAGAGAGGCAAAGGTAGATTATTCTTTGTGGGGCAGCTTTGGGCTCTCTGAATTCAGCAGGAACCAAATGATCCGCATGGCACAGGGTAAGGAAGTGGTATACAACCTGGATTCTTTTTTTTTTTTTTTTTTAGTGTCTACTTCCATTGGGATTTCATGTACAAATACAACAATGTGTTCCTGAAGGCATTCTTTAAGCAACAAAGAGTGGAAACTCACATTATATTTAACAGTATCTCCAACTATCTTGAAACTATGCCTAAAATCAATAACTCAGATTGCTATTTAATGAGTTAAAGAGATTTTCCTTTAAAGAGCTCAGAAGCACATGGAAAATTAGCCTCTGAAAACTGACAATGATTTGGAGCGGTTACAACTGGCACTGGCACCATTAGTTTTCCTCCTGAACACACATATTTAGTGGAAGCCAAATGGAAACGAAAACTCTGGGGAAGTCCCACTAATGGGGGGTAACTGGCTGAAGGTGACCCTGATTCTGATTTCTGTAGAGGCAGAGAGCAAACACTCTGTTCCCAGTGGTTTTTCACTTGATGTTTGGGCTGATAGAGACCGAGGGTCACACCAGGGGCACTTGGTGAGGCTTATGGTTAGAACAAATACGTATATCCCCTTCCTTCTCTTCCACAGACTTAATTTCTAGGGCCAAGATGTACCCTGTTATTGTGGCTTAAAATGTTTTCGAGGAGACTTTTTGGAAAGAGGACTGCATACACAAGGAAATTTCCAAAACCAACAATGTTCTGACAAACAGAAATTTATTTACTTATGAGCACAATAAGGTGCATTCAACTCAGAAAGGTTGTGCCCTGTGAGCAGGTGTAAGGTCCATAATTATGGCCAGAAGGGCAGTGACGGTTCTTCATGGAATTTCTATAAGTAGTGTGGGATAATAAATGTAAGAGAGGTTACCGAATTGTCCTAGGACATCTCCATATATATAGATATATATAAAATAAGATGGAGAAGATATAATTAATTACAAACATTTACCTGAATTTCTAATAGAGCATTTATCTGACTATATGTAAGGATTTTTTTTTTTTGAAAGAATGAGAGTGCGCACACGTGAGTGGGGGAGGGGCACAGGGAGAGGGAGAGGGAGAGAGAGAGAGAGAGAGAGAGAGAGACAGAAAGAGAGAGAATCTCAAGCAGGTTCCACTGTGGAACCAGCGCAGAGCCCAACTGTGGGGCTTTATCCCACAACCCTGGGATCATGACCTAAGCCAAAATTAAGAGTCAGACACTCAACCGACTGAGCCATCCAGGCACCCTGTAAGGATCTGTTTATTTGCTTTGCTCCTTCACTGGATAACACGATAGCATAGACTATCTTCTCACCCATGCATTTATCCCCATTGCCTAACATAACTTGTAGCACTTCATGGACACTTAATCATAATTTGTTGAATGAATGAGTGAATGAATGAATGAAGTGAGTTAAACTAAATTGTGTTACACGTCCGGTCTCGTTAGCCCCATAATCAAGTCCAACATAAAGAAAACCTGTGTACAAAAGTCCTGTTATTTCATTAATGGTATCTGCCTGCCTCTTTTTATTATTCCTATTCCCCTGTACTCCTTGGATCTCTCTCACTTATCTCTTTCTGTGTGAAATTCCAAAATTTCTCTACTACCCACCTATTCTTCTCTAGCCGCAACTCCTAGATTTATTCAACTGCACACATCTATGTCCACATACTCCAGTTTCCTACATTTGTGTCCCTCTTCACTCTCGGGCTAACCTTCCCCTTTTTCTCTCTCCCTTGTCTTATGCTATAACCTCCACGAAGACACTTGTGGATCAGTGTAAGCAGTTAACAGCTGGAGTGACACATTGGGTGAATATGAAACAGATTATTTACATTCTGAAAGCCAAAGGTCAACAACATGTGAATGTCACTGCAGCTCTGGGTCAATCGAGCCCCTGTACTGGAGCAAAGGGCTAACGGACTCCAAGTTCCCACTGCCTGCCATACACTAACCCCAGCCCTGCCTGGTTCCCTCCTACTCATTCTTTGAATCTTTGCTTAATATCAGCCCTGAAAGAACTTTCATTCCCTCCACCTTTCTCAGTTGAAGTCCGATCCCCCATTACAAGCTTTCCTCACCCCTTGGCCTTTTTCTGCACAACTCACCTGGACTAAAACCAAGTATTCAATGACTATTTATTCCATGCACATCTCCCTGCACCAGCCCATGAGACCTCTGGGGCAAGGACCGTTTCTACTTTGCTTGGCACTATGCTCCAGTGCCTGGCACAGTCCTCAGCATGCTCTTGCTCCTTGTAAATGTTTAAGTACATAAATTCGTTATACAGGAAACCAAATGCACAGAGCCACCAAGACCACTCACATGAGGCTGATGTTATAAGAATCCTGAAGAGAAGAGATGTGGGGAGAGAAATAGTTCTAATGACAAGTAGCAGCTTACAGAGGTTGTGCTAAAATGAGAGGATTAGGGGCAGAATGTTTTCGTTGAGTGGTAACAATTGGTGGAAATTCTGATTCAACTAATGAATATAATTTTGTATGAACAGATGGGCATAATGGGAATTAAAGCCAACAGTGCTACCAACTGAAACAACTAGGTATATTTCTTTTTTTTTTTTTTTTTTTTTTTTTTTAAATTTTTTTTTTCAACGTTTTTTATTTATTTTTGGGACAGAGAGAGACAGAGCATGAATGGGGGAGGGGCAGAGAGAGAGGGAGACACAGAATCGGAAACAGGCTCCAGGCTCTGAGCCATCAGCCCAGAGCCTGACGCGGGGCTCGAACTCACAGACCGCGAGATCGTGACCTGGCTGAAGTCGGACGCTTAACCGACTGCGCCACCCAGGTGCCCCGGTATATTTCTTTGAAATAAAGCACTTTGAATGTAGTCCGTTATGTTTTTATATCAATGTTTTGTAAGTGTCCTATTAAGTAAATGCTCTGTTAAAGTAAAAGTAGTGTGTAATATTTGAGTAAGGAAGAGCTAGGGAAGCCTGAATCTTGTCAGAAACACTAAAATTGATCTGAACACCGGGCAGGTCATTAATCTCTGGGTGCTGCATTACGGGGGTTTATTTGGTTAGAGCCTAACTGCATGTACCTTGTTCAGATACAACTCCCTTAGGTTTCTCTCAATCTGCTTTTTCAGCCAACTTGACCATTAGAAAGCATTTACCATCAGGACAATATCAGTCTCAAAAAGGGGGGAGGGGGTGTTTCTGTTTGTTTTTTCAAATCTTTTAGCCTCCAACACTCATTAGCAAGTCCTTCTGCCTTGCCAATATAGTCTGCACTTCTCTACTCCAGGTTTTAATCATGCTTCTCTTTTTTTTTTTTTCTGAGAATTTGGAAGTAGTTGCCATCTTTAACATTCAACTCACAGCACTTCACTCACAGAGCTGAAAGAAACTTGAGAAATGATCCAATTCAATATGCTCATTTTAAGGGGTGAGGATTTTTTTCTGGAAAATTTATTTGGCTAAATTCAGATGAGCTCTCTTATCACCTGGAGTCAAAATCAGAAATAAAAAACAGAGCACACACTGGGGTAGATCGTAGTAAACTTGGGGTAGGGGTCGGGAGGACAGGTAAAGCAAAGAGAACCATTGCAGGATCACAATCACGAACTCAAGTCACCAGAAGCCAAAAAAGATATCAGTCATCTCTAAATTATGTTCCTATAACTAAGCCACAAGCCTGAAAAGATAGGCCACAGGAGGCCATTTATAACCTATTTTCACACCCATTACAAACTTTACAGTAAAAACAATAAGGTATAGTATGAAAACAGATGGGCCTTGTAGCCAGGCAATTCAAGATTCTACTCCTCATCTTACTGCTAGCTGGTAATCTTGGGAAGGCCTCAGGAAGATCTGAGTTTTAAAATCTACAAGATGGAAATAACTAATACCTTACATTGTAGGGCTGTTGTAAGGTTTAAATGAAATGGTATATACAAAATGCTACCCCAATGTTCACAGCAGCATTATTCACAATAGCCAAAAGGTAGCAACAACTGAAGCATCCGTCGATGGATGAACAGATAAACAAGACATGGCATGTACATACAATGAAACATTTCTCAGCTTTGAACAGGAACAGAATTCAAATACATGCTACAGCATATGAGGGACTTTGAAGACATTATGCTAAGGGAAATAAACCCAGGCAGAAAAGGACAAATATTGTACATTCCACTTATATGAGTATCTAGAATAGGCAAGTTCATAGAGACAGGGAGTAGAACAGAGGTTACCAGATACTGGAAGCATAAGGAAATGGAGAATTACTACTTAATAAGTACAGAGTTTCTGTTTGGGGTCATGAAAAAAGTTCTGGAAATGGATGGCGGTGATGGATGCACAACACTGTGAATGTACATAACGACACAGAATTGAATACTTAAAATGATTAAAATTATGAAGTTTATGTTATGTATATTTTACCACAATAAAAGAGGAAAACAAAAAACAAAAATGTTAGCTGAGTGCCTAGTAAAGTGTGTCAGCAAATGGTAGATATAGTTAATCCCGTTGTGCCCATTTTACCTGTTCTAAGTAATGAAGGGACAAGTTGATGTACTTGGCCTCTGTTAGAAGTTGGCCTCCCACTCCAGTCTTTGCAACTCGCTCTGAACCAGCCAGGTCAACCAAGTGAAGTTTGGCATGGCGGACGGTCGCAGATCCTGGCTCCTTGCTTGATAAGTGAATAGAGAAAATGCAGTGGGAACGAGTTGAAGCTTGGTTCATTGGAGTCTACAAAAAAGGAATTGCAAAACAAAATCAATGTGAACAATGAGCATTTTCACAGAATCTCAAAAAATTTAAATTTATGTTTCTGATGGTATGACACTTCCAATGAAGCCAGTGCTGTCCAATGCAACAAAAACACTTGTAGCTGAGACCTCTTAAAGTCAGTTATACTTAATGTATTGTTTCCGGAAAGACTGACAACAGATGTGGATGGGTTGATTCAGAAAGTGAGGAAAGAGTTTGAATAAGGTAAAGCTTGGGTCTACTTACTAATATGATAACTTAATTTCATTACATGACCACAGTTCCCACCTTAATCTTGGCTAGCCATACTGCAGATGCTCAATGTGAACATCATGGGGAAAAAGGTGAGAATGGGTGCACTGGGAGAATTCATTACACACTTGTAATAAACACAACCAACAGACAAGGATGCCCAGTATCACTGCTACTACCCAACAGTAAACAGGGGGTCCCAGCCAACGCAGTAAACAAGAAAATGAAATACAAGTCATCGTGACAGGAAAAGAAGAGATGAAAACATCATTATCTGCAGAAAATATGGTAGTCTACAAAGAAAATGCAGGAACATCTATAAACTGTTAAAAACTAAGTTAAAAACTAAGAAGTTTAGCAGGGTTGCTGGATGAAAGATCAACATGCCAAATTAAAGAAGTTCTAATAACCAGCAATAATTAATCAGGAAGTATAATATTACTTATAATGGTAACAAAGACAATGAAATAATGGGGGATTAATCTTATAAAAAAGTGTGATTTGTAGGGAAAATGATAAAATAATATTAAGAGATACAAAAAGAAAACCTAAATAAAAGGTGTCCTAGATATTAATGTACCATGTCATAGATGGGAAAACTAAAAATGAATCTGTATATTAATTTCTCTATATTAACGTACATAACCAATGCAATTGAAATAAAAATACCACATGTTATGTTTGTGGAACAGGGCAAATTAATTCTAAAAAACAGACGGAGCAAATATAAAAAAAATAACAGAAACAATTCTGTGAAAGAAGCACAAGAGAGGGGAGCATGTCCTGCTATACATCAAGGTATATCATAATGCCATAGTAATTAAAACAGTGTGGTATTGCTGCAGGAACAGATAATGAGATCAGGGAAACATGCTGGGCTCATTTAGAAACTCTGGATAGGACAGAAGTGACCTCACACCATAATGGAGAAAAAACAGACTAATTAACAAATGGTGCTGGAATAACTGGCTACCCATCTTGAAAAAAATAAATTTAGGTTGCTTCTCACACTTGATACACAAATAAATTCCAAAATGTATTAAAGACTTAGGTGTAAAATAACACAATTTTAACATTCATATAAGAAAATATGGAAGCATATCAGGACCAATTCAAGGCAGTCATGGATCTTTTATGATAAGATATTAAACACAAAAATGAATTAATTGAAAGTATTTGACCAAATTATCCAAAATTAAAGAACTTCTGGGTGATAAAATCTACCACAGAGTTGGAAGGCTGGGAGTTGATGTTTGCAATCCATATAGCTAACAAAAGATTAATGCTTGAAATAAAGAACCTCCACACATCGATAAGAAAAAGGCAACTCCAGGGGCGCCTGGGTGGCGCAGTCGGTTAAGCGTCCGACTTCAGCCAGGTCACGATCTCGCGGTCTGTGAGTTCGAGCCCCGTGTCAGGCTCTGGGCTGATGGCTCGGAGCCTGGAGCCTGTTTCCGATTCTGTGTCTCCCTCTCTCTCTGCCCCTCCCCCGTTCATGCTCTGTCTCTCTCTGTCCCAAAAATAAATAAAAAACGTTGAAAAAAAAAATTAAAAAAAAAGAAAGAAAAAGGCAACTCCGAAAAAAAATGAGCAAAGGATATGAACAGGCAACCCATAGAGAGGAAACCTAAAAATGGTTAATTAGTGTTTGAAAAAAAATGCTCCAACTCACAAATAGCCAGGACAAACAATTAGAGCCATCATGATAAAGTATTTCATTCACCTCTATCAGACTGGAAACTTTTAGAAAATGGAGTCTAACAAAACAAGATTTGTAAAGATACAAGGAAACAAGAACATTTATATACTGCTGGGAGGAATATAAAGAACCTCTTTATGAGAGCAATTTGACAATATGTGGTAAGGTTGCAGATGGATATAACCCACAACCCAGCAACAGACTCCGAGGTGTATTCCTGGAGAGAAGTCTGGAACAAGTCTCACTGGGAGAGAGTGAAAAGGGGTGATTGGTATGCACACATATGGGCATTCATGCTTGGGTATAGCAAGAAATTGGCACAAGATGTACACCCTAAATGAAAATCTGTGGTAGAAATGAATGAACTTGGATAATTCAAACTACAGGGAAGTCAAAATGAAGCACCTTTTGGATAGATTGACAGATGGGTTTCTGAACTGCTGATGAGAAATAGCATGTTAAAGAATGATGTAAACTTCGATGATCAAAAGGATATCTATGACAGAACTCAGGTGCTCAAAAAGAAGTATCACCTAAAAATTTCATTCATGGCTCTAGAACTTAGGTCATTAAAGTATAAAAATATGGACTGGAAGAACACAGCAAATTAATGCTAATGGTTGCCTCTGTGAGGGATACAAAGCAAAAAGGCCACAAGAGGACTTCAGTTGTATCTGTAATACCCTATTTATTTAAAATTAGCAGAAGCGGGCTCTTGGGTGGCTCAGTCAGTCAAGCATCCAACTTTGGCTCAGGCCATGATTTCATGGTCCCTGAGTTTGAGCCCCGCATCGGGCTCTGTACTGACAGCTCAGAGCATGGAGCCTGCTTCGGATTCTGTGTCTCCCTCTCTCTCTGCCCCTCCTTTGCTTGCGCTCTCTCTCTCTCTCTCTCTCTCTCTCTCTCTCTCAAAAATAAACATTAAAAAAATTTTTTGTAATTATCAGAAGCAAATTCTGATACCTAAAAATAAAATTTACCTAACAGTATTCCAAATGACTGTTCATGTGAGTAAGTGTGCGCAGCTCCCCACCCCTGCAAAATGGGATTTAACAAAAGAATTTCCATATGGATGCACACGTATTCAGAGAGGGTAACACACTCGGATGCTATTTTAACTCAAAATTCCTTCTGCAAATCTGAGTTCTTGATATCCACCATTGTTGATTTACACCAACTACCAAAATACACAGATGTCAAAATCTTGGCATTGTGTTGGTGATGATGATGTAGCTAGTGAGTTAAATAGGCTGAAAATGTGACCCATTACTCGTTGCCACAATAACCATACTCAGATCTGGCCAGTGTGTGATTTTGCATGCTGAAGTGGACCAGCAAATAACTGTGCCTGTAAAACCGCAAACTCAAATTTAGAACCTAAGTTGAGGTGTTTCGAAAGTGACTGGAAGTTATTTGCAGAACTTAAACATGGGTTTCATGTCACTGTTATATTCGCCCAACAATAAATCCTACAGTACTGGAACAAAAGTCAAATCGACAATCGATAGAAATAAATAACACAGAGACTCTCCCTGACATCTGTCTTCAGCTTCCAAATGGATCCACTGCAGACACAATAAAATGTGGCCCATTAGCGAATAATGGAAGAGTGTACCGATTTCAAAGGAATGTGAGATTTACATCAAATTAAGTTGTATTTCTGGAGTCTGTAATTAAAATGCAGTAATATGCTGTAGGAGTCCATGCCTACAATTTTGTAACTTCCCATAAATATTTCCTGCATGAAGTAGTAGTTGGTGTCCTCTTAGCTAAAATTTTCTTAAACCTCAGAAAACATTCTTTATGTGTAGCTGTTTAAGTGTGATCGAATGTGCTGGTGTCTGCTCTGTGTTTATTTAAGGGTGTCTATATGTCTCACAGGCATGCCCCTACATTTGTCCTTTTAAAGGTAAAATCGTATTAAAACATTTCTGAAACTGCCTAAGAACAGATGGCACCATTTAGGCAGATTCATTCAAATTTAAGTGCACATTTTAAACAAATGTGCTCTTGGCACTAGAGACTATGTCTTTGGAAAAATGTTAGTGATGATTAATCATCTGCATGCAGAGAGCTTTCACATTTCATATCAGTCTGTGGATACAGCTCTGTGTTAGGCAGCACAAAGACTAGAAGGAAAATAAGACATGGAACTTGCCCTCAAGAAATTTATAATCTAGCTCAAGAGCTAAAGACAAAACAAGTGAAATGAGAGGGAATGCTGAGAAAAAGGCAAATTTGCAATACAGAAAGGGGTCTGTTCTCAGAACTGAGCATGCTGACCCTCTAGGTAATACCTAAGAATACTAATCATCCCCTCATCCTGGAGGCTCTCTACCCACCCTGCCCCTCCTGGGTTTCTAGAATCTACACTGTCCTGGCACTTTCTCTCTAACTGCTCTGTCTCCTTTTCCTTTACTGGACGCTTTTCTCCCCAGTCCCAAAAACACGCAGGTCCCAAGCTATGGTCATGATATTTCTTCCCCTTGGAAAGGTCTTCGTCGATAGGTCTGATTATCACTGAATAGATACTGTAGTGTAGTTTAAAAGTCACAGATCAATGGTCTTAGAATGTGGTATTGAAACACCCGGTTTCAAGTCCTGGTTCCGTCACTTACTGGTGTTGAAATATTAAGCAAATTGACATAATTTTGGTTCTTGTGTCTTTGTAATCCCTATAATAAGGCTTGCTTTGCTGCAAAGAGCTATACTGAGTGTGGAAGTGGCCCATGAACTGTGAAAGGTCATATAAATGTCCATTCCTGTTGATATTCACTCTATTCAGATGCCTCCCATATCCTTATTTCCAACCACAGTTTCTCTGTGCACTAGATTAGAATGTCTACTGATAACTGCCACTAAAATGCCTTGCCAGCATCTTAAACCTAATGCTCCCCAAAATAAGCTCATCACTTTCCCTCATTCTGTGTCCCACACATGGACGTCCAGTCCATTCCTCTTGAATTTACTTCTACTTCTATCTCCAAATATCCTTGATCTCTCCTCTGGGTCATGACATTCTCTCCTTATTAGTCTCCCCAAATTTACTCGTCTCCTCCAATTGTTCTCCACGTTGTAGAATAATATTTTTAAAAAACATATTTGATTACATCAGTTCTACCTATATTTCTGAATTAAACTATCACATCACTAAGACTAAATATCTCTAGTTCCTTCAAGTGTGTTCCTCAAAATATTTTTTTTAATATGGCAGGCACTCTGACGCTCTGAATTGCATATATTCTTTCTAGTGTAGACTAACCACAGCAGAGGACACTGGAATCCAGGCAATCTAAATCTAGAGTTGCCCGTAACTAGCACATGAAGTGTCCTATCATGTTTGCTCCACCCTTTTACCCATGATATGAAATTTGTTTGGGAAACACACACACATACACAAACATTTATTTGATGACTGACCTGTATTTGATTAGTTTTTACCCCAAGTTACAATCACTTGAGATAATTATGGAACTTTTTTCTTTCAATTTTTTGCTATCTACAAATGAAAGTATCCTCATCCAAATAATTTGTAAGAATTAATAAGGCAGAACAACATTCCATGAACACTCCTACTCTCTACTCTGTTAGGAAACAGTTATGGGTATTTTCCAATTGGCTTTAATCCAAGCACTTTCATATACCTTCAATTTCTCTGTATATCCCCAAGGATACTTTTGAGAGACTTTATTAAATAAATTGGATCTATTTGATCTATGAGTTTTTGTAACCTTATCAAAAAAGTGAATAGAATTTAAGATGAATCAATGTTGACTCTTTCCTAATTGCTTACTGATCATTATTTAAGAATGCTTTACCAGATTCTTGTCTTAGGGCTTAGTATCAAAAATATTAACTTGCCATTTTCCAAATATATTTTCTTTCTTGGAAAATAAGAAAGTATATGGCTTTCTTTAATGGGGTAAAAGTCTAAAAACCCAGGATCACTGGTCCCTTATAGATTCATCATAACAAGTTCCATTGGGAAGGTTACATCCTCTAGCAAATGCTTTCCACTTCCTTCTTCCTCCCACCTAGATTCTGAGCTCCTTGAGGCTGTCTTATTCATCATTGTAACCCTAACATAATACAGCATAATAGTGTTCAAAAATACTTGTTTAATTGCTGACCTTATTCATTTCTAGCTTTCTGGAAGCTCTATGGCATGCTCCATAATTTCTAAAAAATCTCCATATCATTCCAAGACCACATCTGCAAACTCCTTTTCCCCCCCAAATTCTTTAAGTCCATGGAATTCATTTAAGTCTAAAAATTAGAATTATTTGAAAAAGTAAGATCGACTCAAGTCTCCCTACCCATTGTGCCTGATTCCAGAGATCTCCCACTACCCTCTACATCTTCAACTGCCTTTTCTCTTACCTAGAATGTCCTCTTGCTGGTCAAGTATTGCCTATCATTTCTGACTGGGAAATGTATGTCCTCTTCCTCCTCCAAAATAAACCTACTCAAAATTAAATTACCTCCACGAATTCTCTTGGACGATTCACAAATGGCATTAGCTATTGTGTTCAAAAAGGACATTTAACATTTGTGTGTAGAGTAGAAGATCATTAATATTCAAACTCTGGAAAAATCCAAATGATGGATTTTTCCAAATGGATTTTTAAATGTTTAGCATTTTAAAAATTATGACATAATATGAATAAATTTGCTACAGGGGCAGAGAGGGGTAATGGTGTGATCTATCAGGCCTCAGATGAGTGTTTGGTGGCCAGCCCACTTTGCATGATGTAATTATAAAAGGTACACATTATAAAAGGTGACTCAAAAGTGACCCTGTCAGACAATAGTGACTTCAAACTTTTATACAAAAGGGGCTTGGAACAGCAACGTGGCTGTGGATGGTACTTGCAACGGCTTTGGCAGAGCACTTTACATAATATAGCATCAAATCAAGAAAACACCACATGCCTACACTGAAGACTGAAATTCCTTCTCCTACAGCCCTCCAAGCCATTTACTGGCACTGGCTGGCCTACCACTCTCAGAAACTATTTCATAAGTTTAAAAATCTCATATTTCACTGCATAAGAATCATTTTCTACAAAGCAGGACATATTCGGAGGCTGACAGAAAATTTTGCAAAGCGATGGTATAGTGGCAAGAATTGGTGAACATCTTCAAAAGGCTGTTCAGTCATCTTCCCTTATGGATTCTGCAGATACACAACAACCAAGCCTGGTGCTCGATGATTTCAGAACACATATTCTTTTGCAGTTGTTGTTATACAAAGTCTTATTGGCAGATCAACAAGGATTCCCTGTGAATTGAAATGTTCACCTTTTTTTTTTTTTCATTATTTCACAACAGGGTGTGTGTGGGAGGGGCAGTTATGTGTGTGTGTGTGTGTGTGTGTGTGTGTGTGTGTGTGTGGCTATTTTCGAGATTGAACATTTTGATTTTAGGGCCAAAAATTGATAAGTGAAAAATGGTTTTTGTGTTTACGTAATATACTATTACGTTTTGGGTAAATTTTTTTCTTTTAGTCAATCTCATGTTTTCAATCAATTTTAAAGTAACTACACATAATACAGCCCACAATGATTTGAATAATCTCTTTAAATTACATATAACATTTTCTAGGATCCTTTGAATGCTTTGTTATCTCTTGCCATATCTTATAGTCCATTCCTATGTACCAAATTCTTTTTTTCAATGACTCTCCTATTTTGGGGTGAAATATCTCAACAAGAATTTCCACTACACTAGATTAGGTCTGGTGAAGAAAATCTCTTAGACTGAACAGAGTGTATAATGTATACTCTTGAGATTCTTTAAAATAAACCAGCAAAGAACAAAAACAGCACCACAGAAGCCGTAATCCAGATTTCCACTCCAATTCTCCTGGTCTGATAACACTTTCTAACCCGATAGCCTAACTGATTTCTTCCTCTGCTCATTTATTCTATCTGAATTGAAGACTGAAAATAATAACTTCTATGTGTTTTCTGGGCTACCCCAGCCTTCAGGTTAAAACTCACCCTTAAGTGATTCCCTAACCTTCCCACCATTGGCTAAATGATTCCATATCCAATTCCTCCCGTAGCACATGGGTTATCAGGAGGCCCACCACACCCTTGATGTACACCAACCCAGCCTGGAAGTGAGAACTGACCAAACCGAGTGGTGGATCATGTGACACTAAAAACACCTGCCTTGATTCTTCCTGAGGCTGTTTCAGAACACACTGCTTAGCAGCAAAATATCCCCAATTAGATAACCTTCAATTGGAATTAATAATTCTAAACTCCTTGTTTTTCTTTCTGATTTTTCTCTTTATAAGATACGTGGCTTTTAGAAAAGTAGTCAAAATCATTTTCTCTAGTTGCAGGATTTCTAGGCCCAGCATATTGTCAAGGTAGTTTTGTAAAAGAGAAAAATAGATTAGGCACATCAGTTCTGTGTAAAATTCAAAAGCAAGCTTTGGAGTAACCTGGAATATATAATAAGAATTTTCTAGCAAGTATGATTCACCTTTCTGATATCCTATTATATTTTATTATATATCTCTCCTAACAAGTCTGTGATCAATTTGATGTGGTTTTTTTTTTTTTTTTTTTTCACATCCTGTAAGATCTACTAGGGTGACTTAATTTTAGGAAAACTAAATGTCAGAATTAGGGATTAGGGATGGCTCTTTTTCTGCTGGATGTCAGAATTCAGAAGATTGCCTCTCTGCGGGTCACTTCTTCAGGATTTGACAAATGAAAGTCAAGTGCATTTATATCAAAAGCTAAGTATGTTAAAATTGGCCCATTTGCAAACTGAGAAGGAATTTTACCCATATCTTCACTCAGTTATGTCCAACTATCATCTCTGTTTATCATCCTTGAACGAGCTATCATCACATAATCACCAAAGTAAAGGTTTGTTCTCTGAACAATGGAAATTATATGACCCCAAATGTTGCCCCGGCCTCCCCCATTTTTTTTTTTACTTGACTGTGAGAAGAATCATAACAAAATTGATTCTTCAATGGCAACAAGTAACTTATTGCCGTTATCTAGCACATTTTTCACCTTTTACATTGAGTTTAACTTTTTTTTTTCTTTTTTCCTTTTAAAATTCAGCCTGGCTTAACAATTTCCACATGTGACCATACACAGAACTGGAACAACAATATTATGGGCTAAAAAGTCTAATGATCTCATGAACTGACAGCAGCTCAGAGGGTTTGTCTTTAGGGAAAACCTATTCTGAACACATTACACAGCTCAAGATTATAGGTAACCTGAAAATACCCTTCACTATCCTCTGTACAGACAAGATCAGTACTGAACTCAGAACTCAGATATACTTTCGTATAATTTTATTCTTATGAAAGAAGTTTATCCCGTCAGATTGATGGTGATAACTCTCAATGCAACGTTTCAGGTCGGACATCAAGATCAAACAGACAGGAATTCAGGGACAATGTCATTTACGGTAGAGATGCTGAAGGAAGAACTCTAAAAGCACAGAAAGCTACTATTAGAAACATTATTTCTCTCTGCTTTATAGTCCAATCATATTTTTTCCGTATTTTGAAGATTATGCAGTTCTTTCTATGGCCATGAAGATCTCAGTTGCTGTTACAACTGGCAACACTCCAAATGGCATACCCCAACCTAGTAAAAGTACTTGTTGAAGGTTTTTGGTGGTTTGTAAGACCCCTGTCTCCTCCCTCCTAGCTGGAACCATTATAAGGATTGGATACAAAAGTTAGCTTGCCAGAAAAAAAAAAAAAAAAAAAAAAACCTATCAGCGAGAAATGCTGTAAGAATAGCTTCTGTGCTTAAAGCTACAGCCAAAATTGACATCCTGCCAGTTTCTCCCTTGTGTATTCCTGACTTGTTAGATAAGCCAAAAGCAATCTGAGTTATTATCTCAGTTTCTTGCAGAAATGTTGTTACTCAGGGGCTAATCCTAGGCCTCTTTCCTCTCTGTTCCATTTCCTCCCTTCTCTCTATTTTTGTTTTCTATACCACAGCAGAGACTCTGAGTCCTAAAAGCAGCATCTTCCCCAGACCCCTTTTAGCTGGCACCCAACTGGGAAGGGGGGGATGCTCTGGCTTCTCCCCTCCTCACGCCCTCCCATCTCCTGCCAGTGCCTCCACTGGCTGAGACTTGCCCACGGAGTGAAGCAGCTTCCTGGCGCTGCTGATCTCTCTAAGCAGCACTTTCTCTCCTCACTTTTTGCATCCTTCGTTATTTTTCAGCCACATGTCTCCCTCTTTCCCCCCTCCTCATTCCTTCCTCCCCTTCTTCCTCCTTCTTTTTTGCTTCCAATGGCACTTTCATCTTTACAATGGCTTTCTTTTTCTCTGTCATTTCTTCTCTGGCGTCCTCAAACTTGATTTTCATCTTCTGCTCTTGTAATCCCTTCTATATTTTGGAGCTATTTTTTTTTTTTAATAAAGACTATATCGAGGTAACATAAGACTGTGAAGAACACTTCCTCTGCCCCCTGATATAATCAGCATTCAAATATGGGTTACTTAGCCACCCCCCCCCCAACCCCCCGTCGCCCTACTCCATATATATGGTAAGTCTTCAGCTGTTTTCTTTCTGACAATTTTATCTCTGAACATATCCGTCTTTTTCCTAAAGAACAGTCTGGGGCGGGGGGTGGGGGGCGTGCAGCATTCAAATCAAGTTTGTGCCCTGAATACTTTTACTTTATATCTGTTATGTTCTTAGCTCAAAGAACATATACATACTTTCCTCATCCCCCCCCCCCCACCCACCCACCCACCAGGCCTGGGATGGTACATTTTAGTCACTAACTCCCTGAACTCCACTCACCACACACCACCTTTCTTGCCACGAGCTGAGACTGCTGACCATAAAAATGACTTGTCTTACAGGTTCCGTCTTTGGATCCATCTTTCATAGTGTAGAATGAGTATCTATCTAATACTACCCCTCCCCCCATACTTCCCTGTGTTCTTAGACCTCATCGCTGTAACCAAAAGATCACTGGATTTGCATTGGAGAATTGTGACCCTTTCTTTAAGGGGAAACTCTATCCTAACTGAGGCTGGAGGATGAATGTGTTGGCTCTCAGCACCCTCCCTCCCCATAACTCAAATTTCATAATCTTTGGCAGTTTCTCTCATGGTTTGAGGTTATGGCTATTTCCTTGTTTCACTGAAGATGGCTTCTTTTTCCCTCTGTTTTTTATATTTTGTTGCTGTTGTTAGAGCATTTCAGTAACAGGGACTGGAGTAAAAATTTCTTTCTCTATGCTTAATCAGAAATGAGAATTTGAAAGATCAATAGAAACTCTGGAGCTAAATTTTTACAGCCAAAAAAAAAATTGTGTTTCTCTAACCACGGATATAGAATAGGTATATTTTAACTTTCTAATAATGGCTGTACTATGCCACTTCATTTATTTTAATAAATAAATGTTTTAGATCTCAAAACTCATGGTTCATGCAATACCACTAATCAGGTTAGATGAGAGCAAAATGCAAACCATGATATAACAGGATCACTATTTTTAAGAAGTTACATATTCTTCCTACATCTCATATATAAAATATAAGGAGAGAGAAATGCCTGACATATATAAGTGCTCAAAATTGAAATTTCCTGGGGCGCCTGGGTGGCTTGGTCGGTTAAGTGGCCGACTTCGGCTCAGGTCATGATCTCATGGTCCGTGAGTTCGAGCCCCACTTCGGGCTCTGTGCTGACAGCTCAGAGCCTGGAGCCTGTTTCAGATTCTGTGTCTCCCTCTCCCTCTGCTCCTCCCCTGTTCATGCTCTGTCTCTCTCTGTCTCAAAAAAATAAATAAACGTTAGAAAAAAAATTTTTTTTTAAACTGAAATTTCCTTCCTTCAGTAGATTAAGAAAAGAGATTAGAATTGTCAACACATCTGCTAAGTATTCTAGCTGCCTACTGAGACCTAATAATAAAAGATACTATTCTTATTGTAATAACAGCGGGGCCAACATGTATTTTGCGTGCTGTGTATTTTGCTCTTCCCAGGCTCAAAAATCTTGGAATAAACTTGTTAATTATATACAATTAATATATCTCTCTTTAAAACAATTTTTTTTTATTTGGGAAAGAGAGGGGGAAAGAAAGAGAGTACACGAGCATGGGAGAGGGGCAGAGAGAGAGAGAGAGAGAGAGAGAGAGAATTCTAAGCAGGCTCCACACTCAGTGTGGAGCTTGATGCAGGGCTTGATCCCACGACCCTGGGATCATGACCTGAGCTGAAATCAGGAGTCAGACACTTAACTGACTGAGCCACCCAGGCGCCCCTATTCAGTGTCCTTCTAATCATCTTCTGGAATAGGATCCTAGAATACTAACTGCTACCCAAATCTTCTGGTTTCCCACACATACCATACAAGATCAAGGCTTAGTGTTGTTAACAAACATAGTCACACAGTAAAGCTGCCCTGTCCTTTCTGTGTTGTCCTTATGCTATTAGGTCACGTGTCCAATGACAGTTGTTCCTACAGGTGGCATAAACCTACCAACTCCACTCATGCCCTGTCTCCCAGCTGTGTTTGCACTTCTACAGGGCCACACCGTCACTCCATAAGTTTGATAATGTGCAAGTCTAAGAAATTACAAAACACATCAGCACAACTCACATAAATCTTACTAGGTTTTTTATTTCAAGCAAAGAGTCAGGTAGAAAGAACTAATAGGTTGATAGACTGATTATTTGGAAAGTAACCTCTTCCAAAATGTATGGAGTATCACAAATTTTAAAATGTCAAAGTTGGGGTGCCTGAGTGGCTCATCTGGTTAAATGTCTGATTTCCACTCAGGTCATGATCTCACAGCTCGTGCTTTCGAGCCCTGCATCGGGCTCTGTGCTGACAGCTCAGAGCCTGGAGCCTGCTTTGGATTCTGTGTCTCCCTCTCTCTGCCCCTCTTCCACTCATGTGTTCGCTCTCTCTCTCTCAAAAATAAACATTAAAAAATTTTTTTAATAAAATAAAATGTCAAAATGTCTGGGATGTACTCTGGAGTCACCAACAGGCACAGTGTATCATAAGGCCACTTTTGATTCTGGGCTTGAGATTGTAGGTCTTCTCTCCAAATCTTCCTCTCCCCAGCAATGTGACCAAATGATTAATTAATGACTGGCCAACTAGTTGCCAGGTGCTGAAAGAACAGAGCTGAATAGGACAATAGTCTTATCTTTAAATAAATAATTGCTAGCCGAAAATTTTAGGGTATTTCCAAATGTCACTTAACTTAGTTCTTACTATAACCCTGGAAAGTAGGTATCATTATGCCCATCGTACAGGTTAGAAGCATGGTTCACACTGGGTAAGTGACGCGGCCAAGGACATACACCTCTCAAGGTGGAGCCAGGAGCAGAATAGGGGATCATCTCCAAAGCTCGTGCTCTTCACCTCTGCCTGGCAGGAATGCATAGTGATGGTGAGGAAGCCACAGAGTGGCCATCAACACTGACTGGAAGAACTCACCTGATGGTTCACTCAGGAAAGGAAGACAGGTGGGAAGAAAGCACACCACCCACCAAAAGGACCCTGGACTCTCCCAATGTTGGCACAAAGTGTTCTGTTCTCACCAAAGGTCCCCTTCAACCAGTTTCATAACCAGTGCTATCTACTAGCTAAAGCATATTATTCCTCTTGAACTCGTCAAGGTCAAGAGCTACACTTGGTATCAATCATATGAGAAATTATATTCTAGGTTATCTGGACACTGGATCAGTTTTCCAGGGTTGCCACAACAAAGTATAACAAACCGGGGGGCTTAAATACCAGAAATTTATCATCTCACAGTCCTTAAGGCTAGAAATCCAAAATGAAGGTGTTGGTTCTTCCCTCTGAGGGCTGTGAGGGAGGGATCTGTTCCAAGCCTCTCTCCTTGGCTTATAGATGAACATTTTTGTGTTCATATAGCATTTCCATGTATATGTATCTGTCTCCGAATTTCCTCATTTTATAAGGACACCAGTCATATGGGATTAGGGCTCACCCTTATGACCTCATTTTAACTTGGTGGCTTCTATAAAGACTCTACTTCTTAATTAAGAAGGTCACATTCTGAGGTACTGAGGGGTTAGGACTTCAACCTATGAATGAGGAGGAGGGGGAAAGACACAATTTAACGCATAACAGACATTACTATGAAGTTTTGGTAGAAGACACCCCAGTGTCTTTGGAGAAGACACTATTCTCTTTTCCAAACTGGCTTGTAAAAGAGGATTGTGTTAGTCTAATGATTCACTCTGAGCAGCACTACAATTCCTTAAAATGAATATTTAAATTAAGCTTTTACCAATGGAAGCTATTTCTAGAGGGAGGATTCAAAATGAACCCTGATTTTGTTAATTCAGGATAGCCTTTTTCAAGATTCAGGTAAAATTCCCATGCCCCAGAAATCTCCGATAAGATCCACCCCAACCTGATGATGACCATCCCTTTCCATGTGAATGTGTGAATAATGAAGTAGATGCTACTGGGCATCAAATTTCAATTCAAAAAAACAAAACACTTTCTAATATGTAGGATTATTTATCAGTGAGCTATTGCATCTCTAAGCATGGCATCCAAAGCAGAAACCATAAAATAAAAAATTGACTTAGCTATATTAAAGGAAAGAAAGTACAATGAAAAGAAAATCTATAAAATTTTAAAATATTTGCTAAATGCATGACAAAAACAAAAATTTTTATCTTTAATGTTCATTCATTCAATAATTATTTACTGAGCACCTACTATATGTCAGGCTTTGTTTCTAGGTATGACAGATATGAACAAGACCAAGTCCCAGCCCTCATGCACTCAACAAATC
This sequence comes from Neofelis nebulosa, assembly GCF_028018385.1. Taxonomy (NCBI): domain Eukaryota; kingdom Metazoa; phylum Chordata; class Mammalia; order Carnivora; family Felidae; genus Neofelis; species Neofelis nebulosa. The sequence continues at coordinate 41,475,377 of NC_080787.1, forward strand.
AACCAGACCTACCCTAACACTGCTGGAGAAAAACAATTAGAAGACATAAACAAAAACAGAAATGCAAATGGTAAATAAATTACAACAATTTTTTTGCCTCCCAAATTAGCGGAACTTTCAAATTTTGTGGTACTGAATATGTGCAGGGTGCAGAATATGGATGTGCTCAAAAACTTCTCTGTGAGTGGGTTTCAATCAGCATGTTAATGAAAAACCAAACTGCCTTTCAGGTTTAGCCAAATAACATTTAAAATGCTAAAATGGCAAATGATGTATCCAGTAAAAGACTGGTATCCAAAATATATAAAGAATTGATACAACTCAACACTGCAAAAACAAATAACCTAGTTAAAAAATGGTCAGAAGACAGGAGCAGACATTTCGCCAAAGAAGATATCCAGATTGGCCAACAGACACATGAAAAGATGCCCAACGTCACTCCTCATCAGGGAAATACAAATCAAAAACCACAATGAGATACCACCTTACACCTGTCAGAATAGTTAAAATCAACAACACAAGAAACAACAGGTATTGGCAAGGATGTGGAGAAAGGGGAACCCTCTCGCACTGCTGGTGGGAATGCAAACTGGTGCAGCCACTGTGGAAAACAGTACAGGGGTTCCTCAAAAAGTTAAAAATAGAATTACAATATCAACCAGTAATTGCACTACTGGGTATTTACCCCCAAATACAAAAACACTAATTCAAAGGGATAAGACATGCACCCCTATGTTTACTGCAGCATTATTTACATTAGTCAAACCTATGGTGAGATCTCAAAAGTCCACTGACTGAGGAATGAAGATGTGGTATATACACACAATGGAATATTACTCAGCCCTAAAAGAGGATGAAATCTTGCCATCTGCAATGACATGGATGGAACTTAGAGTGTATTATGCTAAGTGAAATAAGTTAGTCAGATAAAGACAAATACCATACGATCGCATTCAAATGTGAAATTTAAGAAACAAAACAAATGAGCAAAGGGGGGAAAAAAAAAAGAGAAAGACAAACCAAGAAACAAACTCTTAACTATAGAGAAGAATTTGATGGTTACCAGAGGGGAGGTGAGTGTGGTGATGGATGAAACAGGTGATGGGGATTAAGGAGTGCACTTGTCACTATCAGCACTGGCTGATGTATGGAGGTGTTGAATCACTTATATTGTACACCTGAAACTAATATAACACTGTGGTAACTATAATGGAATCAAAATTTAATTTAATTTAATTTAACTTAATTTAATTTAAAAAATTTAGATTTGTAGGTTTTGCATTCATTAAGCATTTCTGCAGGTGCTTACTATGGGCCAGGCACTGGTCAAGGTGCTAGGGACCCCAAGATGAAGAAAATCCAGAAAGATCCTGGCCCTGAAAGAGCTTACTCTAGACAGAGAGACAAATGTAATTTTTTAAAATACCATTTCGTACATGTTCTAACCAAAAGGAATAAAATGAAATGCTAAAATGCATATTCCTGGGCTCCACCACAGAGGTTCTGAATCCTCGATCAGAAGTGGGATCCAGGAAACTGTCTCTTTACTATCACAGGATATTCTAACGCAAGATACCCTCAGGCCACACTTGGGCACAGAGTGTTCTAGACCATGGGTGGGTCTAAGCAAAGGGTCCCAGCAACAGGACACTGCAGGGCCTCACAGTCGAATGCAGAATGTCTTGGTCAATTAGATTTGATTAATTGAGAGAAACATTTCAATGATAAGACAGAGAAGTATCAAGTCATGTTTGCTACCGGTGGGCTTTGACCCTGGGTCACACACAGTTGAGCTCTTACAATTTATTCTCTTTGGCACAGCAATTCAACTGTTTTAAAAAACTTACCCTAAGGACATAATCAGGTTTTATTCAAAGCATTAGTAGGATCACAGAAATTATTGAAGATTTCTGAATGAATAAGAAGAGGATGAAACCACTCTTATTTTCCTCAGAATGCTGGCTCTGGGTAGAAAACACTAAAAGGAAGAGAGCTCCACTTTGTGTCCCACATATTCAGACTGTTTTGCAAATGTTTTCTGGTTACCATGGCAACTTCGGGACAGCTCTATGTAAATGGGAAATTGGGGACCTCATTTTTTAAAAAACGATTAGTATGTTCTTTTTATCCTGGTTAGCTCGTTCTGTGCTGACAAATTACATTCTGACAGCTAGGCTGTAATCTAAAACATACTTTATTAGAGGCTCTAAATAATAAAGTATTTCCAGGGATTGATAGTTAGTCTTCATTTATACTCTGATGTATTTATTTGCTTTCAATGAATTCAAGAGATAAACTGAAGTGCTAAATACTTGCTATACTTCTTAAGTAACTCAGAAATATATCCTCCCTTGAAAAATTTGACATGTTACTGACATGATTATTGTAATCGTGAAATGTAATATACGGAAAGAGCACAAGCTTCTGAATCAGTCATCTCGCAGCTGAACCCTGGCTCTGCCACTTGTTAGTTATGTGGCTTTGGGCAAGTAGTTCAACTCTTTGAGCCTCAGTTTCCATTTATAAAATAAGAATCAAAAATAATATCGAGAGAGAGAGAGAGAGAGGTGCATAGAAAATCTCTGCAACAATGCCAAGTCTATTGAGCAGGTTCTCAATATAACATGGTAGCTACTACCAAAGAAAAAAATCAAAAGCAAGCAGAGAAACATCCAAAAACCTGTTAGACTTGGTTGAAAAGAAATTGGGCTTTACAAAGAAAAAAATGAATAAAAAAATAATGTACAACCAGCATTATTAGGATTGAAACTTGTCAGGTTTTAGCTATTTATGATACTATTATTAGATGCTCAGTAGTAATAGGAAAAGACGGTTGGAATTCTGTGAGGTGGTAGAACATGACAGATACTTTGGCACAAAGAAGCTTAAACTCCTCAAAACTTTACAAAACAATAGTGTGAAAGTATGCACCCAGCTAAAGTTAACACATAACTTTGAAATATCAAATGACCAAGCTTTTAAGCTAATAGAGGTCATAGAGAACCATGGTCAGGAGCCCTCCATGACCCATTCAAGATGAGGAAATATAATTTGTGAGGGCAAGGCCTAGAGGGCAAGGTTTCTCTAGGGATGAGTCACCTCTGGAGGAAGGTTAGCATTGAGGCAGGGACAGGTTTCTCTACTTGTTTTCTAATAGCATTTATGAGTCTACTTTTCTCTCTTTCATATTCCACTGGTGGCCAGGACTCAGCTCTACCCTGCATCTCTAGGTTTGCTCTTTATTAAACTATGTATAGAAAAGGATCTTTAGTTGGGCATGCTGAATCTTTTGCCATTATACTCCCTAATTCTTAATCTGCTTTATTTCTTAATCTTCAATTATCATGACAAATAAGAACATCATGGGTGATCACATGAGCAATTACTGTGGAAGCAAAACACAAATGCAGAACATTGGAAAGCCAAACAAGATATTCAGAAATTAAGAACTACATAAAACTTTCTTTTACTGGAAATAATAATTCCAGGGTTCTCAAATCCGTGTTTCATGTCATACGTAAATTCAACTTATATGTTAGTCTACTGAAAAGCAATCACACAGAACTGGTAAAAAACAACAAAAGTAAGGGCCCAGAACAATAACAGATACCAGCAACATGCGTTGGTACATTCTGGAGAGTAGAAATGGGGCAGAGAAAAAAGTCACTTGATAGGGATTTTCTCAGACTAGTTATCCCTGCCAGCTTAATATCTTCACCTACTTTACCTCTGTTATCAGAGACAAGGTAAAACACAGAACTCTGGGAGCATGGTTTAAAAAGGAAAGTGCCAAGATTATGCAATGGGGAAAAGACAGTCTCTTCTTCAATAAATGGTACTGGGAAAACTGGACAGTACACGCAAAAGGACAAAACTGGACACCTTTCTTACACCATACACAAAAATAAACTCAAAAAGGATTACAGACCTAAATGTGAGACCTGAAACCATAAAACTCCTAAAAGAAAACACAGGCAGTAATCTCTTGGACATTGCCCTTAGCAACATATTTATGGATATGTCTTCTCAGGCCAGAGAAACAAAAGCAAAAATAAACTATTGGGACTACACCAAAATAAAAAAGCTTTTGCACAGCAAAAGAAACCATCAACAAAACAAAAAGGCAATCTAGTGAATGGGAGAAGATATTTGTAAATGATAAATCTAAAATATATAAAAACTTATACAAGTCAACACCAAAAAACCCAAATAATCTGATTAAAAAATAAGCAGACAACCTGAACAGACATATTTTTAAATAAGACATCCAGATGGCCAACAGACACATGAAAAAATGCTCAACATCACTAATCACCAGGGAAATGGAAATGAAAATCACAATGAGATATCAACTCATACTAGTCAGAAAAGCTAGTATTAAAAAGACAAGAAATAACAAGTGTTAGCAAGGATATGGGGAAAAGGGAACCTTCATGCACTATTGGTGGGAACATAAATTGGTGCAGCCACTGTGAAAAACAATATGGAGGTTCCTTGAAAAATTCTAAACAGGATTACCATATGATCCAGTAAGTCCACTACTGAGTATTTCCCTAAAGAACATGAAAACACTAATTCAAAAAGATATATGTTTCTTGCAGCATTATTTATAACAGCCAAGGTATGGAAGCAACCCAAATGTCCACCAGAAGATGAATGCATGAAGAAGACGTGGTATACACAAGCAATGGAATATCACTCAAGTCATTAAAAAGAATGAGATTTTGCCACTTGCGACAACATGGATGGACCTAGAGGGGATCATGCTAAGCGAAATAAGTCAGACAGAGAAAGACAAATACTATGTAATCTCACTTATATGTGGAAAATAAAACACAAAACAAACAAAACCAGACTCTTAAATACGGACAACAAACTGGTGGTTGCCAGAGAGGACACAGATGGAGGATGGACAATGTAGATAGAGGGGATTAAGAGGCATAAACTTAGAGTTATAAAATAAGTAAGTGACGGAGATGAAAAGTACAGCATAGAGAATAGCACTGTGGTAACATTGCTTGGTGACAATGGTGACTATACTTATTGAGGCAAGCCCTGAATATTGTATAGACTTGGCAAATCACTGTGTTGTACGCCTGAAACTAATATAACACTGGATGTTACTTATACTTCAGTTAAAAACAAAACCAAAAACAGAAGTGCCAGTGATAGCAGCAAGCTGTTCATTTGGGGAACTGTTCCCACACCACTACGGCCACCCCATTCCTTTACTGCAGCGTCGCTGAATGACAGCTTTGCGACTCTCTGTCTCCGGTCAGTAACTGGTTAAGGTCAGGGCCTTTGACCAAGCATAGTCAGTCCTGGCTCCTGCCTAGGGGTCCCAGGTGAAATACAGGCTCCCATTTGTACAGGTGCAAATGTGAGATTAACAATAAATAAGTTTTAGTGTCAATATATCCAAAATATTGCACTGAGGTTACACTACACACCATGGCAGTGTTTGTGACACTGCCAACAAGAGCTGTAAATACACAGAGCACTTCTCACGTCCGGTGGATTGTTCTAAATGCCTTATAAGTAACAATTCCCTAAATACATGGATATGAAAACAATACACCGACACATGGATGATCTGAGGTTAGGAATAATGAACTGTGTATTTTTAAATTTCAAAAATGATGCAAAAATTCCTATAATTAAAATATTTCATGAGTTTTCATCGATTATCTGCAAACTAATTTGCATCAGATTGAAAACATAAAAGTTAAAAAAGCCGAGATTTCAGTTGCTGCCCATTAACTACCTGAATGACCTTAGGAAAGTCTCTTCAATTCTCTGAATCTAAGTTTTCTTTCTCTCTTTTCTTTTCTTTTTTTGAATCTGGTCTTTTTTTTTTTTTTTTTTTTTTTAACCTATACCATGAGATTTGGATGAGATTATTTTTAAGGTCATCACTGCCCCTAAAATTCTATTGTATCTTATAATATGGAAAAAGCAGCTCACGGAGGAGAGTCCATTACCTCTGCAATCATTCTGTTGGTGTCTCCTAAGAAAAGCAGATTCAGAGCTTCCTCCTCTGTGGCTGCCTGATGGAGAGACAGGTTTTTCAGGTGAATATTCTGGTCAGGGTCCTCAAACACTGTCACTTTCCTAGGGAAATGGGAGGCAACAAAAACAAGATACTTTGAGAATCAAAAGAACGTTTAGTCTTCTTATGGGTTTATTTTTAAAAAGCTGTATAGTACTACGTCTTGAACTTACAAAATCAAACGATACACAAGACACGAGGCAGTACTGGATCCGCATCAAACACTGACATTCCCTTGACAGTGCTATTAAATAGTTCGGGGGCTGAAAAGTATATCACAAGCTCCTGATTTAAAGCCATCTGTCTTTGCAATCATCAGATCACTAAATCATATGTATTTTTACTAAATTAAAAATGCAAATAGATAACCTTCTACCTATATATCAGTAAAGTTGGCCCTATTACTTTTTCTATGTCATAATTCAGTTTCTTACATAGGGAACGCACTAATTCTTCTTCTCCTAATTTTTCCCCTTTGTTCAATTTTATAACACTTTCAATTTACATGACCTTTCAAACTGGTTAGCTCATCAATTTAAACACGATGGAGACTGATGGAGACTGACATGTCTGTCATCCCTCCAGGAGTTATTACCTTGTCTAGTTTTCTTATCAAGGTGAGTTTTAAAATTCTCAAGAAGTCTTATAATAGTTTTAGTTTGTCATTATTTTCATGTCCATCAAATGTGTTTCTTGATCCTTTTTTTTTTTTTTTAAACAACACACCTTTTCATTTCATTACATCCTTACAGTCAAAGCTTTAGGTCTGGAATTACGTTCATCTATTACAACTGCCTTCATGGGATGCCAACACCATTTCCTCCCCAAGTGAATCTTAACCCTGTTTCCAGAGTTGGCTTATCAATACTCTCCTTGGAGTCCTTTTAGGACTTTCTGCAACTGAATGCAATGTGAACTCCTTATACTCTGCTTCAAAGGCCTACAGATTCAAGCAATAAAATTACTAGAGAGATTTCCCTTCTGCCTCTTGAATTTTGCCTTCTTGAATTTTTTTCAAGAATTGTTAAGTAAAGAAAATCTTATAATTCACAAGAATTGCCAAAAAGTATCTCTGCGTATCTGCACTTGTTTAAGGCATTTGGAATTGAAGGTAGTAAGTAAAGGCTGGCATCATCCAGCGTTACTGGTGATGTGTTTTTACTTGGACATGTGTCACTTGCCTATTTATAATAACATATTTAGAATACCTTAAAAATGAAGATTTTGCAAATATCATAATTTTTCATCCTTCCCTTTTGGGAAGGAGGTTATCTGGGCTTTCATATGTAATTTGTGGGTACTTAAAATACTAATGGCCAGAAGAAAATGTAACTCTACCAGCACATCTGTGACCAATATGTCACTAATAATGTACTCTGTTGCCAAGTTTTGGACTCCTTTTTGTCTCCTTCAACAATACCAACTAAGATGGAAAAAGATCTTTTCCCTTAATGAAAACAAGTGTTATTTTATTTCTTTTTCAACAAGACTCATAAGTGAGCTTATTAAAAATACTTAAGAGTTCAAAAATGCTTGGAAAACATGAAGGCATTTTTAAGTGAAATGGATGAATTCTATCTCTTTTTAGGAACCCTCTTTATTCCTTAAACTTCATAGCCACCCTGATCTTCTAGGGTGCTTGAGAAGATTTAGCTAAAGTCAATCACAAGGGACACAGAAGTCAGAATTCTTCCTGAAGCCAAAGATTCTGGGGCCTCAGGGTGCAAGAAATTAAGTAACATTGGAAGGAAGATAAAAACGTGAAACAAGTGACGAGATGGTACATTAAAAGTGAAAATCGAAGAGAGTTCTTTGTCAACATGAAGATAAAAACAAATCCCCCAACTCTGAGGCACAGTCATCTGTGATACACACTGAAGGGCCAAGCCAGATACAGCATGACCTTGTGCACATGCAGAAAAGGGAGAGGGACGAAGAGCAGGAACTTATTCAAAGAGGAGGATGCGCACACTCACTGGGCACCAAAAGCATGCCGGGCGACCACATTGTTTCACTTAACCCAGTTGTTCTTACCCTGACCGCACATAGGAACAACCTGTAGAACTAAAAGAAACCAGCAAATGCTGGTGCCAGGTCCCATCCTAAAAGGTTTTGATTTCAGTGTGCTGGGGGCCCGGTCTGGGTATCGGAGTTCGTAAAAGCTCCAGGTGATTCCAGTGTGTGGTCAAGGCGGAAAGCCATTGACTTCACCTTGAATAATCCTGCAAGGTAGATATATGGGGTGGGGATTTCTGGTTTCTTTATCTCTACTTCCCACCCAGTTCCACCCGGTGCCCAAAGGGGAAAGTTACTCATTTTACTGGTTGCAGCTGAAGTTCTTCTTGCGCTACATCTACTAATAGGCAAGGTCACTGTGAATTTTAAAAAGCTAGTCTTTTCATGGGAAGTTTCTTGCCCACCTCCCTGACCTCCCATGCTGCTGATGGGTAAGCTAAGCCACTCATCAGCCACAACAATAACTTAACTGGGGATTATTACCTACCTAAACTCCCATCCCATAGGCCTTACAACATTGCCAAATCAAAAAACCCAAGTGCTGGTAGGGACTCAACATACATACATCTCTCACCATTACTTCACTGGAATAAGAAATGCAGAAAACAAGCAAGGTTGGAATTCTGAAAGTGTTCATTTGTTAGACAGCCTAAATGGGTCACTGATTTGGGATTGTATTTACACAGAATAGAAGCAGAAGACAGGAAGTGCTTGTGAAATGTCATCAGAGGGATTTGGCTAAACTACTTTTTTCTTCTAAATCATTCAGAGCCTTTGATCTCCAGCGTGGCTACTTCAGAATTATCACACTTCCATATTTACTTCCAGGTGCTTGCCCGGCTTTGTCACTTTGATCAAAATGGCAATTTGCACGTGCCCCCGGTTTTTCTGTATAGAACTGTCAGCTGTCTTTTGTGACCCATCACTATGCATCTCTCTCATGCTTTTCTGATACTATGTTTTCCTCACAACTCTCTGATTTCTTGCCCATGGAGATTTTGAACAGTAAATAAAATAGCAGGTTGGTGTCCAATTTAGTTTGGCTTCTTTCATGGTTGTCTCTCGATTTAGGGCTCATCTGTGGCCACCCTATAAAAGGCTCTATCTCTGGCATCCTTCTGGAATCTTCTGTGGTGCAACTTGCTCTCTCCAGTCAGGATCTCCTTTGCCAGTTCTTCTCCTCAGATTCTTTCCCGGTTTCTGCCCAATCCCTCGGGCATGAGGCTTTGTATTTTCCTTCATAGCCCTGCCTGCCCTCACTGAAAATCCCTTTTGCACTCAGTCTGACAGGCAATGCGTCCACTCAGCCCCACCCATTCTCATGCCTTTGCTCACAGAAGCCCAGCCTGAGCCATGCCCTGGGAACTAACTCCTGCCTAGGTGGACTAATCAGGGAGTGAGAATGTTTTAGACTTTGCTGCTGGTAGAATGCGTTTTCAAAGCTGGAGGAAATAAGAACCATTAGCAAAAGTTTCTCATCAAGTTGCTTCCTTGCTCGGCCTTTTCTTTCTCTCTCTCTCTCTCACAAATCAATAGCTATTCCCTGAATCCTTAGTCTGCCACTCAATTCTGACTATAATTTTCATGGGCCTGAAAGAGGGCTTTATTAGAGTTTCTTAAATAAACATCCTAATTCCAAGATGGAAACCCCCCAAACTATTTATTTGATTCTTTTTGAAAGGGCCTGTGAATAGTTTTCCCTACAAAATGTTTCTAAAATGTTTAGATTTCAAGCAAAAAGTTACTGATAGCCTTAACTTGGACACCTAAGTGGAAAAGTTCTGCTAAGTATACTCGGCCTGCTTAATGATGGGGAAGAAGCAGGCTTTGTGTTTTCTCTGTAAACAGAGAATCTTTTCCATTTGGCTAAGTAGTTGGAATTTGTAGGCTTTTTCTAACTGGCTGGAAGACAGAGGAAGAGCAATAGCCAAGCTCTTGTTCTCAATAATGGGAGCCATCAATGAAAGAACCGTCCCCTCTCCACACCCTACCTCCACAACATTCCAATACTACCAACTTGCTGAACAGGAACTTTCCAGGAGTTACTGCAATGAATCTGGCTTCTCATTTTCACTTTGCAAACAAGTGTTGCCATGGTGATTTCTATGTTTTCCTACTTGCAATCCACCATGTGATTGTGCAGGCCATGCACTGTACAATGGTAATGTGTTCAAGAGGGTGCAATTCACATCATGAGTTTATGTATTTATCATGAAAAATGTCTGTCAGAGGGCAATGAAGCATCTTCGAACAAAATTAGCATATTATAACAATTTTCCAACAGATGGCAGGGGTGCCTTTTAATAATTCACTTGAAGATGCTATCCCAAAAAGAAGCAGCCCTGTCTAGTTAGTGACCTTAACTTAGAGAAACATCGATAGCAGGCAGGCCTCATGAAAATGGAAGGGGATCCAGTCAGGGTCTTCTAAATAAATAGATATGTTTCACATGTTATAAACATAGTTATACTGTTCATTTTAATGAAGAGACTACTCTCTAGTTCAGTGGTTTTCAACCTCCCTTTTTCCCCCCACCCCAATACACATTCTCAGAAGCTCTTTATGGTAAAGATTTGAGAAAAACAGAAGATGCACATTTTTAGGAAACATATGTAAGGGGAGTGGTCCTTCCTGCATTTAAACAATTTTAAATTGATTGATTATAAATCTAAAAGATTTCATCTGTTATAAAATAGTTGCTACATAAAATAGTTGAAACATATCCCTGGAGAAAGTTTCAGAAACATTCAATTCATTTTTGCATAGGTCTTAACCTAGGCAGAATGGGCTAAAAGTAATTGATATTTCTTATATTTAATCATTATTAAGACATTTTGAAAATTTTTTCTAGGAGCTTGAAAAATATATCTTTTCTTTATACTTTTATCTAACATTATATTTTTTTACTGATAATGAAGAATATAGCCAATCACATGACATTTTAGAAATTAAGTTATTTTAATTCTACCTACTAAAAATACCAGGTTCTCTAGCAAATATTTAAGGAAGAAATTATATCAATTTTCTACAATCTCTTTCAGAGGACAGAAGCAGAAGAAATATTTCCTAACTCATTTTATGAGGTCAGCATTACCTAATAACAAAAATATACAAAATCATTGCAAGAAAACTATAGACTAATATCTCTCATAAACACAGATGCAAAAATCCTCAACAAAATTTTAGCAAATCAAATCCAACAAAGTGTAAAAAGAATTATATGCTACAACCAAGTGGCATATATCCCAAGTATGTATGGTCAGTTCAACATTCAAAAGTCAATTCATGTAATCCATTATATAAAGGCTAAAAACAAAAAACCACATGATCATATCAACAGGACAGAAAAAGTGACAAAATCCAACACCTATTTACTATAAAAACTCTCAATAAACAAGTAATAGAGGGGAACCGTCTCAACTAATAAAGACTACTCCCCAAACCTACAGCTAACATCGTAATTAATGGTGAGAAAGTCAAGGCATTTCCACTAACATCAGATACAAGGCAAAGGTGTCCCTCTTACCACTGCTTTTCAATATTGTACTGGAAATCCTTGTGAATGCAATAATGCAAGAAAAGGGAATAAAAGGTAAACAGATTGGGAAGAAAGACCTAAAGCTATTTCTGTTCACAGATGACATGATCATCTATGTAGAATAGTGAAAGAATTGACAAAACAACTCCTAGACTAATAAGGTTAATATACAAAAGTCAGTTCCTTTATTATACACCAGAAATGAATAAAGAGAATTTGAAATTGAAAATACAATACCATTTACATTTAGCATCTAAAAAAAATACTTAAGTACAAATCTAAAATAATGCACTCAAGATCTATATGAGGAAAACTACAAAACTTTGATGAAAGAAACCAAAGAACTAAATAAAAGAAGAGGTATTCCATGTTCATGGATAGGAAGACTCAATATTGTCCAGATGTCAGTTCTTCCCAAATATTCTACAGATTCAGTGCAATCCCAATAAAATCCTAGTTGTTTGTGGATATCAAAAAGGTAATTCTACAGTTTATATGGAGACACAAAGGACCCCAGATAGCAAAAATAATATTGAAGGAAAACAAAGTTGGATGACCAATATTACCTGATTTCAAGATTTACTATAAAGCTACAGTAATCAGGACAGTGTGATATTGGTAAAAGCAAAGACAACAGATAAATGGAACAAAATAGAGAGCCCAGAAATAGACCCACATGGATATAGTAAGTTGATGTTTGGCAAAGGAGGAAAGACAATACCATGGAGCAAAAATAGTCTCTTTAACAAATGGTGCTGCAACAATTGGACATCCACATCTAAGAAAACAAAAACGAAACTAGACACAGACTTTACACCCTTCACAAAAGTAAACTCCAAATGGTTTGTGTACTTAAATGTAATATACAAAACTATAAAACTCCTAAAAAATAACATAGGAGAAAACCTAGATGACCTTCGGTATGGTGATTTTTTTTTTATATGCAACACCAAAGGCATGATTCATGAAGGAAATAATTGATAAATTGGACTTCATTAAAATTAAAAACTTCTACACTACAAAAGATAATGTCTGAAAAAGAACTGTTATCCAAAATATACAAAGTACTTTGAAAACTCAGCAATAAGCAAACAGAAAATCTAATTCAAAAATGGGCCAAAGACCTTAACAGATGCCTTCTCCAACAAGATATACAGATGGAAAATAAGGCATATGAAATCATGATCCACATCTTATTTCATCAAAGAAACACAGATTAAAATGAGATACCACTACACACCTAACAGAATGGCCCAAATCTAGAACATTAATAACATCAAATGCTGGCCCTTATCAGTAATGTGCAGTGATCTCATTCACTGCTAGTGGGGATGCAGAATGGTACAGCCACTTTGGAAGACAGTTTGGCTATTTCTTATAAAATTAAACATGCTCTTACCATATGCATCATGACCGCCAATCCAGCAATCATGTTCCTTGATATTTACTCCAAAGGGATGAAAACTTATGTTCACACAAAAACCTGCACATGGATGTTTGTAGCAGCTTTATTCATAACTGTCAAAACTTGGAAGCCACCAAAATGTCCTTTAGTAGATGAAGGGATAAATCAATTTTGGTACATCCAGACAATGGAATATAATTAAGCACTGAAAAGAAATGAGCCATCATGTCATGAAAACACATGGAGGCACCTTAAATACATATTACTAAGTGAAAGGAATCAGTAAGAAAAGGCTACATTCTGTATGATTCCAACTATATGACATTTTGGCAAAGGCAAAACTATGGAGACAGTAAAAAGGTCATTGGTTGCCAGGGGTAAGAGGTAGCAGGGGAAGGATAACTAGTCAGAGCACAGAGGATTTTTAGTGCAGTGACAATGCTCTGTATGTTATTATCATAATGGATATATGCCATTATACATTTGTCCAAACTCTCAGAACATACAATACCAAGAGTGGAACCTAAGGTAAACTATGGACTTTGGGTGATTTTGATGTGTCCATTTAAGTTCATTCTTTGTAACAAATATATCATGCTGGTGAGTGGTGGGGAAGGCGATGCATGTGTAAAGGCAGAGGTGTATGGAAATTTTCTGTGCCTTCTTCTCAATTTTGTTGTAAACTTGAAACTGCTTTTAAAAATTAAGTCTTTAAGAAAAAAAACTTGGTTTTGACTTTTTAAAAGAGACACGTGGTATACTAACAAATGAAATGCTTTATCAGAAAAAGAATAAGTCCAAATTCAAAGCTGCAAAGTATTGTGAGTGAATGTTGTGATGAATGCTTTCTATCCATATCAATGTCTTTTATTTCAGCTGGTACATATCCTCTCCTAAATCCTATTATTACTGTTTCTAATTTACCCATGTTGTTAAATTGTAACATTATTAGATTTGAACTCTTATCCATTTGATTTCCCAAAGAACCTAACCAACACCCTAATGTTATTCTACTTCCATAGGTCTGCCATTTCTGAGATGCCAACACCTGTACATGACTCAGTCCCTGTCTGAAAATGAGCAAGGATTAAGTCATTTAATGTAATCTAATACTGTGCTCGTGCTTTCAAATGCTATGAAAACAAATATCATCAAAAGAACTCGAGACAGAGAACTGGAAGCTGTTGGCCACTGCTGTGGAGAAGGAAGACCAAAATGAGAATTACCCATGATAGGCAAAGGCAGAATCATGCCAACTACAATTACTGTGTGGGAGAACCAACACTCTGCTCACAGATGGTTATATGCATTTATTTATTGGTTACTGTCATTTAACTATTTCACTAAGATTTAGTATATACATGAAACATTCTTTCATTTCTATTTTTTTTTCCAAAATTGTATCCAAATATGATAAATTTTTAGACTGTTAATAACTTGATAAGGTCACTTTTCTGTATTTTATTAAACTAACCAAACTCTCCTCACCCCCAAACAATATCACTGTGCAAACACCAATAAACCAATGGCCCCCAAATCTAACGTACATAACCAGGGCTTACTGTGCTTTATTGCTTATAGGCAATCATCATTTGCACAATTGTACAAAAGATAATATCTTACGCGTCAAATACCATGCTTGCTATTCTCCTTCTTACACCAGTACCCTTTGCTAATTTCCAATTATATTCAGTCATATATATCATGTTCCTTCTGGTGCTCCAGACTCAAATAACTCATCACTTAATAAATGTCTTCTTTGACCTAATTCCGTATAGTTACTGTAGAGCCACACACGAAAAAATGTGTCTTTTTCAGAGCTACCAACTTTTTTCTGTTTCCAAAGAAGATATTTCTCCTCTCGTTTTCCCTAATACTTGCTTTCTCATTCAGATTGCATGGTTGTATCATCAAAATTATGTGGTCAAGTTGTCCACATTTGGGTAAATTATAGGAGTAAATGGATTTAGAGGCCATGGATTTCTAATTTTGGAAAACCATAGCACTTCCTCTGTCAGGTAAACAGCTTTATACACCTCTAAGATTATGCTATTGCATTTGACCAGTTCTGAGTTTATTTATCATTATTTATTTTCATTTTAACATAAAGTTCATTATTTTTCCAACTATAAAAGTTATACATGCTTCTGTAAAAATGTTTGAAAATTCTAAAAAGTAGAGTTTTAAAAGACAAAAACAGAGTCCCATCACAAGGATAATGATAATACATTGATGTATGTCTTTAAAGCTATTTTCTTATGCATATGTTGCAGATTTGTGGTATAAGTGCACGCATATTATATCCTTTAATATTAAGAATATATTTTCCTCTATTTTTTAGGATGCAGGTGCAGAGAAAGAAATAAGGGATCCACATGAATTTTTTTTTTCTTCCAGGTAACTAATTGCAACTCACATTGCAGGCTGACTATATGGGATCTGTCCTCCCCTTCTGTGTAAATATTAAGCTCTGATTTGTGTTCAGGGAATTATTTTAAAATACTAGACTTTCCCAGGCTCCCTTGCAACTACAACTGGCCATGTAACATAATTCTGGTCAGTGACTAGTAAAGATGAAGTCAAAGGATAGAGCTTCTGGGGAAGACTCTTAAAGGGGCAGCCTCAACTAACACATGCCCTTTTCCTTATTTTTTTCTTCCAGAAACGTGGATGTGATGCTGAAGGCACGGTAGTCATTCTGCAGCAGGACTAGAGTTACTGCTGAGAACGGCTCAGCTGAATGATAAAAGGAAGGCCTAGTGCATCCTGGAGCTTCCACAGCAGCTGTGGCTCCAAACTTGAGAACCCTTACGTGTGTGTGCAGGGTTGGGGCAGGGTGGGGGCAGACAGACAATTTGGTTAAGCCACTGTAAATTGGTCTGTTGTCATAAGCAGTTGTTAGTTAGTTTACTAACAAAAATGTTCAATACCAGTGACTGAATAACTTCCTTTTGTCCACATTAAATAGTGACATTGTACAGGATCTGATTCTGGTTTATCTGTTCTCACGTCTTCATCTAATTCCAAAGTGGTACAACACGATCTCATTTAATTAGAGTTTTACCTAATTTGAATACATGGCATCACTAGTCCTCTTTTATTTCTCTATGTTTCCGGCATTTCTTTGCTCTTCTTGGTAGTTTATCCTTTCAGATAAACTCTGGACTCCTTTCTGTTTTTTAAAGTCTTTAAGATTTTGCTCGCAATTTCACTGAACCTCTACCTATGGGAAGAACTGACCTCTTCAAGGTATTCACACTTCTCCTTCAGAACCAGATTAACAGCTCTCCATTTATCTTCAAACTTCTTTCATTTCTCACCAAAAAATGCATTGTCTTCACTAAGACCCTGAACATTTCCTGAGTGTTTTACCTTCTTTTGCTATTGTAACTGGGTTATTCCTAGGGCTTCCTTCTTAGATCAAGTCAGATACGTACTCAAAGATAATAGGTGATCAGCCAGCCTGAGTAGTATCAGTCTGATCTCTGGTTCACAGTAACTTTCACTTTGAAAAATGCCTTCAACTGTCCCAGAACTCAATCTGAAGACACAAGGTCAATTATAGTTAGCCAAACAATACATAGGCTTTGGATAAATTCCTAGTAGTACCATTGTCGGGTCATAGGGTAATTCTATTTTAATTTTTTGAGGAAACTTCACACTGCTTTCCAGAGCAACAATAGCCAAATTATGGAAAGAGCTCTAATGCCCATCAAGCAATGAATGGATAAAGAAGATGTGGTTTACATATACAATGGAATACTACTTGGCAATGAGAAAGAATGAAATCCTGCCATTTGCAACAACCTGGATGGAACTGAAGAGTATTATGCTAAATGAAATAAGTCAGTCAGAAAAAGACAGATATCATATGTTTTTACTCCTACGTGTAATTTGAGAAACTTAACAGAGGACCATGGGGCAAGGAGAAAAATTAGTTTCAAACAGAGAGGGAGGGAGGCAAACCACAAGAGACTCTTAAATACAGACAGCAAACTGAGGGTTGATGGGCTGGGAGGGAGAGGGGAAAATAGGTGATGGGTATTGAGGAGGGCACTTGTTGGGATGAGCACTGGGTGTTGTATGTAAGCGATGAATCATGGGAATCTACTCTTAAAGCCAAGAGCACACTGTATATGCTGTATGTTAGCTAATTTGACAATAAATTATATTAAAAAATAATTATAATATGTAGGCTAACTGCTATAGCAGTTTCAGAGCTGGGAGATTAATACACTACCTGCAACACTTATCATCTGGTCCAGATGAGCCCTCTAGCTTTCTAATGGAACCTCTTCCCCTCCCTCACCTAGATTTCATTCAAAAGGTTCTTCCCCATGTGTCCTCCCTCTAGGCTGACTCAGCACTACTCCCACCTCAGCAGCACGGCCAGATCTTAGCGCAGTCAGAACTTTGGTCTTGGCTTATGCCAATAAAATTAGGAAATCACTGAGGAAGTGGGCTATGACAGGGGATTATTGGTTGACGCGGCTCTATTCATAAGACTACTGTAACTCTAAATGACTTGTATGCCTTTTTTGCGTGTACACACATTATTAACTGGACAGTTGACACCAGTTGTATTTTGTAAAAGTTTCCTGAGGTGTTTCATGTGCATGCTGCATTTTCCAACTAAATGTTAAGTTGAGGGTAAGCATACAGTTTAAATTCCTTATAATGCCTCAAAGAGCTCACTGAGATTTCTGGCATCTAGTAAATGCTCGGTATATATGATATTGACACTCTCAAATAATTTTAATTACTTTTTCTCTATTAGTTGAGCTGTAATAGTCAGATGTGTTTCCAAACCTCATGTGTTCTTCAGAGTGATAGAACAGAGTGACCAAGCAAGCCAAAATTATTCAACACTTTTTTAGGTAATCCTATGGTTTTGCTTTTATACTCAAAATTTAAAACAGATTGGAAAATTATCAGACTACACCAAATGAGGTTTAGATAAGGTCACGAGGATGGGGTTCCCATGATGGGATCAGTGCCCTTATAAGAAGAGAAAGAGACTAGAGCACATGCGTGCTCTCGCTCGCTCGCTCGCTCTCTCTCTCTCTCTCTCTCTTTCTCCACCATGTAAGGACATAACAAGAAGAAAACTATTACCCAGGAAGACAGCTCTCACCAGGAACCAAATCTGCCAGTTCCTTGATATGGGACTTCCCAGTCTCTAGAACTGTAAGAAATAAGTGTCTGTTGTTTAAGCCACCTAGTCTATGGTACATTGTTCTCGTAGCTGAGCTGACAAAGACAGCCTCCTATATAAGACATTTCAGATGTTGAGAATGATTTCTTTCAACCAGCCGTTCACAGTAGGGGAAGTCAACTTGCCTTTTGAGATTACGCTAGAAGGACAGGCTTTGGGTAGAAGTGTGTCATTTTCAGGCTGGAAAGGCTCTCTATTCCTTCTGCTATGGTCACTGACAATGTCCCATTTCTCTAAGAAACACAGTTCCTGGCTAATCCATGAAGGACACAGAGTATAAGTGACCATACACAGTATAAGTGACTTATACACAGAGTATAAGTCACTGGTCACTTGCTCAGATCATCCCGGAGAACAGTACCGCTGCTTCTCAAGAAGTTGCCTCCCAGCTGTATCAGTAATGAAATCAGCTGAAGAAAAGACTGGAGTTCGTTTTAACTTTGAGATCTATGCTTATAGGTCCAGAATCTGTTCAAATGCTCAATGGGACCAGAAAAATAACACAAATGAAAAAAAACATAATACAACAGGTAGGAATAAGAACTGAAAGATGTATGCTTCAACTAAAGGCACTAAATTCAAAAATTTTAAACATGAAATGTGTAGGCGAAATAAAGTAGATTTGTGGCCAATCCAAGGAGAGTCCTAGGCATAAGTGGAAAGATTGGCTTTCAAAAGGACAGTTTCCTGGGGCTAGAGGGAAAGAGGTGGATAGGAGGCAGCAAGTTGGGGTAATTCCTATTTGGCAGCTTCGATAGTCTGTGTGAGGTGAGGATACAAGTGGTGTGGAAGAGGACTGGGGCACACAGTGTGTGACAAAAGAGACGGACATTTGATGTAGCTATTGTGGGGACTGGGAGAAAAATCACTGGGTGTATGAAGACACTGCTTAGCAGGCTGAGGGCTTAGCTGAGGTTGAAGACCATAATGAGGCAGAGTTTTTCTCCAGCCTTCTCTGAACTCCCAGGTGGAAATCAGTATCCTCCCTCATGCCCTTAAAGAACCCAGGGCATCTTATCACTTACTACGTAAGTCTGAAATGATCATTTTATGAGTCTGTTCTACTAAACTAGCCCCCTTTGAGGTACTCTCAGAGCCTTGCAGAGTGTCCGACACAAAACAGACAGAGCTGAGAAGGACTCAAAGTTGTGGCTCACACAAGAGGTTCCAGAGCCCTGAAGAAGCCCAGAAACACAGTCTTCTCAGAGCTCAGATGGAATGCCAGGATACAACATGGATCTCCTGGCCAGGAGCACCAGAACCCCCAGGTCTGATATTTGATGGACGGAGGTAAATATCCTGGTCCATCTCTTGGCAGACATGGAATCTTAGGGAAATATCACACTATCTAAGTGAACCTCAGGTTAGTCATCCATAAAGCATAGATTATGATACCTACCTCCTCAAATGAGATACTGCATTTAAAGTCCCTAGGATAGGGACCAGCACACAACAGGTGCCCATTTCTCTCATGGAGAGATTTTTTCTGGTATCTCTAAAAAGAACTTTTCCTAGGTGGATGAAGGAAGGGATTAATACAGACCACCTGCATTGGAATCACCTGGGCTACTTATTCAAACATATTTGAATTTTCTGGAGGTGGGGGCCAACAATCTGCTTTTTTAAACAACATCTAGGTGATTCTCCTACATAGTTATATTCTCACACATAGTTAAATTTCAAGCCACTGGATTATGTATTCCAATTCTGTCCCTCCTTTTTACTCCCACTGCCACCAGGATGATCCTAATAACTTCCCACAATGCTCTGCGGTCTGACTCCCATCCATCTCATTCTAGCCTTACATGCTACTGAGTGATTTTTCTTCCTAAAAGGCAGTTCCAAGCTGCTCTACCCTTGAATAAAAATCTCTGAGGGCTACACCTTCCTGCCAAATCCTGGCATTCCTACTTTTCTGTCTCAATGTTCTCACCTACTCCCTTCCTGGGGTCCAGTCAAACAGGTCTATTAACTGTCACAGAACAAGCTCAGTGCTCTTCCCTACCTTTGTTTCCACATGAAGGCCACACTCCACTGTCCCAAGTCTTACACCTTCCCTCAAGGACTATCTCATGTACCACCTTCTCTGGGAATCTCTTCCGTATCACTTGACCTGATGTCATTTCTTCCTCCTTTAAGCCCTAGTCTTTCTTTGTGCCTTTCTTATGATGTTTTTCATATTCTACCTTATGCTATTTTATACTAGTTTTCCCCACTCTGCTGTGAGGTCCAGGAAAAGTAAAGACTATGTCAGTAAAGTCAGTGCCTACCTAGCACAGTATGTGGAATCAAGATGGATCTCTATAAATGTTTGTTGAATAAATGAATGATTCCACATGACTAGAATGTAAGCCATGAGGGCAGACACTGCATTCATCTTTTTTTGTAACTCCTGCAACACTTAAGAGTGTTTCATATCCAGTGGGCATAGCAATTTGATGAATTAAAGTTAACATCCATCTATTTGTTTTCCTTTGGCAACAAATTATTTTACAACAAAGCCAAGATTGCAATACTGGATGCTGGAGTTTACTGACTTTTTGCTAACAGTAATAACCATGACCATCTTTGGAAACTTAAATGCATTATGCATCCCTATTTAGGAATACTAAAATTACACTTAAGTAAGGTGACTATTTTCCCTATGGTTAAGACCAGTAGTTATACTGTTTTACTCCATAAGACATACTTAGATTCTAACTATATTCTCTTTATAGCATATGACATAAAGACTTTCAAAAATAGATGTTTTGTTTTCATTTAAATTGCTAAATACAGAATGCATTGAATACACGTGTGTGTATGCATATATATATATATACACACACAAATATATAGACAATTATTTTTTAATTAAACTTGTTTTGTGAAAATTGTAGATTTGCATGCAGCTATAAGAAATAATGTACCCATTACCCAGTTTTTCCCAATGATAACATCATGTAAAACTATATTAAAATATCACTACTAGGACACTGACACTGATAGAATCCACTGATCTTATTCAGATGTCCCAGTTGTGTGTGTGTGTGTGTGTGTGTGTGCGTGCGTGCGTGTGTGTGTGTGTGTGTTTAGTTCTATGGGATTTAATCACATGAGTAGTTTTGTGTATCCATAGTCACAGTTGAGAAACAGAACACTCCATGACCATAAGGATCTCTCATTGGCCTTGTGTAACCATCCCCACTTCCCTCCCTAACTCCTGTCAACCACTCATCTGTTATCTAGTTCTATAATTTTGTCATTTAAAAAATATTATATAAATAAATCATACATCATATGACCTTTTGGGATTGGCTTTTTTCACTTGGTACAATTCCCTGGAGATTCATCCAAGCTGTTAAATGTATGAATAGTTCGTTCCTTTTCGCTACTGTTGTTTTGTTAACTAAAGGCCCATAGCTTCTATTAGGGTTCACTCTAGGTGGTATATATTCTATGAGTTTGGACAAGTGACCCACCATTATACTATCAGATAGAATAGTTTCACTGCCCAAAAAGTCCCCTGTGCTTCACCTATTCATCCCTGTATCTCTCCCCATCCCAACCACCAGCAACTAGTGCTCTTCCTACTGTATCTATAGTTCTTCCTTTTCCACAATGTCAAATACTTGGAATCATACAGTATATAGACTTTGTGTGTCTTCTGTGGCTTAATAGCGCTTTTCCTTTTATTGCCAAATAATGTTCCACTGCATGGATGTATCACAGTTTGTTCTTCTATTTGCCTAATGTAGGACATCTTGGTTGCTTCCAGCTCTTGGCAATTATGAATAAGGCTGATATATCCATTCATGGGCAGGTTTCTGTACTGACATAAGTTTTCAATTTATTTGGTTAAATACCCAGAAGTATAACTGGTGGATCCTATCCTAAGAACTATGTTTGTTTTTTAAGAAACTGACGTCATCTTTTAAAATAGCTATACCAGGGCACCTGGGTGGGTCAGTTGGTTGAGCGTCTGTCTGACTCTTAATTTCAGCTCAGAAAGTGACCCCAGGGCCATGGGATTGAGTCCTGCATCAGGTTCTGCGTGGAGTGTAGAGCCTGCTCAGTGGAGTGTAGAGCCTGCTCGAGGTTCTCTCCCTCTCCCTCTGCCCTTCCCTCACTTGGGCATGCATGCACACGCTCGCTCTCTCTCTCTCTCTCTCTCTCTCTCTCTCTCTTAAATAAATAAATAAATAGATAGATAAATAAATAAATAAATAAATAAATAAATAAAATGTAGCATATTGCATTTCCTCCAGCAATGAATGAGCATTCCAGCTGCTCTACATTCTTGTCAGCATTTGGTATTGCCAGTTTTTTAGATTTTTGCCATTCTAGTAGGTACATAGTAGTTTTAATTAGCAATTCCCAAATGACAGATGATGTGGAGCATCTTCTCAGATGCTTAGCTTCTTTGGTGAGCTGTCTGTTCAGAGCTTTTTCTCATTTCTTCATTGGCTTGTTAGTTTTCTTGTTGCTGAGTTTTAAGAGCTCTTTGTATATTTTAGATGTAAGTCCTTTATCAGATATGTGTTTGGTAAATATTTGCTCTCAGTCTCTGGGTTGTCTTTTTATTCTCTTGACAGTGTCTTTCAGAGAGCAGAAGTTTTTAATTTTAATGAATCTCAACGCATCTATTTCTTCTTTCACAGATCATGCTTTTAATGTTGTATCTAGAAACTCCTTGCCAAATGACTACAGCAACATTTGAAAGAAGCAATTGATTTTAGTCCAATCCCCTGACATTATATATACAAAGTCCACAGGCAGTCTATCGGCAAATGCTTCAGTAACAGCAGAGTTGGAACTCATTAGAGTGTAAAAAACAAGGATCAGAAAAGACAGAGTGCCCCATGAGAAGAACGTCCAGCAGGTGATTTGGAGGAAGCTGTGTTGCTCAGTAGTAAGAAACCTGTTACTGATGGCTATTGTTGTGCAACATCAAATTGACCTTGAATTTGATTAGACATGGTCATGCCACATATAAGAATGTCAAAGGGATACAATGTGTATCTTGCCATTGTCCCTCAAATGGATGACCACAAGAGAGAACCAAAGTCAACAGACACTTTGCCTATTATTTTTGGATCACAGTCAGAGTATTTGGGACATTCCAGCTCACAACAACAAAACCAGTCAATCAGATGGATAAGATTGTGGGGTTAGACCTCGTCCCAGTTCAAGAGTGTATGAAACCAGATTAACAGTACATACTCTTAATCTAATCCAGGTACAGCAAAAGTCACATTCCATTATAAAGAATTACTTGATAATCTTAGTAAAAGGCAAACTCTCTAAAATCCCCAGAAAACCAGCAGACTCAATACCAGTCAAATCCCATCATCCCTACACCAAAAGACTATGCTGTTCTTGAGTTGTTTTGGAATTCTATTGTACTGAATATATTTGAAGTAAATAAACTATACTCCTGGGATATGGGAGTCTTCTTTCATAATGAGAATCTTTTCATTTTTATTTTAATGGATTTGTTTTCATGTAATTCCAAAATATAAGAAGAACATCTTTCTGTCCACTTTTGTATGGGGGAGGGCAGTAGTTCACTGAAAACATCTGTTTTGTAATTGAGGTCACTTCTGACTTCAGTCAGTGAACTCATTCTCCAACAAGAGGATGAAGCTACCAAAGAAGAGCAGTAGTTTAAGGTAGAAAGCTAGTGACATCTACCGAGACAATCTGATCGACCTTGAGATCCACCACTAAATGCAAGGCATATCAGCAAACACAGAGACACGGAGTGAATTAAAAGCATTGTCCTTGCTTTCAAGAGGCAGAAGGCTCCTTTCTAGGAGGAAAATACAAGATATCTACATCACTTCTTATTTTTTTGGGAAGGGGAAAAGAGTCACCAAAGAAGTCCTATTCTGTGAGGTCGTCAATCTTTGACCTCTAAAAAGCTGTTAAATATTATATAACCCAATGCCCACATTTTATAGACCATGAGAAACCCAGAAAAGTAAAAAAATGTATCTAAGATTGAGGGGTTGGGACTAGAACCCAAATGTCCTGACTTGTAATCAAGTGCTCTTGACTGCCTCTCTTAGAAGTCAACGACTTTTCTCATTCCTAGTTCTCATAGTCAGGTTGCACCCAATTATGTCCATTAGACTCTGATTCACAGAGCTCATGCTGTTGTTCCTTTATACTCTCATCTTCAAAAATTCTACTTTATAGTTTCAATTTAACAGATAATTTTTTTAAATCTTCAGAACTTACTTTGGCCTAGTGGTAGAGAGACTACCAACTCAGGTAAGGCATACTTCCTACCTCTGAGGAAGTTATTGTAAACATCTAGTAAGGTACTCTTAGCCACCAAAGCTATGTATATGAAACTCAATACCACCACCCAATCAAGTTTTCTAACAGAAATCACCTTTTTAGTCAATGACTCCAATTCTCTGGGCCCCATGGTAAAATCCTGAAGCTATTTTTGCTACTCTGGCATGAAAGTCAGAGTATGTAGTTTTCAATTTTTTTTTAATGTTTATTTATTTTGTGTGTGTGTGTGTGTGTGTGTGTGTGTGCGTGTGTGTGTGTGTGTGTGTGAGAGAGAGAGAGAGAGAGAGAGAGAGAGAGAGAGAGAGAGAATGAATCTGAACTAGGCTCCAGGCTCTAAGCTGTCCACACAGAACCCAACACAGGGCTCAAACTCACCAAAAGTGAGATCATGACTTGAGCCAAAGTCGGATGCTCAACTGAGTGAGCCACCCAGATGCCCTTGTGGTTTTTAATTCTTGCTCTACAATTAACAGATTAGTTTTGACACCCTGGAAAAGTCATACCTCTCTGAGTTTACTCTTCTCAATCAGTAAAATACAGAGAACCAACCTGCTGTAATTCACCTTTGTTTCAAATCCAATCAAATCCAAGGTGAGAGGCATAATCAATTTATTTGATTTCTATCTAACTAGCTAGCTAGTTATCATCTATTTATTTTTTTTATGCATATCTCTCAAACTTCTTTCTCTTCCTCCATGTTTGTCATAGCCAAGACTTTCATTTCTGGAATATTGCTAAGCAGGTTTCAAGTTCTTCAGTGTAGATATGACTTGTTAAAAGCAATTTTAATCCGGATTTAGCCTAGAGGTACACAGGTTAGACTGGAGGCTAGAAAATTAATTTAAAAGCCTATTAGAGTAATAATCAATCTCACAGCAAAAGCCCACCATTCAAGTACCTCAAAAGCTGGCTTCTGTTAGCCTTTCTGCTTTTATCTCACATGACTCCTCAACACATGGCCTTTCTGACTACATCTTCATATTTTTAATGTTGCTGTTTCTAACCTTCCTCTGAGGAACATTTTACCTCTCTGTAAACTTAATTCCAATAGTTTCCTTAAGACCAATTTCTTCCATGGAGTCAGATCTTTCCTTTCTCTTCTTATATTCTTTAATTAACATATTTAGAAACCAACAACAATCCCCTTTCCTAACTCCCTCTAATGAATACAATTGGCATAAAAGAGATACGTAAAAACTCCCTGTCAATATTAAAGGAAGAATACATATAAAGATGATGTAAAGAGTATAATTTATTTTCTTTATTATTTCCTTATTTCTTTTGCAAACCAGAACAAGCCAGCAATTGGTTGTTGATCTTTGTGGTAGAGGATTAATATGTGTTTTTAAAGTGCTTTAGAATATTAAGAAAATTAAAATACATTTTCTTGGCTGTACCAACTTTTTAAATTGATTTTATTTATTTTTATTATTCATTTATTTATTTTTGAGAGAGAGAGAGAGAGAGAGAGAGAGAAGGAGAGGGGCAGAAAGAGGGGGACAGAGAATCCCAAGCAGGCTCTGCATTGTCAGCACAGAGCCTGATGTGGGGGTTGATTTCATGAACCATGAGATCAAGACCTGAGCCAAAATCACAAGTTGGAGGCTTAGCCAACTGAACCACCCAGGCATCCCTACCAACTTCTGATATACGAAGATGTATGGACAAAAGGATATGAAATATTACCAATTAATATGTAATTTAGGCAGATATTCAAATAAGCAGTGAGTAACAAATGCTGGCAGGGTAACTTACTCAGTAGGTAAGCTCTGAAGACTCTGTTTATATTTCAGTCATGCAGCAATCAGTGCCAATCTGACCAAATGATTTTCAGTGTCAGTCTTACAATAGAGAAGCAACGGGGAAAACAAAGTTTTATTTTCTCTCTTTCAGTCTCTCATTGCTGCTTGAGCCCTAATATGAACTCCCTCTTCAGACAAAGGCCACAAATGAAGGAGGAAAGGGTCTGATTCCGCAGAGGTAAAGCAGTACCAGCATATCCCACTAGTCCACTCTACCCCGGGTCCGAGAACATTCAGTGCACTCTCTTGTACCAACTCCAAAAGAGATTTTCCCAAGAAATGGGTTTCAAGCAATTTTAGTTCCCATCATTGCTGTCTATTTGTCATAACTGAAAAAAAATATCCATTATATTACAAAAAAGATTCTGTTATCCAGTATTTGTTAATTATGACTGAGACCAGAAACATACAAAGTTTCAAAGAAAACAATTGAAAGGAACATCTGAAAGTAATTTCCCCCATTCTTTGTTGTTCTGCTACTCACGGCAAATCTTCCAAACTGGAGGCTTCATGTCTTGGATCCAACAGATCATAACCACATTCATTGTAGATTTCCAAATAGGAAATGCGCGTTGTATATATTGTGCTGCTGTCCTGATTGGAAAAGGGGAAGACATTATTTAATGGCTATAAATAACGATTCAGCTCAGAGGAGGATGAACACATTTATCATTATAGTTTCCTCACAGCTTCTCTTCTTTACCCTCCTCACTTTGTATGGTTTCCATTTTCAGTTCGTGACACTTTCAAGTTGCCAGTAACCATATGCATGAAGCTTTTTTTTTTTTTAATAGCCAACACCCATGATTACAAGCAACTTTAGTCTGTTGTTTTTTTATTGGTTCCACATTATACATAAAGAGTCAATATACACTTAAAATGAGCCAACTTGGTTGCAGAAATGTATAACACACCATTTTTTACTTTCCAGACCCCCCTCCAAAAAAAAAAAAGGTTACTGTGAAAAAATAAACTTACATTCTGTGAATAGCCTATTCATAAAAGAAAACAGTATCATTACTTCTGTTTAAAACCTTCAGTAGCAAAAGAGTTTCCAGCTTTCATCATAATTCTTTTAAAAATTCTTCCAATATTCAAAATTTCTGGTGACATAGATAACAGACAATAGTAGATAATGTAAAATGAATCCCAGGGGACAGAAATAGTTTAGATCAATCAGGTAACAGTAAGAGTAGACATTCACAGCTCACTGCCTATAACTTCTCTCTTGGGTTAATCTTCCTGGCCCACGTGGCAATCAGGGATATTGAGCTATTCATCTGAGAGAGGTACTTTGTGGGGGTTAATACTGAAATGCAATGACACAGGCATCAATGCAATTAGGATAAAAGTCCAGGCAACTGGTCCTGTCTCAGTTCTGCTAGCAGATAAAAAGGACCCACTCCCTCTGAGAATAAAATGGAATTTTTTCAGGTCTCAAGAAAACTGAAATTTTTTTTTCAGTTTTCAAGACCAAATATCAATTGATAGCACTTTCTTCTTGTTTCTCCCAAAACACAGATGCTTGCATTTCAGCAAATAGAGTCCTACTTCTCATAGCAGAATATATTTGTGTCTCATGGCAAGAAGGTCAGCAGATTGTCAGAGTCAATACTCACAAAGAGATTTTCCTTAGGATGACCTTCCTGACTGACTCTCACCCATATCCAAGACAATCCATTTGACAGATACTATTTAAAGGGAGAGACGACCAAGTCACAGAGATGGAAGAGAGAACAAAGGCCTGCATATCCAGGGCTGGAATCCTAGTCCTACTTGCTATAATACCCTACTGTGTCAGGCCTCAGTTTCCACACTGGTTAGTGAGGAAATTGAATAATGAATTCCTAATGCGTTCTTCAGATTAAAATTAATATGGGGGCGCCTGGGTGGCGCAGTCGGTTAAGCGTCCGACTTCAGCCAGGTCACGATCTCGCGGTCCGTGAGTTCGAGCCCCGCGTCAGGCTCTGGGCTGATGGCTCGGAGCCTGGAGCCTGTTTCCGATTCTGTGTCTCCCTCTCTCTCTGCCCCTCCCCCGTTCATGCTCTGTCTCTCTCTGTCCAAAAATAAATAAAAAACGTTGAAAAAAATTTAAAAAAAAATAAAATAAAATTAAATTAAATTAAATTAATATGATTCTCTGGTTCTAAAGTGGCTCAAACTATCCAAATAAAAACACCAATATTTCATAAGAACAAAATAACACCTGAAAAATTAAGGCAATTCTCAGGCAGCCATGACCAGAGCAAAACTCTCAAGCTACACCTGAAATGTCATGTTTTGGTGGTCTGGGAAAGTGACAGCATGGACTGAGTCTCTACTAAATAAATTTATCCCCACCAAATGCTGAAGTCCTGCTGATGTAGGCGACTCTGTTTATCCTAACACCCTGCTGATTAGATTAGTGTCCTAGTTTAGCAAAGGCATCATTCAACATCATTCTTTGGGTTATGGCACAGGTATCAGAGATCATATATTCTAGACAGATTCTGTGTGGTCTTTAGTCTAATCCAGTTTTCCCTCAAGTATCCTATGAAATACTTGTGAAAAAAGTGTTCCACAATGAACATATATGCTGTCCTCTCTAGAAGATTCTCAGAGCAAGATTCTCAGAGCAAGTTGAAGGCCGTGGGGGATCATTTAGCAACCTCTCAGCAAGTTTAGGAGCAACATACTTCTAAAACTTATCTGAACATAACTGAAATATCCCATATGTTATAGTTTGAGATTTTAGCATACAGTTCTGAGCTCATCTTAGCATCAGAAAAAGCTGGGTTTGAATACGGGATCTGCCATTTGTAATTGAGTGATCCTGCACTATCGTCAGCTGTTTAATTATGAAACTGTGGATAATTCTTATCCTGTAGAACTGTTGTAACAGAGAAATAGGGTTCTGTATTTAAAATCTGACTAGAAATGTGTGTCCCTGTAGTAAGGACCAATAAGTTGTTGCTGTTGCTACTGTTATTATTATTGCTAATGTTATTGTTTTTACCATTATTTCTAAAAGCCCCCAAATAGAGAATTCAGCAAGAATATAAAAGGAAAGTAAAAGAAAGGCAAAACAACAACCAATTTGTATGTTCATCTGCAGTGGAGAAACTCTCTTCTTCCAGAAAGTAGAAGGAATCATAAGTCAGGAAAATGGCAAGACTACTCCCCTGAGATGATAGGGATAATGCCTTTGGCTCCTCCAGTTTCTGCATTTTCTGGACTTTTATTAGAATACACACTTAAAAGTCACTAAGCAATGTGGCAAGCTACCTTTCCTTATTATTCCTTTTTTAGTGTCTAGGATTGCCAGACTGTAATGTAACACACATGTTCCCTGCAGACAGCCTTTTCTCTTGCCCCAAAACAAGTCTGAACCTCACAGTACTCAAAAATAATGAGCTATGATTTCTAAAATAAATGCAATCAATTGTCTTCCTTTAAAATTACTGCAAATGTGCTCCTATCACACTCACAGGCATTTTAGGAGCCAGTATGCACTTGCTCTTGGTTTATCTTGAAATAATTACTTTGCATAAGTCAAGTATGTCCTTTAAGAATTCTAGAGAACTCCATGTGGCCCTCTCAAGCAATCGACTGGGGCTATCTGGGTACCTGTCTGCATTTTTCAGGTATACAATGTGGACAAACTTAATGATGAACCTCAAGCTGTCTCTTACTAGTTTTGCAGCAGTTCAATTTGATTAGAACGAATACGTTGTGCCCATTATGGAGATCTGTCCTTTTACAAAGAGTTGTCCTGACTATAAATTGGTCCAAGGGGTTCTCTCCAGTCCAGGAAGTGATTTAGGATAATTCAAACTGAAATGTGGTTTAGAATAATGTCAATGACAAACAGTTATGAAAACAATGTACTGGGCAGACGGTAGGTACTTGGAAGACATTTAGACTTTTAGAACTATATTTTGGTATTCACAGACAAAATTTTAAAAGGGACAAATATATTTTCCATTAGGAAAGGATTTATTTATTCTGTTTAACTTAATCAGGGAAATTGGCTTCATTTGTCCTAAGTTTCAAAGGATTCTTTGAAATTAATCAGGATCATTTGTCTCTCTCTCTCTACACACACACACACACACACACACACACACACATATATATGGATATAGATATTAATGGCTATAGTAACTGAGCTCATACATTGACCACGTACTATGTGCCAGGACAATATCTTTATAGATAGAGTATGTTCAACCCTCAGAAGCAACTCCATAAGCCTGAGACATTAAGTAACCACCTCAAGGCCACATGCTGTAAGTAGTACACTTTCTCAGAACAAGGTTGGTCTGCACCAACTTCAATGAACTTTCCAAGACAACATACTTCCACATTGGGCCACAGCAGCAAAAACTATTAGAAATTATGTTCCCAGTCTGTGAAATCTGGGAGCAAAACAAAGCAGCTAATGTCAGAAATAAATGAGTAAATGAAAAGACAGGATCTGAATCCAACATACACACTATACTCAACTCTTTCTCTTCTACATTTTCTGGCATGCAGTGTTGGCATGTTTGAGCTAGTGAGAGATGAGCTGAACTAATGGATAATTGCTACTTTATGGATGGAAATTAGAATTATGCAGATCTCAGCGATTTCTTCTCATCTTTGCAACTCAAAATGCAAAAAGCATACAGTCAAGAAAATTTGGAATAGCTGTTACACTGACCTAGTTAGGACATTTGTTATACAGAATTAATACAACCAAGTAAGTGTAGGAGTGAGTAGGGATGCTGGAGATCCTCTAGTACAATTCAATTCTTACTTTCACAGAGGGAAAAACTGAAACCTAGAAAAGTTAAGGGAAAACTGAAATCCAAGTTCAGAGAAGTTCCTTAACTCATTATTGTTTAAATACAACCAACAAAATAAAGCCAGTCTGAGATACAGAGGCAGTGTATGTAGTGGTGAAAAGCACAGGGTTTGGCATCACACAGACCTGGGATGGACCACCAGACCGGCTACTTATAAGGACCCAGGGAAAGATATTTAGACTCAGTTTTCCCAACTATAAAATTGGGATAAAGATACCTGCCTTGTTAATTGTATTATATGTCGTATTCAATACTAATAAGGCAATAGGCACTTAGAGACACACATAAATGATGCATATAATATAAAGAACTCTTCATAATAATATTAATTGCAATAGGATATTTACTCTGGTAAACTCTTCTGGGCTTCTGTCACAATTGTGAAAAAGGTACAATCATATCATCTTACTCAGTGCTTTAGTAGCTGAAATAAAAATGTCTTGGTAAAAGGACGTCCAGTTTCTTAATGGGGAATATAAGATGTTAGTTGGGAAAATGTGTTCTCTGTTCTTTTAACCTCCATGGATGTATCAGAAGGAACTCTCTTTCAGCCTTTGCTGAAACAGCATCCCTTTAATGAGAAGCACCTTAATTTCTACTTCTTCAGCAAAATCCCAAACTTTCCTTAAATATAAAGGCCAGAGTTATTACACAATAATACTTCCTCATT
This sequence comes from Neofelis nebulosa, assembly GCF_028018385.1. Taxonomy (NCBI): domain Eukaryota; kingdom Metazoa; phylum Chordata; class Mammalia; order Carnivora; family Felidae; genus Neofelis; species Neofelis nebulosa. Next base: position 41,507,183 of record NC_080787.1, read on the forward strand.
TAGATATAATATAATAAAATGTCACAATAAATTTTTTACCCACTGTAAATTTCTGCTGAATATATCAAACAGAAAATGAAGTTAAAGTCTCATACCTTTTGTAATTGCTCAAAAATGTACGACAGTGTCCTTGGGATAATGCCTCTGTCACTGTAGCGTTCTGCTCCACCCGTGATGGTGAATGTCTTACCACTGCCTGTTTGCCCATATGCAAAGATGGTACCATTGTAACCTGCCAAGACACTAAAGAAATGGCACACTTTTAATATCCAAATGGCTAATTGCACTTGTATCAAATGGCTTCTATTCTAATAGCAATCTTATTCAACACGATTGAAACGACATTTATAGAAATTTCTATATAGAGTATCTAGCTGAAATAACTGACTGTTTTTTTAGGCAACAGTATCAGACACCAATCCTTTTTTCTAAGAAAGGACCTATAACTCAAATGGAGTCCAGTCATCTTAAATAGTTCCTTTTGTTAATTTGAATAAAATTTTTATTTAGAATACTTTTGTATTTACAGAAAAGTTGCAAAGGTAGTACAGAGTTAACACATACCCTACACCTAGTTTCCCCTATTGTTATTACATTAGTATTGTACATCTGCCACAGCTAAAGAATCAATATTGATGTATTATAAATTGTATTAAAATGCCTTTTGTTTTTACATAATGTCTTTTTATTTTTTTCCAGCTTTACTGAGATATAAATGACATATAACAAATGTAACTTTAAGGTGTAAAATGTGATTATGTGATACACAAATATACCAAGAAATGAGCTCCACAAAAAGGTTAGATAAGACATCCATCACCTCACATAATTATCATTTTTGTAGGTGGTGAGAACATATAAGATCTATACTCTTAACAACTTTCAAATATATAATATATAGTCACTGTGCTATACATTAATCTGTGGAACTTACACATCTAGTAACAGGAAGTTTTTACCCTTTGATCAACATCTCCACATTTTCCCCTACCCACTAGCCTCTGGCATCCACCATTCCTTTCTTTATATCTGTGAGTTCAGTTTTTTAGATTTCACATGTGAAGGAGAACATACAGTATTTGTCTTTCTCTGTCCTATTTCACTTAGCATTGTGCTCTCAAGGCCCATCTATGTTGTTGCAAACAGCAGAATTTTCTTCTTTCTATGGCTGAATAATATTCCATTGTACATAAACCACATCTTCTGTATCCATTCATCCATCAGTAGACATTTAGGTTTTTCCATGCCTTCGCTATTGGGAACATGCTGCAATGAACATGGGAATGCAGATATCTCTGAGAGATTTCATTTCCTTTGACATATACACAGAAGTGGCATTGCTGGATATGGTCGTTCTATCTTTAATTTTTTTTTTTTTTAAGGAAACTCCATACCGTTTTCCATAGTGGCTGTACCAATTTACATCCTCACCACTAGTGCATAAGAATTCCCTTTTCTTCACATCCTTGACAGCACTTGGCATTTAGTAATAGCCATTCTAACAGATATGAGGACATATCTCATGCCTTTGGTTTGCATTCCCCAGAGGATTAGAAGTACTGAACACCCTTTTATGTATCTGTTTGGGCCATTTATATATCTTCTTTGGGGAAATTTCTCTTCAAGTCCTCTGCCCATTTCTTGATTAGATTTGTGACTTAACATGTGATCTATCCAGGAGAATGTTTCACGTGTGCTTGAGTAGAGTCTGTAATCTGCTGCTGTTGGGTGAAATGTTACATATATGTCTGGTAGGTCCATTTGGCTTAAGGTATAGTTCACATCCAGCGTTTCCTGATTGATTTTCTATCTGGATGATCCATCCATTGTTGAAAGCGGGGTATCAGATTCCACTACTCTTATTGTATTGTTGTCTATTTCTCCCTTCAGATCTGTAAATATTTGCCTAATACGTTTAGGTGCTGTGATCTAGGATGCATATATATTGTTATATCCTTGTGATAAATTGACCCTTTTATCATTATAAAATGGCCTTCTTTGTCTCATTATCGTTTTGGCTTAAAGTCTATTTTGTGTGATAGAAGTATAGCTACTCTTGCTTTCTTTTGGTTTCCATTTGCATAGGGTATCTTTTGCAACCTTTCCCCTTAAGTCTCTGTGTGCCCTTAAAGCTGAAGTGAGTCTCCTGTAGGCAGCATATAGATGGGTCTTGTTTTTAATCCATTAGCCACTCTATGTCTTTTGATTGGAGAATTTAATCCATTTACATTAAAAAGAACTAAGGCAAAGTAAGGACTTAACTAATACCAACTTATTCATTGTTTCCTAGCTTTGTAGTTCCTTTGTTCCCTTCTTCCAATTTTATTGTCTTTTTTTTTTTTTTAATGTTTATTTATTTTTGAGAGAGAGAGAGACAGCACAAGCGGGTGGGGGAAGAGCAGAGAGAGACGGAGACATAGAACCTGAAGCAGGTTCCAGGCTCTGAGCTGACAGCACAGAGCCTGACGTGGGGCTCGAACTCATGGACCCTGAGATCATGACCTGAGCCAAAGACGGACACTTAGCCGGCTCAGCCATCCAGGCGCCCCTTTTTTTGTCTTTCTTTGTGAAGTGATTTTCCCTGTGGTATACTTTGATTCCCTCCTCTTTATCTTTTGTGTATCTACTATTCATTTTTACTATTAGTCCCATTTTTTGTATCTTTGATGTCACAATTTACCTCTTTTAATATCATGTTTTCATTAACAAATTATTGTAGCTATAATTGTTAATACTTTTGTCCTTTAATCTTTACACTACATTAAGTAATTAGCATAACACCATATTATATAGTATTAGAGTATTATGAATTGCTTAGACTTGCCTTTACCAGTATGCTTTATATTTTCATATATTTTCATGTTTCAGTAGTTCTTATAAAGCAGGTCTAGTGGTGATGAACTCCCTCAGGTGTTGTTTGTTTGGGAAAAAATCTTTGTTTCTCCTTCATTTCCGAAAGACAGCTATGCTGGGTAAAGTATTCTTTGTTGGCAGTTTCTTTTTTTTCTTTTTCCAGAAATCTGAGTATAGTGTCCCATTCTCTCCAGGCCTATAAGGTTTCTGCTGAGAAATCTGCTGATACCCTTATTATACAGGTATGTTTTTCTCTTGTTGCTTTTAAAATTCTCTCCTTGTATTTGATTTTACCAATTTTATTTTAATGTGTCTTATAAAAGATCATTTTGGTTTGAAATTATAGGGTCACCTATTAGCTGTATGAACATGGATGTCCAAACCTCTCCCCAGATTGAGAATTCTAATCCATCATTTCTTTAAACACGCTTTCTGCCCCTTTATCCCTCTTCTCCTGAGACTTTAATAATGTGAGATTGTTTCCTTTAATGGTATCCCATAATTCAGAAAGGTTCTCTTCACTCTTTGCATTTGTTCCTTTTGCTTCTCTGACTAGATAATATCAAATGATATGGTTTCTAGTTAACTAATTTTTTATTCTACTTGATTGAGTCTGCTTTGAAGCTTTCTATTGAATTGTCAATTCAATCACTGTATTTTTTAACTCTAGGGTTGGCTTTGCTTGTTTTTTTTTTTAATGGTTTCTATTCCTTTGTTGAACTTCTCATTTTGTTCATGTATTTTTTTTCTAATTTCATTTAGTTGTGTTTTCTTGTAATTCACTGAATTTCCTTAAGAGGATTATTCTAAATTCTTTGTCAGATAGCTCATAGATCTCCATTTCTTCAGGGTCAGTTACTGTAGCTTTATTAGTTTCCTTTGGTGAGCTCATGCCTACATGGGTGGATATGGACACTGGGTCCACAGTGGCTGACCAGGTACTGGGGATCACTGGGGTAGGTCCAGCATCTGGATGTACAGGAGCCAGTCCAGTGCGAGGATGGGCTGGGAGCCTGGTTTCATGGGAGCCAGCCTGGAGGCTGGGGTCCAGGGGCCAACCTGGCATTAGGACCAGCCTGTAGTCTTAGGCCAAGGGAGTTGGCTTATACCATAGGGCATGAGGGGCCAAGTTGGCCTGCAGTGACCAGTGTGATGCTGGGCAGGTCAGGAACCTGGGTCTGTGGAAGCCAGCCTCAAAGCTCAGGCTTCAGGGCTTGGGCTGGCATTGGAGAGGGCTGGCCTTGTGGGTTTGGTGGGAACCAACCAGATACTAGAACTATAGGAGCCACCTGAGGCCATGGAAGCTGGCCAAACAGGGATGGGTTGGGATCCTGAATTTGCTAGAGTCTGCAGGGAGCCTGATGTCATGGGAGCTGCCTGGGGCTATGGAAGCTACCCAGCCCCAGGGTAATCAGGAGCTTGGTTTTATAGGAGCATGTTGGTAGCCTACTGCTGTAGGAGCTGCTTGGGGCTACAGGAACAGGAAGGTGCTAGGGTGGGCCGGGGGATTGGATTCTCATAGCCTGCCAAGAGTCCAGGACCAAGAAATCACCTGGTGTTATGGAAGTTACCTGGGACCATGAGAACTGCCTGGGGCCACTGGAGTCAGCTGATGGTGGGATAGGCCAGCACTGGTAACCACGATAAAGCCAGTTCCTCACGTCATTCTCCTCCCAAGGGGAGGGTGTCTCTCTCAGCTGCTAGGATGCCCATGCTTGGGGGAGGAGTAATGAGGTAATGTCAATCTATCTTTTCTACCCTCTAATGCAGTAATGGCACTATCTTTCCTACCCTCCTCAATGTGTCTTCTTTTTCTTATCCCATCCCAATGCTGTAATTCCTCACCTGGAATCCTTAGCTTTTGCTAAGGTATTTTCAGGCTTGGTAGTTATTCAAATTGATGTTTCTGGGAGGGAACAGGTGCTAGAAATTTCTATACTACCATTCTGCTGAAGTTGCTCTCCTAATTAAGTACTTTCTTCATCTTTGGTATACTGGGCTTGAATCAAATAATATGTTGAAGATAAAAGTTCTGAGGAAAGCATATGTATAATTTGGAAACTGCAAACCCGACACCTGGCACTTCATGTGGCAAATGCAACACATGGTCACCTCCTAGAATACCAGGTACAGAATGTTTGCCACTACGTACCTTGTAGTGTAATTCCCTAATTTAATAGTCAGCACCAACTGTAAATCCTCTAAGAATTTCCCTCTTCAATTTTCTTGTAATGATTTTTTGGTAGAAGATACTAATCCATATATGTTCCTTAGTCCTACAGAGCAGCTTTTGATTTAATGGTGATCTTAAGAATCATGGGTCTTCCAGATTTTAAGTGATATTACAAAGCTGTAGTGATCAAGACAGTATGGTACTGGCACAAAAATAGGCACACAGATCAATGGGATAGAATAGAAAACCAAGAACTAACCCATACTTATATGGTCAATTAATCTACAATAGGGGGGAAAGAATATGCAATGGGGAAAAGACAGTATCTTCAACAAATGATGTTGGGAAAACTGGACAGTAACATGCAAAAGAATGAAACTAGGCCACTTTCTTATGGCATACACACAAAAAAAACTCAAAATGGATCAAGGACCCAAACGTGAGACCTGAAATCACAAAAATCCTTGAAGACAACACAGGCAGCAATTTCTCCAACATCAGCCATAGCAACATTTTTCTGGATATGTCTCCTGATGGAGGGCAATAAAAGCAAAAATAAACTATTAGGACTACATCAAAGTAAAAAGCATTTGCACAGTGAAGGAAACAATCAACAAAACTAAAAATCAACCTATGGGATGAGAGAAGATGGTTGCAAATGATACATTCAATAAAGGTTTAGTATCCAAAATGTAGAAAGAACTGATACAATTCAACATCTAAAAAACAAATAATCTGATTGAAAAATGGGCAGAAGGCATGAACATACATGTCTCCAAAAGAGACATACAGATGGCAGCAGACACATGAAAAGATGCTCAACATCACTCATCATCAGGGAAATGCAGATCAAAACTACAATGAAATATCACTAACCATCTGTCAGAATGGTTAAAATCAATAACATAAGAAACAAGTATTGGCAAGGATGTGGTGAAAAAGGAGCACTTGTGCACTGTTGGTGGGAATGCAAACTGATGTAGCCACTGTGGAAAATGGTATGGAGATTACTCAAAAAGTAAAAAATGAACTCCCCTATGATTCAGTAATTGTACTATTGGGTATTTACCCCCAAAACACAAAAACACTGATTCAAAGAGATACATGCACCCCTACATTTATAACAGTATTTATAATAGCCAAATTATGGAAGCAGCACAAGTATCCAACAATAAAGAAATGGATAAAGAAGATGCGGCATATACATACAATGGAATTTTATTCAGCCATCAAAAAGAATGAAACCTTGCCATTTGCGACAACATGGATGAAGCCAGAGAGTATAATGCCGAATAAAATAAGTCAGTCAGAGAAAGACAAATACCATATGATTCCACTTATGTGGAATTTAAGATACAAAACAAACAAGCAAAGGAAAAAGAAAGAGAGAAAGAAAAACCAAGAAACAAATTCTTTTTTTTATTTTATAAATGTTTTTATTTATTTTTGAGAGATAGACAGAGCATGAGCTGGGGAGGGACAGAGAGAGAGGGAGACACAGAATCTGAAGCAGGCTCCAGGTTCTGAGTGGTCAGCACAGAGCCCGATGCGGGGCTTGAACTCATGAACCGCGAGATCATGACCTGGGCCGAAGTCGGACACTCAACTGACTGAGCCACCTAGGCACCCCAGAAACAAATTCTTAACTACAGAGAACAAACTGATGGTTACCAGAGGGGAGGTAGGAGAAGGGATGGGTGAAAGAGACGATGAGGATTAAAAAGCACACTTATCATGATGAAAAAATACAATTTAAGAATGTTAAAAAGAAAAAAAAAAGAACACTGGATCTTCTCAGCCACCAACTCTCTTCTGTCTCTCTCTACTCTTCTCCTCCCATCCCTTCTTGCCCCCTCCCCTCCCCTTCTCTCCTTTTCCTTCTCCCTATCTCTCTCCTCACCATATATAGGCTTTTCATAGTACACCTGACATGATTCAGACTTTCACAAATGGATCTTTCCTCTACACTGTACAGAATAGCAAACTATTATAGCATTACATTCTTTTTTGTTACAAGTAGCCCCTTCATCTCTGAGATGTTTTAATCCAACGAATTATGAAGTTGTCAGCTAATGGTAACCTCATTGTGAACAGATGTTTGATAGAAGGATCCTCAGAGAATCACCCCTCACTGTTCACGCTGGTATTCCTGCTGTAATACTTCTGCTGAGATACTGCCCACAGTTCTATGCTTTCGCCATGCTTTCATGATTGTATGTTAAGTGATTTATCATCTCCATGCCCTCTCTAAACACACAGGTTTTGCTTAGAGCTTATTGTGAAGTAATCTGTTAAGTCCTCGGTGGGCACCTTATACAACTAATTAAGCTAAGAATAACATCTATAGCAACAATTCAACGCATCTTTTGCTATGTAGGTAGAAGGTGTTACCAGTACTTACAAACTTAAAGGACTTAGCACATTAAGTGAATGAAAATGGATTACTACTGTGTGGTTCAACTTTCCCTTTCTGAGACACTCAGTTAAGTTTTCTCCATGTGTCTTCACATGGAGTTAGAACTACAATGATGAATTTAGCTAGATGATAACAGAATCTTTCTGCTCAACATTTGTTGCCAATGATATAGCAATGTTCTATTAGCAATTATCATTTGATTCCATGATATCTCTTGACCACAAATGCTCTAGGTATATGAAGTTGATAACTTTAAGAATAAACCTTTAGAGTGCCTGGGTGGCTCAGTCGGTTAAGCATCCGACTTCGGCTCAGGTCATGATTTCACGGCTTGGGCTCTGTGCTGACAGTTCAGAGTCTGGAGCCTCTTCGGATGCTGTGTCTTTCTCTCTTTCTCTGCCTCTCCCCCACTCACACTCTGTCTCTGTCTCTCAAAAATAAATAAACATTAAAAAAAAAAAGTATGTCAGTTCCACCCATACATACTCTATGGCTATTTATTACATAGTTACAATAAAAAATTAAATGGGAAACATTTATCTCCAGTTCTTTTCTGTAGAGCATTCTCATCCCAATTCCATCTTGTCCCTCCTCTCCATTGAACACTGGGCAATTTCATATGCTTGTAGTCTCATCCATCCTAAGAGAAAGTACTAACAAAAAATAAAGAGAAATGGTGGAGTCAGGACCTCTGAGAATCCACTCCTCCACAATAATAATGAGAACAGGGGCAAAAATTGTCAAAATCAAGTTTTTCAAAATCCTGGAAGTTCTCCAAAGGCTCACAACAATCCAAGGGGTGTTTACTCAAGTAAAATGGCTGAATCTCAGTAAGAACAGTGAGCTTTGTGACATGTTAACTTGACCATTCCCACCTCCCTCTCCCCGGTCCCATAACGGCCTTGAAAAATAACAGACTTGCAACCACAAAACCGAAAAACAGAAGCACAGCAACCACTGCAAGAGGTAGGATAGGTTGGGAGCAACCCAAAAAGTCCACAGAATTGTACTTCTCTGACCTGTCTGACAGCTCCCTGGAAAAGCCCCACTCACAGTACTTGGCTTTGGTGACCTGACTTGGTTTATTCAGTGAAAAGAAGCCATATCCCCATGGTGTTTGTTGAAAACAGATCAGCTGCAAGTGTTCACCATCACAGTTGCCCTAGGCTGCGTGCGGTACCAGGAAGGCCAGCAAGAGGGTGAACAAAAACTTGAAATAAAAACCTGCAGAAAAGGAGGTCTATAAGAGGGGTTGAAAAGTTATGACATATTTTGGGGACTCTAGAAGACCACATACATATATAGGACTATGTGCATACCCAAGAGAGATGAGAGAAGGTCCTTATATCTCACCTCTGGCTCACCTTGTAGGCCTAAAGAAGCAGGAAGTAAAAGCTGAGACAAAATTATAAATTTATGGAGCACTGAGATCAACACGTACCAAGAGCCCCTGGTTCAAGGCATATTTTAAAAAATCTCTCTGTCCTGTCACTACCTGATCACTGAGCTTACTGAACAGAGATTTCAGAAGCCTCATACAACAAACCATATAAGCTTTGTAGAATGAGTCCCCAAAACTTACTAAACAAACAAGCAGCTGCACCAATGGTAACAACAACAAACCTTGGGGAAGGCTGGAATCTGATTTTCAGAGCTGTCATATTATACTACTCAAAATGTACTACAACAACAACAACAAAAATTATGAGTTGCACAAACAGCAAAGTATTTCCTAGGCACAGGAAATTAAAAAATTAATAGAAACAGCTCTTGAGGAAGCCTAGATTTTGACTTCTAGATAAAGAGTTTAAGTTAGGTATTATAAATAGGTTTGAAGAATAAATGTAAAACATGTTTAAAGGATTAAAGGGAAGTACGAAGATGATGTTTCACAGAAAAGAAATATGAATAAAAAGACACAAATTATTTAAAAAAAAAGAATAAAACAGAAATTCCGGAGTTGAAAGGTAAGATAATTGAGAAACAATTCACTACAATAGCCAATTTGAGTTGGTAGAAGAAAGTAAATTTCAAGACAGATCAACTAAGATTATCCCGTCTGCACAACAGAAATTATACAGAAAGAAGAAAAATGAACAGAGAACTCAGAGATCAACGTGTATATAAAGTCCCAGATGGTAAAGGGAGAGAATGTTTAAAAAAATAATGCCCAAAGACTTCCCCAATTTGATGAAAAACATTAATCTACATATCCAAGAAACTTGATAAGCTCAAAGTTATCCAAATCTAAACACATGATAATCAAACTGTCTAAAGACAAAGAAATCATGGAAGTAGCAAGAAATAAGTGACTGATCACACACAAGGAATCTTCTACAAGATCAACAATGGCTTTCTCATGAGGAATCGTGGAGGCCAGAAGATAATGTAATAATATATTCAAAATGCTTAAAGACTAGTTGGGAGATCTTGCTTTGCAAAAATTAACAAGGCTCCCAAAATTTATATTTTAATTTTGTTTTCAGTGTTTATTGTTACTGTGCAGAAACATAATAGATTTTTCTATGTTGATCTTGAACCCTGAAACTTTTGCTGAACTTGTTTATTACCTCTTGTCATCTAACAGTGGATTGCCTTGGATTTGTATACACAAAATCATGTCATCTGTAAATAAGCATACTTTTACTTCTTCCTTTCTAATCTAGATGTCTTTTTAATGCACTGGCTAGTGACAAATTCTCTCAGCTTTTGTTTACCCAGGAATGTCCATTTCTCCTTCACTTTTGAAGAATGACTTTTTATAGATACAGAAGACTCTATTTGCAAGTGGCATGGTCTTGTACATATACAGAAATTCCCAGGAATCTATTATAGAACTATTAAAAATAATAAACAAGTTCAGCAAGGTTGTAGGGTATAAGACTTAATGTTAAATGGCAGGACTCTCCCCTCTGATCAGTAGGTTCCTGAAAAGTCCCTCAAAATTAGAACTGGCTTCTTTGCAAAAGTCAACCAATTTCTCCTGAAATTTATATGGAAATTCAAGGGACCAAGAATAGACAAAACATCCTAAAAAATAACAAAGGTAGAGGACTCACGTTTCTTAATTCAAAACCTACTAGGGGCGCCTGGGTGGCGCAGTCGGTTAAGCGTCCGACTTCAGCCAGGTCACGATCTCGCGGTCCGTGAGTTCGAGCCCCGCGTCAGGCTCTGGGCTGATGGCTCGGAGCCTGGAGCCTGTTTCCGATTCTGTGTCTCCCTCTCTCTCTGCCCCTCCCCCGTTCATGCTCTGTCTCTCTCTGTCCCAAAAATAAAATAAAAAAAAAAAACGTTGAAAAAAAAAATTTAAAAAAAAAAAAACAAAACCTACTACAGTAACAGTAACGAAGACAGTGGGATACAGGCATAAGGATAAACATACGCATGAATGGAATAGAATTGTGAGTCTAGAAATAGACTCTTATGTTTACAATCAGTTGATTTTTGACAAGGCTGGCTACTGACAAATACATATACACCACACACACACACACACACACACACACACACACACACCTAGAATATTACTCAGACATTAAAAAGGAATGAGATCTTGCCATTTGCAACATGGATGGACATAGTGGGTATTACACTAAGTGAAGTAAGTCAGACAGCACAAGATAAATACCATAAGATTTCACTTATAAGCAGAATCTCAAAACAAAAGAAATGAACAAACAGACAAAAAACCAGACTCTTAAATACAGATAACAAACTGATGGTTTCTAGAGGGGAGATGGTATGGGATGGGGCAAAAGAGATTAAGGGGATTGATTGAGAGGTACAAACTACCAGTCATAAAATAAATAAGTCATAGAGATGAAAAGTACAGCAAAGGAAACGTAGTCAATAATACTGTAATAATGTTGTATGGTGATAAATGGTGTCTACACTTGTGGCGAGCACTGAGTAATGTGTAGAACTGACAAATCGATGTGTTGTATACTAATATACAACTTTGAAACTAATAGAACTTTGTATGCTGATTATACTGCAATAAAATTTTAAATTAAAAAGAATACATCAGAAATTCTGAGAGTAAAAAGTAGGCAAAGGATTTGAATAGACATATCTCTAAAGACAGTATATAGATGGCCAATAGCACATGAAAAGATACTCAACATCATTAGTCACTAGGGAAATGTAAGTCGAAACCACAATGGGATACTCATTTTATACTCACTCTAAGATACCTTAAAAAAAAAAAAGATAACTACATGTGTTGCTGAGGATCTGAAAAAATTGGAAACCTCATACATTACTGGTGAGAATATAAATGGTGCAGCTGCTTAAAAACAGTTTTGCCGCTCCTCAAAATGTAAACACAGAGTTACCGGAAGACCCAGAGCTCCTAGGTACATGCCCAGTAGAATGGAAAAGGTGTCCACATAAAAACTTGTAACGAATGCTCATAGTAGCATCATTCGTTATGGCCAAGAAGTGAAAACAACCCAAATGTTCATCAGCTGATGAGTGGATAAACAAAATGGGTCATATCCATACCATAGGATACTATTTGGCAATGAAAAAAGAATAAAGTGCTGATATATGCTACAGTGTCTGATCAATCTTCACAGCATGTTAAGTGAAATAAGCCAGTCACAAAAGGTCATATACTGTGTGATTCCATTTATATGAAATGTCTAGTAAAAGCAAATCCATAGAAATGGAAAATCAATTAGTGGTTGCCAGAGGTTGGGATACGGGCAAAGTAGAGGAATGAATGCTAATGGGTATGGTATAGGGCTTCTTTCGGGGTGATGAAAATGTTCTAAAATTAGATCATGGTCACTGATAGTTGCACACTTGTACTAAAAACTACTAAATGTACACTTTAAAGTGAATTCTTTGATATGTGAATAATCTCTCAACAAAATGTGGTAACAATAACATAATAAAGAATCTATTCCAAATCCGTACAATTAGATGTGTTTCAACACCTTAGCAGTAGCATTTGTAAAAGATAGAATAGTAATTAATAAAAGAAATAAAAAACTAATGATACATTTCAGCACTGAAAAATGGGATGGACATTTTTGGTGAGCAATATTTCTCAACTTTCTAAAATCAACAGTACAGGCGACTCCCTAATACATCCCAAGCTAGAGGCAGTTCTGATATGTAAATAAATCAATGTTTTATAAACCAGTGTTTGATGATCAGATGAAATCTCCAGAGTAGAAATCCTCTCCTTCCTTTTGCAAAATGCATTTTCCCTAGAAATTTAAATTACAAAGCTGAGATACTTTGTCATTTCTTATCTCTTAATATTTGCATGAATAAAACAAAAATAAAAGCTTCTACCCTCTTGGAAATTATAAATTGAAGTCTTACTCCACAAACATCACACGTGCATGTCAGAAAAAATACAAACCATTTAAGTTGAGTTTTTCACTTTTATTACTCTGTTTGTTTAACTAGACTCCAAGTAGAGGAACGCTGTCTAGAAGTATCTGCAATAAAGTGAGACCTCATTTTGTTTACCCAGATGAGAAGGCTTTAAGAATCTCCATATACAGCGTCTAAATCAAAGTAACCAGCAAAAAATTATTATTGTGATGATAATTTAGTTCACTGAAAAACAAACATGATATTTTAGTCTCTCAAATCTGAAGACAGCATTGCTGAAGACAGCAAAGCAATGGGATCATGGATTTTATAACTGGTATCATGGAGGGCCTTCTAACCACTTTTTGTCCAACAGAAGATTCCCTTCTAGGGTATTTCTGAAAACCAGATATATGAGCTCTGCTTAAAGAGCTGTTAGATTCAGGAGCAGGATAGAATTGGAGAATCCAGGTGGATTCATTTTTCAGGGAAGAGGAAGAGGTGAGGTGGTACTTTAAAAGATAATGCAGGGGCGCCTGGGTGGCTCAGTCGGTTAAGTGTCCGACTTCAGCTCAGGTCACGATCTCGCGGTCCATGAGTTCCAGCCCCGCGTCGGGCTCTGGGCTGACGGCTCGGAGCCTGGAGGCTGCTTCCGATTCTGTGTCTCCCTCTCTCTCTGCCCCTCCCCCATTCATCCTTTGTCTCTCTCTGTCTCAAAAATAAATAAACGGGGGTGCCTGGGTGGCGCAGTCGGTTGGGCATCCAACTTCAGCCAGGTCACGATCTCGCGGTCTGTGAGTTCGAGCCCCGCGTCAGGCTCTGGGCTGATGGCTCAGAGCCTGGAGCCTGTTTCCGATTCTGTGTCTACCTCTCTCTCTGCCCCTCCCCCGTTCATGCTCTGTCTCTCTCTGTCCCCAAAATAAATAAACGTTGAAAAAAAAATTTAAAAAAATAAATAAACGTTAAAAAAAATTATTTAAAAGATAATGCAGTTTAGCCCTAGAAATACTAAGAATCCCAGAAAAAAATACATATCTATATTTTTAAAAGCCATTTATTGGAACAAATTTATTCACTCAGAAAATGCAAATAAATCAAACAACACGAAGAACAGAATTTTTTAAGCTAATAGAAATTATACTATATTTATATTCACCTTGACTAAAAATCTTTGCCAATGTCAACGAGACTCACCAGGAATAGAATTATCAAAATTAAGGCCTCTATTTTATTTTATTATTATTTTTAATGTTTATTTATTTATTTTGAGAGAGACAGAGCACGAGCAGGGGAGGGAGAGAGAGGGAGAGACGGAGAGAGGGAGGGAGGGAGGGAGGGAGGGAGGGAGGGAGAGAGAGAGAGAGAGAGAGAGAGAGAGAGAGAGAATCCCAAGCAGGCTCTGAGCTGCCAGTGCAGGGCCTGATGCAGGTCTCGAACTCATGGACTGTGAGATCATGACCTGAGCCCAAATCAAGAGCTGGAGGCTTAACCAACTGAGCCATCCAGGTGCCCCAAGCCCTCTATTTTAAATATATAATTACCCTATTACTCCATCTTGCCTTTCAGACAGTTCTAAAAGCCCAAGTAGCTGAAATTCACTTAGTTTGATTTCTTTTTGATCCTCAGAACAGTTCATTGCTCTCCTCTGCTGCTCAATTCCTAGAATAAAATCCCTCTTACACAGCCTCAGCAGTTCTTTGGTGTAACCCAGTATCTTTCATAGAGAATATGGAAAGGAGACTCTTAATTATTTCACTTTCAGAATATCTCAGAGTACATAATTCACCAGCCTAAATTTTTAAGAGGAATTTGAACCCAAAACAATAGCAACTCATCATTAACACAATTACTACAACTCAGTTTTGCCAAATATAAAAATAATCTTCCCACCCGTTCAGCCAAATGAGCATGCAACTTGGAAAATTTCCAGCAAATTTTGGTCATGGGGCATTCCCTTTGCTATAAAGGAGAGGGAGGGAGAAAAGAAGTATGGGCAGGAGGAGGGGAACCTACCCTTCTGGGGAGGTAGAGAGGGCAGCAGACTTGGAGAGCTGGAGTCTTATGTCCAGCAAGCTTTCTTAGTCCTTCTTCTTCTGGTAACAGTCCTGCCCCCACTCCATTCTTTCAGCTCCTGAGGAGCAGACTGATGTGTGCTGATTCAGACATGGTCAATCATGCTACCTCTTTCCACCATGGTCCCCCCCCCCGCCAACCATGTCCCCATCTGAACAGCTGCTATTCCAAGATGATGTGCCTCAAGCAGAGCAAATAAGAATCCTTCCTGTATAGATTTTTGCGGGGGTCTTTAAATTAAGGCTGCCAGAGGCCATGTCTCCTGCCCTTCTGTACAAGGAAGCAGGGCCAAGCAAAGGTCAGATGGGTGGAGAAGAAATCTTGGCTGTGTCGGGTACTTAGTTTAAGTCGCAACAACCCTGATTCTGAAAGCACCTCCAATTCTCTGAGCTCACCCAGGTATGTGAGCCAAGAACTCCTCTCTTTTCTTTGAGTTGGAATTCTGTTATATATAACCAAAAAAGTCCTAACTAATGCAAAGTTTCTGCAAAACATCTTTTGAACCTTGGCTTAGACCATAGGTCTCAAGCTGGCAGTGAATCTTGCCTATAGGAATGTTTAAACTTACCTAAATGTGAATGGCTTTAAGTGGGACATGTGTTCCCCCATTGGCCACTGTCCTCCAAACTCCCTATTGTCTTAGACTCACTTGCTTCCCAAACGCATGATACCCGTCTAGACTTGAAGGCGAGGCTGCATCGCTGCACACTGAGGAAGTGCCAATCTCAGTGTAGTCCACATGGCCGCCACTGCTCCCCAGAGCTGCACAGTGATTAGTCATTCACATAGGCTCCAGTGAATCACGCCCCCTTGAGGTAGGTAGGGTGGGAGTTCTGGTTAAAGGCACCTGAGTATAGTTCCCCTGGGGGTTTAGACCTCATCCCTTTGAAAGGTATGTTCTGGCAATATCATTCTGAGGTCTTGGGAGCTTCACTTGTATGATATACTGATCGAGTTGTAAATCCTGATGCAGAAATAAAGTAGGTGACATAGCTAACCTCAGTTGGCCCAATTCAAATTATTAGCTATTTGGGGAAAGGGAATATCCAACGCAAGGGTATCCAGATTAGAAACAATTAACTACACATCCAAAATATGTTTTTGTCAGAAAAATGAAACTGCAAATGTAGGTTAAGTGGTAACTGATATACTTGGGATCATCATTTAATGCTTTTTGGTAAGTGCCTATGGGCAAACTGGTTATCAGACTAGGGTCACAAATCCGAGGCCCACATACCAAATTTAGCCAGTAGAATATTTGTTTGCCCAGCACTGTCATGCTTAAAGAAATGAAAACTGAATGCTCTTAGCCCCCAAGACCTGTGCTCCCCAAGTCAGACACAGACACCACTACTCCCAACTGCCCTCACTGGCTTACTACAGACTAGCTGCCCACCTTCTATGGAATTTTGAGTTTTGCAATCCCTGGGAGAAAGTACCTCAGATAAATGCTAAGAGAGTAACACAATGATTAAGAGAAAAAAAAAAAAGGAAACTAAACTAACCTCTAAGAATGATATGAATAAGGACAGATGTTCGCATTTAAAATCCCATAGGCAATCCCCTCATACTGTCCAGAGCCTAAGAGACAGATCAGGTATCTCTCCCATCACTGCTCACATTTTCTAAGTTTCAAAATGGTATAGGAACACAGGAATTTGGGGTGCACTCTTCTCAAACAGTCACTTTGGCACAATCAAGACTTCCCCTCTTGGATGTGTCACAAAAACAGGATCAGCAACCGCCTGTCTTGACTGATTTGCAAATTCTCCTCCTTGGATACAGGGGCTAAGAAAGAGGACCTTCTGAGTTTCCTTTCAGCTCTATGATTCTCAGGGATTTGTTCACAGTCTTGTCCCAGCTACAAACCAAACTTTGCAAGAGGCAAACACATCATGGGGTACATAATCCAAACAGTCTCCCTTAAAAGGATCCTCGAGATCTTAAGCACACTAAACAACTTCACATCCATAAGTTCATGGACCAAATCCAGGCCAAAGTGCTCTCCAAATGAGGCTGTTTATTATTTCCCAAGTTCCAGAAGAAACCATTTTGTTTTAGTATTAATAATAAGCAGCTTAAATCTGGAAACATAACAGAGATGCATGCAACTTCAATAGAAGAAAATGAGCCCTTCTGAACATGATCCAGCTCTGAAATGTTTCAGTCTGAAGTCCAGTAGACTATATTAGAAAGTAAGGGCTGCGTTTTTATCTTATTTACATTATGAAAAATGCATTTACTACAGCATTTCTGACAAGATTTTTTTTGTGACCCTTGAGAATAAACACTTAGATTCATTAAATACATAATCATTTTCAGATGACCATCTAAGGAGGCAACTCAAACGAAGCAACAAGAGTTTTTTTTATACAGTAATGTGGAAAAATCCACTGTCTACAGAAATTTATTTCAGTAGAATCTTGCATAAATTCTAAAACTTTCATTTCACGTTTCCTTTGTAGGGAGACAAAAGAAAACAGAAAACACTTTTCCCTAAAATTGTAGCACTGGGTTTTCCATCAGTAAATTAATCAACCACATTTTGAAAGCACCTATTATCCTCTATTAGAAGCCTGGTACTATGTTCTGTGGGAGTTTGGGGGGGGGGGGATGCAAGGTAAAAAGAAAATTATTAACAAGATAAATATCTTTAAATACATGAAGATGTGCATACATTATGCCTACATAATCTTTTAATTTACACATTAATCTTTAACAAAAAAAAAACCCCACATGGTTTATTTGTAAACATACCTGTGGAGAGATAAGAGTCCTCTGTGAGGATTCCCTGGGGATTCCATTCTTTTCCTCACTAGGCCAAATAGAGCTTTGGGGCTCACAGGCTGTATGAGCAGGTCTCAACAGAAATGCAGGAACCCGAGAAGTAGGGAAGATAGGCACAGGAAAGAAGGGACACAGGGGCCCACATTCTGGGGAAGAGTTGTCTAAACAGTTCTGAAAGAGGTGGAGGGTGGGAAACAGAGCTGCAAGAGAGCAGGAGAGGCGGCAAGGGGGTGGCCATGGGTGTGGAAGATGCCAAGAGAAGCGGCAATGGAAAACGGGTACAAAAATGAGTGCAAGGCATTACAAACGGACCCCACTGCCTTGAGCACTTCCTTGAGAGCCCTTAATAGGCCTGACTTTGGTGTTTCTTCAAAGGTGAAGGTGTACACAGACTGGACCACATGGAGCTATAGTTTATATGTGAGTTACAAGCCTTTTTCTTTATATGTGGAGTCTCTGAAATAAGACCATCTAATTTGGTTTCAATTTTGTGTGAAACAAGACAACTTTCACATTCTTGGGAAAATCTAAACACACTTTGATTTCAATGGACAATAATTAAGGTGGGGGGGGAATGCCGTCAAGGACAGAAAGATACATCTCACGAAGTTGCTAATCACCCTTCACTGTGGCTTTCGTTATATCATGCATACACAATTGTCTAATGAGATTTAAGAGCCGAGAGTCTGAGGCAGAAAGACTTGAGCTGATTGGGATCACTCACAGAGGAAGGAGGGGAAGGGGCAGAACATGAGGCAGAATGTGGGGGCCAGATCATTATTTAGCTGACTGTCGTGATGAGTAATGTCAAGCTCATCCCGCAGGCCATGGAGAGCTGTTGAAGGGTTTCTACAGGTGAGAGGTGGCCGACTGGTGACTCGTGGTCACTACGGTGGCAGGAGAGCAGATACGAGAGGCTGGGAAGCCATCATAACAGGGCCCTTCTAGGAGCACACTGTGAGATGAGACATGAAGAGACCACGAGGGAATAGTTCAAAAACTTTTGTGAGAAACAAAGTTTCTACTATTAGTTTATGAACAGTAGTTGAAATACCATCTTATCAAATACTATTAACAGCATGGTCTCAATAAACTAAAGCCTCTCTAGTCTTAAAGCAGTCAATCAAAATTTACGTATCGACATTTTTCTGCCGCACTTCAAACTCCGTTTGATCAAAACTGAAGTCATTATTTTTTCCTCTCCAACATAGTCCTCCTCCCTCATTCTCTAGGGAACTTCTCCTGAGCCTTCTCTTTATTATCCCCACTTTAAGATGGAACACAAAACAAAACAAAACAACAACACCACAGAGCCTTACAGAAGTTAAGTACATCATGGTCACACTTAGTAAATAAGACTAAAATCAAGGTCTGATTCCAAATATAATAGTTTTTCTACTGCCTAATTAAATTATACAATGAATCTGACCACCTTCTTTTCTAAACTTAATAATCGGTGCATTCGATAGAATCATATCCAGTAAAATATTCATCTTAAAGTTGCTTTCTTCAAAAGTTCATAGGAAAAAATACAAATATGTAAGTCATAGAGATTAAGTCTACTGACTTCATTTAAACAATAAATGTGAGGGCTAATTAGAATAAAAAGATTAATACAACAGATTGAGTTATATACAATTAAATTATCCTTTCCAATACTTTTCATTTGTTCTCATCTTAAAGCCACATCTTTATGCTCACACTACATGTAGTGAGCATCTTACAGGTATGAATATAGTGCAAATTTACAATCCTTTCATCCTGAGTACCATGATTTGTATCCTGAGTACACAGCAAAATCCTGCAAAGTAGTATTTCAGAACACTTATTAGTAACTAGGATGGATAAAGGTAAGGACAGAAAATTAACAGCAAAAAATCTGTATCACCCATTTGAGAGAGAAACAAAAGATGTGCTTTCATGTTCATAATAGCATAGAAAACAGAACAGAATGGCTAATCTGTTCAAGGTTTCCCTCCTGGATGAAGCTATCAAAGACAGAAAGTACCAGAAACTTGGGGAACAGCCTCTAGGAAAGGCAGAAAAGTTTTAGAGCAGAAAAAAGGACTTGGATATTTTCCTTAATGTCTTTTGAGGCCTGATCTAAAAACTCTTTTCAATTCCCTATCTGGAACCCAAGGATCACAAAGGAATTGAAACTTGCAATGAGTGGCTAAATATATTTTACATAAAAGGTAAGGTCAGGCTGTTGGTAGGCTCTTAAAATCCTAAAGAGAGGGAAGGGCAGAGCCACTTCTTCCCAAGTTCACAGTTAGCTGACTGTTACAGAGGAACAACAGAGGGCTTTGTGAGGCTGCAAGAAAAGAAATTCCAGAGAATTTCGGTGCGGGGTGGTTTCACAGATTTCTCTGGGGAAAAAGCTGGGAACATGGTCCTCTGAATGCACAGGAAAGAGAAAAACTCTTGGGATACACTAGGAATTAAAGCAAGACATTTTGAAACAATCCCCCGGGTTCTTTCCAACAACAGGAATTGGTTCATTGATATGGCCCATTATTGTGACCTAGTGTTCAGGGTTTGCAGGGCTTGTGGGAGCCTATGCAATGGCAGTAACAAGCTGTTCTTTACAAAGATGACAAGAGGATAGAGTTCAAAAGCAATGAGATACTAATAACATTAAATGTGTTTGAGGCGAACAGGTGGAGGCCAGGCAGTCACATTTACTGATATCCACAGTGAGGATAACAGGACATGAGGGTGGTAGGGACAAGTTGTTACTTCAAAGAGAAAACAGAGGTCCATCATACAGGAAATTCCTCAGCTCTCTACCCCCGACCTCCGCCTGCACATATATAAATTTATCTCCATTAGCCCCATCACTTCCTCCTCTCTGGTCCTAGAGATTGGTCCTTCTATCCAAAGCAAATCTTTTCCAACTAAGTTCTAGACTGTTCTTTCTGTTAACCTCCCTAGGGACCTTTCTCCATCCATAAACTTGTCCCCTGTACTTCTGACTTGTTCCTTTCTATTGATTGCTTCCTCCTTAGAATATAAGCAGGCTCAAGTTTCTCCCATCATGGAAAATATTTTAATTTTTTATTATTTATTTATTTTAGGGAGAGTGCAAGTGGGGAGGGACAAAGAAAGGGGAACAGAGGATCCAAAGTGGGTTCCACGCTGACAGGCTGACAGCAGCGAGCCTGATGTGGGGCTCAAATTCATGAACCTTGAGATCATGACCTGAGCTGAAGTCCAATGTGGGGCTCAAACTCATGAACCTCGAGATCATGACCTAAGCTGGAGTCACACGCTCAACTTACTGAGCCACCCAGGTTCCCCTCATTTATCTTTGATTATACAAGTAGCTCATAAATGCACGCATACATGCTTGTTAAAAATTTTTTAATTACCATGAAGTTGAGTCCCACTTGAACATAATTCCCTTCCCCATCCTCAAACGTTCACCTTAATTAATTACCGTTATCTCTTTTGCATGCACACTTCTGCTCTTTTTTTAACACATAGCATTGTTTTATGTCTTTTTCCCTTTTTAAAGAACTGGTTTCATACTATATGTATTTTGTTTGGGGTAATTTGTTCTGTTTACTCAGTAGGTCTTGTCACATCAGCCGATCCACCTCATTATTTTTTAACCTAAGTCTGTATAGCATGTCACAGTGTAAGTATGTGACTTAACCAGTCCTCTACAGATGAACAGCTGGATTCTTTCCAATTGCTTGCCATTGTAGACAATGCTGGGAGGGATGACAGCCTTTACCATTTCTCCGCAGTAGATGCTTTGAAGTGAAATTTCTGGATCACAGAGCAGTAGTTCTGACACTCACAATGATGTGCTCTAAAGTGACCATACCAATGTTTATGTTCATCTGTAATGAAAGAGTTCCTATTTTCCCAGACTCTCACTCTTGATATTACCAAATTTTTATTTTGCCAATTTAGGGAGGGGAAGAAGTCTCCTGTATCTCTAATTTTCATGTATCTGATTGCAATGTGATTAAGTATATTTTCATATGTTTACTGACCAATTATCTCCCCTCTTCAGGGAACTAACTGTGTTCATGTCCTTTGAATAATTTTGTAATAAATTATTTGTCTCTTTCTTAATTGGGAGGGGTTACTTCCATGTTATGGATAGCATGATATATATTATTGTATATTATTGCATTACTGTTATATTTGTATATCTTTTTCCAGATAGTAGCCTACCTTTTAATATTGTTTATGGTGGCTTATATTGCCCAAATGTTTGGGGTTTTTTTGGTCAAGTCAAATTTGTTTTCTGCATTTCATGTCATTGAGCGGGCCTTCTATTTTCCAACATCATAGAAATGTTTCCTCCATTTCCTGATATTTATTGCTTTATTTTTTTAACTAGTTATTCAATTTACCTTATGTTTATTTTTTGTTCAGGGCATGAGTTAGAACCTAACTTTGTTTTTGCTAAGTTAATAGCTAGTTTCCCCAGTATCAGTTCTTAAATGACCCATCGTTCCTCGACTCATTTAAAATGCTACCCTTATCATAAACTAAATTGTCATATATACATGAGACTGTTTCTGAAATATTCATTCTATCTTAATTTATCTGTCATCTTTGTGCTGATAACTATGCTCCTTTAATTATCACAGATTTATAATATGGTTTGATATCTGGTAGGACATCGTCTCATCTTTGTTCTTCTACAGAATGATCTTGGCTATTCCTGCACACTTTCTTTTCCTTGTGAATTTTAAAATCAGTTTTGTCAAGTTCCAATTGCCTCTAATTTATTTGACCAGAGAACTCATTTTTCAAAGATCAGTGTTCAAAAGAACACACTTCAGTGACACATTGGCTTAAGTTGTATGTGGCCCAATGATTTATTTTGTTTGGTCAGTATAGTGTTGACCTGTTCATGTTTTTAAAAACGTTTGACACCCATCTGAGAGCCAAAAGTAAATAATGAATGTGCAACAGGGTGTGTGCATGTGTGTGGTGGGGTATCTTTGCTTTCCCAAAGGGCAACAACGGGCTGGAGCCAAGTAGTGACGGCTCCTTTTATTTACTTAGGCCCTATGTCCAAGTTCTCCAGTTTCTGAACTTGGCCCATTTACTTATTTGTGTTCTCTGCCTAGACTCTAGACAGCTTTTGCCTCTGACAACCCTGCATTACAGTAATGCCTTCCTAAATAGTCTTGTGTCCCTCCAATTCATCCTTTCTCTATATTGCCATCAGAATGATTTTTCTGTAGCATATATAACTGGGCCACTGCTCTGATTTAAATTATTTGGCAAGATCCAGTTTTCTCTGTGGGTCGTATGAGGCTTGTCATCACCTGAAATATTTTTCACCTGTCATTTCCCATTATTTCTCCCTTTCTCTAGCCATTGTGGACCTGTCTACAGTTCCCAAAAGATTTCCCACTTGAATTTGAGTTCTTCTGTGTGGAAGGTCAAGTGAACCCACCAGCCATAAACTTCACCCTCTAACCCTCTGCCCCAACCAAATTTCTTCTTTCCTCACATGCATTTGCTTATATAACACCTACATCTCCAAGTCGCAGACGCAACTCCATTACTAGCTGCTCTGTATAGTTCTTCCTGACTGCTTCTCCACTGGCACTTTCACCTTCCCACCACCATCCCAAGGAAAGAACGGAGGTTCTTCTGTGTCCCTTCTCTACTCATTATACCTTCCGCTGAGTCAATGAAGTGACTGATTTTCTTGTCTGTTTGACCCATGACTCTGTGTTCTCCTTGCGGGCAGAAATCCTATCTTAATCAAGTCACTGTCTCCTAAGCCTAGGGCAGGGTAACTAGAAGTCTACAAACATTCAATAACACCTATGGAATGAAGGAAAAGACTGGAGAGAGGGTTGGTGGGAGGGAGAGTTTGATGAGTCAATCACTGCCTCTAACTAACCTTGGGGAGGTTAGAGCCACATATGTGTCTAATCACTATTTAAATTAGTAGCATTGTCACATGACTATCAGCTCGATCCCCAAGGAGAGGGTGGAATTAACCTTGTCCTCTATTCTAACAAATAGTGTGGACACAATCACATAATTATTTCTCTGGCAAACTCATTGTGCAATGCCACAAATTCTCTCTAAATTGAAAGTTCCTAAGGTTATTTGGCCTTGTAGCCAATATATTTTTAAATTTTTATGTCTAAAATAATAAAGGAATTTGATGGTAATAAATGATTAAATATACAAATATTTGCTTTGCCCACAGTTCTTAAGCAGTCTGTCAAGTTAAGACAACCTGTACACAAATAATTGGCACATTCTTCTCGCATATTAAAGGTCAATCAGCTACGCCAGCTTTGTCAGAAAACAAAAAAGTGATCTCAACAAGATGCCTAAACCCTATAATCACATTTATAGAACATTTTTAGTTGTATTCTTAGTTGTATTCATCTCATTTTGGCATTTTTAGCATCTGTCTAGAAGATTTGTGCATGTACACATAAGACACAAAATTCCATTAATACGACATTAAGGTTTCAAGTTTAAGCATACAGGAAACTGAAAAGTTATGGCCCTCATAACAACTTTAACTCACCCACCGTCTATATTCTACACGCATTAAGTTTAGATACTAAAAGGTTAAGCACTGAGCTGGAACACAAAAAGGACACATACATAATAAACAGTCCAAACTCTCATGTTGCTTAGGATGTCTACTTTTATTTTCAAAGAACTACACACTGATATGATCTATTTTCCATATACATAATGGATACACGCAGAGAGGAGTTGGAACTGAGCCGATTTCATTAAAATATTCAGGAGGTTTAAAGTTGAATATTCACACTGCATTAAAAACATCTCTACAGTGCATTTTAAAAATGCTATGCATTTTTAGTATATTTTTAGTTTAGAAAATTGAAACAAAAATATAAAGAGCACCTATCTACAAAGTAAGAGAAGTACACGATCTTATTAGGTATCTTGAAAATTCTGTAATGGTTGAAAGAGCAAAAAAATTATACGTGATGATCTTACCACACCTTTTTTATTCTATTTAGTATTTTGTTTCCCGCCCCCCCCCCCCACCCCGCCAAACTCTTTTTAAGCAGGACTTTTGGAAAGAATTCTGTCAGTTTGGAAATAAGCATCTACTGCTCTCGAAGAGCATAATTTGTTTCACAAATGAGAAAAAAAAATCGTATTTTGCTCTACTACTGCTTGACTCAGTATATTAAGTTCAGAGTTATACATTAAATAATTTCCCTATGAGCTGAGGCCAAGCACACGTATTTCCACCCAAGGGGAAAAGTTTAGAGTGAATGAAAATAAAACTCAATAATGAAGGTCTTCACACAGGGGCAGTCAGCCAAGCTAGAGCGTAAAAATCCAACATGGTGTGTGGCTCTCACTTGAATATATGAAACAGAACCACTAAATCATTTAAGAACTGCCGGCTTCCTTTTGGGTTGTAATGAATTACCAAAACTTTGGGCTAGCAGGACCAGTCTGGTTTGTCCTTCTGTTCTCAGGTAGGCCTACCTACCCCATCCTGGACAGAGGAGAAATGGAACTATATTTAGAGGCCACCAAGAGAATCCACAATTGCTCCTAATAACTCATTCTAGCATTAAATAGCTCTGTCAAGAAATCTTCCCAGTATCTCCAGTAAATCCTTTGTGCTGAAATCTAAACCGGAAAACCAGCCCCAATGTGACTTTAACATGTGGTCCCTTAAGCTGGAGGTTATATTGTACCATAAAGGCTCACACAATAGGACCAATTCTCTATGTATTTTACAGCAATTTCCCAACAGTTACTTAAGAATATCTGGGCCAAGAAAGTGTTACATATAGAAAATATATGTCCTATTTTGTTTCAGGATTTGGAATATCATCTCATTAATCTGGGTTTCCTTCTCCTTAAATGTGGCCACAAGTCTAAGGCCAGCAAAGCAGCTAATCACAGAAAAAGACCAGTTCTATACATTATTACTGCACTGGTCATTCAGCAAACTGGCTTTTTTTTTTTTTTTTTTGGCCACTTTTCATGGTTATTGATCAGCTCAACTATACAATGATCTGAGTCAATAAAGTTGTATTTTGGATGACTTAGCCTCAAAGAAATGGCTTAAACTTGGCTGTGCTGGAAACTGGCCAACTTAGCCATATCATATTTGCCCATAAGTTCATGTGCATGGCCATCAAAACTGACAATGAAAAATGTATTGAAGGCCTATTATCTATCCCTTCATTCATCCATTTTTTTGTGCATTCATTCCAGCAAACATTGATTATTTCCATTCTTCCACTGCAGTGTTCTATGTACAATATAATACAAGTAAGTAAAATTCTAAAACAGGCTTTAAAGTTTACTTATTTTGAGAGAGAGAGAGAGAGAGAGAGCGCATATGTGATCAAGGGCACAGAGAAAGGGAGAGAGAGAATTCGAAGGAGGTGCCACACTCCACACAGAGCCCAACGTGGGGCTCGATCTCACAACCATGAGATCACAACCTGAGCCGACATCAAGAGTCGGATGTTTAACCAACTGAACCACCCAGGTACTCCTAAAATGGGCTTTAAAGAGCCAAATTTTACTGAGCTAAGGAGCCCGAGTATTCAGTTTATTCTATTCAATTATATGAATGTCATCAGTCTAAACATACACAGCACTGTGCCCCTCATAAAAGAACTTTACAGCAATTTCAAAATACTAACAGTTAGCATGAGATAATAACATTATCAAAGTAGGTTAGTATGATCAGAAGCTTCCATTATCTTTTCAAATAAGTACAAAATTAAAATATAGTTTTTCTGGTCAGAGAGGACATTATGCATGATTCCATAATTACATCAAGTTTTCTAAGGCAAGTGATAATTCCCTTTTCATTCCCTGTAAATCCCATGAAGGCACCTTGTAGTGCCTCAAACATAAAGCTGGTGTTCACATATTTGTTTCTTGTACTGCTGCTCTGTCAGTGAGAGCTGCAAGATACAAAGTGGTCTTATATTCACTGCGACTATTAAACTATGAAAACAATCACCCCCAAATTGCTGATAAATACAGGAACCTACACATGGTGACTTTTGTTCACATTCCATCTGATAAGATACATCACAATCTGCCATTTCAAAAGCCATTCTTACACTACAATGATATATTGAAAGAAGATTTAATAACAATAGGATTGTTTTAAGTGGGAAGCCTCAATTCTTCAAGATTCACTTCCATCCTCTTTATAAAGCCTTTGGTGATTCTATTGCCATGCTAATCCCCTTGATTTGCATCTACTTTTTATTTATTTATTTATTTATTTATTTACTTATTTATTTAATTTCTCTGATTATAGAAACAGTATGTTTCTTGTCAAAAACATGGAAGAGAGTAGAAACTCAGGGTCCTCCATAACCATGTCCCACAAAGATAACCCAGGTTGACATATGTTGTGTATACCTCTAGATTTTTGACTATGTGTCAGTGTCAGGAATGTTTTCTTTCTTATTTTTTTCCTCTGCTAAGTCCAACCCCCAACCCGTTTCTGTGGGGAGGCCTTATTTTCCTCCCTTCCTAGAACCTAAAACATCTCACCTCACCTCCAGGAGAACTGGGAGCAAGTGAAAATTAAAGGACCAGGAAAGGAATTAGAGAGACACGCAGCAGGGGAAAGAATAAAAGAGAAGGGTACAAGAGGCAGCAGAGATGTGGAAACTAAGAAGAGTATCTTAACAGATAAAGTCCCCTCCCATGAAGAGGCTGATGAAGAGTCAGACAGACCCACGAGTCACTGACAGACTGATATCATCTGACCACCCCCCTCAATCCTTCACCATACAGACCAGGAGCCATCTTTGAAAAACACAAATCAGGCCAACCTCTTAGCAATCATTCACCATAGGAGTATTTTGATTTGTCAACCTAGTAACCCCAGTCATCCAAAGATAGTACAACTCCTTACCTTAATTGTGTTGGTGATTTTGCCACCCCAGGAAAGATTTAATAAATAAGAGCAGAGATAACAAAGTAAATCAAACCCACACTCTTTGTACTTTTTATGGAATATGTTTAAAGGTAATTTTCACATCACTGGGCTATTCTAGGTATGTTTATTTAAAGGGTTTGAAATACTTAGAGATTATGATTTCAATTTGACACATGCAATTGATTTCAGACTTGTGATATTAAATTGGAAGGTGTAAGAACATTTGATTTAATTTTGGAAACAGTGTGGAAATGTTTAACAGAGGTTGAGTTTCTACATGTATATGTTTGATCATTATTTTTTTTAAGCTGCTTATGTTCTTAGAATGATTTGCTTGTTAGGTTTGAAAGTCTGCCCCACTAGGCAGTTGAGCTACTTGAGAAATCAGAAAGATTAAATGTGTAAAAGAGGTTTAAAATGTTGAAGGAAACTGAGTTACCTAAAGTGGGATCAGAACTAATCGTTGAGAGAAATTTCAACTTTTAAACTTGAATTAACCAAATGTTAGTAAAATACAATATGAAAGAGCCTGTTCTTATTTTTATACAATAATGACTTGATTTAAAAATAGTCATAAGATTTGTAGGATGAAGTAGGTTTCTGAATGCACAGCTTTAATAAATTAAAAATTAATTTAAAACCCAATTAAATGTCAGAAGTCCCTTTTAAAAATTCCTCTTGGACAATAAAAGGCTCAAACTGAAAGTAAGCTCCAAGAAAGCAGGGATTTTCTCTGCCGTGTTTACCCCGGTGACCTCAGAGCCTAAACCAATGTCTGCAAATAGCGGGCAGTCAGAAATATTTGTCAAATGAATACATGCATGTAGGATTTGAGCTGGGAATCCATCTGCAGTTTCTTAAACCTCAACTTGGTATCACTCAGAAGATCCAATTAGAGCAACCAGTCATGCCGACACTGGTGGCAAAGCCTGTGTTCTAGGATATGCAGATGTAAGGAAATGCAAATGTTGGAACAAGATTGCCAAGGGACGCTGCGGGAAATAAGGACTCTGAGTATGGGACTGTAAGGATTTGTTCCCTGACCAATGACTGGAGATGGATGATGGGGAAACACAGAAGCAGGGAGCTGGGCTGTACACTGCAGAGTCAGAAATAAAGCTAACCAGCCTCGGGGTTCTCCCGGAAGGATGGCCCACAGGCGACTGACACCAAAGCGGAAATGTGGCCAGCTGCATGGCATTGGACACGTAGAAAAGGTCGTAATGAGTGCAACATAGTCAGTTTTAGATATGGCTGTGAGAAGCCCTAGGAAAAAGTACGCTGATGAGAGGAATTTATGAAATATAAAGATAGCACAAAGCAAGCTGCAGAGGGTTTTGAAGGGGACGGGGCTGAGACAGCAGAGTAGACCATCACCTCCAAGACCTGAACCAGGAAGGGAAGTAATGACAAGGAATGGTAAGTAAAAAGTTGGAGACAAAAGTCTGAAGAAGTAACTGCCTTTTATTTTCTTGTTTAAGTTGTGAGATTTGGCTTCTCTTAAGGATGCAGACTGAGGAGAACATTTTATAATGACTGCAAAAGAGGATGAGGGGGAGGCGAGGAAATTACATCAGATGAGGAAGCACAGTTTTACAAAAGAAATCTAAGTCAATTCAGTGAAAGCTGCTAGAAACTTCCACAAATGAGCCAGTAAAAATGTTGAAAGATTCATCCCTGGTACCTGGTATATACTAGGTACTACTTATTCTATGAGCTGAAGATACAGCAGTGACCAAGACAGACAGGTCCCCTGTCTGCATGGGGCTTACGTTCTAGAGGAAATGATTAGCATCAGAACTAACACCAATTTAAAAAGTAAAATAAGTGCTGTATACAATATAATTCCATGTGGTGAGATACAGACACATAATAAAGCAGAGGAAGGAGACAAAGAATGAAAGGATTTCTTAAGATTGTTGGGACAATGAGGAACAGATCAGAGAGTCCGGCTGGCATTTCGGGCAGTGGGAGACAGAAAGCTGAGAAAGGAGAGAGGATGCTGGGGATCCTGGAAATCATGGTCTCTGGAAATCTCACTCTGCCTCAGACAATGGCATGACAATTACCTCTAATTTCCCCCACTTGATGGCAGCCTTGATTCTGAGACTAAAAACTAAACGGCTTCTTTTTTACCCCCTTAGCATCTCAGATGGTCACATGTGGAAGGAACCGCCGTTACAGGTCCTCTCCAGGCATTCTTAAATAAATCTGGGTCCTCTGGACCCCAAATGCACCATGTTTTTCATGCCAGTCGACTTCACATAAAAGTATGTGAAACATGTTTGGCAGTGGGTTAGTTATATACAGAAGAAACGTGAGCTGGCTAGGAACAAGATCAATTACAAGCACAAGAAATCTAAAGGAAAAAAAATAGCTAAACCACATTTCTTTTCCTCTTCTCTAGCTTGAGTTGAAGTTGTGAGGGTAACTAATCAGAGAGACCTTTTTGCATTGCCTTTCAAAACCTGAATAAATCCTTTGTCCCCTGTGTGATTTATTTTAAGCTTAGAAAATTAGAAAAGCTAAGCATTCAACAGCATCTTAAATAACCAAAAGCAATTTCCTTTAAGTTGCGTCTTCAAATTTTGAGTGATCACTGGATGAGTTCAAACAATGACTCATCCAACAAAAGCATGTGATTCTGACAAACTAAACTATTTAGAACTTTTGCTCTAGAATGCAAAGGGCCCTCAGAAGTCTCTCCCTACTGAACACCATACCTTCCCACAGAGTGCAGAGACCCAGTAACTCTAGGATCCCTGAAAGTAAGTCATTCAGCCTCTGCTTGAATACTTCCTGCGATGAGAAGCTCAAAACCTCACAAAACATCCATTTCACTTTGGGTCAAATTTCATCGCTACACAAGCCTTCCATACCCAAAACTGCAGGGACACCTCTTGGAAACTCTCCCTAATCATCAGGTCCTCCAAATTAAAGTAATTATTCCTTAAATCTCTCAAATAAGAAACACAAATGTGGGGCGCCTGGGTGGCTCAGTCGGTTGAACATCCGACTTCGGCTCAGGTCATGATCTCTTGGCTCGTGAGTTTGAGACCTGCGTGGGGCTCTGTGCTGACAGCTCAGAGCCTGGAGCCTGCTTCAGATTCTGTGTCTCCCTCTCTCTTTGCCCTCCCTGCTCGCTCACTTGCGTGCGCACACTCTCTCTCTCTCTCTCTCTCTCAAAAATAAATAAACATTAAAAAAAAATTTCTTTTAAACACAGATGCAGTTCTAACCCTCTTCCACTACAGTCTTAGGTAATATTTAATATTGATCTCAATGTAGTAAAACAATTCTGCAAATACACATTAGTTAAGCCCCTTTTCAGTAATGAAAAATGGAATCTACTAAAAACCAAATTTGCTTGGAAAAATACCTAAAATTAAAAAAACACTGAAACATTTATTCCTAAGATTAAACATTTAGCACTTGGGACTGCACCATAAAAATCCTTATTTTAGTTAATGTCTACAAAGTAACTTGAATATTTACTTTTCAAAATAATTTATTTATTTTTACTTAACACCTGTACGTTTGATTTATGAAATAGAGGGGAAATATATTCTCTTAAAGCATTCGCTTAGATGTTACAAGAAGTTGCGAAAACAGACCTGGGGAAAAAAAAATAAATGAGAAAATCTAACAAAACAAACCGAGTTAAACCTTTCAAAGGTCACTTTTTAAATTACTTTACAAAGCGTCCATTATGTAAATAAAGCTCTGCCCCACAAGACAGGCTATGTATGCCCCCTTCCACCATTCTGATTGAGAGGAAAGGCTGAAATCACTCGGAGGGGCTCCTCTCTTTCCGAATTCTAACATTAAATACTCCTCCGTGAGCGTTTTGTGAAGCACCCCCGCACAGATTTATCCGAGACGTAGAGGCTCTCCACAGAAGTTAAAACTGACCTGCGTAATTCATCTCTGTGCCACATCGCGGAGGTGCTGAATCATTTCCTTTGCTTTAAAATATTTTCCACATCTCACACAGGTCCATTCTCAGTTTTCGTTTGAAAATGTTGCTGTTCATTCCTAGTCAGCTGCTTTTAAAACTTTAATTGTAGCAATAAACCCTCAGGGGTTTCTTCTGTGGCGTGACTTATCTCTGTCCTGCGGGGCACTCAGGCTCTGTGCCTCAAACAAGATGTTAGGAGGTACAGTCCCCAGGAACAGACTAGATGTGCTCAGAGGTGTGCCGGCCCCCTCCGGCCAAGCAGTGGGGAGCCTGCAGGGGCAGCTGGTGGTCAGGCCAGGCCAGGGCAGAGGTGGCAGGTGCCGGCTGAGCGGGCTCCTGGGCACCTGGGCCCGGACCCAGCACACTCAGACTTGTGCAAATATTGCCATTGATGGCAAACTACATGTTGTTTGCTTCTCTGCCCTTAAAAGTACCTTTCTGCCTAGCCCAGGCAGGAGTGAGGTGAAAAGCAGATGAGCCACTCTCCTGGAGACACTGAGAAGGGGTCCTTTAGTGGAAAAAGCAAGCCCCAGCCCCAGCTTAGGCAGGAAGAAAGTCCCACTCCGTGGCAACGCTCTGGGAAGTCCATGGGGCTCTGCCTCCCTCTTTTCATGACAGTGTGTGGTTGTTGCCCGCTTCCCTGCACCCAAGTCTGTATTTGTCAGCTCGGGCCACCGTAACAAAATACCACACACTGGTTGGCTTACACAACAAACATTTATTTCTCACAGTTCTGGAAGCTGAAAGTCCAGGATCAAGGTCTAACAGGGTTTGGTTTCAGGTGAAAGCTCTTTTCCTGGCTTGCAGATCTCTCTGCCTCTGCCCCATGTCCTCACATGGCCAAGAGAGAAAGATCTCCCTCTCCTCCTCTTCTGACAAGGCCAGAGTCCTATCACATTAGGGTCCCACTCTTATGACCTCCTTTAAGCTCACTTTCCTCCTACAAACCCTATCTCTAGATACAGTCACATGGCAGTTAAGGCTCAACAGATGAAGGAAGGGTACACAATTCAGTCCATCGCAGTAGACAAGAAATGGATTGAATGGAAATGAAGCAGCTCATAAAATCTCCAAAAATTTTGGAGTAGCAGACTGACAAACTAGGCAGAGAAGTAAATGGAAGCTACACATCCAGAAACATTCCCAAACTGCGCCCAAAACCATTTTGACGATGTTCCCACTGCTACCACCGGATGCCACAGCTGGGGTTATTGGCCTATGTGGCCTAGAAAACCAAATTCTGATGTCGTGTCTACTGTCACCACCATCAGCCACGGTGCTCACTTTTCCTGCCTCTGTCAGTCCCAGTTCAACATCCCAGATATCTGGTTAAGTAAGCCTAGGTCAGAAGCCAGCACCCTTGCTGAGAGGGATGCTGAAAAGGCAAGATGTGGTATTTTTTCTTTATCTGTAATACAACACAGGTCCTGCCTCCTACCAAGACTCAGATGATTCACAGTTCTCTAGACGTAAGGAAAAGGTTCAAATAACACTCCTCCAAATGGCAAAAACCCATGCAATTATTATTTCCTATTACAGATGGTAAGTTAATGGTTGGAGTATATACATAATTAAAACAAAAGTTTAGGGGCACCTGGGTGTCTTAGTCAGTTAAGCGTCCGACTTCGGCTCAGGTCATGATCTCATGGTCCGTGAGTTCCAGCCCCGTGTGGGGCTCTGTGCTGACAGCTCAGAGCCTGGAACCTGCTTCAGATTCTGTGTCTCCCAATCACTCTATCCCTCCCCCACCTGTGCTCTGTCTCTCTCTTCTCAAAAATAACTAAACGTTAAAAAAATTTTTTTTCAACAAAAGTTTAATGAAAAAACATTTTGATTATAGCCATGGACTCTAATATTGTCTCTCTCTTCTATTTTACATCTTTAAAAAATTCTGATCATACACAAGTAAATTGATTTTATAACTTACTAGATCAGGAATTGCCAGATGAAAAACACAGGAGTAAAATTACAGTCAGGAGAAATGAAAAACATTTAGGAAGTGACCCAATTATCAGTGAGAAAGGATAAAGGTGTCAGCTAGGACACTAGACGTGGGACTAAGACACCAGGAGCAGACATGACATGCTTCAAAGGGAAACACGGACAGGACCTCCTGCTTAATGAATGTTGATTGGGGTTACAGAGAAAAAAAAAAGAATAAAGATCAAATCTAAAATTTCTAGTCAGATAAAAACTTATCCCTTAATTAAATTAAGCTCTTTCACTGGAAATGTGGTTACATCATTAGTCTGCCTAACAAATTTTCAAAGACTAACAATAAAAGGTTAGCTGAAGTCTTAGACCAGGGAGGAAAGCCAGGGTGAAAAAGTCAACACAAGGGGCCAGGCCAAAAAACATAAAATTGATATCAGACATGTATAATGCACTGTCTTTCTAGGAAACAGGAAGTTTGGAGAAAAGAAAACTTGAGAAAAATTTTAACCAACGGGATAAATAGAATAAAAATAAAAAGTAAATAAAATATGAAATTAACTTAACATTTGCCAATAGTTTTAGTAATTCTTTATTGATTTAATATTCTGAAAATTTAGGAATATACCAAAATGAATTTATTCACAAAAGATTACAGAGAAAAGAAATGTGGAAATTAACCTATAAAATTTTTCCCACAAATCAATAATATAAACTCAACCAACATGCCTATGGCACAACAAGAACAACAAAAAAGCAAAGAGGTAGGTGTCATAAACTAGCAATCAGTGAGAAAGAGGTTGATCCTGAGCAAAATGCAGAAAGAGACTACCATATGGCTGGTTATTTGCTTCCCTGAATTTTTTCTCTACCAGGTATGAGCATCATGAAGGAAGGAGCTACGACTTGTTCTTTCATATGTCTGTGGTATACACAGTACACAGAATGGCACATAGGGTGTACTTCAGAGATATTGGTGGAAATAAATTAGACTGAGCTGAACTGAGCAAGCTCATTAGGAACAAACCTTGTGAGCCAAGTTCAAATGTAAGCTGAACTGAGTAACAGAGTTGGACATATCTGTAAGTAATTTCAAAGAGATGTGTTTAATATCCACTGACACACAGACCTCTAGTGGTGTATCCCTGGGCTATATGCATGGATTGTTCCAGTTTTAATATTTTTACCAAATACAGAAAATCAAGATGGTACGTACATGAAACACACTAATGACTTGGGTCTGAGCAGTAAAGCTAACATACTAGATAACAGAGTCAGGATTAAAAAAAAAAAAAAAAAAAAAAAAAGCTAAAAAGAGGGACCACACTTAATGACAATAACTATAAAAACAACAGAGATCAATAGAAGTCCTGCAGTTCAATAATAACAACAAACAAACCCCTGGTATTAGTACAGGACAGGGAAATGTAAAAGGACTAAGACCTCCAATTCTGCCATTCTGGCTATCCAGAGTGCTTGAAATCGCTCCTTCTAAAACCTACTTAGAAATTCTGGACAAAATATAATACAAACCCTTTTAAAAGCACAGCTAAATTTGCAAAAAAGAAAAAAAAAAAAGTAAGGAAAATATCCCCAGGGACCAAAAACAAAAAAGTAAATGAAAAACAAAATGAAAGTACATGAGCTGGGGTGACCCCAGGAGTGTGGGGGTAGGAAAAGAATGCTGGTATCGGTAACCAGGGTTTAGGCAAACACTAGGAAGTGGGTATTTGGAAATGAGATTCCTTATAAACCTGGGCCCATCACTAAAATAACAAACAAGAAAAAAAATTCATATTCACCTAACAGAATAGGAAATGGTAAGGAAACTTGTCTATCTCTGCCTGAACTATGAGTAGGAAGAGAAAAGTCTTCCTTCAACATTTGTAATCACTGACCTATTCATGTACATAAAAGAGGTATAATTTACACTACCCAACTGGTCTGTAAATCTCAATTCCTGAAACTAACACAAAAAGTGGTTTGAAACTGATGATAGCCCCGGGGCAGCAGGAAGGGGCAAAAATAAATCTAACCTAGAGTGACATGCCTTTCATACTGTAGTACAGGATTCCAATGGACAAAACTCCACTGAATATGAGCTCACAATCCAAAACAACAAAGCCCACAAGAATACAATCTGCCAGGAAAGAGTCAGTGGATGTACCAAAAGGCAGGTCCCCACCTACAAGAGCTTTAGACATACAGACTATGCAATAAATGTGTTCAAACTACTAAATACTTAAGTAATAAAAAATATTAAAATAGCAAGACACTATGAAAAGCAAGAACAGATAGGAAAAGATGACTGTGTAGTACTTCTAAAAATGAAGATATAATCATTGAAATTTTAAAAACTCAGTGGAAGGGTTAAACAGGTTCCACATGGGTGAAGAGAGACTCAGTGAACTAGAAGAGGTATCTGAGGAAATTATCCAACATGCAACAAAGAACAAATGCAAGAAAATTTATATTTTTTGAAGTTTAAGAAATCACACTAAACATAAAGGAAAAGGTATGTGTAACATGAGTTACAGAAATACACACTGAAGAGAATGGAGGAGTGAAACTATTTAAAGGAAGAATAGCTGAGAACTTCCCAAAATTGATGACAGGTTGTGAATCTTCAGATTTCAGAAGCACAAGTCCTAAGTAAGATAAATAAAAATAAATCCACATGGAGGGACACCATTATGAAACCACAGAACATATATACAAAGAAAAGCTCTCAAAAACAATGCAAGAAAAGACATTTCCTGAAAAAGATCAGTTAGACTAAGACAGACTTCTGAAAAGCAAAAGTTAAAAAGTGATGGAATGATTATTTTCAAAATACTGAGAAACAGAGCTGTTGACCAAAAATTCCACACTCAGCTACTACACAAATCAAATGAAATTAACACTGAAAGTGGGAACCATTCATAGACCCTTGTGAAAGAATTACCAAATGATGCACTTCAGGAAAAAGGAAATTCATACCAGAAAGAAGTGAAAGAAAACAACACCCAGCAAAGAAACTGGGAAAATATGGGGAAATTCTGAATTTTTTTTTTATAAATAACATTAATGAGGACTAATTTGAATCATATAAAAACAAGGTAGAATTAAAACATTTAACAATGAGAAGATAAAATGGAGGGGAGATATGATTAAAGTTAATCATGCAGATCAGGAGATGAGAAATATTAATTATAGACTTTATGAAGTATGCTTATAAACTTTTATTGATAACTACTAAAAGAAAAGAAAGACAATATAAAATTTCCAGATAAGAAGTAGAGAATGAGTAAGGACAAGTTGAGTAGCAAAAGAGAAGTCAGAAAAAGAGGAGGACAGGTGTGCCTGGGTGGCTTCGTTGTTAAGCGTCCGACTTCGGCTCAGGTCATGATCTCACGGTCCATGGGTTCAAGCCCCGCATCGGGCTCTGTGCTGACAGCTCAGGGCCTGGAGCCTGTTTCTGATTCTGTGTCTCCCTCTCTCTCTGCTCCACCCCCCCCAACTCATGCTCTGTCTCTCTCTCTGCTTCAAAAATAAATTAAAAAATTAAAAAAAATTTTTAATTAAAAAAAGAAAAAGAGGAGGACAAAGAAAAAGGCACAGAAAAAAAACAAGATAAATAGAATGCCAATATGACAGACACAACTGCAAATATCAGTAATCACTAAATTGACTACAACTTGGATGACAAAGTAAAAACCATCCATATGTCATTTATTAAGGAACATAACCGAGATATAAGAACATAGAAAATTTGAAAGTAAAAAGGTGAAAAATATATTTTTATATATCCCACTTAGTGTAAATATTCACACATTTTGTTGTTTTGTTGTTATTATATCAATGTGCTTGATTATGCCGGCCCAGATCCTTTGGTGCTGTTATATAATATTCTGTACATGTACTGTGGGCTTTTAATATGGGCCCAGATGAGTTGTTTTTTTTTTTTTTTTTTTTCAAATAGGCTTTAGGATATAAAGAATTGTTAGAGATAAAATAAATCACTACATAGGATCAAAGGAAAGCTTCTCAGGAAAATGAAGCAATTCTAAACAAATAACATAATCTCCAAACATATAAGGCACAAATTGACAGAATTACAAGTAGAAATACACACATCTGGAAGTTTTTACACACTTCCCTTGGTTCTTGATAGATCAAAAAGAAAAAAAAAATCATACAGATATAGCAAACTTGGACCACAATGTCAACAAGCTTGAATCAAAGGGCAAATATGGACTCCAGTATGGAAGTTAATTAGCTTTTAAGACTTTAAACAATCTAAAATTGATCGTTGGAATTGTGCATCAGGTGGAGAGTCGGGTCAAACGACCTCGAAGATCCCAACTAACTCTGGGATTGTTTAGTCTAGTTTCAATAAATATTTCATTCAAAGATTTAAAATCGAGGCTTTTTGTTTCTTTTTTTTCAGAAGTGGGTAAAGCTCTAGGATGAGTTATAGCTTGAGGTATAAACCTCAACATTCCCACTGTTTTCCACTTTGAGTTTGGTGTGGGGTGGGGATCACCAAGCTAAACCCAAAGAAAACTTCAGGGGTGTAGTCCAAAGGGAACCAAATCAAACAAACCAACAATTCTGCACAAATTCCCATGAGCCAAACCACCAAATTTCACTCAGCAACAAAGACCTATATTAGACCCTCCTCATCAACCGAAGCCAAATTTTCCTAAACCTCAGACATGTCAAGGCACGGTTCATTTTGAAAGATGAGCAAAAAACTACATTTCAAAAGAATTAACTTGAAACTATTCAAGTTTCTGTAACATTTTGGAGTCT
Source organism: Neofelis nebulosa (assembly GCF_028018385.1). Taxonomy (NCBI): domain Eukaryota; kingdom Metazoa; phylum Chordata; class Mammalia; order Carnivora; family Felidae; genus Neofelis; species Neofelis nebulosa. The sequence continues at coordinate 41,545,413 of NC_080787.1, forward strand.
TTATAATACATCATTTTGGAGTTTTTACAATGGAATAAAATTAGAAGAAATAAATCATACAAGGCCCCAGTCCCCTCTGCCAGGCAGCAATATTTCCTCTCAGGCATTCACCATGGGGAAACAAAAAAAGAATTTGCGTATTGCTGTTCAACAAACAAATGACAGCAGCATTCTAGAAGGAAAAATAAATAACAAAGCACATGTTGAAATAATATAATGGGCTAAATTTACAACTAACATCTTTGTAACGACAGACTTGGCCCAAACATCAGTCTGTATATACAATTATAGTTCTACTGTTATAAAAACAGATAAGGACAAAAGGGAGCCATCATTTAATTGGTTCATACTGTACCTACTTGTGTGGAAAATAGTGCTGTGTGCTGATGTATGAATTTACATTTACAAATTTATGATATCTCAGTGTCCCTTTTTAGAAAGTCCAATTAGTTTGTTTACCTTATATCATTTTTAAGGGAAGCATTAGGGAGGTATTATCTTCACTGATGTTTACCTTACCACCAAGGGGTGGGGGGCAGAGAGGGCAATGGTGGGAAGAAGGCAAGGAGGATGGAAGAAAAGTTAACAGAAGAATCATCTATCTCATGAGCTTCTAGATCCTTTCTACATCTTAAATGCCTTCAGGCTTTTATACACATTGTGTCATCTCTCTGGAATACCATCCAGAATGCCCACGTTTGTGAATTTGAGATTAGTTTTACAATCATTCTATAGGTATCATGTGGCAGGGTTTCTTCTCCTACGTGAAAGCTATTAATAACATAATAGTATATTTTACGAAGTTCTGGCATCTCAAATAAAGCAAACATAGTTGGTTTTAATTCTCCAAGGAAACCATTAGTTCTTTGGGAGCACACATAGCATATGAATATTTGTCCGTTTCCCCACTGTACGGGTGACAATGCTTTCAGTGAGTATGCACTGACTGGTTTAGTAGACTGGCCTTCAAAAAACTTAGAGTTTAATAAGATAAATAACTGGGGATAAAAGATGAATAAGATAACACCAACAGAAGATCCATAGAAGCATACGTAAAACCGTAGAAAGGAAATGGTCAGGTATTATTTAGTGGGCAGATTGTGGTTCTTGGTAGGGGAAGACCAGATGGGCTTACCAAAGAAGACATTACTCTAAAAACTAAAAGACGGAGAATGCAATAAACCAGGCTGGGGACAAGCAAACGTCCCAGCCTGCTTGATACCTTGACAAAGTCTAGAAATAATTGCCCATTAGGCAAGCAGCTTTGTTAACAAGAGCAGGGTAAGAAGAGACGGCCGATATAAGTAACGGGCTGAGGTAACTATAGAAATAGACACTGCCAATCCATAAACATGTATTTAAAGCCATTTCTTGCCGGCACCATTCCATCAGGTAAGGTGAGGAAGACAGGGGACACTATAGGTGAGGAATGCGCAAATGAGTAAAACACAGCCCTTGTCCTTCATATTTCCGTTCGCTGTACAGGACACAGACAGATAAACACAATTACAACATGAGAAGTGCCATGTATCAAGTATCACAGGTGCAAGCAAAGGGTATATATACTGCTGTCTGAGAGAGCAAGAAAAAGCTCTTAATAAATGACTTTAAAAAGTAACTCAAGACGTTTTCAAATAACATAACATTTATATGGCTCATAACATTTGAGCATTGAAACAAAAATCTGATCATCTGATTTGAACACAATTACCGTAACAACGGAAGAAAGATCTTCATAATGTAACTAAGCTGTTGCCATATTTCAGACGGCTATGCAATTAAAAACAAAAACAAGGGGCGCCTGGGTGGCGCAGTCGGTTAAGCGTCCGACTTCAGCCAGGTCACGATCTCGCGGTCCGTGAGTTCGAGCCCCGCGTCAGGCTCTGGGCTGATGGCTCGGAGCCTGGAGCCCGTTTCCGATTCTGTGTCTCCCTCTCTCTCTGCCCCTCCCCCGTTCATGCTCTGTCTCTCTCTGTCACAAAAATAAAAAAAATTAAAAAAAATTAAAAAGTTGAAAAAAAAAACAAAAACAAAAAAAGAAACCTTCACTGCTCTGTTTACAACAAACTGTCAACACTAAATACTTCATCCTAGGAACCGTGTTCTGTTTTGTCTTGTTTCATTTCCTGGCCCTTGTTCACGTATCTTCTCACATGTAAAAACAGCCCCTGATGATGCACCTTTTCACGCTACAAAAAGTAGGAGAGGACACGGTTTAGCCAAAACTTTAAAAAGGTGAGTCTAGAATCTTTCCATCCCCAAAGAGTAATTGTCTTTTCATTTTTCTCCCTTCCTCAACTACCCCTTCTTCTCCCAGCACCTGAATCACCCAGCAAGAAATACACAAAACACCCAAAGCCAATGTTCCATGTAGAATATCAGAGAGCCTGGGCAAGGCAGGCAGGAGATTTGCTACACCTCACTCCCTCCCTTCCTTTCCCAGTTCTGCAGAGAAATGGACAATCAGCTGTTTCATCCCCAGTTCCGTAGACTGGAAATGCAATTTATGGCTCTGTGACAAAGTCCACTGTAGCAAAGCCAATAGCATGCCCCATGGAATTCACTATAATGGGATTTTAACTGTATTGGCATTATGTATAAATTCAAGGAAAACTACATCCCGGGGAACAGTGAATATCGCAAAAGCTACAATTTAGAAGTATGGAGTTAAGAAAATTCACTCCTCTTTTCTTTCAAAGGGAAAAAAATATGTTCACAGAGGTGAATTAATGAAGCTCTGTCAATTCTCTCATTCCACAGCCATTTATGAATGCCTACTACATACCTGACACTGCCTGAGGCACAGGGAATGCAGCAACGAACAAAAGAGAAAGGGGCCCTGTTCTCATGGAGCTTCCGTTCCAGTTGAGGGGAGACCGACAGTAAGTAAAACAAAAAAGCTAAGAAAGTGTCAGCACTATGAAGAGAATGAAAATAAGGCGACACACTAGAAAGGAATTAGATACAGAACTTTAGGTTGGGAGGCCTCTCAGAGGAGGTAACATTTAAGCTGAGATCCGTGTGACAAGGAGGAAGAACACTGAGGCATGAGATAATGGGTCCGAAGGCAAGAATGACATTGACTTATCCCAGGGACAGAAAGAAGGCCACTGTGGTTGAAGCAAGGAGAAGGAAGTAGATCTGAGGGAGCCAGCACAGGCCAATTAAGGAGGGTTTTATAAGCAATGTAAGGGAACTGGGTTTTGTCCAAAGTTCAATGAAGAGCCTTTGTAGTACTGTAAACAGGGAACTGGCTGGACCTGATCCACATCTTTAAAAGTCCATTTTGGCTACCGAGTGGTGAATGGACTATGAGTGAGCAAGAGTGCAAAGAATCGGAGAGCTGCTGCAACAGTGCTTAGGGCAGCGTCTGTGAAGACGAAGAAAAACGACTGATCTGGGAGATATTCTCAAGGTCAGTGGCTGGGGCCTGATGATGGGACATGAGGAAAAGAAACCATTGGGAATGACTGGAGCCATTTACTGAAACAAGAGCAGCGGAAGGAGGATGGATCTGGATGAGGATCAAGACTTCCCTAAAACATGGTACCTTTCAGATGACCACTAAATATTCAAGTGGAGATGTCAAGAACATGATTAGATATAAAAGTCTGGAGTTCTGAGGAAAGATCAGAGCTAGAGATACAGATTTAATAGTCAGAAATATAAAGACTATATTCAAAGCCATGGAATCGAATGAGATTCTAAAGGAATCAAGAGAAGAACTGGTCCAAAGATGGAGCCCATCAGTGTTAAGGGCTGGCAGAGAAAAGGAGGTGAAGAAGATAAGGAACTGCCAAGTGGGTGAGGGAGCAGGATAGTATGTGAGTCCATTTGGGCCCTCTGGGAAGGTGATACCAAGGTGAGATTAGACATACAAGAGAAATATAAAGGAGGAGGGGCAGGAGTAGATGAAGAGAGTTTCAGACCTTATGTAGGTTTGACATCTATGAACAGGAGAGGGATGGGAGAATTGCAGAGGAAGTGCTTCAGACCACAGCTCGGTTTTAAGAGAGATTTGGCCTGGCCAGTGGGGACTTTCTGATCGAATGTATCTACTGGAGGAATTTCACATAGCAAAAGAATGTTCCAGTTCCAGTTCTAGTACCCCCGTCATGCTCAGTTATTCTCTGGGAGCATTCCAAGGAAGTCTGGACTGTGTTTCCACTGTGTTGGATCTAAGAGTATGATAGCTGAAGGCTTCAAGTCAGCTATAACCCTGTAGAAGATTCTCATGAAGGAAGACCTAAATGATATGCCTCCACAGCCACCACAGTGTGACGTTAGGTAAACCAACAGTAAAAGAGTGTTTCAAAGAGCAGGAAGAAGTTAGCCCTGTCAAATGCTGCTTAAAGATCAAATAACACACGGATGGGCATATGGTCATTGTTTATGACAACATGGAGGTCACTAATGACCTTGACCAGAGTAGTCTCAGAAGGGCAGAGAAGACAGAAGCCCATCTGCAGAGGGTCAGAGAATGAACAGAAAGTGAAGGAGTATAAACAAGAGGACAGATAACTCTTTTCAGGTAGTTATGCTGAGAAAAAAGAGCAGAGAAATGAGAAAAGGCTAGAAGGGATATGGGTAAGTGAGGGCATTGTTTTATTTTAAGATAGAAGATACTAGAAAATACTGAGGAGAATGATCCCACAGATTTGAAAAATCAACGATGCTGCACAAAAAAGAAAGCTGTGAGTACAATATGCTGGAGAAGACAAGAGAAGAAGACCTCAGGAAACCAATGGAGGGCTGACCGACCTCTGGCAGGGAGAGGGGAGCTCTGTCTACCATAACAGGAAGGAGGTCACAGAGTTGGCTACAGATGCTGGTAGATATGGTGGTAGGAGGATAGTGCGTGTCTCATTGGGTCTATTTACTCAGTGAAGTATGAAGAAGCTGAGAGAAGGAAGAGGGAAAGGAATATAGGAAGCTTGAGAAGAATTAAACTGGAAAGCGGTCATCTCTGAGAGTGAGAAAGCTAACGTACCAGGAAAGTGTAGTAGGACTCTCAGGTACACCAAGTGCCTACTTGAGGTGTGTGGCATGAGTTTATGGTAAGACCAACCACTGCAATGTTTTTCTCTAGCAGTGTCAGAGGCCTAAGCATAGGCATGGCGTAGGTGGATGGTTTAGGTTCAACAAGAGAAGGGGTTTTGCTGAGTACATGGCAGAGAAAGAGGTGGAAAGATAAGTGCGTTTCTTGGCCATGGACCCCACCCTACATGGGGCTCAGCAGTTGTAAACAGGTAAAACTGATGGCAGGTATACTGGTTGAATGGCTATAGCTCTTTCAACCTTCCAGACCCTTAGAAAAACTTCTACTCCTTTTCTTCTCCTCCATTTCGGCAATCTCCATACTTACTCTTCCTTTGTTGCTAAGTGAACTCAGAGATAACAAAATGTAATGCAAAAATCTGCTGTATAAGTGCTTGTTTTAATTGATTTTAATGACTATTTTTTTTTGGAAATTTTGTTATTTTAGAACGAGGGTTGGGTTCTAAAACATCACTGAATTTAAATACCCCTCATTTGGATGGCAGACAAAAGAGCCCTTCAATGAAAATAAACAAATTAGCTCAACATGACATTTTCTTTTTTTTTTTTTTTAATTTTTTTTTTAATGTTTATTTATTTTTGAGACAGAGAGAGACAGAGCATGAATGGGGAACGGTCAGAGAGAGAGGGAGACACAGAATCTGAAGCAGGCTCCAGGCTCTGAGCTGTCAGCACAGAGCCCGACGCGGGGCTCGAACCCACGGACCGTGAGATCATGACCTGAGCCGAAGTCGGACGCTTAACCGACTGAGCCACCCAGGCGCCCCGACATTTTCTTCTTAAGCCTTTGCCAGGACAATGGAGTAAATCATATTTGGTAAGATGTTTAGCTTAACAGCTCTGTCTAGATCTCAAACGTACGTAAAATGGTAATTTTTTTAAAGAAAAGATACCACCACATTGATCTTTTCCTGGCAATTTGCCCCCAAAAGTAGGTGCAACCAGAATTTCCCTATTTGAGCAAATCTTTGAAAATGCACTGAAGATATACCCTCTTCAGGGCGCCTGGGTGGCTTGGTCGGTAAAGCATCCGACTTTGGCTCAGGTCATGATCTCATGGCTTCTGAGTTCAAGCCCCGTATCGGGCTCTGTGCTGACAGCTCAGAGCCTGCTTCCAATTCTGTGTCCCTCTCTCGCTCTGCCCCTCCCCTGCTCGTGCTCTGTCTCTGTCTCTCAATCTCAAGAATAAATGAAACATTTTTAAAAATTAAAAAAAGAAAAAGATACACCCTCTTCACACAAAAACATTTGACCAAAAAGATGCTACCTACACCAGTCACGTGGCCAATCTGAAATTTTTCAATAAGCAGCTCTCTCTCACAGTCTTAAAGCCACAGTTTGTTTCAGAATAGATACAACACCAAGGTAAGCAGTTGGAGAGAATATAAATGATTGCTTGTGCTCACAGATTTGAATTTCTGATCAAATTCCCTAGTTTGGCAGTTGAAGCCCGCGGTAATTAATGGGGTTCCAGGCAACAAGAAGAGAAAACTGCCAAGAAACTCTGGCCTTCTCTCATGACCCAACCGCCCACGTTAGAAAAAATGACTGGGAAGCAAATTTGTCAAGAACAGGACCTTCACTACAGAATAACCACCCAAAACCCGAACTATAAACAGCCACTCATTCAAAAGCACTATTTTTAACAAGAGCACCTGAATCACAAATTGTGTGTTTTTCTTCTTTGACTCCTAAAAACCAAATGCATTTTTCAAGTTTGCATATACCTGAGACCAGCTTAATTACAGGCTATCGTCCTGTGAAGTTTCAATGATCCAAGAATCCCAAAGAGACTGTAAGAGAGCTGTTTCTTTATTCTCACTATTTTAGCATGAAGAAATGAGTCTACACTTTGGGAAGCTGCTGTGTTGGAAAAAACGTGAACTGCCAAATAAGTCAATCCAGAAGCAGCATAGTGTAGCAACTGAGGGTACCTAAGAGTCCAGAATCAACACACTGCAGCTGCACTCAATAGCAGCTCCACAACACAAGGCCAAGAGGATGGAAAATGTGACAGGTTACACCACAGAAGAGGCTGGAGGACAATGAACAATGAATAATGGGTGGTGACTGCAGGGGGCAGGGCAGAAGAAGACACATCCCCAGCACAAAGCAGACAATAAAACGATGACCATGTCAGCTCTGGGAACGAACTGACAGGACCAAAATTATGTAAAAACTAGGTCACTGTGAGAAATGAATACTAACTCCTAATGTCAGGCTCTTAAGAAGAAAAGAAGCTAAATGTGAGCCTTTGATGAGTTCCTATTTTAAAGAGACAACTTAGTTGTGGGCAAAGAATTTTTTTCTAATAGGGCTGAGGATAATAAGTAAAATTTGAACTTCTTATTTCTTAACATCAAAGGATATCATTCTTCCAATCTTTCCTGGGTAACTGAAAAAAAAAAAATCACTATCTTTTGAAGTAGTCAGATAAAAGTTCCAGGTGGGGAGAGAGCACTGGCAGTAATTTGATCAATCTATATGTGTCAACAACATGAGTTAATGTTAATATATTTTGTGATTATGAATACTTCCAAAACTGATGAAATCACATATTGCTCATACGTGGGTATAGCGTGGTGGTTAAGATCGTGTAGCCTGGGGCCAAGCTTTAATCCTGGCTCTATCACATATTAGCCATCTTTGCAGGTCACTGAGTGTTTCTGTGTTTCACTTTCTCTTCCTCTAGAATAAGGATACCATTTGTGATTACTTAATTGTATACATGAAGGGATTAAAATAATTAGTCCATGTAAGTGAGGATCCCAACAGGAGATAGATGGTACACTCCATTCACTGAGGGCCTGTTTAAAGAGATGTGGGGCACAAGAAAGAGTTGCTGAAACGTGGGACTTGTAGTAAAGTATCTGACATCACCTCCGGGCTTTCAAGTACAAAGGAAAAGAAAGATTCTGCAACCCAGAAGGAAAGAGAGTTACAGAGAGTAGGCTGCCTTGAGAAGTAATTGATCTTCTTCAGTCTAAAGAAAACAGCCAACCCAAGGTGAGCTTGCAGGGAGGAAAGTACTGGGGGGAATGTCTGACCTCTCTGTCCCTTCCCCTCTGATCTCTTGCTGGGCCTTTCCATTGGCTGACACCACACAGAAGCTGGAGGGCAGGAAGCAGGTTGATGAGCCCACCACACAGGCCCCACGATGGGGCGAGACCAGGTGAGAAAGGGAAGACAGGAGATCTGGGAGAGGAAAAGAAGAAATCTAGCTCAAGCACTCCTACGTACTAAAACTATCTGATGATTTGAGGCTTCTTTGCTTCTACGAGTCACATTAACTGTAATTTATTATATCATACCAATCAGTACCAATCCTAAGATTAATTCCAGCTAGACTGCAGCTCAAGATTCCTATCACCTTATTTTCATTTTGATATAGACCAGAGACCAGAAACTCATTATTTACTCAACTTATTATGACCCAGGAGAACAGAATGAGAAAAGAAATATCACAGGAACTAGTTGTAGGCTTTCTCAGATTGCGCCCACAGGAAGCTGCGACAGTATCTCATGACCAAGCCAAACCCACGTTTGAGATATATTCTCCAGAGCTTTGGGCTTCTCCAACAGAGCAAATGGAGTCATGAGAAAGCAAACGACTGTATAATTGGGCTTTTTATTTATCATGAATAAAGACTATCTAATTCTGAAATATATTCCCTGCAGGAAATGCTTGGAAATAGCAACCTGACACACACTTTCTTATCACTGAGAAATATACTATAAACAAGCTATAAAAATACTGAAATTATGAAAAAGTTTATTTTTAAGTGCAAAATGTAAGAATTAAATATCAGGTCACGAAATGCTGCTGTCACATAGTTTAATAATAATACACATTTCCATATACTTTTGGTCACAAAGCCAAACATAAGGTGCCAACACCATAAGGTGTTAACAAATCACATTTTTATTATCTAATTAATTCCAACCACAGGACAGCATACATCATTTAGCAAATGGGGAAAGGTCAAAACATATCTTTGTATTTATACAATTAGAATATTATTAAATTTTTATTAGGTACTTTATAAGGTAACATTTACTAATACACTGATATAAACTAAGATAATACTTCCTTTTAATCTATATGCCAAATGATTACACAAAAGCATCTCTAAGGGGGGTTTCAGTGCTATATTATGGTGAAAGAGAAGTGAATCTAAACAGGTGGTAAACACTGATATAAGGTACTGATACAACCAAGACTAGGGAAATAGGCAGAAGGCAGTTCTGGAAAGTCTTACATGGGAGGCCTCGAATAACGGGGTTAAACTTCAATCTGTAGACAACAGCAAGTCACTGAAGGTTTTCAGCTCTGATTGTTTGGACCGTGAACCCAAACTGCAGAATGACCAGGGGAAGGGAGGAGTTAGGGCTGGACGCCAGCTGGAGGAGCAGGCGGGCAGGCCTAAACTGCAGCCAGCGTGGTGAGTGGACAGACAAGGGCAACCAGAAAGAGAGAGTGAGTGAGGCACAGGGAAAGCCAGGAAGAAGGGAGGGAAAAACGGACTGTAAAGGAAGAATGGACAGGACTGACTGACTGAATACGGAGGACAAGGGTAAAGGTGGCTCGAGATGACCTCAAGATGTCAAGCATGAACAATGCCATGCCATTTGGGAGAGAGATCAGGAGGAAGGGCCGGTGGGGGATGACTGCATTAAGGTGATAAGCCAACAAAGGGAGAAGAGAAGGCCATCCCGATGGAAAAGGCCATAAGCAGGAGAAGACGCAGGGACAGAAGGCCATCTGCATAGTTTAATCCATAGACGGAGACGTGAACTTCAGCGAAGAAAATATACAGACAGTATCACAGCGATAAGGGCTGGAAGTAGGATTTCCAGTTAAAATAGAGGACACCCCATTAAATTTGAATTTAGATAAGTACAAATAATTTTTTTAGTATAAGTATGACCCATGCCACATTTGGGACATACATGAAAACTTTATTCGTTACTTATCTGAAATTCAAATTTAACTGGGCACCTTGTATTTTCATTTGCTAAATCCAGCAATGCTAGTTGGATGTGAATTAGGAGACAAGCTTCTGCGAGAGGCAGACTGAACTAGAGACAAAGGCCTGTGTGGTAAATTTAGTTAAGAGAAACCCAAACTTAAAACTAAGGAAAATGAGACTTTCTATGCTTGATTTTTTTTTAAACCACCTAATTTCCCCAAAGTAGCCATTGCCATCCTTTTCATAACATGATGGCGGTAAGGAGACACGCGGCATTTTGGTTTAATGTAAGGTCACTGGACTAGGCCACTCAGAATCATGCTCTAGAAGAATTTTATTGAGGAAGTTTCACACTTTCTTTCTTGTCTGTCCTTCTAATCTCAGAGAGGTTGAAAACATCAGGTAAATTGCCACACAACTTTTGCAATATAAAATTATGATATACAACTCATCACCGTGAGGCTTTAACCACATTTGAGCATGTTTACGGTTCAAATAAAACATGTTATGTGGTTTTATATGTCTAACAAAGAAGACTGATGGTTATATTACTGAGATATTTCTGAACCTCTGTTCATTATTTTGTCAAGTAATCTCTAAGGGGAAATATTTTTACCATACCCACACTTTAATAAATTTACTTGAGGCTACTTAATATACAACCCTATTGTGTTCTTACTGTTCCTTAAAGGATTTTCAGTATGTGAGGTGAAACAGAAGAGTTATACTCAACAATTTCTTTTCATAAGAAAAGAGTGTGCTGTACTTAATATATGTAAGCCTCACTTTTAAAAGAGACACAACAATGCACCAGCTAGTTAGGACAGAAATGAAACAGCCTGTCAGCATCAGGAGGGCTATCATCAACTCTCACCCACCAATTCATTTTGGGAAGAATGGTAGAAGTAACAGATGGCATCTGTGAGAACAGTGGTCACACGTGGTATCAGTGCAGAGCCACACTGCCCAAGTCAACATGCACACAGACCCCTGGAAAGTCAGTACACCCAGGACTCTGAGAAGATCTACCAAGAGCCACTTTATAGCATGTCTGAGGCCTTATGTAAGAGAAGAAAGGGAGCTCTTAAGGGTACCAAACTAGCATAAATCCAGAAATATTAAGACTCTTCCTAAGTTGGATCACGTGGTCTTCTGGTTCCATAACCAATGTCTGCTGTACATCTTAGGAGATCAAGTATGAGGCAGAGACTCCTGGTTGCCTCCTAGTGGTCACTCCCCCCTCTTCTTTCTTAGCAGGCAAACCCCAGATTTTAGCTGGGTACATAGCCAACTACAAGAATGACATTTCCCTCCTCACTTCCCGCATGGTGTGGCCATGTGACTAAGTTAAGGCTCGAGATCTGAGTGGAAATGGTGTGTGGGACTGGCAATTATTCTCTTCAGAAAAGAACAGCTACAACCCTCTTCTCCTCTCTCCTTCTTGCTGTCTACAAGGAACATCTTTGCACTGGAGCTCAAGCAGCCATCTTGTGCCACAGGGTGGTGTAAAATAAGGATGGCAGGACAAGAGAGAAGGCGCCTGGGTCTCCGGTGGTCCTGGAGTTTCCAAGACGGCCTTGGACTGCCTACATTCAAGTTTCTTTTATGTGAGATAATAAACACTCATCTCTTGGGGCGCCTGGGTGGCGCAGTCGGTTAAGCGTCCGACTTCAGCCAGGTCATGATCTCGCGGTCCGTGAGTTCGAGCCCCGCGTCAGGCTCTGGGCTGATGGCTCGGAGCCTGGAGCCTGTTTCCGATTCTGTGTCTCCCTCTCTCTCTGCCCCTCCCCCGTTCATGCTCTGTCTCTCTCTGTCCCAAAAATAAATAAAAAAACGTTGAAAAAAAAAAAATTTAAAATAAACACTCATCTCTTTAAACCACTATTAAGTTTTTCTGTTACTCACAGATGTATCAATGCCTCATGATTCAACTAGAATGCATGCATATATATGCAAAATATTACAAAGTGTTTACAGCCTAACACGTAGTGGAAACCTACTGCATGTTAGTTCTTCTTTATCTAGTATAACTACAATCAACCCCAAACATACAGATACCAGAAATCCATTATTAGACAGATGAACTAATCGTTAGATACCATAGAAGGACAGGGCCAAAATGTAAACAAGCCCCGTTCTTGTTCTTCACTTTCTATAGTTACCCTTGAATGTCCTCAAGCCTTAAAGGTCTCACAGCTATCTTCACATTGTTGTTGTTGTTGTTTTACTTTGTTTTTTTATGGTTTTGTTTACTTTGCCTGTTTATTCAAGGCAGAGATTGATCTGTCCAGTTTGTTTTCTTACCTTATTCTCAGATCACCAGTATCCTGTCCTTTGGCAGAACTTCTCCCCATCTCCAAGTGCTATGGGTAGAGCTACCAATCAGGTTGGGGAGATCTGGGTAAAAAAGAGTACCCCCATCATCTAGTGATAGTGATTTGTCTGGGACTGGCCATGCAACTCCAGACCTTCACATGATCATTCTACTGAAGCTAGTAGGAAAGATCAATGTCCTATTTTGAGGGTTGGGTTCTCCAGGCCTGTTAATTTGGAGCTGCCAGCCACAAGGAGGAAACTGAGACTAGTAACATAAGCCCGTAAATTCCTTTTTCTAGGATTTGAGGTAGGTTTATATGTCTTGTCATTGAGAAAGTTCTGGAGACTAACAGTAGACCGGTCATTTTTCCATGGTTCAATGATATTAAAGATAAAATAGATTGGGAATCAACAACTTTTTAGGGGCACCTGGGTGGCTCAGTCGTTAAACATCCAAATCTTGGTTTCGGCTCAGGTCACGCTCTCATGGTTTGCAAGTTCAAGCCCCACATCAGGCTCTGTGCTAGGATTCTGTCTCTCCATCTCTCTCTGCCCCTCCCCCACACCTGCATGTGTGCTCTCTTGCTCTGTCACTCTCTCAAAATAAACAAATAAACTTAAGAAAAAACTTTCTAGTATCCATCTTAGGATCTTTCTAGTTTCATGAAATTTTAATTCACATTACTCATATAATGTTATGAGTATCACATGGAAACTGAGAAATCTTTGGAGACATGCCTTCATCTAATACAGATATGAAATTACTGTCATGATTTTCAACCTTCTAATTGTACTTAAAGAAGTAATCAAGTTTTTATGTCATATCAACATTGAGAAATTAGTTTCAGTGTGCTATTTAAGCATTTCGTTATTCTGGTGGCTTCTTTGGAAATTCAAATTTTATTGTCCTGATATAAATACTCCCTCTACCAGAAACATACTGATAGCACAGCAACTTTGAGTAACAATTTCTCCCATTAAAGGAGCAATTCCATTTTTTAAGGTAGCATGCAGCACAAGTTTGCTATTAAAAAAAAAAAAAGGATACTTCCTAGTTTAATAACAACTCTGACTTTGTCTCAATGAGAAAACAATTTAGTGTTCTCACAATAAACCGAAATTAAATCAGAAGTAAAAGGAATACTGCTTTTCAAAGATCCTAGTGCTTGAGAGTGAGCACAAGCTAGTAAATGCATTTCTACAGAGCTATGAAGAATATTTTATCTCTGAATAAGAGTAATTCCTGACACAATTGCCTACTCACCTAAATTAAGAATGAAAATACAGACACTCCTAAGTGAAAACATACTGTACTTCTATTATCATTTAGATTGAGGCTAAACAGGGTCTCACAGGAGATAAATATTCTTAACAAGCAAATAAAGAATTCAGCCACTGGGGTTTTCCTTTATTTTCAACTGTTTAAGCTTTTATAACAAAGTTTTTAGTGTTCTGGAAGCCTTTTATGGCTACAATTATATGAACAACACGACTTAATTAGCATGCATGAGTATATGATTCTATAATGGGGATTTTCATTAATTAAAATAGCTGGAAATACAAAAGCATTCGCTGTAAACAATTTGAGGAATCAAGAATCTAATTTGCCTATTGCACAACAAAGAAAAACGCACTGCAGTAATGTGAATAATTTTGGCTTGCAGAGCGACTGCACATTTATCTAACAATTTCAGACTTCACTCATTCCACAAACACCGGGTATCTACAGCTTACTAGTGCTTGGGAGTCATCAACAGAACAGAAATTCTACATTCTAATTCTGACATTCTAGCAGATAGAATGCAGATGGATAATGTACAACAGACATAATACACTGGAAAATTATATATGTCAGAAGGTGGTAAGTTCTATAGAAAAAAAAAAGGAAAAAGCAGAGTAAGATAAGAGGGTCAGTGACAGATGGGGAGAGGGACGGGATGCAGTTTTAATCAGGATCATCAGCATGTGCCTCAATAAGAAGGTGACATTTGAGCAAAAACTTTAAAAAGGTGACAGCGTGAACTAAACATGGGTATGTGGGAGAAGATCATTCCAGGCAGAAAAAAACAGCCAAAGGAAAAGCCTTATCTGAGGCTGAAGATTTCTGGAGGGTTAAAACCTGAAACAGCAAAGGGGAGAATATAAGAAAAAAAGAAAAACGCTTTAAGGTAAGTGCCCCTTTGCTTACAAGGGAGAAACAAATCTTGGAAGACTGTTTTGGGTAGAGCTGATTACATTCTTTGTGAGGCCTAGTGCACAATGAAAATGCAGAGCCCCTTCGTTCAAAAGGAGAAAAAGTGCTGTCAGGGGTATTAAAATATAAAGCTTTTTTCCTCAAAAATATTTTAGTACTTAGAGGGATTATTTATAATTCAAGGGAGAATGGTATTACACGAGTAATGATAAACTTTCAACTTGCAAAAAAATAATAAATTGGCATTATAATTTTATACATATAACACTTTATTATATAATGTTTACATAAGATAATTTACATAATACTTTATTAATATGTCTTGATCGATCATATAATTTTCCTGGCTTGCTTTTACTACATATTCATTTATTAGGTCATCAAACTTTATATCTTTAGCAACTTCATTTTCTTTTTTTAAGGATTATTTATTTATTTATGTTTTATTATATATAATTTATTGTCAAGTTGGTTTCCATACAACACCCAGTGCTCATCCCAACAGGTGCCCTCCTCAATGCCCATCACCCACCTTCCCCTCTCCCCCACCGTCCCCCAACCCTCGGTTTGTTCTCAGTATTTAAGAGTCTCTTATGGTTTGCCTCGTTGCCTCTCTGTAACTTTTTTTTTTAACCCCCTTCCCCTCCCCGCCTGGTCTCCTGTTAAGTTTCTCAGGATCCACATATGAGTGAAAACATATGGTATCTGTCTTTCTCTGCCTGACTTATTTCACTTAGCATAACACTCTCCAGTTCTATCCACATTGCTACAAAAAGCCATATTTCGTTCTTTATCATTGCGAAGTAGTATTCCATTGTATATATAAACCACATCTTCTTTATCCATTCGGCAGCTGATGGACATTTAGGCTCTTTCCATAATTTGGCTATTGTTGAAAGTGCTGCTGTAAACATTGGGGTATAAGTGCCCTTACGCATCAGCACTCCTGTATCCCTTGGGCAAATTCCTAGCAGTGCTATTGCTGGGTCATAGGGTAGATCTATTTTTAATTTTTTGAGGAACCTCCACACTGATTTCCAGAGTGGCTACACCAGTTTGCATTCCCACCAACAGTGCAAGAGGGTTCCTGTTTCTCCACATCCTCTCCAGCATCTATGGTCTCCTGATTTGTTCATTTTAGCCACTCTGACCGGCGTGAGGTGGTATCTCAGTGTGGTTTTGATTTGTAGCAACTTCATTTTCAATTGATATAACTGAAAGCTGTTTGCAAATGCAAAATCATAGTTTTCCTTTCTGAAAGTTATTTTTCTTGCGATGAGGACTTTTTGCATCTATTCTCTTAGCAACCTTTAAATATACAATACAGTACCATTAACTATCGTCACCATGGTGGGCAGAGGCGGTCAAAATAATTTCCAGTTATAAAATAAGTAAGTCATGGAGGTATAATATACAAATAATTTTTGATGATTTTTACTTTTGAGAAAGATCTTTCTGCTGATACAACTGTTACTGGAGCTATTACGAGTATTTTACAGACTATGACAACATTGAAATAAATTTCTTATAAATTATTTCAAAATACAAATTTTAGTACATCTAAGCTGACAAATCTCACAAATATGTCTCTAAAAAGACTGACCTCTTCATACAAATCAGTCTCATGTAAGTTTGAATGTAATTTTATTTTATTTATTTATTTATTTTTTTAATGTTTTTTTATTTATTTTTGGGACAGACAGAGACAGAGCATGAACGGGGGAGGGGCAGAGAGAGAGGGAGACACAGAATCGGAAACAGGCTCCAGGCTCCGAGCCATCAGCCCAGAGCCTGACGCGGGGCTCGAACTCACGGACCGCGAGATCGTGACCTGGCTGAAGTCGGACGCTTAACCGACTGCGCCACCCAGGCGCCCCGAATGTAATTTTAAATGCAAATATACTCAATGCATTTATTTTTTGTATTTTTATTTTTTAACGTCTATTCATTTTTGAGAGACAGAGCCTGAGTGGGGGAGGAACAGAGAAAGAGTGAGACACAGAATCTATCTGAAGCAGGCTCCAGGCTCTGAGCTGTCAGCACAGAGCGCAACATGGGGCTCGAACTCACGGACAGCGAGATCATGACCTGAGCTAAGTTGGACGCTCAACCAACTGAGCCACCCAGGTGCCCCTACCCAATGCATTTTAATATTTGCTGACATCTCCTGTAACTAGTGAAGGTAAGAACAAGAAACTAAAAGTAGCTTCATAATTTGTGCATACTCCCAAACACCTATTTATATGTTTTATCTCTGTATCTCTGATTACAAGGAAGAATTTAATTTTAAAACTATCTCCCTCATTAATTCATTCATCTGAAGCTACATAACCAAATAACGTCCTTTTCTGTTGAATAGATCTTAAATTTAATTTGTTTCTAAGGCTGTGGACATGTGCTTTACTTGCAGCATTTTCAAAGCTGAAAATTCTAACCTATTTGAAGAATTCTACCAACTCTGTGATATGTTTTATGTCCACTCTTATTTTGTAATAGCTTACTGATATAGTTTGCACGCTGAGTGCCAGCAGTTCCTATTCTGGTGCTCAGGCCGGAGCGTTAAATATCAGACGCCGCCAGGGCCAGCTCTGGGGACACACAGGACAGCCAGCCTCCCAGAGAAGCCCCTGGGAAGACCCCGCTGTCTTGCTATGATGCCGTTCTGCTGATGTTACGGTGGTCACTCCCGCCATCTAGGTCCGTATCCCAGCGTGACCACCCCCTCGGGGTCCTGTAGCACCCTGGACTGCTCTCAGGTGTGCAGCTGGCCAAATGCTACTGGGTGGGTGCTGCGTGCTACGCCCAAGCCCATGTGCATACCAACTGTCACCTGGACCACAAGCACGTGCACATCATGCTGCTCCAGGGGCCTCCTCTCTTCAGGTATGTGTTCCTTTTCCCACTGGACATCACTTACAAAATGCTAGTTCAAAGATAAAATTATTAGGAACTTCGAGATGGCAACAGTGGGGGGTTAAACCCAGCATGGGGCCCTTCTCAGCATAGGACATACTGACTGCAAAGCCAAGGTCCATGAAGCCAGCCAGAGCTGGTTCTAGGCCGTCATAAAGAGTTGGGCTTTTTCTCCGAATGAAAGAGGGAGCCATTGAAGGGCTTTGAGCATAGAAATGACACATTTCCCTTGCAGTTACTAGTGAAGAATATAAGTTTGCACTTCACACTAGAGAACTGGACTCTGACTCCTCAGATTCAAGCATTAAACGTGACTTACACAACCATCATGTTGCTTTTGACATTCAGTATCATCAAAAAGTAATTTTTTAAAATAAACTATCTTGTACAATCTAAATATACATAGTTTTTATTTTGTCAGTCACATCTCAATGAAACTAGAAGAAAAACTAATTTCTAAATCTTTTATTCAGGCCAACATTAGATCTAAACAAAGTAGATTAAGTCTATTCATAAAATGTGACCTTGATTTAATTAGATACATTTGGCCACAATGAACAAAAACTAAGGGAAGCAGGGTAACTATGAGAGAATGAAAACATAAAGAAGCAGGGATTTCCACCAGGCCTCTAGACCACTTGGGACCTTCTCCTTATGTGTCAGTTACAAATTGGCAGAGGCTATGATGACCCACAGCTGTCACCAATGTGTGGTCGACAGTGACCCCTTCAGACTCTCATTCTCTACCTCAGTCTTCCAGCTTCTGCTCCTGCTCCAGCAGTCTGCTTTGTCCATATTTGCCCAGTTTATTCTGCCAAGAGTGGTACTCAAACAGCCCCACTCCATTTCTATTTGGGTAACACTTTTAGCCTAGATCCACCTGCTAAGCCATGGGAAGCCTTGCATCGTGGCCCTTGACTCAGATTCCTTCTTCTGACCCCATCGGCCACAGCTGCCAGGAACAATGTCACAACCATTAAGAAACTATGGGTAGGATAGTCTTCCCTGATCAGCATCTGTGGGGATGACAGGCTTGGAAACGACATGACTGAACGCTTGCTGAAAATGTCTTCTGACACACAGCTTAACATCTTTCATTTCAGTATATCACCATGCCTGAAATGCTATCAGTCTTGGCCTGATTTTGGTAAACAAGGATCTTTTTGTATAACAAAAATTCCTCCAAGACAGTTAAGATTTACTTGTAGTGCCTGATATATAGCTAGCACTCAATAAATGTTAGCTGAATGAGTGATGAATAACGGTTAATTTAACCTAATTGTTTTCCTCGGAGAATAGCTACATTGAGCGAAGACATTTTATGGACAAAAGAAAGAAACGTCATCTGGAGGACGTGAATATTTGACAATGCATGGGAAAAAGGCACAGTGGTGGTTAAAGGGCCACACAGAGATCATGGATTCTGGAGTACAGTAAGAAAAAATCCAGGAGGTGGGAAGTAAAAGGGAAGGCACAGTTCACTTCCCACACCTGCCTACCTCCAACCCTAAGAGTGGCTGAGACAGAATTGACATCTCAGTTCTGCCTGTTTATAACAACCAGGAGGAAAGAGTCAACACTGTTCAATGTTCATGAAAGTCAAGTAGGATGAGGACTGAAAGCTGCCCACTGACTCAGTGACACGAACATCTCTGGTGAATTTAGCAAGGGTAATCTCAGTGAAATGCAATGAAATACACAAACCCATTGCTCTGAGATACAGCAATCTGAGGCTCAAAAGACTATGAAAGAAAGACATACTCTGGTGTCAGCTCCACAACCTTACTACTGGGTGACCCTGCAGAAGTCAATTAAATGCTCTGAGCCCCAGTTTTCTCATCTAAAAGGGGAATAACCAGATCTGTCCACCCAGAGGGCTGTAAAAACTAAGTGAGAGAATACATGTGCATCTGCTGTAAGATTATCAAATCTCTGTATGGGATCAAGCGTATTCTCGTGGTTATCAAATAACAATAAGTTTGTTCATGTTATTTAGCCAGAAGTACATTAAAAATCTGACCAAAAACACCTGGCCAAGCACAAGGGTAGCCAAATTCACTGAGAACGACAGACATTTCTGCTAAAAGAGTTGTGCTCCAAGTAAAGCGACTTTCAAATGAAGAAGATATTTAGATCATGCACTGAATAAATTTATTGCCCTATTTTCCCCAACAATTTAAACAACATATTTTAATTATGGTTGTGCTTTCTGACAGTCAATTGTAAATTCAAATAACTACAGTAAAGATCTTGCCAGCTGTAATCAATCACTACACATTTGTGTAGGCAGGACTTTCCAGAAGGCTTTGCATTCCATTCGCGTTCTTTGTAGATCATTCTTTGGGAGGATAAGAAGGTGAATAATAATAACTAGAAATATCTTTGGATCATCTGTGACTGCATTCTCAAGTCCTGAAGTAAAGATCTCTGAGAAAATTGCCAATTTGTGATCAGGAGAAACCAAATCTAACAAGAGTCGGGGGGGGGGGGGAATCCATAAAGAAAAGCTTCATAACTTGGTAAAATCCTGAACTGGAATGAAAAATCTTTGTCTAGAAAAATGCTGGTGAGGAGCCAAAAACGGATGATAGTTAATACTTCCTGAGCACACACTGTGTCCTGGGGCATGTGTTTTTTGTGTCCAGTTCATTTGATCATCAGGGCAAATGAAGTAGCTATTACGGTGCCATTTCCCCAGATACAGATGAAAAACAGACACGGAATCAGTAAGTTGCCCAAACCTACACAGCTACCAAGTATTAAAGTTGGGAGACAAAGTCCCCAGTCTTGATGTGTTACACGGTCTCCCACAACTATTGCTTTACAGAAAGTGTTTAAATTCCTGAAAACTAATCATAACTAATTAATTACCTTAGCCAAATAGTTTCTGATTTCCCTGTTACTTTTTAATTGTCTTGTAAGTGTTGACAACAGAGTGTTAAACCAAGACAGGCATCCTTCTAAGCAGGGGGCCCTGCGCCTGGGGCTCACACCCAGGAAGCCTGCCCTGGCATTAGGATAAGGTGCTTCCACTTATTTTAGAAAGAAGTGGGGTCTAAATTATAAACAAACGCCAAAACTTCAGAACTGTCAAGTTGTTTGGAGTACATCTCAGGTGTCTGAGAAAGATACCACTAAAGAAAGATAGCAATGAGTACCCTTAGGTCATGAAATCTCCAACCTGAGTTTTGGTTAGTATAACAGAAGCACTTAGAGGCCTTGTTAAAACAGAATGCTCTGGGCTCGGTCAGTTAAGCGTCTGACTTCAGCTCAGGTCATGATCCTTGTGGTTTGTGAGTTCGAGCCCCACACCAGGCTCTGCGCTCAGAGCAGAGCCTGCTTCGTATCCTCTGTCCTTCTCTCTCTCTGCCCCTCCCCTGCTCACACTTTTTCTCTCTTTGTCTCTCTCAAAAATAAACAAACCTTTATAAACAAACAAAAACCAAAACCTTCTGATTCAGAAGGTCTGGGTGAGGCCAGAGAATCTGCATTCCTAACAAGTTCCTAGGTGATATGGATGCTGCCGGTCCAGGGGCCACTTTGAGAACCACCAGACTCAAGAAAAAAGCAGTTATCCATCGGGTTATTTTCATTTCACTGAAAAGGCCTCTGTCCAAGAAACACCGCAGGAAGGAACCAAAAGTAAAACCCATTTACAAGAAACAAAGCTCATCACATCATATTCAGCAAGAAACGGAAGGCTACAGCCCCTGAAGGATAATCCTCTACATACCGATCCTCTCACTCAACAATTATTCGTTGAGTATCCAATATATACTTGATGGTGTGCTAGGAGCCGGGGACACAGCAGCAAACATAGACGAAGAGTACTTGCCTTTACAAAGCTCACATTTGAGTGGGCAGAGGCAGGCAATAAACAAATGTAACAAGTAAACACTGTGTCTAGTCTGTGTCGGTGTTACACGCTACAAAGAAAAAGAGAGCACAGGATGGGTAAGTGTGGGGCCGCTGGGGCTGTCATCTTACATAGTGTAGTCACTGAAGGCCTCACTGAGAAGACATTTGAGCAGAGACCTGCAGGACAGGGAGGTAAAGACAGGAGCGAGAGAGAGTTCCGGGCAGCGGGAGGAGCAAGTGCAAAGGCCCTGAGCCAGGAACACGCTTGTGTCTGAGAAAGAGCAATATAAAAAAGAATGTTTTTTATTACTTCTGGACAAGGCAATTTTTCTACTCTCCTCAAGGACTGATGCACAAAATGTACTGAGTATGTGAACTTTGGAATCCTGGGAAGAACACACACAGGTAATTTCTCCATTCTGGTGTCACAATGTTTTCAGAACTCAATCTTACATAAAATGTAGTCACAATTAACACCAGTTTTTGTGTCCCTTTTGGGTGTCGTTTTAATCTGTTTCCCTGTTCGGGTGATTTCTGAGGAGAGCAGCCCAGACATTTCCAGGCCACGATGAGCAGAAATGCGGGTGGGCAGTGCAGAAGTTAGCAGTACCCACACCCTTATCTACTCAAGGCTCCCTGTGCCCATTCACACAAATGGCTTCTTACCTCGAGAGCCTGTGGCTCTCTGCCCACACACTTACCCTGTGTGCCATGCTTGTTTAATTCATGTACAGGTGAGGCTACAAGGGCCGAGGTGTTAGCACCCCGGAAGTGGCTCTCAGCCAATAATGGATGGGCGTGGTTACACACAGAGGAACTGCTTTGGCTCTTGGGTGGGACAGCCCTGAAGCATGTTCTTTGCAGTCTCCCAGAGAACACCAGTGGGTTTGAGTCCCCACTGCCCAAAGTGGTCACCTACTCTTTTCACATACCTAATGATGGCTTCCTTTCCTTCACTGTCTCACTTCCCTCCTCCCCTGCTCATGTGTCCTGGGCTCCCCTCCCAAATACACTACCTTCACACAAATCTTAGCCTCAGGATCTGCTTTTTTTTTTTTTTTAAGTTTTCTAAATATTTGTTTGTTTGTTTGTTTGTTTGTTTAGAAAAGGCACAAGCAGAGGAGGGACAGAGAGGGAGACAGAATCCCAAGCACGCTCCACACTGTCAGCACAGAGCCCAAGGGGCTCTCTCTCATGAACCATGAGATCATGACCTGAGCTGAAATCAAGAGTCAGTCGCTTAACCAACTGAGCTATCCAGGCGCCCCTCAAGATCTGTGTTAGTAGGAGGCCTACCAGCATAAGACACGTATCTTCTAGCTAAGGAAACATCACTGCGAGAGCACCTCTGATCCACTGGTCAGTGTCTTTTATCACCTTTTTAATTTAAGCAATGCTATTTATTTTACCACAGACCCAGTGATTTTCATCACATGTCTCTGCTCTGTCAGAGAACTCAGACTCCCCACAGCCAAAGTGCTTCATATAACTCTCAGACCATTTTTAGTGGTCTCGTATCAAGTGAATCACAAATAGCTTTAACTTACAGTCATCAGTGCAAAATAATGGCTTCATGCAATTTCTTGTATGGTCACTCCTAAGAAGAGACATCCGGATTTAGACTCATTTGTTTTACCTCCAGTAGTAAATTTCATTATTTTAAACGTGCATCTTTGGTATATAACCTATGCCTATCCGGTGGACTACGATGCTCTCTGCAAGCTCACTAAATGCGGGTGGCACGGCACTATTACCCTCTCCCTTGTTAAGGTTTCGGTGGAGCACCTCGAGATCATCACCTTCTATAATTTCAGTGGGTTTTAAAAGCTGACACGTGTTCCTGGTTTTAAGCACAAAGTCATGTTCTCAGTTGCGGATAAAATTTTAAAAGTGCTACAGCTAAAAGTTTGAATTTAAGAATAATGGTGAAATCACAAAAGCTAGAAACGTAATGTTACCAGGAAATTTCAGCATAGCAAGAAATGGCACCAAGCACAGGTACGTGTTTGTGAACAACACATCTGGTGAAGTAAAACTGTGGCCAGAAGTTGAACAGATCTGTGTGAGCCAGTGGGTTCTTGTCTAATTTGGTGGTAACCAATGTTTGCTGCTTGAAAGCCAATTTTGAGAAAAATAAAGTGTTTACTGGCAGGGATGTTTTGGTGAATGTCTAATGGAATTAACTTTATTGAGTCCCTTGGGGGAGAAGTTCTAGTCTAATGATTTAGATTACTAAATAGAAGAACAAATGACACTAAAGTTTTCTCTTTTTATCAAAGTTTACTTGGGGGGGGTGGCTCAGTCCGTTAAGCATCCAGCTTCGGTGCAGGTCACGATCCCATCGCTCTTGAGTTCCATTGGATTCTGTGTCCTCCTCTCTCTCTATCCCTCCCCCACTCACACTCTGTGTGTATCTCTCTCTCAAAACTAAACATTAAAAAAATTTTTTTAATTAAAAAACATAAAGTTTATTTATTTTGAGAGAGAAAGCCTCCATAATTCAACTTTTCCCCCTATAGGTAAGGTATCATTTCTTTCTCTTTGCTTTCAGGTTTTTTTCCTTTGTCTTGAGTGTTCTGAAGTTTAACTATAACTTGTCCTAGAATGGATTTGAGTTGATCCTGTTTGGGATTTGCTCAGTTTCTTAAAGCTCTAGATTTAGGCCTTTTGCCAAATTTGGGGAATTTTCAGCCATTGCTTCTTTGAATACTTTTCAACCCTGCTCTCTTTCTCCTCTCCTTGGGGACTCTGATGACATGAATATTAGATTTTTGCTAGAGTTCTCACGGGTCCCTGAGGGTTTGTTCACTTTGGTTTGGTTTTTCATTTTGTTTTCCAGCTTATTTTCTTTCTATTGTCCATATTGGGTAATGTCTATTGTTACTGCTTCAAATTCATTGATTCTTTTCTCTGACCTCTCCCTCCTGCTGGTTAGCTATCCATCAAACTTTTCATTTCGGTTATTGTACTTTTCAGTTCTAAATTCCCATTTGGTTCTCCTTTAGATCTTCTATTTTTTTGCTGAGAATTTTAAATCTTTTCATGTGTTTCAAGCATGTTCATAACTGCTCACGGAAGCATTTTTGTGATAGCTGCTTAAAATCCTTGCTAGATTATTCCAGACCTATGTTATCTACATACTGGCATCTGTTGATTATTTCTTCTTATGCAAATTGATATTTTCCAGATTCCTGATATCTCCTATCTGATAAATGATTTTCAACGTATCCTGGGTAGCTTAGGTATGATGTTAATGAGATTCCTGAACATACTTAAATCTTCTTTTGGCGTGCCTCCTCTGACAACATGATAGTGGGAGCAGCAAGGTGCTACCTCACCACTGCCAGGTAGGGGTGAAGGCCCAGGCTCCCCACCCAGTCTTCACACTTGTGGGGGGCCCTCATTCCTGTGGGTGGAGGCGAGAATTCAGGCTCCCTTCTAGGCCTCATCTGTCACGCCCCTGGATAGGACAGGGAGGGGCACCTGGTTGCTGCTCACTGATACCACAGCAGGGTGAGGGAGGCCTTGTTACTGCTGGTTGGTGGTGAACCCCAGGATCCCATGTGACTTCCAATGACAACTTGGTGGAGGGAGAGGGAGAGGGAGAGGGAGAGGGAGAGGGAGAGGGAGAGGGAGAGGGAGAGGGAGAGGGAGAGGAGAAGCTGTTACCTCCACATGGGGATGAATCTTCCCACTCCTCTGATACCACCCTGGCAGTGGGGGATGGGGTGCCTCGCGTAGCCAGGCCTTTGCTGTTGGGGTAGGGCGGCGGGATTTTTCCATGGTATCTGGGTGGAGCAGGGCAACTAGTCTCGAAAAGTTTCTGTCTCACTCGGCTGTCCCTTTCCTGGTCCCCTGGGTATAGAGAACAGACTTTTCTTTCCATTTTTGTCTGAGCCTGTTGGTGTTTCTGAGTTGCCAGTTTTGCCAGCATCTAGTCTGGGACACATGAGGCAAAAAACACACACACACACACACACAACCATGTCATTCCTCAGGTCTGGAGGTCCCCTGGCCAGTCTACCTTCTCAGAATCTTCTTATATTTCTTTTACATATAATGCCCAGAGTTTTTACTTACACTTAGTGAAAGGAGTAGAGAGAAGTGTGTTTACTTCATCTTGGTCTGAAGCCATAAGCTACTGGACATATTTTTAAAGTGGAAAAGAGTACATATGTCTAATTTTTTCAACACTTAAACTGAAGAAGGTGTCGAAGTTCACATAGTACATATTTCTTTCAGCCTCAAAATAATCCTGTAAACTTGGTATTGTTGGCATCTCCCTTTCTCCGAGGGATGACTGATTCAGAAGTGACAGGTCTGACCCAGAGTCTCAGGGTAAGTTTGTCACAGGGCTGAGGCCGGAATCAGATTATTCCACTGATACCACATTGTTTGAGCCAGAGGGGGAAGAAGCATGAGTCCACAATAATATTTCAGTTTATGTGTGTAAGTACTCTTTTGTGCCTTCTCTTCTACCCCATTCTGGCCTCCCTGTCTCTGCTCATGCAGCAGGACTGGGCAAGCTATACAACCAACAGCATCGGCACCAGGACCTATTTCTTAGAGCCACAGCTACAGCCCTGAGGGGCGTGGCCCTGGCCCTACCGGGAAGGAGTGTGGGCTGTCCCTCCCACAAGAAAATGCCCTCTCCCAAGCCCTGCCCCCCCCAACCCCAGCAGGTTCAAGTACTCTCAAAAGTCCTTCTCCAAGTCTGTGGTTGTAACCCTGGGAGGTTGCTTTTTCCCTTCAACCTCTACTCAAAATAAACTGAAAGGCTGCACTTGGTGTTGTTCAACCCTGGTGAAATCAAAGGTTAGAAGAACTGGTTCAGAGTGACTAATAGCGTTTCCGAAATGAGCATGGCTGGACTTTTTGCACTGCAGGTGCTACGGCTGTCCAGGCCCAGCTATGGGGCCCTCTGTCTTTGGTACAACCAGTCCCCCTCATGGTGTGCACCCTATTTGTTTTGGTCAAACCGCGTTCCTCTAAAACACTAGACTTCCAGATTGCTCCAAAAGCACTCACTGCACATAAAATTTCCCACACCCCAAGCTTTTAGGTAACACATAAGATTGGCTGAAGACCTGGGATTCTTTTTGTTTGTTTGTTTGTGTGTTTTTGTTTTTGTTTTGCTGTTTATTTATTTTTGAGACAGAGTGAACAGGGGAGGGGCAGAGAGAGAGAGGGAGACACAGAATCTGAAACAGGCTCCAGGCTCTGAGCTGTCAGCACAGAGCCTGACATGGGGCTCGAACCCACGAACTATGAGATCATGACCCCAGCCGAAGTCGGGCGCTTAACCAACTGAGCCACCCAGGCACCACAAAGACCTGGGATTCTTTTGAATTTCAAGTGCATATGATGGGACCTCAGAAAAGTTTAGACTTCAACATTCTCTCCTTAAATTTTTCACTAAAATTCACCCTCCAGGTGATGATTCACCCTCCAGGATGATGTGCCAGGTTTGGCTTGTGGCTTCAGGCATCCCCTGATAGACCACCACATCCTCCCAAGATAGATGCACCCCAGCTTGAGAAGAATAACACTGAGTGAGATATCAAATAAAATCACAAGTTCCTTACACCTGAAATGAATATAATATTGTATGTCAACTATACTTCAATAATAAAATTAAAAACAAAAAACTACAAGCTCTTTCATATGGTGCAATACCATATACTACACACACTTGCGCACCTACTAAATTTTATCTTTATAAAAAATTAGTCCAAAACCAATGAGTGAATTAATATGATAAAAGGCTGATTTTGCATAGGATATATTTCAGAAAAATCAAAGTTCAAAAGAGGAAGAATGATAAAATGCTTCCTAGGGGGGATGTACTAAATAATAAACAACTAACCACAAGGATTCTTTTACTTAATTTCCAGTGACACAAATGTAAAGTTTTATAACTTCTCACCACTGGCATGCAGTTCTGTAGTCATGCAATCACGTCACTTTTTGACTTAAGTAGGAAAAGATGAGTCTAAATTAGTAAGGCTCCTGAATTACACAACTTTGGAAAGAAATAGCACTAATTTTATTTAGCTTTAATTGTATACAGTACCAGGATTAAGCTACAATGAGTTAACCCAACAGAACAGCCTTCAAAGAGCCGAGTTGAGTGGCTGGATTTTTGTTGAGCATGTATTCCTGAAGACTAATCTTCATGGGGGAATAGCAAGTATTTCTTAAAAGCATCAAATATCTGAGGGAAATATGTACCTGAGGGAAATATGTATCTGAGGGAAATATGAAATATGAGGAAAGCAATAGTAGAGCATAAACATTAAAAAAAAAGGTATATAGAAAAAAAGCCAATTCAAAGGAAGATAATAATTGTCTTCAGAGTGAAAAGCAAGGATATCATATCAATAAACAAGAACAGACTTTGTTTCCATCTCCTAGAAGTGAAAAATAAAATTGCTAAAATTAAAAATGTGAGAGGCAGGTGACAAAGAATGAAAAGCACAGCTGAAAAGGAAATTACCATGCTAGAACACTGAGCTAACAAATTCTTTCAGGACTCAGAACCAAAAAACAAAGAGATGGGGACTATGAATGTACAGTTATAATATTGGGAGGAGAGAAGTGCTAGTTATAGAAACAGAAGTTCCAAAAATAAGTTGGAGGGAAGGGAATTATTGTGTTAATTATTAAAGATATTAACAGTGTGATAACCTAACACTCGAGCTTGAATATGTAAAGAGTTTTCAGCAGAAATGGCCGAATGAGACAAGAATACATGAATACATGAAAAAATAGCCATACCTAGACTATCAAGGGATTCACTGATATGAAATTCCATTAAAAAAAGAACAAAATCCAAACATCCTAAAAACTTCCAGAAAAGGAAAAAAAAAAAAAAGGCATTTCCTAAGAACTAAGATACAGATTGACATTGACATCTCTTCAGCAACACTGCTGGCAAAAAGGCAATAGAGCAGTGTCTTCACAGTTGTTTTTAAGTTTATTTATTTATTTTGAGAGAGAGCGAGCAAGTGGGGGAAGGATAGAGACAGAGGGAGAAAGAGCATCCTAAGCAGGCTCTGTGCTGTCAGCACAGAGCCCGACGTGGAGCTCAAACCTATGAACCATGAGATCATGACCTGAGCTGAAGTCGGACGCTTAACCGACTGAGCCACCCAGGCGCCCCACGAGAAGGGAATGTTTAAGCTAGAATTATTGTATACCCAAATTCCATTTTAACTGTGAAAGGGGATGAAAAGCTTCCAAAAGTTCCCCAGTCTTGAACTCTCTAAGAAATTATTAGAGGATGATTACCAGCCATACTCAAAAGGAATCCAAGAAGTAGACATAAGTATAAGAAACAGTGATGAGCAAAGAAACAAATATTCACTCAGAGATAAATACGAATAAAGGCTGATGATAAAAATGATTAACAACAATCCAGAATGCAGTTACCAGCTGGTCCCAACACTGGAGATTGTAAAAGGAGGAAAGGCAAAGTGAAAGTGTGCGAAGTGAGAGACAGACAGGGGGAGAAACTTTAGATATTGAGGGGAAAACAAAAAACAAAACAAAACAAAAGAATGAGTTTAAATATCTGAACTTCAACAACACTGGAGTGGCTGAAGTACAACGTACACCTTGAGGGAGAAAATGGAAATCAGCAGCAGTGGCAAGTACAGTCAAACCAGCAAACAGCAAAAGAGGAAAAAATGGAAAGTATGGTAAGTGGAAAAAATAAATTAAAATCGGAAGAATGGCTCCAAACATCATTATCATAATCATAATAGACACAAACAGGTTCAAATAGCCAAGTACAGGTCAGGGGCTCCGTGTGTGGCTGAAAAGCAAAGGCCAGCTATCTTTTACTTAGATAGTAAAACAAAAGGTCACAGGGAAGTTGAATTAAGAGATCGAGAAAGATAAACTAGATAAAGGCTAACAGAAAAAAATAAAATAGCAAAAATATTTTCAGGAAAAATGGGATACAAGGAGATAAGTACTAAAAAGGACAAAGAGGAATGTTTCCTATTGCTGAAAGACAGGCTCCACTAGGAACAACTTGGGCAGCCTGGATGAAAATGCCTGTCATTCTTGAAATCTCATCATCATCGGATTGGATGTCATTGTCCAGTCAGTGAACAAAACAAATCCCAGCCTTTGTGGAGCTTTTGTTCTAGAGGAAGATGGACCAGAACACTAATAAACAACCCAACTAGGTAGTATGTCAGATGGTGATAAGTGCTAAAAAAAAATAAAATGGGGAAGGGTGAAAGGGAGTGCAATTTCAAATGCAGCTAATAAGGGAAGGCCTTCCTGAGAAGCTGACAAAGGAGCAAGACTTCAAGGACAACCATGCAGATCTCTGAAGGAAGATGATTCCAGGCCCAGAGACCCAACAAGAGCTGGAGGGGAGGTGGGCTCAAGATGGAAGAGCTCATTAGTAATGAGAAGAAATACCAGACATCCAGGAAACTGAAACGAAGGCTCCCTCCCTGAATGATTTTAGGAAATTTCAA
This sequence comes from Neofelis nebulosa, assembly GCF_028018385.1. NCBI lineage: Eukaryota > Metazoa > Chordata > Mammalia > Carnivora > Felidae > Neofelis > Neofelis nebulosa. The sequence continues at coordinate 41,575,217 of NC_080787.1, forward strand.
AATGAGGTCAGCTATCTGAAAAATGACATAACCCAAAAGATGACTAAAAGGAAGAGAATTTTAGACAAGTGTGACATCCAGTCAAGGAGCTCTGAATTTTTTTCAAGTTTATTTGTTTTGCGAGAGAGAGAGAGAGCGCGCGCGCACAAGCATGAGCAGGGGAAGGGCAGAGAAAGGGGATGAGAAGGAGAACCCCAAGCAGGTTCCGCACTGACAGCCCCAATGTGGGGCTCAACTCCTGAACCACGAGATCATAATCTGGGCCAAAATCAAGAGTCAGAGGCTTAACCAACTGAGCCACCCAGGCACCCCAAGGAGATCTGAATTTAACCTAAAGAGGTTATTGAACTGTGACTGTAACTAAAATAGCCGAAGCCTACTCAACTGTATTTCACCCACCGTGGAGAAAGATTGTATTAAAAGAGAAAGACTTAGTTTGAGTAAGATTCATAAAACAAAGGAGTTTGAAAGACAAAAGGTGACAATGAGTTTCCAGCAATGTCTGTGGGAGAGGGTACACCGATTAGTGGAATTAAAAATGGGTCTATTTAGCAGGTATAGATCTTCCTCCACCTACAATGAGGTTCCATCCGATAAACCCACAGTAAGTTGAAAATACCCTAAGTTGAAAATGCACTTAATACACCTAGCTTACCGAACATCATAGCTCAGCTTAGCCCACCTTCAGTGTGCCCAGAACCTTAATTAGCCTACAGGTGGCTAAAAACATCTACCACAAAGCCTGTTTTATACTAAAGTGTTGAATACCTCATGTAATTTATTCAATACTGTGCTGAAAGTGAAAAACAGAATGGTTATATGGGGACAGAATGGTTGTAAGAGCATTGGTTGCTGACCCTTGTGATCGTGTGGCTGACAGGGAGCTGTGCTCGCTGCCTCTGCCCAGCATCATGAGAGAGCACTGTGCTGTGTATCCCCAGCCCGGGAAAAGGTCAAAATTCGAAATTCAGAATAGGATTTCTACTGAATGCCTATCACTTTCACACCACCCTAAAGTTGACCAATCATTAACTGAACCATCCTAAGTTGGGGACTGTCTGTACATTTTTTATTGTAAGCATAAAGACAGATGTATTTGGGGATTATGAGATCATCAAAATTATCCAACTAATGTCAGGATCAGAAAATAACCTTAAGTAGTAGTAGTTTCCCATACAGATTCCCTACAAGAGGAGACCGTGCTTATCAAAGGTCCCAAAGAGACTTTGAGCGTCTGGTCCCAAAGAGACTTTGCCAATATATACTAATACAATGGCATTCTGATTTATTGGGTATTCTCATGTGAGCTTGGTTCCAATGGTCAGTAGCCTAGAACTGTCTAAATACGTAGAAACACAAGGGTGTAAGAACTAAGGACCAAGCTTTGAAAAGTAGTTATTACACTGAGGTACAGCTGGGTCAACCATTAGTAGGCCTCCCAGGTGTCACCCATACCTCATCCTTCATCCCTCCAACCATATGTTTGAAATGCTGTATTGATGAAAGAGCCCTGCAGTTAACAGAAAACCACCCAGGAGTCCACCACCACTAGCCATGCAATCCTGAGCACGTCACTTAATCTCTCCAATCCTCAGAGAGGTATCTATCTTTTAAAATGGGAGTAATAGGGGCACCTGGGTGGCTCGGTCGGTTAAGCGTCTGACTTTGGCTCAGGTCATGATCTCACGGTCCGTGACTTCGAGCCCCGTGTCGGGCTCTGTGCTGACCACTCAGAGCCTGGAGCCTGTTTCGGATTCTGTGTCTCCCTCTCTCTCTGCTCCTCCCCTGTTCATACTCTGTCTCTCTCTGTCTCAAAAATAAATAAACGTTAAAAAAAAAAAATGGGAGTTATAATGGCTATTCTGTCTACCTCACTGGTTTGTCTTGAGGCTCGGCTTCTAAATCTAAAACAAACAGCTACATGGATAGAAGGTATTAATACTATCATCATGACATGCCCTGTAGCCTGAGTATATAATTGATACACCAAAGGACATTACCACAATTATCTGAAAATTGAAGACAAGATGAAAACCACTAACCCATCGAACAAAACATAGGAAATCCTACCTCTCGGCAACTGGTTTGGCAATGTTTTCAAAAATGGTCTCCTGGTTTGCACCCTGATCAAAAATTCTTTGAAATCTGCAAATATGAGAGTGGTGATTATTTCAAGGCTGAGCTTCAAACACAATTGGATTAATACTTTTTTCCCAAAAGCTTTGTAAATGACCCCATATTTACATCACTGGGCTTACCTAACCTAACACAATGTTTGCCCTGTAGTCCCAACCACACTGCACTGTTGTACCCCTGTATACACATGGTGGGTAAACAGTATTGCTTTGACAAGATCTGCACAATAAATCCCTCTGAAAAACTGCAGCAGCTTTGAACCAAATAATAAACTGTGTGTTCTTTAGGTCTCAAGAGGGACAGTGTCTGCAACTGGCATCAAATTCAAATCCAGATAAGTGCGTGAAATGGAAACCCAAGAACAGGATGTAAACACCCAAAGAACTTCTGATGTCTGACCTGTAAGGGAAGAACACAGCTGTGAAATGTATGATTATAGAACTTAGTTTTAAAATCGTGAACTGAAGTTGATTTTCCATTAATGGGCGCTGCCTCAGTGACTTAATTTGCGGGATAGTTTTGTCCCATTTGGTTGATGGTGAATCAAAAGTCAAAAAGTAAATGAAGACAGACCTGTCCTGCAAAGAAAAGGCTTTATCAGATTGGCCAGGCCAGGCCAGGGCCTCGGGGAGGTAGAATGGTGTCAATGCTGCTCTTCTCCCAATGGCACTGAGCTTGGTACAGGGGCACAGGCACAGTGGGAAACCTGGGTAGGAGACACACAATATTCTTTTATAGTGTGGGAAGGTGCTACCAACAAGTATGGTCCTCATTACAAGATCATGAACAGGGGTGCCGGGGTGTCTCAGTGGGTTAAGTGTCTGACTCCTGATTTTGGCTCAGGTCATGATCTCACAGTTTGTGAGTTCAAGCTCCGCACTAGGCTCTCTGCTGTCAGCATGGAGCCCATTTGGGATTCTCTCTCTTCCTCTTTCTCTTGTCCCTCTCCCACTCGCACCCTCTCTCTCTCTCTCTCTCTCAAAAATAAATAAACATTAAAAAAAGATCACAAAGAAAGTAAGAGAGAGAGAAATGGGGAAGGAAAGGAGGAGGGGGAGTAAGGGAGAGAAAGAAGAGAAGCATAAACAAATAGGGCAAAATGTTAACAATCGGTGAATCCTCCACCAAGCGTAGAGGAGAGGCAATCACATTATTCTTCTACCTCTCCTGCGTATTTAAATTTGCTCAAAATCAAAATTAGGGGTGGTGTGGCTTTAAAGCAAAACCTGTAAAACAAACATGTTGAGGGCATCTGAAGCAGCTTTCAGAGTGGCTTAGGAACCTTTGGTCTACGTGTCTCACTTGTGACTCACAAGTGAGTCGGACACATGTTCAATTACAGTAGAGACTACATGAAATGTGGGACTATTTGCACTATGAAGGAGTTCAGAAGGATGCCTGGAGATGGGTGGGAAATCTAAATGGAATGAAATTCATTGTCTTTAATCAACGTTAACTTCAAAAGTTCCTTAGAGCTTCTCAACCTCCCTTTTGAAGAAGCAAACAATGAAACCATACAAAGAGAGACTGTCAGACCCTCTGGCTACCATGTCATTTTGCAGGCAAGATTTTATCTTAGACAGTAGTACTTACCAACTGTGCCCAGAATACTCAAAACCCATGAGGTGCACCCCTTCGGATATGAATGCTGACCTAACACCAGGGACATGGCTGTTCAAATGCTCACCTGAGCACAGACCCAACAGTGCTTTTGAGAATGATGATGATAAGGCCAATTTGCTTCTTTAACCAGGCTGGTGATGCCTGTGGGAATCAATCAGCCATTCCCAACTCCACCTCCCTAATAGGAATTACATCCACCGCCATGCAAAGAGATGGCAGGCATTTCAATAAATCATACAATGTTAATTAAAGACCAAATATCATCATCCCAAAATATTTTATTTTATATAATGTAGTTACATAGTAATTTGAAGAGCCATTATGATCAACTAGCTTCTGAAAACCACGGAAGAACAAAATAGAACCACAGAGCTTAAGAAGTTCTGTGGAATCTTTTACAGAGGAGGAACCTGAGGCCCAGGGAGATAAAGCAATTTACGCATGGCCCTGGAGCTAATCAATAATGCTCCCTGAGACAAACCTTAAGTGTCCTGATTCCTTGGAGGTCCTTTCACTTACCAGGAAGTTGCGTAGGCTCTTTGTAAATTTCAGGGCAAATCTGGCACATGCTCATCTCTTCCCATCCCAAACTTGCTCTTACTGACCCTCCTCATCCTAGCAAACAACAACTCCATCCTTCCGAAAATTCAGTCCAAAACCCTTAGGGCACCCTTGACCCCTCTCCTTCCATTACACTCTATATCCAACCCATCGGCCAACTCTGTTAGCTCTAACCTTCAAAATACATCTAGCATCCACCTATTTCTCAACATTTCCACTTGCTACTACTCCAGCCCAAGCTACCATAGTTTCTTGCCTGGTCTCTCTTGAAACAGCTGTCTGAGTAGAATCTTACGGTCTATTTTCACATGCCAGGAGAAATGATCCTGCTAAAATGTAAGTGAAATTATTTCATTCTTCTGCTCAAAACCCTCCAATACCTTCCCATAATGTTTTGGGAAGAAAAAGCTTACGATGACTTCTTCCCCAAAAGAATCCTTACAGTGACTTACAAGGGCTCCCTGCGATCTGGTCACTCTGTCGCCCCTTTAACCTTCTTCTTCCCCTCTCTTCCCCTTGCTCACTCTCCTGCAGCCACACAAATCCCTTTACTCTGCCTCAGACATGCCAGCACTCTCCCACCTCAGGGACTGGCTCTTCACTCTTCGCATCTCAATTGCCTGGAATCCCAATCCCTCAGATAGCTGAATGTCTGACTTCCTCCCCTCCTTCAAGCTCAACTAGCAGCTTCCTATAACGCCTTCCCTGACTGCCCTATGAACACTGGAACCATCCCTCCCCTTTGCTGCCCCTCTTCCCGGCACTCCTTATTCCCCAGCCTGACATACATTTTCTCCATGGCACTTTACACTTTCTGATATATACTGCACTTCCGATCTGCCTAACCACCTCCTCGCACTAAAATGTAAGCACCATGGGAGCAGGGCCTTTGCTGCGCTCCCTGCTGTATTCCTAGCCATTATAAGGCATACAGTGGAGGGTCAATAAATATTGGTTGATTGAATGAATGAATTTTCTAGGGAAAAAACACCCTTAAAATGCTGAAATATTTACCTCCAAACATGGGTTAAAGTTAAATACTTTATTAATCTCTTTATTTGAAATACTAAAGCCAATATCTTTAATCTAGAGACTTAGAAAGAATGAATAAGAGGATTAAAAATAAGAAAATAGGGACATCTGGGTGGCTTAGTCAGTTAAGCACCTCACTCTGATTTCAGCTCAGGTCATGATCTCACGGTTGTGAGTTCGAGCCTCACATTGGGCTCTGCACTGACACTGTGGAGCCTGTTTGGGATTCTCTCTCTCTCTCTCTCTCTCTCTCTCTCTGCCCCTCCCCCACTCATGCTCTCTCTCACTCTCCTTTGAAGTAAATAAACTTTAAAAATAAGCAAATAACACTTTTTCTTTTTTTGTTTTTTTTTTTTAATTTTTTTTAACGTTTATTTATTTTTGAGACAGAGAGAGACAGAGCATGAACGGGGGAGGGTCAGAAAGAGAGGGAGACACAGAATCCGAAGCAGGTTCCAGGCTCTGAGCCATCAGCCCAGAGCCCGACGCAGGGCTCGAACTCACAGACCACGAGATCGTGACCTGAGTTGAAGTCGGACGCTTAACCGACTGAGCCACCCAGGTGCCCCACTTTTTCTTTTTTAAAAAGCTTATTTGTTATTTATTTTGAGAGAAAGTGCAAGTGAGTGTGTGCAAGTGGGGAAGGGGCAGAGAAAGGGAGAGAGAGAATCCCAAGCAGGCTCCATGCTGTCCCACACAGAGCCCAATGCAGGGCTCAAACTCATGAACCAGGAGATCATGACCTGAGCTGGTGCCCCAGCAAATAACACTTTTTCAATGAACATGTTTAAAGGCACTATTTGTACATACATAATATAAAAAAATACTTTGGAAAGGGCCCATAGATAGAGACATGGCCAATCGCTTCCTAACAATCACATAGAATCATGCTGAATAAACTGTTTCAGCAAACTGTGGCTTTTTAGAGACGGTCTTTGCCCAGCTGTCATGAAAGCCCAAGTAGGGTAGCATGCTTACATCAGTGGGAAATGGCCCGCTTCACAAAAAATAAGTCATGTTTTATAACCCTACTCCTTAAAGAAGACAACGAAAGGCAACGGGAAGCCAAAAAGACAGGGTGAGGACCACCTCACTCTGCAACCGCGTGCTAGTGATCCCACCTTTGCTTATGATACAAGGAGACACAAGCAGATGGGGTACAGGTGGGAGGAGAAATATATAAATGAGGCACAAAGGGTAGGCTGTCAAGACCAAAGAGAACTTACACGAGACATACATAAATAAAGAGGAATAAATAAGAATTAGAGAAAGAGAGAACCATAAACAATATCTGGATGGGTTTTATGCAAAGCTCAAGAGCAGAAACTATTAAAACAGGGCCCGTGCAAATAGCCTGGCAAGAGGGGCACCTGGGGGGCTCAGTTGGTTAAGCGTCTGACTCTTGGTTTCAGCTCAGGTCATAATCTCATGGTTCATGAGATCAAACCCCATGTTGGGCTCTGCGCTGACAGCACTGAGCCTGCTTAGGATTCTCTCTCTCCCTCTCTCTCTGCCCCTCCCCCCACTCTCTTTGTCTCTCAAAATAAATAAATAAACATTAAAAAAAAAAAAAAAAGCAGCCTGGAGAGAAATGCAAGACAGCAATTAGGATTCTTTCAGCAGGACCCAGAAATCCACTCCCTAAATTCAGGCAGAGATCAAATATGGCTTTAACTTGGGCTCAAACTGCTTTAAAAGTCAAAAGTAGGCATGAAAGAAACCAGCACAATCTGAAACTACAGAATAAAGGCAGCACAAAGTAGCCCAAACCACACACCCCTCCCCCCCCCCCCGCCCCAATTCAAAGACTGGCTACTCAAAGAGAATCTGGACCAAAGGCACTGATGACAATCTAGGGGTGGCTGTTGGGTACGTTGCACCTGATCCCTACAGTTCAGCAGTGTCCAAAAGAAATATCATGCAATCCATAAATGTGAGTATATATGTAATTTAAAATTTTCCAGTAGCCACTGTTTTCTTAAGAAAGAAACACGTAAAGTTAATTTTAATAATCTGCTTTGAATCCAATATATCCCAAAACGTTACCATTTTTTTTTAATGTTCATTCATTTCATGAGAGAGAGAGACACAGAGCACAAGTGGGGAGGGGTAGAGAGAGAGACAGACACAGAATCCGAAGTAGGCTCCAGGCTCTGGGCTGTCAACACAGAGCCTGATGTGGGGCTCGAACCCACAAACCGCGAAATCATGACCTGAGACAAAGTCTGACGCTTAACCGACTGAGCTACCCAGGCGCCTCCCAAAGTGTTATCATTTTAATATGCAATCAATATGAAAAAATTCTTGAAATGTTTTACATTCTTCTTTTTTTTTTTTTCACACTAAGCCTTCAAAACTCCTTCATCTATTTTATACTTAGAGCACATCCCAGTTCAGGCAACAGCTACATTTCAAGTGCTTAAGAGCTACCTGTGGGCTAGTGGTCACTACCTTAGACAATACCGATATGGAGCATACATACGGGCATATGAGGTCCACATATCATTTATGTTGTGAAGAAGGTTCATCTATACAGGGCACATAAGTTCTTGACTTTAATAAAGTTTAGTCCTACACTGAGCTTCCTGTAAGTGTCAAACCATAGTAGGCCACGTAGGAAAAGGACAACACTAGATAAGCAGATGCAGCAAAGAAAGGCTGGGATCTTGGGACAGCATCTTGGATAGAGAAATACACCCTCTTTTCAACTGTAGGCACAGCAATGAAAAGACAATTTGAAATCTACCTACTGGAGGAGATCGAGAACCACACTACACTCTCCCCTGAGAAATGGTACTAATGCTTTCACTGTGCATATTAATGCACCACAAGAGTTCCATAGTGAAACACAAATGAAAGAGAACGATAAACTTACTTAAATTTGTAGCTTTCTCGCTTATTATTCACAAATCCATCTGCCAAATCGTGAGGTACGATAATTTCCAAGCTAGGTGTTAATTTTTCATCTTCATCTATGGAATAAATCTGCAAACATGAAGACAACCAATGAACATATCATGGTAAAATTAAGGCTTGAACTATGAACATGTTATCATGATAGGCACTGTGATTGTACAAAAATTATACTTTCAAGATAGACCATAACATAGTATAATTTGGATACTTCGCCTCTGAATTGTGTGCAGACTCAAACAAATATACAGAACTGGAAAAGAGGTAAAACCTAAATTGGTGCTCTACCCAAGCTCAGCTCACCTTTGAATGATCTAATATTCCAATTTGAGCATTTGAGTGTCTCTGTCTAATAGTTCTGAAAGCAGGACATCAATCTAAGTACTGCTCTGGAATTATGTGCCAGCAATTAACATCTTACTACAACCAACAAGCATTTCTGAGCATTTACAAAGTGGCCGAGGCAGATCAAAGGACTGGGTCTGGGACTTCTCAGGGAGCTCACAAGAATGCTCTAATTCAAGTTATATTCAAAGCAGCCCAAGTTTCCGTGAGACATATTCAGGCATTTGATAAAAGACATGTGGTTTCAAAAGACATATGTAATTCATGTCTTTGATGTCACCTTCAAGGTTCTCCTCCCAGTTCAGCCACTAATTAGTAAGGGACCTGGGAGGAATCACTTAACCTCTCTAAAGTGATATGGAAATGAAGGGTCTCCACCAACCCCCTTACAACCGTAAATGCTCTGATTCTCTTCTTGGTTACCTACTCCTTTATTTACTGGCCAGGAAAATCAAGACTCAAGCCTATAAAGAAGTCATGTGGAATAAAGAATAGTGTAAGATTTGGTACCCACAGACTTGCATCCAACACTGAGCTCAATTTACCAGCTGCATGACCAGCCACCACGTTCCGAATCTCAGTTCCTTTATTCATAAAATGAGGAAAACAGAATTGCCTCCCTTACAAGATTGCTGTGGGGATAAATGATGTCATGGAAATGGAAGCATTTTGTAATGCACCATAAAAAATGTTAGTCATTAGATTTAGCGTTTTTTTTGAAAAAAGACTTCTTGTCTTTCACCAGGAAATAAAATTCTTTCTGACAGGCAATATTTCCTGTTTAAGACTCATTTAGATGCTTGATTATGGGGGAAAAGTCATATTCTTAAACAAGTAAAAGCCTGCCTGAATCTCCCAAAAGTCTAAATAATGTTCCTAAGCAGATTTTTATTGAACCCTCTCACTTAAAACGTGAAGAATTCATGCAGAAAAGTCATCCTGTAAAATAAAATTATTTGTAGAAAGTAATGGCATCAGGTCTGAGACTTTCCATGGCTAGATTTTCTCAAGAGACACTTAAAAATTATATCCTGTGGGGCACTACACTTAAAGAAAAAAAAAGTTAATGGCTACACAGGTGAGTGAAAGGGGTGCGTAAGACATGAAACATACAAGAGTGAGGCACTCCTTATAATGTGAGTCACACGTTTTCAAAAATTCTGTAACACTCAGTGCTCACAAGACAGAAAGGACCATCGACTACAATAAGAGTGACCCTCCACCTCTCTGATTAAGCTATTCTTTGAGGCATTAAAGAAAAGTCCCTTTCAGCCAGAAAGGGACTTTCTACATTTAGTCATAACGATACTTAAATTTGAGACACAGTGGGATTTTTATACCTAGAAGACAATTAGAAGAAATGCAAGGACAAATGTAACCATGTTTTTAAATGTATTAAAAGCACTATACAAATTAAAAGCATGGCCATTGCTAAAATTATCAGACGTTTGTCTAATGTAGCTTCTAAGTTACCATTCCATAAATTATTACCATTTACTTTATAGTGCCTGAAGGAAAAAGACTAATGGAGTCATGGAGCCCCAAAATGAAGAGGAAAGCAAGAAAAATACCTTTGAATTTCTCTTGGGTGAATGTTACAGGCTGCATAACCATACATCTCTCAGGAGCAAAAAGGGTGCTAAAAAGTGGGATGTCTAAGGGAAAGCAGGGATACACTAACTCAAAATGCATTCATCTGTGTTCTCTTATTTTTGTGTATGTGCATAATGTTGCAACTTGGTAAGAATATGCCATTATAAAAATACAGTACGAGACCCACAAATACTCCCTGGAGTATTGAGCAATCCACTCCACAGGACCTCACCAAAGAAATGCAGAAGGGGCACCTGGGTGGCTCAGTCAGTTAGGCATCCTTGGTTTCAGCTCAGGTCATGATCTCACAGTTTCCTGAGTTTGAACCCTGCATCGGGCTCTGGGCTGACAGCACAGAGCCTGCTTGGGATTCTCCCTCTCCCTCTCTCCCTGCCCCTCCCCCACTCACGCTCTCTGTCTCTCTCAAAATAAATAAATAAACTTAAAAAAGTGCAAAAGAGGGGCGCCTGGGTGGCTCAGTCGGTTGAGCATCCGGCTTCGGCTCAGGTCATGATCTCACGGTTTGTGAGTTCGAGCCCCGCGTCGGGCTCTGTGCTGACAGGTTGGAGCCTGGAGCCTGTTTTGGATTCTGTGTCTCTCTCTCTCTGCTCCTCCCCTGCTCATGCTCTGTCTCTGTCTCTCAAAATAAATAAATAAACATTTTTTAAAAAATGCAAAAGAAGGCACAGTAAAATACCCAAACACTGAACTTTAAAAAAAGGGAAAGTTCAAAGTTACCTCCAAGATTCTCTATCAACCCCCTCCCCACCTTCACTCCCACCCCTCCCCCCAATCTTGAAGCACCTGCTTCCCACTGCTGAATCTATGTAGACAAGCCCCATATTTTTGGCTAAGAGTCTGAAGAAGTACATAGGGACTTTGCATATAAAACACTTGGTATGGATGATGCACTTTTACAAACCTTCTTGTAAGTGAATATAATAGAAGAGAAAATGGGAAGATATCGATGGTTTCTTTCTACACTGTTTTATTCCTTAAAAAAAAAGCCACGTATTTTCTTTGGACTTTTCTCATGCATCTTAAAGTATTCCATGAGTAGAAAAACTGTTCATGACAATGATGACAAAGATGTCTATTTCTTGCTTTAAATACATAAATTTCACAAGGCAAATGCTACATTATGATATACTGTTACACATATACACATTGTACATATGGGTAGATATAAAATATTATTAATAATATACCCATTCCAGGCACTCATGAGTAAGACCCAGATTGCCCTTACCTATTCCACTTTGGGAGGCAAAAAAAAGTTTTGTCTGAAGAGCTAAGAACTTTAGAATAAAAAGTCCTTAATTAAAATCAGCGTTCTGCCTCTCATTGAGTGGATGGCTTGGCCACATTATTTAATCTACCTGAGACTCTCTTTCCTCATCTACAAAATGAGGAAAATGACATCAACCTTGCAGGATTCTCCTGAGAATCAGAGATAATGTAGACAAAACACCTGAGTGGTGAGAACAACCATGCTCTTTCTCGGGAGAAAAAAAACCAGGTTTTGAAGCATTTAAGAAGCACACCAAACATCCCTGCTCATGGCAAGGGCAATGACTTAACCTTCTCCATACCTCTGAGTTTAGCACACTAGAGGAAGCACCTAGTAAATGCTCAGTTAACGTTTTCAGAATGAAGAGTGTATGTGTATTCGTTGTTTAGGGATGCAAAAATATCTACATCTGCAATAAGCATACGTCACAGGTTCATGATTGTGTTGCACAATGCAATGTAGTTAGGCAACAAATTCCTAAGGGTCCACTGTGCGCAGGGCCACAGAGATATGTTTTTGGTGTGTATCTACCTACATTATCTGTAACATCTCAGACATGTATGGACACGCATCTCTTGCTGACACGTTCTGCCCTGGTGAGAAACATACGTGTGGGCGCATCTTTGCGCAGAGTATACAGAGCTGCGTCACCGCTCCCAGGAAAGGTGCGATAAGGCCGCCGGGTTGAGGGGCGGTCCCTGTGTGCGCGCACGAACGCGCACACGCACTCGTTGGCCCTGCGTGAATACACGTGCCCAGGGGCCCGTAGGGGGTCTGTGCACGGCGTCCGCGCCCGAGGTGGGGGGGGTGGGGGGGGGGTGGGGGGGGGTGCTCTGCTGGGCGAGAGTGACCTGGGTGTCTACCCTGACAGCGGGACACTGGTGTCTGCTTGGCGGCCCGGGCGCCTCGGCAGAGTGTGCAGGACTCTTGAGGCGACCCCCCGCCCCAGCCTAGCGCCCCGCGTGCCGTCCCTCCCCTGCCTGGGAGGCCCCGCCGCGCCGGCGCCCTCGCTGCCCGTACCCCTTGTTGCTGCTTCCGGACAGTAGGCTTCACCCTCGCGAAAATCTGGATGGTCTGCTTCACCATCTCCTCCAGGCTCTGCACTGACCCTTGACCTCTCTCAGGCTCAGGTTCCCAAAACTTCTGAATCCCACCACTTCCGGCGAGCGGGAGCCTTAGCAACAGTAACTATGGACACTACCCAAGGAGCACCGCGCCAACCGGGACCGCCTCCTCTCCCTAATTGGTTGCTGACCGTAGAGGGGCCTGAAGAGAAGTACTGAGGGGCGGGGTTGGGGCGGGGCCGAGCGGAGAGCGCTGCGCACGCGCCGGGTCAAGTTCTGGGCACCAGGTTTATTTAGCTCCACAGCTGGCCTACAGAGTGGTTAATGGGGTGACAACCACCATGCCTCGCCCGGTTCCTTAATCCATTCTTTCTCTGTGCCAACACCTCTTTTTAACACTGAAGTCATTCTGTTTTTTATTATTCATTCATTGAAGAAATGTCACTTGATCTGTGACAAGCAATATGTTGGCTGGGGATGATTCTGAGGTGAGCAAAACTGCCTCTGCCCACTTAGAGATGAGGGTCTGATAAAGGAGGCAGCTTTTCAGCAGGAAGTTACAAGTTACCCGGGGTTGGGCATGGGATTCTGTGGAAGGCACCTCTTCTATCTCTGTTTGGGAAGAGGCCAAGCCTGGAAGAGAGAGGGACTATTTCCTATGCAATGGCCCTGTCAAGAATGGATGGGCTTCCTTGTGCACTGTTAGTGGGAATGTAAATTTGTGCAGCCACTATGGAAAACAGGATGGAGGTTTCTCAAAAAATTAAAAATAGAACTGCCATATGATCCAGAAACTCCTCCTCTGGAAATATATCCAAAAGATTTGAAATCTGGTTGCCAAAGAGATCATTGCACTCCCACATTCTCTAGAGCCAAGACATGGAAACAACTTATGTATTCATCAGTGGATGAATGGATAAAGAAAATGTGACGTGTATATATGATTTTTATATATTACTTATCCTCTACATGTAATGGAATATGTACATATACAATAGAATATTTTTCTGCCATAAAAAAGTAACAAAGAAATCCTACCATTTGCAACTACACAGAGGAAACTGGAGGGCATTGTGCTAAGTGAAATAACTTAAAAGGGAGAAAGGCAAATAGTGTATGATCTCACTTATCTGTAAAATCTAAACGAACTGAACTCACAGAAACAGAGACCAGAATAGGTTTCCAGAGGCTGGGGGTAGGGATAATGAGGAGATAGTGGTCAGAGGGCACAAACTTCCAGTCATAAGACAAATAAGTTCCGGGGATCTAATGTACAGCACAGTGACTATAGTTAACAATATTGTATTATATACTTGAAAATTATGTAGACAGTAAATCTTAAGTATTCTCACCAGAAAAATAAATGGCAATTATGTAAAGTGATGGAGGGGTTAACCAACCTTATTGTGATAACCACTTCATAATACAGATGGTCCCTGACTTATGATGGTTTGACCAATAATTTTTCAACTTTATCGTGGTGCAAAAGCAATATGCATTCAGTAGAAAACTGTACTTAGAATTCTGAATGTTGATCTTTTCCCAGGCTGACAATATGCAATATCATACTATCTTATAATGCTGGGCAGTAGCAGGGAACCACGGCTCCCAATCATCCATGTGATCACAAGGTTAAATAATCTACACACTCACCCAGACAACCATTTTATTTTTCACTTTCAGTACAGTATTCAATAAGTTAACATGAGTTGGTCAATACTTTATTATAAAATGGGCTTTGTGTTAGGTGATTTTTCCCAACTCTAGGCATACAATGTAAGTGTTCTGAGCACATTTAATATAGGCTAGGCTAACCTGTGGTTGATTGGTAGGTTAAGTGTATTGACTGCATTTTCAATGTGATATTTTCAACTCAAGATAGGTTTATTGAGACATAACCCAATCATTAGTTGAGAACGATCTTCATATATGTGGATCAAATTATCAATTGTACACCTTAAACTTATATGTCAATTATATCTCAATAAATATGGAAAATACATACATACATAAGGAAGGATGAGTACCTCAGAAGACACTGTTAGCACATGAAAAGATGTTCAACATCATTATCCACCAGGAAAATACACATTAAAACCACAATGGGATGTCACCACATGTCTATCAGAATGGCTAAAATAAAAAAATAGCAACAAAACCAGGTGCTGACTGGGGTACAGAGAAACTGAATCACTCATATATTACTAGTGAGAATATACAATGTGAAACGTATCATGGATAGTGGTATTCTAGAAAACAGTTTGGCAGGTTTTTTTTTACAAAACTAACGATGCAACTACTATAACATCCAGCAATTATGCTCATGGGCATTTATCCCAGAGAAATGAAAACTTGTGCTCACACACACAAAAAATCTGTACTTAAATGTACATAGCAGCTTTGTTTGTAATAGCTCCAAGCTGAAAATAACCCAGATGTCCTTGAACTGCTGAATGGATTAAAAAAAAAAAAAAAAAACTGTGGAATAGTATTCAGCAATAAAAATGAAAAGGATTACTAGTACATATAACAACTTGGATGAATTTCCAGGGAATTGTGCTAAGTGAAAGAAGACAGACTCGAAATCAAATACTGTATGATTCCATTTATATAACATTCTTGAAATGACAAAATTATAGAGATGAAGAGGAGATTAGTGGTTTCCAGGGGTTAGGAAGGAAGGGAGGGGGTGAGGTGGCTCTGGCTATAAAAGGATCCTGGTGATGATGGACTGTTTGTATCTTGACTGTGGCAGTGGTCACAGAAATCTACACATGTGATAGAATTGCATAGAACAAAACACATGCACGCGCACACACACACGCACACACACACACAAATGAATGCATATAAAGCTGGTGGAAGTTGAATAAGAGTAAATAAGATGGATAGATTGTATCAATGTCCATTCCTTGGTTGTGGTGTTGCACTATAGTTACACAACATGTTACCATTGGGGAACACTGGGGGAAGGGAAAGCAAAACTCTCCGTGTTATTTCTTATAACTGCGTGTGAATCTACAATTATCTCAAAACACAAAGTTTTTAAAAAGAAACTCCTAGAGAACAAAAAGACAAGCCGCAAACTGTGAGAACAGTTTTGCAAAAACACGTATCTGGTAAAGGACTTGTATCTAGAACACCTAAAAACTCTTAAAACCCAATAAAAAATAGGAAAACAACTCAATTTATTTTTTTAAAGAGGGGGATCAAAGATTTGAACAGACACGTCCCACTATATGGATGGCAAATAAGCACGTTTAACATAAGATGTTAACATAGGGCGCCTGGGTGGCTCAGTTAGTTAAGCGTCCGACATCAGCTCAGGTCGTGATCTCACGGGTTCGTGTGGTCGAGCCTCACGTTGGGCTCTGTGCTGATAGCTGGAGCCTGGAGCCTACTTCTGATTTTGTGTCTCTTCTCTCTCAGACCCTCCCCCGCTCTGTCTCTCTCTCTCTCTCTCTCTCTCAAAAATAAATAAACATTTAAAAAAATTAGCATAAAATGTTAATATAATTTTTTAACACAATCATTAACAAAATGCAAATTAAAACCACAATGAGATACTACTACACACCTCTTAGAATGGCTAAAAATAAGAAAATGAGACTGGCAATACCAAAAACTGGCACAGATAGAGAGCATTTTGAACTCTCAAACATGCGCAGAGATGGACCAGTCACTTTGAAAAACAGTGTCATCGTTGCTTATTATATAAAGTTATACATGCACTTACCATATCACCCAGCAATCCCACTCCTCCATGTACCCAGTGCAATGAAAACTAATGTTCCCCCAAAGAGGTACACATGAACGACTGTTGTGGGTTTATTCACACTTGCCCCTAAACTAGAAACAAGGTAAGTGTTCTTCAACAGGACAGATAAACAAGAGTTTATCATATACACAATAAAAAGGAATAGACAGCTGATGCCTGCAAGAATATAGCTGAATCTCAAATTTATTATTTGAAAGATGCCAGACTCAAAGTTACATGCAGTGTAATTCCATTTCTATGACATTCTAGAAAAGACAAAACTATACAGAGAGAAAAACAGATCAGTGGGTGCCAGGGCTGAGGATAGGGAAAGAGCTGACTGCAAATGGGCATGGGAGAGTTTGGGGATGTGATAGGGCTGTTTCACATCTACATTGTAGTTGTGGCTATGTGACTATATGCATTTGTCAAAACCCATAGAACTATCTGCATGCTTACAAGTGTGAATTACACTGTATGCACATTATACTATTCTAAGAAAGGTCAAAAAAAAAAAAAAAAGAGGATGGGGTATGAACAGATGTTACAGTAGCAAGTATGAAGAAGAGGGGAGAACCAGGAACTTATGAAACAGACTTTAAGGGCTTTTTCACCTGGCCCTGGGTGGTGAGGAAGAGATGATTTAAGGTCAGCCAATATCCAGGGGTGCCTGGGTGGCTCAGTCAGTTAAGCAGCCGACTTTAGCTCAGGTCATGATCTTGCGGTCCATGAGTTTGAGCCCCACGTCAGGCTCTGTGCTGATGGCTCAGAGCCTGGAGCCTGCTTTGGATTCTGTCTCTCCCTCTCTCTCTGACCCTCCCCTGCTCTCACTCTGTCCCTCTCTCTCCCTCTCAAAAATAAATAAGTAGATATTAATTTAAAAAATATATATATATCGGGCAATATCCGTTCCTTGGCTATTGTAATGGTGTAGTGAATGTGGGAGTGCAGAAATCTCTTCAAGATACTAATCTCTTTTCCCTCAGAAGTGAGACAACATGTCTATGGATGAATGGATAAAGAAAATGTGGAATATGTATATATATATTCCCATATATATATATATATATATACTCCCATACACACACACACACACACACACACTAGTATTCAGCCATAAAAAGAAGAAAATCTTGCCATTTGTGACAATATAGATGTACTTTAGGCCATTATGTTAAGTGACATAAGTTAGAAGAAAAATGCTGTGCATCTCACTCATGGGTAGAATCAAGGGAGAAAAAAATCAAGCTTATAGAAAGAGTGGAGTGGTGGTTGCCAGGGACTGGGGAGTGGAGCAAAATGGGGAAATGTTCATGAAAGTGTGCAAATGTTCAGTTATGAGACAATACATTCTGAGGACCTGAAGTACAGCATGCAGACTATAGTTAATAATACTGTATTGTATTTGACAGCTGCCTGGAGAGTCAATCTTAAGTGTTCTCACCACAAAAAAATGTAAAAGGTAACTACGTGAGGTAATGCATGTGTTAATTAGCCTGACTGTGGTAAATATTTCACAATGTATGTGTATATTAAGTCATCGCACTGTACACTTTAAATATATACAATTTTATTTTTCAATTAAAGCTGGGCGGGGGGAAGATTGGGCAGTTGGGCATACGGTGGAGATATTTACTCAGATAGGTAAATATTATACCAAGAGTGGAGAGGTGAGAAACAAGGAGCTGGGTACACGTTAGATGTCACGTGCCTGTGGGTCTTCGGTGGGTAGTTGGATAAAGCTTAGGAGAAAGCTCTGGCTGAAAATGCGGATTTGGGAGTCATCAGAGAGTTTTTTCCCCAGAAAGTGATCAAGTCCCTGATGAGGAATGAGCCCTCAGTCCTAGTGCTGATGTTTGGAGGTGGAGGAGAAGCAGCAAAAAGGACAAAAAGAGGAACAGCTGGAGAGGTTGGAGGGAGGAAGGAGAATGCTGTTGTCATAGAAGCCAAGGGAAAGGGACCATTGGAGAAGGAGGAAGTGGTGGGTTAGTAGAGTTGCAAAGAAGCAAAATGCAGGGTAAAAGCTTGAGGAGCCCAGGGTAA
This sequence comes from Neofelis nebulosa, assembly GCF_028018385.1. Lineage (NCBI taxonomy): Eukaryota > Metazoa > Chordata > Mammalia > Carnivora > Felidae > Neofelis > Neofelis nebulosa. Next base: position 41,593,575 of record NC_080787.1, read on the forward strand.
GGAAGGGTCTTTTGTTCATATCTAAGGGGAGGCTGAAGGTACAGGAAAGGGAAAAGAGAATGGATGTGTGTCTCAAACAATCGTCATTATATCAAAAGAATGCAATGGGGAAGGCAAAAGACCACGGGTCTTCGCAAAAGACCATTTTAAGTGTTGCATCATGAGGTCCAGGCTGCCTAACCATGCAGGCCTTTGACATGCAGGTGTGGTGTGAGGTTAGGAGGGAAATCTGTGGGGCCTGGATATGGGAACTTTATACTTCCTGTCTTAAGCCCCAGGTTATGTGATCAAAGGCATTCAGGGGGTGGAAATGTGGTTTCAAATCCTGTTTGTATCACACCTGAAGGTGTGACCTTGGGCAAGTCACGGGAAGGAGAATAGGCAGCAGCTACCTCATAATGTTTGCATGCAGGTTATCTGCAGACATGCATGTAAAAATGTTACCCTGCTGTCTGGTGAATAAAAGATACTCCGTATCCAAAGGGTTCTGCTCTCTGGACTGTATTCTTTTGCCTCTAAACACCTCCTCAGAGGCAGAAACTATGGCATGCATATGTATACAAGACATACTGAAGATTACAAACTCAAATATTTCCTGGGGCCTGACTTATGGTGTAAGTGTGTCAAACAGGCAGGTCTATGACAATAGGGAGTCGTCACACTGTGAACTGGAGACTGCGTGTCCTTAACTAAAAGCATTCACATTCGAAACAGTTAAAGCACAAGACTGCCTAAATAAAGCACACTTGTGAGCCCCGGTTTACAACCTCTGTTTCTGTTCCTGGTAAAGCCGACTTCAGTAACTCCCAGGCCAATGCCTCTGACAGGTTTACCTAAATCTCAAACAGATGGCCCTAATGGGTATTAAATAAGTACTGAGATTAAATCTCTAAGTTACAATGTCTTTCCCACAACTGGATATATATTCAGTATTATTATTTACGCCTTATCTACTTGCTTAAGTGTGGGACTTAAGATGCCTTTAAATTGTTTAAAGGATTCCTGAGCTCTGTAGTTGCCAAAATAATGTATAATTGTACCACACAAATTAGCCAGGGTTTATAAGGCCTCAAATCTGAAAGAAATTAAGCTGTGCCTGAAGTGAATTAGTCTATAGGCAAGTTAGTTGGGTTTTGTTTGCATGTTTTTAAAGGAATCTTGAAACCGTTCTATTACCTCTTTAGCTGTTGGTGTGCTACAACTATAAAATGCATATTTTTTCTTTGTAAGTCTGACGGGACCAGTTAAATTTTATGGGCTGGTAATTTTGATATTATAGAATACGTACATAAAATTACCTAATTGCAGTATTTTTCCCCTCCCCTATTTTATCCTTGGCTTTGGAGGATTTATGATAGTTTGTTCTAAAATCTTTCATTGCTATGACACTCCCCCCCCCCCACCTTATTATCAGGTGAACAAGTGTGTTCAGACAGGGGTGATAGACCCCTCACTAATAGGACAGAAAGCATTTGATTGCAGTCTTCTCCAGTTAGTTTACTCCAAGAAGCAAGACCTGTAACCAGAACTCTGCTGCTTATTGGCAAATAGCAATATTAGTAGAATAAAAATCAACTGATGTAAACTGTCTCTGCACTCTCATGAAAGCTGTTCTGATCCACAGTAAGAATATGTTTGGGGATAATCAATAGGACATCAGGCAGGACTCCTAAATGTCCCTGATTGAGTATTTTTTTTTCATGTTTATTTATTTATTTTGAGAGAAAGAGAGAAGGAGAGAGCATATGAGCAGGGGAAGGGCAGAGAGAAAGAGAGGGAGAGAGAGAATCCCAAGCAGTCTCCGTGCTGTCAGCGTGGAGCCCCATGTGGGATTCAATCCCCAAACTGCAAGATCAAGACCTAAGCCGAAATCAACAGCCAGACAGTCAACTGACTGAGCCATCCAGGCGCCCACCTGATTGAGGATTTTAAAAGATGAGGACGATGACTTCCTTGGGAATCCCCTTCTCATCTGAGTCCCTTTTCATCAGTTTTATGAGTGGTCAGTACCAGAGGGATCCCCTTATTCCTCAAAAAAAAAAAAAAAAACCCACACACTTATTCCATTGTTTCTGAATTGAGTGGAGAATACACAGAGCATTTTCTGGTACTCATTAAATGCTAAATAATAACAACATTCTGTTAAATTGCAAAGCAAGGGTACCACAAAATCTGTAATGTATAATTTCAGCAAAGAATTTTCTTTTGAGAACACGTTCAGCTAATTTAAAGCATAATTTCATTAACATAACCATCTTTGCACACATAGAAGAGTGGAATTCATACAACTTTACCAGCGTTTGGGTTTACAGGATCACAGTGGGAACCAATGGTTTTGGGAAACTCACGCTACCTCCCATTTTCCTATCAGAGGGTGGATGCAGATTTTGCACACCACACCGGGTTCTCTCTCCTTTGGGTTCATCCCGTCTTTGGCTGAGAGGCAGGGGCTCCTTCTTTCTGGCTTTGTCTGAACCTCTTCCTGCAGACCTCCTGGGCCTCCTCGTGAATAGCAACATCAAAGTCATTTATGGCTGGAAGCTGGTGGCCAGCCATATGGAATTACAGCCCAGGCTCTCGCCGGATTACAGAGTGTAGCATATGAATCAAATGACAGTGCCATGGCAAAGAGGGAAGGCTGGTAAGGCCTCCAGTTTTGAATGGAAAATATGACTCTTTGTGTATTTATACACAGGCTCCTCATAAACAACCTGAATGTTTCACCAACATCCCAATGAAGCAAGGGAGGGGCTGAGTTAAAAATAGATCCGGAGTGCCTCTCTTCTAAGTAAATTACCCACCCTGTCCTATCTTCTCTGGGTGTTTAATGTGTTTCCCTGCATATTTCACAATTACAGGAAACGCTTACCAACAAATAGCATAACTTAAGACATAAAAGAAAATGGCTCACGTAGCGGAGTCCCCTTATCTAACTCATTATTATTGCCGCAAAATCCAACCACATCTTAGCCAACCTGAATCTGGCTACTCAGCAACCAGACTCTTCCTCAACTTCTGTTCCCTTCTCAACCTCCCGCAGTCCGGCTTTTGTCTCCCACACTCCATGGAACCTGTTTAAGCTTTGCACCTCCAGAGTGATACCTTCTGTCTGGATGCCCTGGAATGACATCATGATCGACCCAGTCGTCCAGGCTTGACCTCACAGTTGCCCCCTTGCTACCTCCTGCCCCTTAGATAGCTGTGTTCAGTTTCCAAGTCCCGAGGATCTCGTCTCCCAAATAGTTTTTGTCTCTTCCCCATCAACTCCATGCCCAGTGCTTATTGCCAGAGTCTGGCTTTTCATGTCTGCCAGCACTAACAAACATCTCCTGACTGCTTTCCTTTCCTCTTAGCTGGTCCTTCCCTTTACCTCATCTTTTACACCTGTTTCTTGATTACTTTATGCAGTGCAAATCAGTTTATGTCACTCCTTGTTTGAGAACCTCCAAAACATTCCCCATTACAAATAGAATCTAGTCCAAAGAGCCTTCACAACCTGGTCCCAAACTGTCTTTACATCAATTTCATAGCCGTTATCACATTCTCCACCCTACCTTTCCTGAGCCTGTACTCCAGCCCCTGGTTTTCTGCAGTTCCTACACATGCCATGCGTTTGCACGTCTCGATGCCTTTGTCCATGCTGTTCCTTATGTGTTCAGTGCCATTTTCCACATTGTCCATTAGGAAAATTCAACCCACCTTTCAAGATCCAAATCAAACGTCACTTGTTCTGAAAAGACCGTAAACCCCATGTCCCCTAGTCAGAGTTAGCGATTCCTCTCTGCAGCTACATCTTACATGTTCGTTTGTAATAGCACTTATTGTCCTGTTAGTGTTTCCTGTATGCATCTGTCTCCCCACCAGGCCGTCACTTATTTAAGGTCTTTGGCTCTTTCCTGTTTATCTCTCTGTATTCCCAGGGACTAACAAGGTTTGGGGGCTCATACCAGAGATTTCTACATGTCTGGTGAATGACTGAGTGGGTTCATAACTCATTGCGAGAAATCAATGAAGTATGTGAGGTTCTTATTTCCATGGTGAAAATTATTTTCTCCTCCGGCCCAGAGGAGAATGAAGATCATTTACCGACTGAGTAGACAGGAACAAGAGAAAGAGTTGGAAACACATACAGCATCATTGTTTCAATTTCTGAACTCTCTTTCTTTAGGCACGAAAAGATGGCTACAAATTTCCCAGGATGATAGAGGGAGCCCCACCTTAACATTTGTATCAGTGGAAGATAACAGAAACAGAATAAGTATAGAGGCAAAGGGGCCCATTGTTAAATTAGTGAGTTGCATCCAGGATGTCTGGGACCCATTTAATGAATCTAGGAATGAACTTGTTTTTCACTTAAAAAGAATGCACCATTTACAACCGACCAATTAAATGTTACTCACCTTCTTTTGTTTCACTTATAAAAGGCTTTTTCCCCCGAGTTTGACAAAGCAGTCTTTGGTACAGCAATCAACTGTTCTTCTTCCTCTTCCGTGATTTTTATTCCCCGAAACACTAAAAGAATGTTTCCTAAATTACACAGCCTGTTGCACTTTACTCCATCCTCTCTCCCCAGTCCTTGCTCATTGTTCAGGCCCCAGGGGAAATCTCTTTCTCTGAGAAGCCTCTCCTGATCTTCTCAGACTATATCCAGAGCTCTAGCTCCATGTTCCTTAGCACCATGTCCACCCCTATTGTAAACATACACCACTTTATCATTGTTGCTTACAACAGACTCTACGTACTCACCATCCGAGTGTCAGTCTATGTACATAGCAAGTGCTTAATAAATACATAGCTGATAAAAAGTGATGTATTTATAGAATTGATGAAAAGATGCCTTGGCAGGGGAAAGGAATCAACATGGTCTTAGACCTGCCTTCACCTCTCAGACTGTGAGACAAGGATTTGAGTGTAAGAAGTTCATTTGAGAAGGGAGGAAAACCAATGGCAAGTGCAGTTATGGGTGGATTGTCACCACTAGGGCACAATGTCACCCAGGACGTTCTGAAAGGCTGTGCATAACACAAGGCAGGCTTGTTCCCCTGAGGGGTGAGGTAGCTTGAGTATTTATCCTGCAGCTCTTGTTCCTATTCTGGGGGGGGGGGCTGCTCCGCTATTAATGTTTTTCTTCTAAATTTCATTTTTTAAAATGTATATTAGAAAATTACCAAACACGTCTGTACAGTTCTAAATCTCACATAATTACCTACCACCAAGTAACGGGATCTACTTCTAAAAGCACAGTATACCCTTGGATTGCAAGTAACTTGTTCTGCGAGTGTTCCACAAGACGAGCAAACATTTCTAATAAATTTTTACTTGATGAACAAGAGATGTCTTGCAATATGAGTAGTACGTGACGCCAAACGTCACATGATCACAACTGAGCCAATGGGTCTCTCTCTCTCTCTCTCTCTCTCTCTCTCTCTCGTTGTGGGATTGTGGGTGATCGTCTCCCATGCTCTGATGATGCTCAGTCTCAGGCCATGGTGTTTGGCAGAAATCAGTGATTTTCCAGAATATTTGGAAGGTGCCCACAACTGGCACTAGTGTATGTTTTGTCTCTTCAAAGCACCTATGGACAGTCCCTTGCTCTCCCATACAAGAGTAAGCTTAGGAATGCTTTGTTTCATTCCAGATCAGGCTGCCTACAGATACAGACCCTTTCCTCTGCTGCCTGATCACCAGTGACATTAAATACACTATATGACAAGAGTTTATTAACACTGTACTAGAGTCAACATCCGTGCAAGCATGTACAATGACCTCTGAGCAGAGAAAGATTCCACTGAGCCAACAGATAGTAGTGATTCTATTAGTGATAATGAAAGTCATCCTGCACAATAACTCTCCTCTCTTTTGTCTCCCTCGAAGTTTTTCAAAGGTAAGTGCAGGTTAATTTGTTTATTTTTCATTATATTTTGTATTTCCTTTATTATGTTGTATTATATTACAGTATTGTAATCACTTTTATATGAATATATTTGGGTGGTGGAATGAATGATTTGAGTTTCCATTATTTCTTGTGGGGAAATTAACTTTGATACACACACAAGTGCTTTGGATTACAATCATGTTTCCAGAATGAATTATGCTCACAAACCAAGGTATTACTGTATATACAGTATCTTATAGAGTCACAGGAGACCACATGAGATTCATCTTATATAGGAACACATGATGTCCAATCTTTAAATAGATGCTTATAGGTCACCTTTACCAACCAATCATACCCTTGGTATTACTCACCTACTTGATAATCTCTGGTCTTTGTCTGCACCTGTTTTATAAGTCAACATACACTTAGGCTAATATTCAATGGTTTTGTATGCTAAACATTCGTGCTACACATTTTTTCTATGGATCAGTTGCTAAATCAATTGTCTTTTAACAAAAAGCTAACCTTTCCCTTCCAAGCACCAGGCTGGTGTTCCATCTATACAGTATACATTTTAAGTGCCCCATGGTCAAACAATCTGAGGAAATTTTATGCTGAAGTCAACCCCTCTAAAAAGGTTTCGATGGTTTTCCACCGTCTATTGAATTAAGAACATGTTACCAAGCCATTCAAGACATCCCACAAATTAGCTCCAACACTTGCCACTTTTTCTCCACGCTGAGTCACTCACTGTTCCCTCCACACAGCCTGCTTACCCACCTACACCCATGCTTTTGTGCTTCCTTCTGACCTGACCTCTCTTCTATCCCATCTCTGACCCCTGTCTCCTAAAAGGTGCTTGTATTCTAAGGTCCATCTTAACTTCCCTAAGTTTTCATTTCTCACCATGTCTACAAAGTGCTATCTCCACTTTCCTGCATTGAAGCACCTTGTCCCTGTGTGTACTTCTCTTGAAGCTCTTTATATGGCCCTCTCTCCAGCACAGTTCTTAGTGACAATGTGTCATTCTCTACCCTAGCCTGAAGTTCTTGCTATTCAATATTTAAGTTCCCTCCAGGACAGGAGCTCAGACTCTCTCTCTCGGATCCTATACTACCTTAGCAGAGTCACTTGCACATAATACTCAAACATTAAATGTTTCTTGAACTGAATTTTTAAAATTTATTTTTATTTTATTTTTTTAATCTTATTTATTTATTTGTTTTTGAGAGAGAGAGACAAGATGTGGGCAGGGGAGGGGCAGAGAGAGAGGGAGACACAGAATCTGAAGCAGGCTCCAGGCTCCAAGCTGTCAGCACAGACCCTGACGCAGGGCTAGAACTCATGAACTGTGAGATCAGGACCTGAGCTGAAGTTGGCCGCTCAACTGACTGAGCCACCCAGGTGCCCCTGTAACTTATCTTCTCATTCTCTGAACAGTGGTCTTTCACATAGCAAAAGTTTTCGAGATGTTAATGAAGTCAGATTTATCATGTTTTTCTTTTATGTCTCATTCTTTTGGTGTTATAGCCAAGAACTCTCTCTAATTCATGGTCGTGAAGACTTTTCTCCCGTTTTTTTTTCTGACAAGTTTTATAGTTTTACATCAATAGCTTTATGTTTAAGCCTATCATGCGTTCTGATACATTTAAACGCATTTTTATATAAGGTGTGAAGTACACTGAATTGAATTGGGTGCCTTTGGAGACATTTGCCTTTACCTTAGAACACCCTGCTTTCAGTTCGACCAGTGCAAGCCTTAAAATGTATTTTCTTACATCAAGGTTATAACTGTAGGAGGATCTTTGAGGCTGGACAACTTTGAACTGAAGAAAGTTTAATTTTAATCAGACAAGCTGACTACAACAAGTCTTAATATAAAAGAATAAACAGCAAAGATACTGAGATATCTAGTCCTTGCTTTGGTAAGAATGGGTTGGCAAAATCAACATACAGTATGTGCGTTTATATGTATACATCAATTAATTCACACACACACACACACACACACACACACACACACACACATCTATGCAGTCTCAAATATTTCTGAGGCATTGCTTCTCCCTAGAGCTTTAAGCCATAATTTTACTTATCCAGTAATTCCAGCTACTCTTTTCCCAGAGGCAGGAGATTTTGGTTAGTGGCTTTAGAGTTTGTCACAAGCTGTGACAAACATTATTCAGTTTATAAAATGTCCTTGACTTGGGTAGACCAAAGATGGGTTTTCCATTACATCACTCAGAAATGGATAGGTCTTTCCATAAACACACTTCGACCTTTTATCCCAACTTACCCTTGTTTCATATTTCACTTCCATTTTTTAATGGCATTTTTGCTGGCAATCAGCACATCTCTTTTGAGTTGCTGGCAGTGTTAAGAAGCTTGAGTGCAATTGCCCTGCCCTGAACCAGCCAGAATGACAGTGTGACTTCTCTGCTAAGCCTGCCGAGTTTTGAGGCCCGAGGCATCCTCATCACCTCTGTACATTATGAGAGCTTCACACAGAGCTGGGAGCATTTTAAATTTCTTGGATTTAGGACTAATGACTTTCTCACCATTGTCAATTCTTTAGTGTTTAAGGGCTCACTTAATATAATACTGTCAGGATTTAGCCTAAAATGCTATCTTTACGTTAAAAAAGCAGTTATCTAGGAGCGCCTGGGTGATTCGGTCAGTTATGGGTCCGACTTCAGTTTAGGTCATGATCTCATGGTTTGTGAGTTCGAGCCCTGCACTGGGGTCTGTGCTGCCAGCTCAGAGCCTGGAGCCTGCGTCTCTGTGTCTCTGTCTCTCTCTGTGCCCCTGCCCCACTCATGCTCTGTCTATCTCTCTTTCTCTCAAAAATAAATAAACATTTTTTAAAAAGCAGTTATCTAGGCCAACTTTTTATAAAAATACACCAAACAGACAGACAGACACACACACACACACACACACACACACACACACTGGAGGATTGGACTATTTGCTCCAACTCTTTGCCCCCCTGCAATAGGATTATACATCTACAGCCTACCCCTTGCATCTTGGCACTGCCCCCACCCAGGACAATGCAGCAGTGGAGGGAGGTCCCTCCAAACTCCACTTTGTTGGCAATTGACTTGACCAATGGAATGGAGTGGAAATGACATGACCAGAGGCTTTATGCGTGCCTCCGTGGATTGGATCACATGCTTGCACTCCTGTGATAATCATAGGAAGAGCAGGGCCCAGCTAGCTTCTAATCCTTCGGTTTGGGCCCAGAATGTAACACATTAAGTTGTCCGAAACCTAACCTACCCTAGCCAACATGCAAATAAAGCAGAGCTGTCCTGGCCAGTCCAAGACCAGTGAGTAAGAAAAAATAAAATGCTTATTGTTTATAAGCCACTGAGTTTTGTTACACGACATATTACAGCAATGGCTGGCTGATAAAGTTACCCATCTTTCAGTCACGTTTCCCATGGATAGTAGAGTCAGTGTAAAACCCAGCACAAATTGTTAATTTGCTAAGATGAACACATAAAGGAATATTTACAGCCATGGATCAGACAGGTTACCATCTTCTCATGGATTTTTTCCAGCTTAGCCCATTCTTCAAGCATCTGCTCTGAGCTGATTTTCTGAGTATCCTTCAAATAGGATCAGTCTGTATAGAATTATAGAATATAAAGCTTATCAGTTGTTAGTTGTCCTCACCAGTGCAAAGTCCCAACAACTGCAGCGTCTATCAAGTTGTTATGTTATGATTTATGCATGAGCGGTGGCATGGGTTTTGAGCTGTAACAGCCAAGTTTCTTGGCAACAGGAAAAGCCATTAAAATTCAGCATTTCCCCAAGAACATTAACAATCTCTGATCGTTAGTTATTGTTAAAGTGCCCATTGCAGTGCTCAGTGGGCATCGACATGAAATGACAGGCTGTCCATTGTTTTACTATATCCCCAAAGAAACTCCTTTTCTGTAATTCCTTGCTCCATGGATACTGGTACATTTTGCAGTTATATTACTGGGGTTGGCCAGGCCTCACAAGTATATTTCTTTACACCTAGGTATTTAGCTAGATAATTTTAATTGAAATCTTTTATTATAGTGTGCTGTTTCAAAATTTAAGGCCATAGATTGATACTCCCTTTAGAAGCATAGCTCAGAATAACATGCCATCATCTTCCCAGCAGAAAGTTTGTAGGCCACCTTGAACCCCAGATTTGCATCTTTGCAACATGGCCAAAAATAGTCTTCCTACTTTTAAGAGGAGCCCTGAATTTTCAAAAAAATTTGCCAAGAACATAAACGTTACATTTAGCATGATAGAACATGTGTTGGCTTCATTCATTTTCTCAAAGTTCACCTCCCCCTATCTGCCTTGACCTTTTCTGCTTCTCATCCCACCATTCTTTCTCATTGCCTCCCTTCCTTGAATCAGAGTGTTTCTCTTCTGACTAGCCAAACACATGCAGACTGGGCAAGGCTTCATTGCATGAGAGATGTTTAGCCTTTTACAAAAGTAAATACTAAAGGGGGACATCAGAGTCACCTTAAAATATTTGGTGGTCTGTCATGTGGAAGAGAGAGTGTGTTCATCCTGTGTTGCCTTAGAAAGAACAGGGGTACACAAATAAGGACAAGTTGTAAGAGGGAAATTTGGGCTTAATTACAAATCTTTCAGACAATTGCTAATGCCCAGTAATAAAACAGAAAGCAGTGACTTCCTTGTCAGTAGATATGTTCAAGTTTCTCGGGCATCATGAAGATACAATACTTATGTTTCTGAGTGATTTCCGACTCTAAAATACCCTGATTTGATCTATTTGATTCTCTGCACTTCGTTAATAATGAATGTTTGTACAGTGTGGGATAACATGGGCCATAACATTTTTATGATTCTATGGTCAAATGGAAAAGACAAGCAGAATTTGTAGTCTTGAATCCAGTATGTCCTTCAGAACACCCCTAGCTTCTGTGGACTCCAAATTAAAACATAATATTTAAGATAGAAAGCATTCCACTTCTTTGCATTCTGTTGGCTAATTTTTCATTATACTCACAGCCTGATCTACACTGTCTAGAGACAAACATATGTATGTCTTTACAGCTGAGATGTTAATGTACTAATTCCCATAGCGATCCTGAAAGGTGCTTGATATTTCCTTTTCTATCGTCTGACCACAGCAACTTTTGGGTTAAATTTCCTTTAATCTAATATTAACATACAGAGTGTACTAAGAGAAATACTTTCTGTATAGGCTTCTTAAATCAGGAATAAAATCAAGAGGAACAAAAATGGCATATAGTGAAAAATTCTCCCTCCTTCTCTTCCTAAAAAAACTAAAGATCAGATTAAAAGACTATATTTAAAATTTAACTTGACCATTCAGATTATTTAGTTTGAAATTTTGGATTATTTCCTTCTATCTACAGATAAACTTTAGAAAATCCTTCACTGTGATCAACTCGTGATGACATATCTTAATGTTTGCAAGAAAATATCTTTCCTGAAGAATATTTTTCTTGGTGAAAAACTCTAGGTTAGCAGTTACTTATTTTTTTCAACACACCAGTGACATCAACCCATTGGCTTCTGGCTTCCATTGCTGCTGTTGAGAAGTCAGATGTCAGTCTAACTAGAGCTCATTTGAAGGTAATCTCTTTTTTTCCCCTGGCTAGTTTTAAGATTATATATATATATATATATATATATATATATATACACATTTATATATATTATATGTATTTGTCTTGGTTTTCTATAGTTTCCCCTAATTAACTCCTGTGTGAATTTCCTTTATTTACCATGTTCTTGATTCAGTAAGCTCCTTGAATGGGAGCATCTGTAAGATGGGATAGTCCCACCTCTTGGAACAGCTGCCTGGCTCACAATGATAGTTATCTCACAGAGTGGACCCTAAGTAATTATATCTGTCCTATTGCATCTTTGCAATGATTTTAACTTTAAAAAATAATGTTGTGTATAGATGGGTTCTTGAACAAAACATGGAAAAATGAAATAAATTGATAGGGTATTGGCATTGTGTGTGTTTAAATTTTCTATTTATATTGAAATATATTTGTGCCTTAAATATAAATCACAAAAAATAAAATGAAGCATTAAGGTAAAGCTAAAATGGTAATAGCTAATATATTTTTAAGTTTATTCATTTATTTTGAGAGAGAGAAAGCATGCACAAGCAGGGGAGGGTCAGAGAGAGAGGGAGGGAGACAATCCCAAGCAGGCTCTGTGCTGTCAGTGCAGAGCCCCACATGGGACTTGATCTCATGCGCTGTGAGATCATGACTTGAGTTGAAATCAAGAGTGAGATGCTGAACTTACTGAGCCACACAGGCACCCCAATGATAGCTAATATTTTAGTGAGCTCTTACTATGTACCAGGTCCTATTCTAAGCTCTTTAAATGTATTAGTTCATTTAGCTATCTCAGCAACCCTCTTTGATAGGTATAATTATCAGTACTATTTTGTAGATGAGAAAGTTGAGATACAAAGTGTTAAATAACTTTTCTATGGTCACAATTAATAAGGCACATGGACAGGATTCTAACACAAGCAGTGTAGCTCCAGCCTTCACTGTCTTAACTATTGCTTTATGAAAAAAAAGGAAGCAGGAAAGAAAAATAAAACAAAAGTATCAAGAAGTATACCTCTACCAATCTTACTGTCACGTCTTTCTTGATGTTCCCAGTGCCATTCTCTACTAACATTAGAGGACTAGGAGAAGAAAGATGGGAAGAGAAAAAGAAGGTGTTCTAGGTACTATCGATGTATAACAAATCATCTAAGGCTTATTGGCATAAACCAATCATTTATTTGCTCGTGGATTCTGTGAATCAAGAATTCAGAGAGGGTAGAGTGAGCTTTTCTCTGCTTCATGATGTCTAGGATCTCAGTGGGATAACCTGGAGCTGGAGATAGAAATCATGTAATCATCTGAAGGCTACTTCTTTCTCTTTCATCCACATGTCTGGCCATTGATGATGACCATTAGCTGGGAGTCTCAGCAACTCTCCACGAGGACCTCCCTGTGAGACTTTCCTCATAGGGTACTTTGAGCTTTCTCATAGCCAAGAGTTGGCTTCCTCCAGAGCCAACACTTTTAGAGAGAGAGAGAGAGAGACAGAGACAGAGACAGAGACAGAGAGAGAGAAAGATAAAGAGATAGAGATTAAGAATAAGGCTGAAACGATTACAACCTAGCTGGGAAGTCCTATAGCATCTTTTCTGCCATATTTCTGTTAATTGAAGCAATAACAAGATCCCATGCAGGTTCAAAGGAGGGACAGTCACATTGTAAGAAAACAATACAAGATGGAATATATACTGGAAAATATAATATGCCTCAGAAGGAACATACAAAAGTTCATTTCTGTGTTGCACTGAAGCCAATAGAAATAAAAGTGATGATTTAGGCACTCATATAATGTGAATGATATTCTTTTTTAACTTAAAAATACAGTTAACAAAAATATGCATCTTCACCTAGAGAAATAGCAAATAAATATATTAATTTACATAAATGCGAATGACTGAAAACTAACAATCCTTATGAATATATCTTGAATAATTTATAAAATGCATTCCAATATGTTACAGTAAGACACTCATTCTGAAGGAAGAAAAAAATGTGATTTTACATGTAATGACTGATCTTCCCACCCAAGCACCAAACAGAGTGCAGTTGTGGGACAATGTTTTTCATCAAGCAAGTAGATTATTTGATATCAAGGGCATATCTTCAGTGGCAATATGGTCCTCAAGTGTAAATTATGACACAGACAGGCACTTTGGAAAACATAAAATGGGTCTTCAGTGTCATTGAAAAGCAATGGGCAACAAAAGATGAAATTTAAGAGAAACAAATATGATCTTTCAACAAAAGTGGTCAATAAGACCAGGTAAGGTGTTTTATTTATGAGATGAAACTGACACCTATAACAAACCAACAGATTATGACATATTGTGGCTTTTCGGTATGGCATCGAAAAAGCCTGAAATATCAAAGAATATTCTGTGTTTGCTGGCTTTCCTTAGGATTCTGGTTTTAAGGTCAAATGTAAAGCCTGAATGGCTAAAAAGAAGCTGGTCTGTGAATCTCCACCGTGTCTCAGAAGGTGATGCCACCACTCTTAGATCATCTCTGTCTTATTATGTATCTGATAAGATGGTACAAATTTTGAAAAACCAAACAGGCTCAAGAAACGTTTTTTAGGAAGAAAATCAATATGTATTAAAAAATAAACCCCAAGTCCTCAGGTGTACAAAAGCACTTGTGAGCCACTAGCAAGATTCTTCTTGAAGAAAACGATCATAATTATAGAACTCAGAGGTATCAAATCCAGACATAGACACAAGAATGTAAAGTCTGATCCAGAGCAGGTAACTATGTGGGTGGGGCTGAATGCTTTATGGGAGCTTCAGTAGATGTACAACTTAGAGAGTGGGAGGGAGGACCAGGAAGACTTGGGACCTCTTGCTGGATCCCTGCTCACGTCAACCCAAGCCCTAGTGTGAGCTCCTTCACCTCACACCAAGTTTTTTTTGTCTCTTATATCATGGTTGCAATACCTTTAAGAACAATAACAATGACAATACTGATGTGGTGATTACAATAACTATGTAAGAATCTCTGTGCATCCCTGTTATTTCTCCAAGATTTAGGCAAGATTATACAATGATCATCTGCCTATTTTTTGAAGTCATGTAGGTTTTCTTTTATGGTGGGAGGAGTCCATTAAAGATTTGTAACCATTAAAGAAATTCTGAGAATATAATTTAATAAAGCTTGTGTAAGCCAGAAGTAAATCCAAATTTACATGTGAGTAAAAAGAAAACAATAGAGGGTAACTATATAAAATTTTTCCTCTTGGAAGTGATTTTAAATAATTTAAAAATATAGCTTAAGCTGAAAAACTTGGATCTGGAGGAAAACCCCCACATTTTTCACGCAAAAGGAAAAAGAAACTTCCAAAGGATGCTTATACATTTTGCTGTTTTACAATGATATTCAATTGCCAGAGACAGTTCAGAGACGTATCTAGCTTAATGGGGCATTGGGCCTGGGTCCCACTGCAGCACAAGCTGTGGATACTGATGTGGTTTCATGTTCTTTACTCCAGGTCATCCTGGAGGTCTTGGCTGATACTCAATTGGAGAACAGCAGGGACATGCTATTCTTTGGAAGAAAGCTTGATGACTTTTATTTCAAGCTTACACAGAGTTGACATGGACCGAACACAGTATGTGGGTTCCTTCTCTTGTCTGACCGTGAAACCAATGCTCCATACCCGCCCTCTGTCACCTGGCCATAGTGGGTCATTGTGAGCATGACTGAAGCTGTCCACATAATGTACTGCAGGGGAATGCTAACCAAAGTTGTCAGAACATATTCTCTCTCTGTGTTCCCACTTCTTAATGGCTGCTTCTTTTTTTCCCTCCTCAATGGCTTTCAGAGGCTACATTACCCATTTGTCAATCTCAGCCAATAAGCTCCTTCCCTCTGGCTAGAGTTTTATAGAGCTGCCTTTCTCTTTCATAACTCAACTCACTTGTCGGACTCAGCTCAAGCTCCTGAATCTGTCTTTCCATGTAGGAAGGTTGTTTATGAAAGGGCCAAGGCCCCATTTTCCCGTTGTCTGGAACACACCCATTTTGCAAGGAATTGCACAACATATTAATGGCTTCTGAAAATAATGCTTACCATGCCTCTTGGAAAATCAGGATAAAATTCACTTCAAATAAAATGACCAATGTGAGCTTAAAAAAGAAACCCACAAGAACTGACTTTTTTGAAACAAAACAGAAGCCCTTTTGGCCTGAGCAACTTCCTCAAATTTACATCCAGTCAAGGCTGATTTTAGAGACAAACAACCCAACAGATCCTTGTAGACTTTTCTTTATCCTAGTAGGGCAATGAGTTCTCCAGTCCCTTTTCCACCATTCCCTGCCCAACCTAGGATCCACACCCTGAAATAGTGTAGAATCTACAGGACCAGACTGTAAACTTGAGATTAGCTTCTGAGACTTAAATTCCCTTACAATGCTTAGAGTGCTTAGTCCGTTGACATGCAGATGCTAAATCCTCAGAAACTGTTAATTTGCTATAGTTCAGTTTCTAGTGATGTGACATAAGATAAATATTTGACAACACAGGCTGGATTAAATTACCTCTGCATAATAGTTCTGACATTCAGAAGCAGAATTTCCAAGGTCTTGAGCTACCAGAAAAATATATGAAATACAGGGAAATTCCTTCCTATCAGCACATAACTAGTGAAACACTCTCTAGGGAAACCAACCTTCATTGGACTACTCATAATTAGTTGAAAATGTATTTCAGTTGAACTAGGATCCCTCACACCAAACATTCTCCCTATATGGTCTCAGCCACTCATACAGCTTCAGCCATATGATTCTCAAATCACTATGCAACTCCCTTTCATGACCTTTTCACCACTCATTCCAACTCTTTATTGGAAATCTCCACTTGAGTGTTCAACAGCCAGCTCAAATTAGTATGTACAAAGCTAAATTCCAAATCTGCTCCTCCTTATATTCCAAATATTATTTTATAACTTTATTCTTCCTTCTGGACTTTAGCCAATGAAATCTTGTCATTGTTCATGACATTTCTTTCAATCTTACTCTCCAGTGATTCAATCAATTCCCAAATCCCATCTTGTTTGCCTTCCTAGCTCTTTTTATTTTTAAGTTATTTGAGATATAATTTACATTCCATAAAATTCACTCATGTTAAATATGTTCTTCAAGGTGTCTTAATAAATGTACACAGTTGTGCGACCATCAACACAATCCAGTATTATAATACTCTCATTACACCAAAAAAGTCTTTATACCTTTTTGCACTCCCACCCTGGCCTCAAATAAGCATTTACTTGTTTCTACAGTTTTGCTTTTCTAGAAATTTCCTATACGTGGAATCATATAATATGAAGTTTTTCATGTCTGGCTTCTTTCATTTACCATGATATTTTTCAGATTCATCCATCTTGTATGTATCAATGGTTAGTTTCTTTTTATAATTGATAGTATTCCATCATATGAGTATACCACACTTGGCTTATCTATGGATATTTGGGTTGCCTTTCCAGTTTTTGGCTGTTATGACTCATTTTGCTATGAACATTCTCATACAAACCTTAGTGTGGATATAGGTTTTCATTTCTCTTGAGTAGGCACCTAAGCCTGGAATTGCTGGTTTACATGCTAAGCGGGTCCAATTTTTTAAGAAACTGTCAAATTGTTTTGCAAATGAAAGGTTATCTTTTATATTCTGACCAGCAGTGTATTTAGGTTCCAGGTTTTATACATTCTCATCAACACTTGGCATAGTCTAGCTTTTAATAGTATCCATTCTAATAGGAATAATGGGGCATTTCATTGTGGAATTTGTATTTCTCTAATGACTAATGACGTTGATTATCTTTTCAAGATATTTGCCATCCATTTATCTTTTTTGATGTGGTATCTATTTGATAATCTTTTTTCTCTTTTTTGTTGAGTTGTTTGTTTCTAATCACAGAGTTGTAAGAGTTACATTTTCTGGGTATAATTATCAGGTATACATGTTTTGCAATATTTTTGCACAGTCTCTGACTTGCCTTTTCATCTTCAGAATATTGTCTTTTGAAGAGTCAAAATTTTTAAACTTCTTAGCTTTTTTGGATCTAGCTCATGCCTCCCTTCCCACAGTCACTTTAAGTTCAGCTCTTTTTCATTCTTGGCTGGATTTCTACAGTAGCCTACTGACTAGTCTCTTTATCTCCACAGTGCATTTGCTAAGATGCCCTTTGCTTGCACGATTACACATAAATTTCTTAGCCATGCATATGTGACATCTGTGGAGGGGCACCCTCAGATCTCTTCCCAAAGAACCTGCTGCAGAGAACATATCTGGCTGAGAGCCTCTAGCTACCACAGCTGTGGGTCAACCATAGTACTCACTCCAAGGCCGCTGTTGCTCCAGACTGCATCTAGGCAATGGCTGAGCATGGTGGCAAGACTAGAACCAAGCCAGCCCACACAGTGCAGGAAACCTTTGCTCCGGAACTCCTCATGAGCCTTTCCAAGTCTTTCTTCGGACTTTGTTGCAGTCAGAAGGCTTTCTGACCCAATCCCTCCTCCTTCTTTCCTTTCACGGGTGTCAAACCTACATTACAATCCACAGCCTCCCCTAGCCTTTGCCTACTTCCTTTCCCTGTATCCGTACAGGCGTTTTACCCAATAAATCTCTGCATGTCTAATCTTATGTCTACATCTGCTTCTCAGAAGACCCTAACTGGCGCAAAAGGTAGAGCCATTCTTGATCCAGCCCCCACTGCAATCTTGCTGACTCCTCAGTTGTCAGTCATCCGTGTCTACCCTTCCCAAATACTATGGCCATGAAGGGAAAAGGGCTTCCTCTGCTTCATCCAAGAGTCCCCCTCTTTTGCTCAAGCTCCTGAGGCAGCAGAGGAAAGATCAATCTGCAATATTGGAAAGGCTATAATAATGTGCCAAGAAAGCCTTGTGTGAGTAGGAAGAACAGAGACTCTAAGGAAAACTCAGTCCCTTCCCTTATCTATACCCCCAGCACCTTCTTTGAGCCATGAGTGTTGGAAGGAAAAAAAAGGTCATTTTTTTTCTCCCCATACCCTTAGATAAATTCACTCTTCCTTGCAAAAACGATGCTTCTGTCAGTGCTCAACTGTGCTGTTGGAGGGGTTTCTTCAGCACTGAGAGACAATAGAGGGAAGTGAAGTGTTTATTATTGTAAGAATCTCATGGGGCTCTTCTTTATTTTAAGGTTTATTTCTTTATTTTGAGAGAGAGAGAGAGCATGCACATGAGTGCAGGGGGAGGGGCAGAGATGGAGAGAGAGAGATTCCCAAGAAGGCCCCGTGCTGTAAGTGTGGAGCCCCACTTGGAGCTTGATCCCACGAACCAGGAGATCATGACCTGAGCCGAAACAAAGAGTCAGACGCTTAACCAACTGAGTCACCCAGGCACCCTAAATCTCATGGGATTCTTAAATTATAAGGCTCTGAGGCCCAACTCAAACCTTCTAGACTACACTTTTCAGAGAAAGGCACTGGGAAAAGTATGTTTAACAAGTGCTTCAAGTAATTCTTGAGATGTTTGAGAAACAATTTTAGAATGATTAAGAACATGGATGTGTACAAAGTCAGCCTAATTCAATTTGAGTTTTGATTCTGACCTTTGCTAGCTGTGTAGTCTTGGGCAAGTTCCTTAGCATTTCTGTGCATTAGTTTTCTTACCTATAAAATGCGATAATGAATATTACCTCCTGCGTAGGTGACTATGAGCACCCAAACAGTTAATGGTTACAGAGTGTGTAGGACAGTGTCTGTCATGCAGTCAAACACTCATTAAATTTAACTTTTTATTATTGTTTTTATTGTCATCATCATTCTCATTAGTAACAGATTGAATTCAGCAAAGATCATGAGTACCTGCCAGTATTTACATGAGTTTCCAGTATAGAGAGACTGTGTTTTTGTGAGGGTAGGGCTAGGATATAGAAACAAACAAGACCTACCATCTGATTACAACTCACAAGTTTTTTTCTTACCCATCCACTTTCTTCTATCTCATTTCCATCACCCAGGGCACACATTTGGCAGCAATCCACCAAGATTAAAAGTGGGGTCTGTGTTGGTGCAGAGACAAACTAATAGTCTTTGATCTTGGCTTCAGAGAGACTCTCATGTGTATAGGAAAGAGTGTCTGAGTCATCAGATCAGAGTTCAAATCCCAGGGTATCTCATTAGAGTAGGGAATGACCTTGAGCAAATTGTTTAAGCTCTCTGAGCTTTTGTTTCCTTAATTTCTGAATGTTTTCTACATGTCTGGGCTATTGGGAAGCTTAGCTGAGATGATGTCTGTACTTGAAGCACATGGTAGGGGCTGGAGAAATAGCTGTGCCACCTTGTTTTATCCTTTAAGCTAACCCACCCCCCCAGAGCCTGGATGAGCCCAGCTGTATCTCGGTAAGGGCAGAGTTAAAAAAAAACCAAAAGGCTTCCCCACATTGCCAGATCTATAACTCAAATATCCATCTTCACTTCTGATGTTCCTATGGTACGTGGGACTTCCTACTCCTTATTCTTATATTGCCTTATCATTTACTCCTACAATCTTGGGGTGGCAGTTCCAGGGCCATTTAAAAATACTGATAGAAATACATCTCAGCTCAACAGACCCAACTATTTCCCCAAACATTGGCTTTAGTTTCATCAACATGATTTTGAATTCTTGCTCTCTGCCTCTATGTTGAGCACATATGGCCTTATAAACAAGTCTTCAAAGTGTTTTCAAAGTTTCCAAAGTGAACTTTGGAGCAAGACAGTGAGGAATATTACCAAAGCAGCAGTCGTTGGTAAAATAATCTTTTTTAAGCAGGCTAATATGTTTTCGACTTTGATGTGTCCAAATTTCAAAGGAATGTATAAACTGGTTAGTATAACTTTTATTTTTTAAAAAATTAAAACATTTCTTAAAATAGTTGCCAAAGTGGTGCCTAATTTAGAATTGTTCTTTCCATCCTGGTTTTCAAGGGATTTGCTATGGACTAAGGTTATATAACAGTGATTGCAAATCAAAATTTACATCATACAGACTTCTAAACTTAAAGAGACAGTTGGTCCCTGAAAATGGATCGAAAAGTACTTGAAAGCTTTGTGAGGTGAAGGGCAGGATTATGCAGAGATAGTAATAGGCAGTTCATAACCTTTCTGCAATTTTTTAAGTGTGATGGTGAGCTCCTGCAAGTTAATAAAACATAGAAATAGAGATGTAACAAAAGCTTCTTGGCATAGAGAGTGAAAATGCTGGAATATTCTAAAAATTTGCTAGATAAGCAATTTATGGTCAAAGGTGAAATAAATCATACAAATTATATGATTGATTTATTTAAACATGAGTCTATACTTCAGGGAAAAATGATTTCTGGAGGAATAGAATGGAATTCTCAGTGTGGTTGCCAAGACAATCCTTGAAGAAAAATTGCACATAGTAGATGAAACTAGGATGGAGTAACACCCATAAGAGTGGAACACTCTTCCTAATTCCTAGGAAGCTTAGCAACAGCTGATTCTTGTGTCCTTTGTATAAAAAGAAGGGTTGGGCTGACAGGAAGAAACTTCTTTCTTGGATGAAACGCAGCCAGTAAGTAGAATCCTACCAAAAGGAGTTTAAGAAGTGCCAGTGGCTGAGGGCTAGTGCCGCAGCTAGCATAGCAGCGGCAAGACCTCTCCTTTCCTGGTGTGAGCTGCCAGGCTGTTGAACAGAATCCTGGCCAAATTAAGAGATAAAAGCACACCCCCAAATGCAGCCTGGGACAGAGACATTTTTTAACCACAGTCTGTGTTTTAGTTATTTATTGCTGCATAACAAATTATCCCAAAACTTAGTGACTAAAAACAACAATTTATTTTTCATGATTTTGGACTCACTTGAGCAGTGTTCTTCTCCATGTGGTGTGAGCTGGGATACTTAGCATCCAGCTGGTGCTTGGGCTGGCAAGTTTAGGAAAGCTATGCTCACAGGTCTGCTGAGTTGGTGCTCCTTCTGGTCACCTCTCCATGTGCTTAGCTTGGTCTTCCCTGCAGCATGGTGGTCTCAGAGTAGTCCAGCTTCTAACATGGTTTTGCAAGGTCTCAGAAGTTACGACTCATCATTCCTGTTGCATTCTATTGGTCAAAGCAAGACACAAGGCCAGCCCAAATTCAAAGGAAAGAGAAATAGATCCCTCATCTTGATGGAGTAGCATGTGCATACAAGGAGGAAAGAATTGATGACAGCTCTCTTGGGAGAGTCTCTACCATAGTCTGGGAAGGTGGGGCTGGCAGTGAACAGTTTTTGGAGAGAGAATGAAATCAGGCTAAGCAGGGGAGAGCCCTATCTGGAGGCAAAGGTGGTGTGTGAAGCTTTTTAAAGCTTGGGAAGTTTGGCACCGAACTTCAGGTGGAAGTTCAGAGGAATTCCAGGGGACCGGAGAAAGGGAGCCAGGAAAACTATACTAACTTGAATCAGATTTGCCATAAAACCGTGGCTTAAAAAAAAAAAGTTAAATGTCTATGTAAATGCAGGCCCTTTTGTATCATCTTTGTATCACCGACGACTCTCAGCTTGTGACTTTAGGCAAGGAACAGGGAGATGAGGCCAGAAAAGATGGGGCCAGAGAAGCAATCAATTGCCTGGCTCTGTCCTGGTTGCAGTTGACCTCCTCATTGCTGCTTTTGAGCCTTCACATGAGGTAGCCAATTGTTCTCATCAGGAAGACAGAAGTACCCTCCTAGGGAGTACTTATAAATGTAGTCATCCTAAAGGTGGTGGTGGTGGTGTAAGCGTGCTACCGGCATTTGGCGGGTAAGGGCCAGATATGCTTAACGCACACTTGGGGAGAACTGTTCCAGCCAAAACGCCAGCAGCATCCCAGTTGAGAAACACTGACGTAGAGAACTGGGCTGATATGGAATAACTGGGTGGAAAATATGGGGTTTGGAAGATGCCAGGACTGTGAGATCCCATTAGGCTGTTGTCTTCTGGTAAGACCAGAGTCAAGCATGATGCTAAATTATAAGAGGTATGGTGACTATGGAAGATACAAACTTTAGGTCACATACCAAAACATGCCACCATTGGAAACATGCATTTTCCCACTTATTGCAACCCTTCTGAAATGTTAAATGGAGAATCAAGAAAGGTTCTAATTTTTTTATGGAAATAAGACTGTACCTACCATAATCTTGTGAACACTTCCTTCTAGGGATTGGCTTCTCTCCATTTGTGGAAATCATGGTGTCCTATTTTTGCTGTCTTGTTTAAAATCAAATATGTTCGGGGCGCCTGGGTGGCGCAGTCGGTTAAGCGTCCGACTTCAGCCAGGTCACGATCTCGCGGTCCGTGAGTTCGAGCCCCGCGTCAGGCTCCGGGCTGATGGCTCGGAGCCTGGAGCCTGCTTCCGATTCTGTGTCTCCCTCTCTCTCTGCCCCTCCCCCGTTCATGCTCTGTCTCTCTCTGTCCCAAAAAAAAAAAAAAAAACAAAAAAAAAAACACGTTGAAGAAAAAAAAAAATTAAAAAAAAAACACACCAAATATGTTCATTTTGCTTTGAAGAGAAGTTTCTGCAAAGTATGTATGGAAGTGCATTTTATTCTTCCCTGATGCACTGGAGTTTTCCTCTATACCAATCAACTAGTTATGCATTGTCTGTCATATCCAATGTTTGATGGTAGTTGAACCTGACATATCAAAAACCTTACATGGGGTACAATGAGTTGGTTCTTCTCCAGAATGAAATTCATTCCATGCTGTAGAAACATACTCTTGCAGTGCTCTAAGGAGTGAGCTGGAGTTTGGGAGTCCTAATCGGTCTACTCAGAAAACTGCCCCATCCCAACTTCAATCTCTTTCTTCTCCTTTCTTTTTATGCTTTAATTCTTGTATGTGGCCATGACTAATGAAGAGATTTTCTCAGAGGCAGGGGAGCATTCCATGTGAAGCTTGGTATTGTCCATCCTGAGGCCTGGAAATGGCTTAAGAGTTTGCTGCTGTGTGGTCAGCAGATGGGAATCATAATGTAGTAGCAGCCAAAAGGAGAGAGTGTGTCTCACCCACTCTTAAGCTCAGAAAGTTTTAAATTTTAAAAGCTTTTTAACCTCTTCTAATTTGTCAATGGCTAATACAGATTAGGCACAAACAGCAGTGATTTAATTGGGTACATTGACATCTGCTTTTACAGACCGAAAGTTGTGCCTGAGTATTTTAGTTGAGTTCATGTTGACCATGAAGAGAGTCACTGAGAGGGGGAAGCTCTAACAGATGTAGGACAGATTTTTATTCTCTGAACATTGAATTACCTGTGACAAATTTGAAATCCCCACTTTATTTCTTCTTCTACCTAGCACTTATCTGGATTCTTGCCCTTTGTGGTTGGTTGATGTGTGCTCTGGGAACGCAAACTCATTTTAGTGCATTCTCTTTGATGGCTTGGAAGGCATTTGAGACCACGCAGAGCCCCAGGGTCATGATTATGAACAACAATTATTGTACTGGAGATTTACAGATGTGCTGGTTACTAGAGGGCTGTGGTTAATAGAATGTTAAACAACAAAGAGTTTATTGTATAGCTGAGGAGGAAAAAGCTCCCCAACAGCAAAATACATAATCTCAGAAAGTCAGGGGATCTGGAGGAAAACACAAAGTTGAGTTTTTCCTTTATAAATTTTTTTTTGTTCCCCCAAATTAAACGGTTAGAGTTTTAAAAAGTCACCCTTTAGGAACTATGTTGCTTCAAAGGAGAAAGAGATCAAATGTTGATGCAACAAGCCAGCATCTCCCATATGTAAATTCTTTTCCACAATATGGTTAAGCATTTGGTGAAATCTGATTAACTCAGGTCACTAGGGAACTGTTTAGTGACTTTTTAGTTCATGGCACTGATTCAGTTCCCATGGACCTCCTACAGCACATGGGACATCATACCTGATCTTTCTGTGGCAAATTCAAATGCAGTTCAGGTATCATAACCCTTTACACTGAATGCAGTGACCTGACACTACCTTTTAATACTATCATTTGCCTTGGTAACCAGATATCTAAATCGGGTCATGCTAAGAAGCTCACCAAAACTTAGGAAAACTCCACGGTGGTAATGCTAATGACATTGGGGTGGATGGGGTGTTTTCTGACCCATTTCCCAAGACCAGTGGAGGGATCTGTGTGATAGACCAAACCATACTGAGTTTATCTCCTGGCTATAGAGTGCCAGGCAGCTGGTGGTAGAATATATTTCTCTGTAGTGACTGCTCTGCATACCTTTAACTTTCCCCTTTACATCCATTCCCTACTCCCTTCCATTCTCCTCTATGCCCTGGGAGACTGATCCTAGATTTGCCCCATGCAGGGGCACCAGCACTGGGAGACTCAAAACGAGGGAGATCAGATTTGCCCCTCCCACCCCTGGTTCCTACCCTGTGGTAGCCACTCCCCTTTACTGAAGTCTGCAGCTCACTCTGTCTTCTGGCTTCTGGTAACCACTCTCTGGCTTCAACCTTTCAGGCCAAGGAATTGTGATAGCTCCCTGCTGTGGCTAGCCCCCAGGATATAGCACTACCTTTTGTGGATTCTTCCACCCACTCACACCTTTGGAAGTAGCCTCTTCATTAAGCCAACCTTAAATAACTCGGTTTGAGTGTGATAACCTGTTTCCTGCTGGAACCCTGGCGAACACACAGACTTATCTCCATCTCTCTTTTTATTATTTTTACTATTTTTTTATTTAAGTTCAAGTTAGTGAACATACAGTACAGTATTGGTTTCAGGAGTAGACCCCAGTGACTCATCACTTACATACAACACCCAGTGCTCATCCCAACAAGTGCCCTCCTTAATGCCCGTCACCTATTTGGCCCATCCCCCCACCCACCTCCCATCTAGCAGTCCTCAGTTTGTTCTCTGTAGTTAAGAGTCTCTAATGGTTTGCCTCCCTCTCTATTTTTATCTTACTTTTCCTTCCCTTCCCCTATGTTCATCTGTTGTGTTTCTTAAACTCCACATATGAGGGAAATCATATGATACTTGTCTTTCTCTGCCTGACTTATTTTGCTTAGCATAACACACTCTAGTTCCATCCATGTTGTTGCAAGAGGCACAATTTCATTCTTTTCGATCACTGAGTAATATTCCAGTGTGTGTGTGTGTGTGTGTGTGTGTGTATGTATCTTCTTTATCCATTCACTAGTCAATGGACATTTGGGCTCTTTCCATAATTTGGCTATTGTTGATAGTGCTGCTGTAAACATTGGGGTGCATGTGCCCCTTTGAATCAGCATTTTTTGCATCCTTCAGATAAACACCTAGTAGTGCAATTGCTGGGTCACAGGGTAGTTCCATTTTCAATTTTTTGAGGAACCTCCATACTGTTTTCCAGAATGGCTGCACCAGTTTGCATTCCCACCAGCAGTGCAACAGGGTTTTACTTTCTCCACATCCTCTTTATATGTAACTCCACATTTCCCAAACTATAATAAGAGACACAAAAGACTATTTTCGTTTCCCCTCCCCAACGCTCCTTGCCCCAACAGCAAGTTCCCTTGATGTGACCCACTGGATGCACTACCTTCTTCCCTTCCTGCACCAGCTCAGTGTGCTGACAGCTCTAGCCACCTCAAAAGGCAGCAGTGCCAGCTGCAAATCCCTCATGGTTTCCCTAGTTCAGCTGCTGCAGAGTGTTTGGGCCAAGGTCCCTGGAGGGAAACTGAAAGCACCTCCACAATTAATACATAGCGACTTACAGACTGCAGCAGCCGGCAACAATCCAGGTTGCCCCAGCCACGCTCTGCTCCTCACCCTCTCAGTGTTCCATGGAGATGATATTCCTTATCTTTATCAGAGCCCTTTTGGCCAAAGACTTTAGCATGAGCCCAGTAGAATGGCTCTGGGTTTAATCGGAGTGACAGATAATGTACCAATCTTAGAATCAGGCTTCCCTTTGGTTCATTAGCCCCTTGTCCTTAAGCCAACTTCCCCACCTGTATTTATCCTTCCCCTGCAAAGTGTTCTTTCTCAGGAGTCAGGTTGCTCATGTAAACTGTGCCCTGTTTGGCTGTCCTGTTATCTGTTCTTCCAGACCTGCCTAGAAATGTCTGGATCCCAAGGGGAATATAGCTTAGATTCACTTGATACCGTTATATGCCGGCTAGTCTATCTTTGTCTCTAGAGACCCATGCTGCTCTTATCTGTCCCAATCTGAACCTGGGGAGACTGAACCCTGTGGGCTCCAATACCTGGGCTTCCTTGCCCTCTGAAGGCCAGCTGGGCCTAGGCAATGAAAGGTAGTGACAGGACATCAGAGAGTGAGCAGAGAGAGATCTCAGGGTGCTTACTCCCACCCACCCCTGCTGGGGTGCAGTTTGGCAATAGTTGTTCACTCTATGTATGGCCCCAGCTCCTATCTCTACCAGGGCTACAGTTTTTGCTGCATTCTGGTAACAGTGCCCTCCTTTAGCATTTTCAGTCCTAGGCGTGGTATGGTAGGCAGAGCAGTCCCCCCAAAATGACCACACCCTAATCCCTGAGGTCTGTGAATATCTTACACTGACACAGCAAAAGGGGCTTTGCAGGTGTGATTAGGGTCATGGCCCTTTAAAATGTTTGTATGTTTGTTTGTTTATTTATTGAAAGAGAGAGAGTGAGTGAGCAGGGGAGGTGCAGAGAGAGGAAGTGTCAGTGCAGAGCCCGTCATGGGGCTTGATCTCATGAACCATGCGATCACAACCTGAGCCAGAACCAAGAGTTGGATGCCTAACTGACTGAACCACCCAGGCGCCCCAGTTATGGCCCTTTTAAAATGGAGTATCCAGGATTATCCAGGTGGCCCCAATCGAATGACATGAACCTTTAAAAGCAAAGAACTTTCTCTAGCAGGAGTAAGATGCTGTGGTGGAATAAATCAGAGGGATTCCAAGTGTGAGAAGGACACAATACTGGTGCTGAGATGTCGGGTCCAGAGACGAAGAAGCTCTAAGCGCTAAGGGCAACCCCCAGCTAATGGTCAGTGAGGAAACAGGTCTCCATCCTACACCCATAAGGAACTGGATTCTGCCAACAACCTGCATGAGCTTAGAAGCACACTCATTGCCAGAGCCTCTTGGAAGGAACATAGGTTTGGCAACACATTAGTTTCAGCCTCGTGAGACTAAGAGGACCCAGCTGAATCACACTGCAAGTAGACTTTTGGCCTACGCAACTGTGGTGGAGCAAATGGGTGTCATTCTAAGCCAGTAAATTTGCAGGAATTTGTTATGGCAGCAGTAGGAAACAAATGCAGGTGGTAATGGGGGCACCTGGGTGGCTCAGGTGAGCGACCAACTCTTGATTTTGGTTCATGTCATGATCTCATGGTTCATGGGTTTGAGCTCTGCATAGGGCTCTGTGCTGACAGCTCAGAGCCTGCTCGGAATTGTCTCTCTCCCTCTGTCTCTGCCCCTCACACCCTCAAAATAAATAAACTTAAAAAAATACAGTTGGTAATGACTTTCCATTTTTGCTAATCTTTGGGTACAGCACCACTCCTGGTTGTTCTCTTAACTGCCCAAATCATGTTTTTATACTCTTTTCAGTTACCCCATTTGGATAGCTGCCTCTTTCCTGCTGAGACCCTGACTGGAATACCATGCTCTGTTTATTTTTTTTTTTTAATTTTTTTTTAACGTTTATTTATTTTTGAGACAGAGAGAGACAGAGCATGAACGGGGGAGGGTCAGAGAGAGGGAGACACAGAATCTGAAACAGGCTCCAGGCTCTGAGCCGTCAGCCCAGAGCCTGACGCGGGGCTCGAACTCATGGACCATGAGATCATGACCTGAGCTGAAGTCGGCCGCTCAACCGACTGAGCCACCCAGGCGCCCCCCATGCTCTGTTTAAAGGTCCCAAAGATACTCATCATTTGCTAAGTGGTCATGACATGTTTTGTTTTTCTATGTAGTTTCTTTTTTCTTTCTTTTTCAAAAATTTCAGTACAGTTGACATACACATTACGTCAGTTTCAGGAGTACAACATCGTGACTGGACAAATTTATGCGTTATGCTATGTTCACCATATGTGTAGCTGCCCTCTCTCCTGATACATCACTATTATACTATCATTGATAATACTATACTATACTATACTATATTCTTTATGCTGTGCCTTTTATTCCTGTGACTTATTCACTCTATAACTGGAAGTCTGTGTCTCTCACTCTCCTTCATTCATTTTTCCCAACCTCCCCTGCTCCCTGGCAACTGTCACTTTGTTCTTTATATTTATAGGTTTGATTCTGCTTTTTGTTTGTTTATTCACTCTTTTAAGATTCCACATATCAAGAAATTATATCATATTTGTCTTTCTCAGTCTGACTTATTTCACTTAGCCTAATACCCTCTAGGTCCATCCATGTTGTCTTAACTGGTCAATATCATACCTTTTTATGGGTGCATAATACTCCATTGTGTGTGTATGTGTGTGTGTGTGTGTGTATGCCAAATATTCCTTATCCATTCATCTATCAATGAATAGCAACACTTAGGTTGTTTCTATATCTTGGCTATTGTAGATAATATTTCAGTAAACACAGAGGTGCATATATCTTTGAATTAGTTTCATTTTCTTTGTATAAATACACAGTGCTGGAATTATTGGCTCATACAGTATTTCTGTTTTAATTTTTTGAGAATCCTCCACTCTGTTTTCCATAGTGGCTGTGCCAATTTACATTCCCACCAACAGTGTGTTAGTGCTCCTTTTTCTCCACATCCTCACCAATACTTGTTGTTTCTTGTCTTCTTTTTTTTAAATGTTTATTTATTTTTGAGAGATAGAGAGAGACATCACAAGCAGGGGAGGGGCAGAGAGAGAGAGAGACAGGGAGACACAGAATTGGAAACAGGCTCCAGGCTCTGAGCTATCAGCACAGAGCCCGATGCAGGGCTTGAACCCACAAACCAGAAGATCATGACCTGAGGCAAAGTCGGATGCCTAACTGACTGAGCCACCCAGGCGCCCCTCTTGTCTTCTTGATTTTAGCCATTCTGACAGGTATAAGGTGATATCTCATTGTGGTTTTGATTTGCATTTCCCTGATGATAAGCATTTTGTTGATGATGATCAGTGATGTTGAGCATCCTTTCATGTGCCTATTGGCCATCTGTATGTCTTCTTTGGAAAAAAAAAAAAAATATATATATATATATATATATATATATATATATATATATATATATATTCAGGTCCTCTGCCAGATTGTTTGTTTGTTTGCTTTTTGATGTTGAGTTATGTAAGTTCTTTATATACATATTTTGGACATTACACCTTGTTGGACAGATGGTTTGTAAATATCTTCTCCCGTTCAGTAGTTGCCTTTCTGTTTTGTTGATGATTTCTTTCACTGTGCAAAAGCTTTTTACTTTGGTGTAATCCCAATAGTTTTTTTTCTTGTTTTGCTTTTGTTTCCCTTGTCTCAGGAGACATATCTAGAAAAATGTTGCTAAGGCCAATGCCAAAGAGATTCCTGCCTATGTTTGCTTCTAAGAATTTTATAGTTTCAGGTCTTTTAGGTCTTTAATCCATTTGAGTTTATTTTTGTGTATGTATAAGAAAGTGGTCCAGTTTCTTTCTTTTGCATGTAGCTGTCCATTTTTCCCTGCCCCATTTGTTGAAGAGACTATCTTTTTCCCATTGTATATTTTTGCCCCCCTATTGTAGATTAATTGACCATATAAGTGTGGGTTTATTTCTGGGCACTCTACTCTCTTCCATTGATCCATGTGTCTATTTTTGTGCCAGTACCATACCGTTTTGATCACTACAGCTTGTAGTGTATCTTGAAATCTGGACTTGTGATGCCTTCAGTTTTATTCTTCTTTCTCAAGATTGCTTTGGCTATTCAGGGTCTTTCGTGGTTCCATACAAATTTTAGGATTATTTGTTCTATTTTTGTAAAAACTAAATGCTGTTGCTATTTATTTAATGTTTTACTGATTTTTGAGAGAATATAAGTGGGGGAGGGGCAGAGAGAGAGGAACAGAGGATCTGAAGTGGGCTGACAGCAGCGAGCCCAATGTGGGGCTTGAACTCATGAACCATGAGATCATGACCTGAGCTGAAGTTGGACACTCAACTGACTGAGCCACCTAGATGCCCCTTCTGTTGGTATTTTGATAGTAATTGCATTGAATCTGTGATTGCTTTGGGTAATATGGACATTTTATCAATATTAATTCTTCCAATCCAGCAGCATGGAATAGCTTTCCATCTGTTTGTGGGTCACAACATGTTCTTGATATACAAAGTATAACAGGTTTTACCGGTGTATAGTAAGACATGCGTCTCACATGGCCAAACACATATTAACTGATGGGGGAATTTTGACACCAGCTGGAGCTTTTATGTAAGGGGTCTGTGATCTCTGAGAATTTTGCTTCTTTTACCTCCAGGATTTCTGAGGTCCTTCTGGGATAGAATGAGAACAAACATCAGGAAGACATGACATTGAGTGCCTCATAATGTACCCAAGAACTCAGCCACTCTGAGACCTATGTACCAAGTTGGGCTAGGCAGGTTGCTGCACCAAGTGTAAGACAAAGATCTGGGTCCAGAGTGTAGATGTTCCTATCTGCTCATGAGCATGATGGATGCCATCCATCTCACACATTGAGTTCCTTTCATGGCCCAGATGAGATGGTATAAATTAATCCATGCTGCTTGTGAAAGACCTGCAGGTGGTGGGTTTTTCCCATCTGCCAAACACATTTAATCCTGAGATACTGTCCTGCTGTCTTTGCTCCCCTGAGTTCACAAATACAACACAACATCATTGCCCAAGCTTTTGAGTGGCTCCCAATATACAGAGTTTTAAAAATCTTGTTCTGGTCCAAGAGAGCGAATTGAGACTGTGCTTTAGAGAAGCAATGTGGTAAGCATTGGAGACATGATGAAAAGACAAAAGACTGGCTTTCACTTTACTGTGAAGTGAAATTTGCCTTCATTTACATTCCCCAGGGGTCATTTGGGTGTTGGGCATTTTCACTGGGACCTGGACCATGCTTCCATTACAATAAGCCATGGATGTTGTGTCATAAAACTCTGCAGCTTAAACCAGAGCACAAACTAGACACTTCACAGAGCCTTTGTTTCCCTCACCAGTCACAACCAGTCCTAGACGTAATGGGTAATATGTCACTAATTATAAACAAGCAGACAATGGAGTTTGTTTTTTGCCCTGAGAATCTGCACTCACTCCCAGTCAGATGTGAATGCATTTTCAAATGTAATAGAAACCAGAGCTAAGTGCTTTGGGGCTTTATTATGTGTGCAAAAAAAACCCAGAAGTAAATGGAAAACCCAATCCAAATTAAAAAAAAAAAAAACAACTGAGTACCCACTATGTGTGGATTGGTGTACATATATTTTCTCTAGCAAGTAAAATAATGCTGCAAATTTACTATGATCCCAATTATCCCTAGTTTATAGATTACAAAACGAAGGTTCAGCATGGTTATTTTCACTTGGGCAGGGCCACCCAGCTAACACGTGTTGAAGTTGGGATGAAACATTATGTCCATCTGGCTCCAAAGTCCAGGCATCATGCATTTTACCATGCTGCCCCGTAAACTAAGTTTTCCCCAGAATTTAGGGATATTTCACTTTCTTCTTGGGTAGGCATTACTGGGTTGGAAGGAAGCTCTTACCCCATCCATTCTTTTGCCTTCCCATGAAACTACATCCACGCTACATACCATTTCTAGAACTTTCTCCTAATGGTTCTCACTGCCTAGAAGTCCTTTCTTATGTCTGACCCAAATATTCCTTGCTTTACTTAGAAGCCTTCTTTTTTGCTACACTCCTACTATAGAGGGAGAACAGCTAAACATCAAATCACCTCTCAGACTTGCAGATCATGAAGTAGCTGCTTGCCGGCCCCTCCCCTCTGTGGAGGGGGAGAAGTCATCCTCTCAGACCAGACAACTGAGCAGTCAGGGAACATCCATCTTGCCTGTGGGAACTCAGAATGGGGTTTTAACCTTTCTCGGTCTCTCTCATCTGAAAATTCAACTTAGAATAAATCTGCAGTATTCTTAACAGTCTTCTCCACACTTTTACTTGTCTTCCTGCTCCCTGGCCTACCAGCTTATTCCCCACCATCCTTGAGATAAAATATAAGTAAAGAGACAGAAATGGGAAATTAGAGGAATTGAATTGGACACAAACAGCAATTGTTGTGTTAAACTTTTTTGTTGAAAATGTTCTTGTGGAGATCAAGCTGATAGGAGTATGAAAAGCCCGGAGAACTAAGGAGGCCTCCTCTCATGCCTAGCGCTTCAGTTACCATCAGACACACCTGGCTGAGTCTGTGAGCAGCGTGATGGAGCCCCTGGTGTGGTTGGAGGATCAAAGGAAAGTCCCCCCACAGGCTGGTCTCTTCAGAAAGAGCCTCAGGCTCATCTGGGAATGAGAACTCAGCCAAGGGAGGCTGCCCGCCATGGATGGAGATCAGAGGGAGGGCTGGGCAGCGTGGTCAGTGGTTGGTAAGAGTATTCTAGTGTAGGACTAGCAAGGCTTTGAAAGTGATCCAAGGCACTAGATGGTAGGCCCCAGGCTTGGTTCAGAAGAACCACAAAGGGTACCAGGACACTGAAGATCTGGGAACTGATTTGCTTCCCAATGTTGGCATCTGACGCCTTGGATGTGCTGAGAGAAGGACAGGACCCCACATGAGCTGGGTTCTTGCCATGCTCCCTTCTGCTCTGTGAGACCTCCCTGAGTTGTTTCATCCCTTCCCAGGGCTTCGATTTCCAACTTGATCAAGATGGCCCCTCCACTTTGATTTCTATGTCCAGCCTGGAATGCAACACACTCCTGTTGTAACAACCACTGAACGTATCTCCTTGGGGGCCATATGGACACCTGCAGTTTAATACCCCAAAGTGAGCTTCCCATTTTCTCTTCAAATATCCTTCTCCTTTATTTTCCCATGTTTGTCACTGGTGTGAGTCTTTCCACTTCCTTCGTGCAGGAGAATTCAGAATCCTCTGATTGAGGGTCCTCTGATGCCCAGACCCTACCATCATCCACGTCCTCTCTGTAGCTGTCTTAGCTCAGGTCTTATTCATGTTCATGAAGGATTATAAAAACTCACCTTTGGCTTCCCCACCACAGCCTTTATCCACCATTGAGCCCAGCCTCCACCTAACCTGCAGCGCCCTTCCTAAACCCTCTAGATAACAGACACACCCTGCTCTAAAGCTGTAGACACTTTCTTGTTGTCTTCAGGACACAGACCAGACTTGTTGGTCTTTCACATTGCAACCTACAACTTACCTCCCAAACCTCGTAGTCCCTCAACCCTCCTCACAGTCCCTGCAGTCTAGGCTCTGGGACCAGCTTGCCAAGCATTGGATTCTGGCATCTTGGGCGAGGGTTTTGTTTGTTTTTAATTTTTTCTGAGGATTAAAGACTCTTGGGAGGCATCTGTCAATCTCTACCACACCCACTGATAGACCTTCCAATACTGCTGGAGTGATATGTATGTATATATACATACATACACACATAAATACATGTAAACATGTATACATATATGAAAGCATCTGAGGACGACTTACTGAGAGGGTAGGTATAGATCTAAATATGCACCTTATGCCTTATGTTCAGAGTTCCTTATGCACATTATTTATTCCTCACCAAGTCCTCTGAGGTAGCTATTATTATTAGCCTCAGTTTGCAGATGAGGAAATAAAAGCACAGAGAGGTTAAGAACCAGCTCAAAGTTGTGGAGTTAGGGAGCAGCAGAGCCTGGGTATGAACCTCTACTTTGGAACTCCAGAACCCACACTATTAACTGCAATGCCATCTTCCTGCCATAGCCTTTTTCCCTTACAGTGTACTTTCTGGGTCTGGGAGAGCCCCTCTGTCTGGCCAACCTGGAGATTTTTTTTTCACCATTAGCTCTTCTGTATTTTGGAACCCTGGAAAATCAAAATTGGGGTGGGGAGGGCTCTTGTTTCTGCTACACTTTTCCACTGTTCAGAGAAGGAAAGTGACTTATTCAGAATCACAGGAGCTCAGACAAGGCAGGCAAGGCCAAATATAGAACTTTCAGACTGCTTTTGCATTGTGTTTCTGGACATTAAGTTCCCACTCATTCGTCCCCTGTTATCTCACTTCTGATTTGGGACTTCTGCAAGATCTACTGTATTTCAGAAAGAAAGGGGGAAATATGTGTAGGTGTATACATATACACACTCAGTTACGTAAGTGAAGATATCTCCCTAGCTTCTCCATTGTGAGTTCTTTTCAATTTGTTTTTAATGTTTATTATTTTTTGAGAGAGAAAGAGAGAGAGAGCAAGTGGGAGAAGAGCAGAGAGAGAGGGAGACACAGAATCCAAAATAGGCTCCAGGCTCTGCGCTGTCAACATAGAGCCCAATGCAGGGCTTGAACTCATAAACCACGAGATCATGAGATCATGACCTGAGCTGAAGTCAGATGCTCAACCGACTGAGCCACCCAGGCACCCCTCTCCATTGTGAGTTCTTTATCCCCAGTTCTTTCCTCTCTCCCTGGGCTCCCAGCCATAGCATCCTTCCCTAGTTCTTGTTGATTTTATCTAGGCTAGAAATGTGGAAGCAACTACAGTGCCTCAAAGAGCTAAATACCTTACTATGACTGTGCTCATCTGTTACTAATGCCTGGCGAAGGCAAACAAGGACTAACAAAGGCAGAGGGATAAACACATTTAAACCAGACCAATTTCCAGAGAAATAATTTAAAGACGGTTCAAACAAGCTCTTCGAGCACACAAGAATAATGATTTCCCCATGGATACATTGTGTGCTTGCTGGCACTATAACTTTGGCCTTACATGCAGAATCCCATAAAAAGTTAGGAGCAAGATAAAAAGAAACAAGTAGTGCACGATGGAGGGAAGCCATTTGTGTTGCAGCCGAATGTCCTGGCCCCAGATTACCCAGCCTGAGTCTGCTGCCTGGGGCTTCCAGACACCCGGAATGTAGCAAACCCAATGTTTATGGAAGTGTCACATATGGCTGCTGGGGCACAGGAAGACAAAGACCCCTACCTGTTGCTTCCCTGTGATTTTTTTTTTGGACTGAGCTTCTTAGCCTGCTCACAAGGTAGCTTTGCCCATGATTATTTGTCTCGTTTTGCAAAGCTGACATGTAGTTGGGTGTTGGGGAAATGGCCCAGAGCCACTGGGTGAGATCACAGACTGACGCTGGTACGATCCATCCTTCTGCCCCTTCAAACCACTGGAAACCACTGTAAAGGGGTTGTCTGACCCTGATCCCCAAAGACTCCTTTCAGGTATTCCCATCACCCTTACAGTAGCTCCTATTTTGGAAGGGGATATTCAGGGGAAATCAGTGTGACTAATTCTATTCACTTTGATTTGCTCCTAAGCCCCCTACTAAGGATATCATCAATGATGGCAACAACCTTGAAAAGGTCTACCCCAGTGCTTCCTTGCCTAGGGTTTCCAGGCTGTGGGGAGTCCATCAAAAGTGATGAGTTATTTTCAGTGTTTCAAGGAAACTCTCTTTTTTTTAAAGCCTATTTCTCCAGTAATAAGACTGTATATGTTGGCTAAAAAAATAGATTTCTTTGCTTATGGCTAGCATTATATTAACTCAATGCTATTATGTCCTTCCCACAAGTGTTGATTATTACTGATGGCACTTTGGGACTTGCTGGGACTTTTTAGGGCATCGGATCTAGTTGTCAGAGCTGCTTCCCTTTTTTTTCTCCCAATGTACATCTTGTCCAATTCCTCACTGCTTGCTTAGGTTTCTGAGAGGCATAATACTTGCTCCACTCCTGAGTTCAGAGTTCCCGAATTCTGTTATCTTTCCCAAGGTTTGGTTCCCCATTTACCCCTACACACAGATGAGACACTAGAGAGAGCACAGGATAAGCACCCTCCTGGTCCTTTTCAAAGGTCTCATCAGCAAAGGAGTTGGTAGGGAACCTAACAGGGCTTTATTCTTCAGGGGCTTCATTGTGGGTCCTGGATACAGACTGAGTCTCCTTACTGAGATGTTTAGGGGAAGGGGATAAGTTGTAGGGCCACTCAGGAAACCCAGTGCCCCAAGAGATCTCATCCATTACTGGATCAGGTTAACCGATAGATGCATAAAGACAACCAAGATTGAACTGCCCATCACAAAGTGCCTCAGCGGACTTGCTGATGAAGTTGGAAAGTGCTGTTTTACCCTGCAAAGGCTCTACCCACTGTCCCAGAATAGGGAGGCTTGCCCAACCCCTTAGGAGGGGCTCTCCCAGCCCCAGGACCCCATGTATCTATCTCTGTTACGGGTTTGAAGATGCTAAAGAGTCAGAACCAAGGATTAGGATGCTGCGCACGCAACAGTCTTACTCCATCTGAAAGGATCAAATCCCAAAAGACAAAGTAGAGACTGAAATGCAGATTCAGTATGTGGCTGGAAGGAAAGGAATTCTAAGAGCAACATTAGCAGCTTCTCTTGCTGTGAGCTCTTGCTTTGACCCATGGTTTAGGGAGAATTCCGTAGGAGCATATCTGAGACAATGACTTATATATGAGTATTTTTTTTTTTTTTTGCCCCGAGGATGCCCCTAGAGGAGCTGGGAGGCTGGATAGGGTAATGGAGGAGGGGAGCAAGGAACTATCTCAGGCAAAAGGTTACTGGGGGAAGGGTTCAGCCTGATTCAGCAGGAGACCACTGACCTGGAAGTTCTGTCTCAGAGTGGCCAAAATCTGAAGCAAATGACCTGGGCTTTTATGCTCTCCATGCCATAGTCATGGGTTAAGGGCCTCTGAGGGTGGGAAGAGGGTCATAAGACAACCCTCTCATATTTCTGTGTGAGAGGGCAAAGTGGCTCCAATAGCCAGAAGACAGGTCTCCCAAGATGAATTTCAGGTGCAGGTGATTGAAATCACACATACACAAAAAGTAGGGAGTAGACAGAGAAATGATAAAGAGGGATCCTAGGGGACTGCTTTGGAGCATTGACATTGTCTGCCACAGCCCAGCTTCCCTTCGTGGATTCTTCCCTTCGACCTGACTTCTCTGGCTTGGCCAGGCCCCAAGTCTCTGGTTTGGAACAGGCCACTCAGATTCTAACTTGAAGAGCCCATTCTTCTACTCCTTCAGTCACAGGTGCAACGGTTGATGGTCTGTTCCAGAAGGAGCATGAATGTCCTGCCATTTGGATCACATCCTTAATTCTACTGCAAAGACCAGCAAGAAATGCCTGGGTCTATCTACGCAGCAGATCTTGGACATGCTGAACAATCAAGTACTAATGACCTGCCAGTTAGGATTGCCCACACCACTCCTCCTTTTGACTATCCAGTTTATAGGGTTTTTCATCTATGTGCATGAGTTTATTTATTGCCTAGATTTATCAGATGAAAGCATAGAAAATAACATACTAATATTTGTGTGTGTGATTTTTGTCAAGTGAGGACATCCATACTCTTTAAAGAGCATTTATCAGTGCTATCCATTCTAGGGCTGTTCATGTTGATAATAATAATAAATATCATGATAACAATTATTACTCTAACAGCAGCAGTGTTTTTTTGTGCCATGCACTCTTTGTTCCTCACATGCATTATGTTGCTGTCATTTCACTCATTACCATTTTGCAGAGGAGAAAATCAAAGCACAGAGAGGGCAGGCAACATGATCATAGCCATACAGCTACTAAGGCACAGTGAACAGATTCAAATCCAGATCTGGCAGCTTCCTGAAATCACCTTTTACTCATTCGCATTGCTGTCTGATGTTGGTTACTGTTGCAGACATGAAGAAACACCAAGAAGTTTGATAAAACAAAGCCAGAAGAATTACGGACTCACCACTTCAGAAAGGGAGAAGGTGCCCGAGGACACTTAAGAATAACAATCAAGTGGAGAGAGGCCTGGCCCTTTGAGTGACTACATTCTGGCCTCATTCTAAGGCTGATGACAGTCGCATGTCCAACCTTAACATAAGCACAGACCGCTGAACAATGGACCAAAACTCTAAGAGTAGATAAATATGGTAGCAGCTTAGCTTCAGCCCATGTTCATATTTACTCTTCCCCAGTTTTATCCAATATGTATGCATTTTTCCTCAGCTTCAAAGAACAGTTGGAAAAGCAGAAGGAATAAAGAGAACTGGGAAGACCACTGACAGTGGCTTTGCAGTCTCTCCCATGTTCTGAGTGCACGCTTAGAATTCTCCCATTGACATCTCTACACGTAGGGTCACGGTGTCCCTAACATTTAGCCTTCTGGTTATAAATAAAAAGGCATGGTCTAGAAGTGGATGAAAGTGGTACTCTGTAGAGAAAGGGAAGAACACTTTATGAAGTTCAGGTTTTATTTTTTTAAAGTGTTAACACAGAAAGATAATCTGACTTCTTTGAAAAGGCTTATTTTTAATCTAAAGATGACTGCTTTCTAGCATAAAGGGAGACTTAGGGGAAAGAGAAATAGCTTTCTGTAGGTGATTTATAATGCAAGCTATTTGTGGGAATTAAGACTGTCTACCTGGGTTTGAGTAATTTGATTACTTAAAAACTTGACTGAGCACAAGCCAGTTAATTTGTCAGCTTTCTGGTTGACCTCTGTGTCATCATCTTCTCTCCAGAGGACTTCTGGGGTGGCCACTCAGTTGTGCTAGAGCCTGAAATAGCACTTAGTTCTTCTTCCTCCAGACAGACCCCTCCTCAGGGTCTTTCACAATGGTTGCCTTTGAGCCCAGAGATCCTCAGTCTTGCAGGCTTCTGTCTAATGTCTTTGAGGAAAATGCTGGAATCCCTCGGAACAGAGCAGAACTGGAGGGGAGAGGTCATTATCCCAGAGCTGACTAAATTGTGCTGTTTAGTCTGTAAAGCAATTAGGTCTGTGGAATGTAATGTGATACTTTAGGCTGGCTGGACTTTGTGGCCCTTGTCAATCTGTCAGTTATCCATGGGCATCAGCACTGAGCTTTTTGGGCCAGTACCTTGCTCTCCCTGACCCAAACAGATGCTCCAAAATAGACCAGTTTCCTCTTAGGAGTTGGGTAGCTGGGTGTACAAAGGGCCTGGATTTGGATCCTAAGGACTTGGGTTCAAATTTCAGCTTTGCTTCCTTCTTGGTGTTTAATCTGAAGGAGGGCCAGTCACTGCAGCTTTCCTGAGCCAGTCTCAGTGGCATTAAGTGGGCCTGGTCTTCTCCAACAGACTTAACAGAATTATGCAGGGTTGGCATGGGCCTGGCATGTGGTTAGAGTGCTGTGTGTTCTCCTGAGTCATCCAGATCCCTCCCTGTGAATTGTGGCTCTCTGCTACTTGGTTGGCAGCAACCATGTTCAAATATCTGCCATTGTTTCTATCTGCTTCTTGAGAATACTGGCTGGCCTGAAGACCTCCATGGATATCTCTTCCCTACCATTTCTATAGGTCTCTCTTGCTATTATATACCACAGTATCCTGGCTGTTTCCTACACACCACTTAGCTATGGTTTTCCTTTTACTTTCTTAATTCTTATCTGTCTTCCCCACCTGATTGTAAGCCTCATAAGAGTGTGAACATAGTTGCTTTAGTCACACTATGCCCTATTGCCTAGCATAGTACCTGGTGTATAGTAACTACTCAGTAAATATTTTGTAGCATGAATGAATGAAAAATAATACATGTCCAATAGGCAGACAATGGGCAGGTTGAGACAGATGCTCTCCTCTTTGCTGGCCTGATAAAGGCTCAAGGTCAGAATCACGTCCTTGGAAGGTCTGACAGGGCAGCCTCATTCCTGGGTACGCCTGGTTGCATCCTCACCTCCTTTATACCATGCACAGACTTGGACTCTCTACCTCTGGACTTCTTTTACATGAACAAAAAATAATCTTCTATTTCATTTATGCTGCTGTTATTTTGGATTTTCTGCTTTAAGCGGCCAAAATTTATTTAGGTGATACACCAGGGACTTTATTTTCAAGGGCAGCTCCACTGGGCTAGAGACTGCTTTGGAAGAGCAAATAAAATAATGAGGGGCCTTTGTGTTCTTGTGAGGAGTGGGGGAGGTTTCACCAGAATCTTGGGTGTGTTTGGGGCAGGAAGGAGTCTCTTTTCCCTAGTGAAAGATAAAGCACTGGGAAGACTCTTCCTACACTGCACACTGAGGCAAGCCTACTTTGCTCTGTGTAGACTCCGGAGCACATTTGTTTTAAATTATTCTCTAATTGCTTAAGTGTTTGTGGTGTCTTTGCTCTTAACTTGGGGGCCTGCGGAGTGGAAGGAGGGAATCTCATTGTCCCCATCCTGTTAACCCCAGGGTGGAGACCCTCATGGAAATTCCCCTTACTGGGCCTAGTGTGAGGGCAGTTGGTCAGAAAGCCAAGACCCTTGGATGTGGGGAATGGAATGACCACTGGACATCCCTTCTAATCCTTCAAATTCCAAATCCTAACTTGGTGCTGTGTTGGGAAATCTGGCTGTTTTTCTTTTGTGGCAATGCTAACATATACCTAATTAGTCTGTTTGTCTTAATATCCACCCACTCTTCAAAGGGAAAAGAAAATAGCTGGGGCTTAAAATAGTTCAGTTGTATATGTGGGAGCCATTGCCAGAGCTGTAATAAATACCAAAAACCTCTTTTTGGTCTCTGCTGGACTTGTTTCTGGGGCAAAAAGCTGCAGGGACCTGGATGATACTCTCTCTGATGGGATCATGGGTGGGCTCTTTAGCTGCAGGGAGGGACACACATCTCACAGTGCTTAGGAGTCGCCACACTGTCACAGACTGTCATAGATGGGAGAGAAAAGGAAATCATAGAGATCAGCCCTACTGTTTACACCTGGGATTACAGAGGCCCAGAGATGGAGAATGACTTGCTCAAGATCTCACAGCTTGGAATGGCAGAGCACTAACTTGAATGTATCTGAGGTTCACTCCTCTTTCTTCATACTTAAAGTCACAGGCATATAGAATCCAACCTCCACATTTAATTTAATGAGGCCCTCCCATGAGCCTCACCTGTGATCTCTTCTTACCCAAATCCAGTGACTTCTAAATTCTATTCATCTGTAAGAACAGCTAGTCATTTGTTGAACCCTCACTCTGTGCCTCGGTTCTGTGCTTCACATATATGGTTCATCTTATCCTCACAACAACCTCATAAGGTTACATTAGATAACTATTATCACTATTAATAGTTATAATTTGTGGATAACTATTATTATCCCCTCTGAAGCTTGGAGAGGTGGTCATAAGTAACTTGTCCAAACTCACACATCTTGAAGTGATGGGTCTAGGTATTCTTGCAGTCTAACCCCAGAGTCCCTAGTCTTAACTCCTGTACTACACAGCCTTCTAGACTTTTAGTATCTTAGTTTTTCTGTGCAAGGAATCCAGTACTACTCACCAAACA
The DNA here is from genome assembly GCF_028018385.1 of Neofelis nebulosa. Taxonomy (NCBI): domain Eukaryota; kingdom Metazoa; phylum Chordata; class Mammalia; order Carnivora; family Felidae; genus Neofelis; species Neofelis nebulosa. The sequence continues at coordinate 41,635,406 of NC_080787.1, forward strand.
TCAAAAGACATGTCCCTGGAGTTCTTTGGTGAAGATAGAGTCACATGGACCTGTTCATAGTTTCTGGTCTGCTCTGCTTGGTGGCCATACTTGTGGCCCATGTTTAATGCATATAACTTACTTAACTTTTTTAGAACTCATACTTGCATGGTTTTAATATTTTTTTTTTTTTTTGGGACAGAGAAAGACAGAGCATGAACGGGGGAGGGGCAGAGAGAGAGAGGGAGACACAGAATCGGAAACAGGCTCCAGGCTCCGAGCCATCAGCCCAGAGCCTGACGTGGGGCTCGAACTCACGGACCGTGAGATCGTGACCTGGCTGAAGTCGGACGCTTAACCGACTGCGCCACCCAGGTGCCCCTACTTGCATGGTTTTAAATGGGACCCAAAATGAGAAAGGGCATTTCAACAGATCCAGGCTGCTGTTCAAGCTGCTTTGCCACGTGGGCTGTATGACCCAGCACATCCAAAGGTGCCTGAAATATCTGTGGCAGATTGGGATGCTTATGTGAAGCCTGTGGCAGACCTTAATTGGTGAATCACAGTGAAGATCATCAGCATTTTGAGCAGATATGTCATCTTATATGGATAACTAGTTTTCTCTGAGGAACAGATTTGGCTTGCTCCTGGGCCCTAGTCGAGGTTAAACACACTTAACTATAGGCCAACAAGTTACCGTGTGACTTCAGAGGCTCATTATGAACTGGGTGTTAGCTGTCTGATATGTTAAACCATCAAGCTGGGCATGCATGCACCATTCCATCATCAAATGGAAGTGTTATACATAAAATTGGGTTCAGACAAGTCTTAAAGCACAAGTAAGGTGCATGTTGCATGAACAAGTAGCCAAGATGCCATGGCCCATACTCCTGTTGGGGGTCAGCTTCATGTGCTTGCAACCTGGGTGTTCTCACAGGGCCCATATTCAGATTGGCCTCACATTTGGCTTAATGTTCTGCTGTCACTGTCTTAACATTCTTTTTTTTTTTTTTTTAAATTTTTTTTAACGTTTATTTTTGAGACAGAGAGAGACAGAGCATGAACGGGGGAGGGGCAGAGAGAGAGGGAGACACAGAATCGGAAGCAGGCTCCAGGCTCTGAGCCATCAGCCCAGAGCCCGACGCGGGGCTCGAACTCACGGACCGCGAGATCGTGACCTGAGCCGAAGTCGGACGCTCAACCGACTGAGCCACCCAGGTGCCCCTGTCTTAACATTCTTAATAACTTTTGAAAAAGGGGCTTTTCATTTTCATTTTGTTCTGGGCTCCACAAGTTGTGTAGCCAGTCCTGTTCCTGCCACATTGCTTCCTCCCTCTTAACATGCATCTATAATTTCATGGGGGAGTTTTCAATGACCAGTTGACTAAAGAAGAAAAAAATTTGAGTTTGGTTTATGTATGATTCTTGCAAGATGCTGATATTACCTGAAGATAGATGGCTGCAAAACTATAGCCCTATTCCAGAGTGTCCCTGAATTTACAATGATGAACAAATATCGTTTCAGTGGACAGATCATTCATCTTTTCTAGAAGAAGAGATTACCAAAGGTTAGGATCTACACTGATTCATGCAGAGTGGATAATGGTTTGGTAAATGGTCAGGGACTTGGAAAACTGATGACAAGGAGGCCTGGAAAAGAGGTATACAGATATACTTACACATAATATAAAGATATTTGTATCTCTGCCCACCAAAGAATAACCTCAGCAGAGGAGAAACTTAATAATCTGACAGACAAGATGACTCATTCTAGAGGTCAGGCAGCCTCTTTCCCCAGTCACCTTTCCCTGACCAATTGGTTTATGAACAACACGGCCATGTGGCAGGAATAGAGGTTGTACATGGGCTCAGCAACATAGACTTCCCTTTACCAAAGCTAATTTGGCTATAGCCACTGCCGAGTGCCTAATATGCCAATGGTAGAAACTAACAGCGAGCACTTGATAGTACACCATTTCTTATGGGGAAACAACCAACCACTTGATGGTAGGTCAAATATAATGGATTGTTTCCATCATGGAAGGAGGCAGAGCTTTGTTCTTGCTGGAGTAAATACTTTCCTTGGACATAGAGTTGCCTTTCCTGCTCACAGTGCTTCTGCCAAACCACTCCACATGGAATTACAGAGTGCCTTATTCACGATCATGGTATTCAATACAGTATTGCTTCTGACCAAGGAAATCATTTCACAGCCAATGAGGTATAGTGATGGGCTTGTGCTCATGGAGTTTCCTGATCTTACCCTGTTCTACATCAGCCTGAAGCAGCTGACCTGATAGAATAATGAAATGTTCTTTTTAAGACATAGTTATGGCACCACCTGGGTGGCAATACCCTGCAGAGCTGGGGCAATGTCCTATAGGATGAGGCATATGATCTAAATCAGTGACTAACATACAGTTGACCCTTGGACAACACAAGGATTCACCTAGGGGTACTGACCCCCACATGTTTGAAAATCTGATCTTTGAATTCTGCTAGACTTAACAGACTTAACTGTTAGTAGCCTACTGTTAACTAGAAGCCTTACTGAAAACATAAATAGTTGATTAACCCATATTTCATATATTATATGCATTGTGTACTGTATTCTTACAGTAAAGTAAGCTAGAGAAAAGGTTAAGAAAATCACAAGGAAGAGAAAAATACATATACAGTAATTCACTGTATTTATTGAAGTGGACCAGTGCAATTCAAACTAGGTTGACCAAGGGTCAACTGTATAGTGCTTTTTATTTCATGGGATTCATGGGTTCTTGAATCAAGAAGTGTGTTCTCTAACTATTACCACTAGTGATCTCACTAGTGAAGCTTTTGCTTTTGGTTCCTGAATATTTAGGCTCTTGTCTGCAGGCCTTTGTTTCCAAAAGAAATAGACATCCACCACAGCAATTATTCCATTAAATTGGAAGTTGGGACTGCCTCCTGACCTCTTTAAGTTCTTCATGCTAGGAAATCAACAGGCAAACAAGGACTACTGTGACAGCATAGGTGATTTACCTTATCAAGGGGAAATTTGCTACTACTACACCATGAGGGTGAGGAGGAACACACTCATAATGTCTGGAATGCAGGAGATCCCGTGGGGCATGTCTTAGTTCTCCAATGTCCTATGACAAAAATCAATGGTAAAATACAGCAACCTAATACAGGTTGGACTGCTGGTGGTCCAGAACCTTTAAGGATAAAGATTGGGTCACTCCCATTAGGTAAGAAATCTTGACTACCTGCAAATGCTTATTGGGGGCAAAGGGAATATTGAATGGGTAGTAGAAGAAGGTAGTTATAAGGACCAGCTACAATCACATGATCAGTTGCAGAAATGGGGACTATAATACAGTAGTTCACTCTGTGAACTAAAACAAAAATCTGTGATTTTGCTTTCCACAGTTTCAGTTGCCCACAGTCAACTGCCATCTAGAAGCAGATGATTCTATTGATGTATCATGAGAAGGCCAATAGTAGCCTAACACTGCATCACAGCGCCTATGTCACTCACCTCACTTCATCTCATCATACAGGCATTTTATCATTGCACATCATCACAAGAAGGGTTAGTGCAGTATAATAAGATATTTTGAGAAAGAGAGAGACCACATTCATAAAACCTTTACTACTGTGTACTGTTGTGATTGCTCTATTTTATTAATGTTCAGTAAGATGCTAATATCTCACTGTGCCTAATTTGTACATAACTTTATTATAGGTATGTATGTAGCAGAAAAGACATGGCATATATAGACTTTGGTACCATCTGAGGTTTCAGGCATTCACTGGTGGTCTTGGAACACATCCCCTATGGATAAAAGCAGACCACTGTAGTTATGAATATTTCTTCCTTATTTTTCTATGAATATATTAACCTATTTTCTCCCTTTCTTTCCCTCTCCCATTTATTTGCCTCTAACATAAGTTGAGTTAACAGTGTTTAGCTTGCTATTTTAGTATTCAGCTTCTAAGATAGCCCCAATGAACTTGACTCAGCTACAAGAGAAATGAACATCACCTAAAGGCAAGTAAAATAACTTCATATCTTCTTTTATAGAGAAAGTTACTGTGTTTTGGGTGGTTCTTAAAATAGTTGCATCATGAGGCGAAGTATTATCTTGCTATTGTCTCTATTTGGATGTTGAATGTGATTAAAAAAATAGGTATGGATGCCAAGTTGTCATGGGGTAGACTTTAAGCGCATTGTATTATGTCAATTTAACTAAGCTGAAACTATATTTCACAGAATTCTTTTCTCTGCATAGTTCCAGGGTAGGGTTGGCCACAAGAGAAATGTGCATACAATTTGAAAGGTAGAAGTGAAACTATGGTCATTTTCTTATACTCTGAAGGTTGTTGTAGGGCAGATGGTATTGCAACTCAAGTACCTTGTGATTGATATGCTGGCTCACGTTGTTGGTGAGAAGTAGAAGTGGGGCACATAGTTCTACCAGCTCCTACTGGATCCCTTCCTCCCTTCTCTTCATCCTGAGCTGGGCACATGTGAAGCTGTGTGGTAAAGGTGCCCGTAATCCTGCAGGCTGTTTGGGTCACTGAGAACAGAGGAGGTGAAATACAGACATGGTTCGAGTCTGATCTTCCAAGTTCCAGCTGAACCTTAGTTTCTCCATTTCACATCCATCTTCCCTGTATAACTTCTAGCTCTGCTGACTTTGGGCCCAACACAAGATATAGAAATAACAGCCTTAAACAGACTGAAATACTGTCCTCCACTCTAGGTATCATTCCCATAATAAATCTCTTATTCTGTATCACTCTTCGTGGTTCATCTTCTCTGAGTGAACCCTGACTGATACACCTAGAATGAGAAGTCCTCTTTCAAATCCTTTTATATTCATTGTCTACTTAATCTTACGGCATCCTCTTGAGGTAGCTATTACTATTGTCATTTTGAAGATGAGAACTTTGAAATCAGAGAGGTTAAGAAATATTCCTGAAGTCACATAGCTATTACATAGCCAAGCCAGGACTCTGAATCAGGCCTAATAGATTCTGAGTCCAAAATTCTTCTGTCTCCCACACACTTTGAATCTATAATTTGTTATATGTATATATATATATATATATATATATATATATATATATGTATATATATATATGTATATGTGTGTATATATATATATATATATATATATATATGAATTTGTGTTCTGTCGCTCTGTCTCTGATCCTTGTGTCACCAGAGAAGAAACTAAAAATTAGTGAAGGTGATCATGAAATCAACTTTTGTCTCCTGCTACCATTTCACACCTGCAGCTTGGAGGGTTTCCTTTCCCAGCCTCCATGTAAAATCTCAGGCCCAATGACTTTTTCTCTTCACTAGTAGACAATAGAACATTCTACAAACATGGTAGGGGGTAAAACATAGCCTTGTTTTAAAATACCCAATCCTGCATATTAATTGGCAATTCTCATTTATATTTAGAGTAAGTCTCTTTTCTCTGACCCCCCCATACCCATCTCCTTCCAGATAAAATTGGCTGCAGTCTAACTGCCTACCTTTGAAGAAAGAATGTGGTTAGCATCCTTCTCTCTTTCTTGCCTGACTCTTCCCCGGCTCATACTCCCTTTAGGATTGGAGCTGGGAGGAGAGAAGAGAGACAGGAAAGTCATTTTTTAAACAGTTTTGTATATAATAGTTTATAAACCATAAAATTAATCTGTTGTAAGTGTGCAACTCAATGATTTTTAGTATATTTGTAGAGATGTGCCACCACGTCTATATTACTCCAAAAACTGTTCTCAACCCACATGCCGTTAATCCTCATTTCTTTTTTCAGTCCAAGGGAACCACTGATCTGCTTTCTGTTTTTATAAATTTGCCCTTTCTGGATATTTCCTATAAATGGAATAATACACTATGTACTATATTGTATCTGGATTCTTTCATTTATCATTGATTTTTTGATATTCATCCATATTGTGATACGAATCAGAGATATGTTCCTTTTTATTGCCAAATAGTATTCTATTGTATGGATATATCATGCTCTTTACTCATTCACCAGTTGATGAACATTTGGACTATTTTCAGTTTGGGGCTATTATGAACAATGTTGTTATGAACATTCACATGCATGTCTTTGTGTGGATATTTCTTTTTATCCTATTGGGTTTGCTTCTAGAAAAGGAATTTTTTTTTTTTAATTTTTTTTTTCAACGTTTTTTAATTTATTTTTGGGACAGAGAGAGACAGAGCATGAACGGGGGAGGGGCAGAGAGAGAGGGAGACACAGAATCGGAAACAGGCTCCAGGCTCCGAGCCATCAGCCCAGAGCCTGACGTGGGGCTCGAACTCACGGACCGCGAGATCGTGACCTGGCTGAAGTTGGACGCTTAACCGACTACGCCACCCAGGCGCCTAGAAAAGGAATTTTTGAGTCTAATGGTAAATTTATATTTAAGTTTATAAGAAACATTCAGACTGTCTTCCAAAGAGGCTGCACCATTTTCCATTCCTATCAGCAATGTCTGATGATTCCAGTCTCTTCACATCCTCACCAACACTTAGTGTTGTCTTTTTATTTTGCTTTTAAGTTTTTTTTTTTATTTTGATACTATTATAGTTAACATACAGTGTTATATTAGTTTTGAGTGTATGATATAGTATGTTGTCTTTTTGATCCTAGCCACTCTAGTGGATGTATAGAGGTATCTCACTGTGGTTTTAATTCTCATTTCCCTAATGACCAATGATGTTGAGTGTCTCTTCGTGTACTTATTAGCTACATATGTAACTCCTCTCCTAAAATATCTGTTCAAATATTTTGTCCATTTTAAAATTGGGTTGTTAGTCTTTTTCTTATTGAATAAAATTTACTTATGTTTTTAGATATACGTCCTTTATCAGATACATGATTTGCAAGTAACTTCTCCATATATGGCTTGTCTTTTCATTCCCATGGTGTCTTTTGAAATGCAAAACTTTAAACTTTTGATCAAGTCCAGTTTGTCACTTTTTTTCTCTGATGGATTATACTTCTAGTGTCATATTTAAGTACTCTTTTCTAAATCCAAGGTCACAAAGGTCTTCTCCTATTTTTATTTTAAGAAGTTCTGTAATTTTAGTTCTCTCACTTAAGTCTGCAATTTGAGTTAAAATTTTTTATGTATATCTCCAATTGCTTGACACTATTTGTTGAAAAAAAATCCTTTCCCATTGAATTGTGGTTTTATTTTTAGACCTTCAATTCTGTACCATTGATCTATAATATAGACTGTACGTAGATTCTATATGCCCATTCTTATGCCAACACCACGCTGTCTTGATTATTGTAAGTTTCTAATAAACTTTGAGGTCAGGTAATGTAAATCCTCCAACTTTGTTCTTCTTTTTCAATTTTCCTCTGGTTCTGGTGTCTTGCATTTTATATGAATTTTAAGATAAGCTTGCCAATTTTTTTCTTTGCCAAAAACAAGCCCCCAAACTTTGGTTAGATTTTGATAGGGGTGCATTGAATCTATACCTCAGTTTGGAGAGAAATGTCATTCAATAATACCGAGACTTCCAATCCATAAACACTTAGGAGGAGCACAGGAGTGCCCTCTAATCTGTGGTTTCACTTTCCATGATTTCAGTTACCGTGGTCAATGGCAGTCCTGAAGCAGATGATCCTCCTTCTAACATATTGTCAGAAGGTCAATAGTACCCTGACGTTATGTCATGATGCCTACGTCATTCACCTCACTTTGTCTCATCATAGATATTTTATCACCTCACCTTAGCATAAGAAGGGTGCGTACAGTACAGCCAATATTTTGAGAGAGAAACTACATGCACATAACTTTTATTACAGTAAATGGTTATAATTGTTCTATTTCATTATTAGTTGTTAATCTCTTACTATGCTTAATTTAGAAATTAGATATGTATGTTTAGGAAAAAACATAGTATATAGAGGGTTCAGTACTATTCGTGTTTTCAGGCATCCACTGGGCATTTGGAACATATCCCTGAAGATAAGGGGGGTACTACTGTGTGTTGTTTGATTCCCAAATATTTGGGAATTTCCCAGATTTCTTTTTGTTGATGTTTCATTATGTAATTCCTCTGTGATCAGATATCATACTTGGTATGATTTCAATCCTTTTGAATGTATTGAAATTTATTATGCCCAGTTTATGGTCTTTGCTGTAGAAAGTTCCAGATATGCTAAACAGAAATACTATTAGAGTGGAACATACTTCATAATGATAAAATTGTCACCCAATGGTTGCAGATTAGCAAGCATACTTGAAATATTCTTCAGGAAAGACCATACGCTAGGCCATAAAATAAGTCTCAATCAATTAAAAAAGATTGAAATTGCACAAAGCATGGTGTTTGACCACAAAGGAATTAAATTATAGTATCAGACAAAGTAGACTTTAAGACACATACACACATGTACATGCACATACATACAGATACTAATCATATCGAAGTTGGTTGATAGAGTTGTTCAAGTCTTCTGTATCCTTGCTAATTTACTGTCTAGTGTTTTGATCACTATTATAATTGAATTTTCTACTTCTTCCTTCAATTTTGTCACTTTTTACTTTATGATTTATGACGTTCTGTTATTTTTATATCTTCCTGATATAGTGACTGTTTTATCATTAAGAAATATTCTTTGTTTATAACACTATTTCTGATTTTGAAGTATATGTTGCCTGACATCAATATTGTCACTCCAGATTTTTGTGGATGCTGTTTACACAGTATATTGTTTTTCTAACCTTTTACTTTCAACCTGTTTGTGTCTTTGACTCTAAGGTCTTTTCTTGCAGACAACATAGAGTCGATTCTACATGTTCATTCACTATTAATGTGCTTATTTTTATGGTTGGATTTACATTTACCATTTGCTATTTTTTTCCTGTGTTTCCCGTTCCTCCTTGCCAGCTTTTTGTCTGTGTTAAATAAGTTTTTAAGGAGTATCATTTTAATTTCTTTTTACTTTAACTATGCTTGGGGATTATTTTTCCTAATTTTTGAAGAACAGTTTTGCTGGATTTAGAATTTATTCATGAAGAATAAGAATATTTTTCTTTCCTCTGTTTAAATGTCATTTAACTGTCTTCCGGCCTCCACTGTTTCAGATGAGAAGTCAGCCATTGTCCTATTGCTACTCCTTATATGTAATGAGTATTTTTTCCCCACTTCCTTCAAGATTTTCTCTTTGTCTTGGCTTTGAAGCATTTGACTGTGATATGTCTAGGTGTGAATTTCTTTGTGTTTATTCAACTTAGATTTTTGAACTTCTTGGATCAGTAGCTTAAGTAGATCAGCAGATTTTCATTAAATTTTGCAACATTTATGCCACCATATATTTAATTGGGGGGGGGGTCTGATTCTATCTCTTCTCTCCTGGAACTTCTATTATATGAATATTGGCACAGTTGATGTTTGAGGCTTTGCTGGTTTTTCTTCATTTGTTCTCTCTGTTCTTAGATTGGTAATTTCTATTCCTCTATCCTCAAGTTCACTGATTCTTTCTTCTACCATCTTGGATCTGTTACTGAGCCTTTCAGTGGATTTTTCATTTTAGTTGTAGTTTTCAACTTGAGAATTTTCATTTGGTTCTTTTTAAAACCATAATATCTATGGTTTTATAGGGACTGAGAATCCCTATTTGTGCATTCATTGTTGTCATTCTTTCTTTTAATTCTTTAAAGATTGCTTTCTTCAGTTCTTTAGATGTATTTAGAATAGCTGTTTTTAAGTCTTTGCTAAATCCAGCATTTGAAGACACTCAAATGGTTTCTATTGACTGCTTTTATTTCTTGCATATGGGCTAAACTTTACTGTTTCTTTGTGTGCTTTGTAAGATTTTTTTTGTTGAAATTAGACATTTCATTTTATTTTTTAAAGGTTTGTTTATTTCTGAGACAGAGAGAGAGCTTAAGCAGGGGAGGGGCAGATAGGAGGGAGGGGGGCAGAGGATTCAAAATGGGCTCTGGGCTGAAGCAGAGATTCGGGGCTCAAACTCACCAACCATATCATGACCTGAGCTGAAGTCGGATGCTCAACTGTCTGAGCCACCCAGGTGCCCCCAATATTAGACATTTTAGACACCCTTTTGTAGCAACTTTGGTTTCTTATCCTCACCCCCTGCACTAAGTTTGTTGTGGCTGTTTTGCATGTTTGTTTTGTAACTTGCCTTGGCTAGATCTGTGAAGCCTGCAGTATATGGACACTGATGTCTTGGCTCAGTTTTGTTTTGAATATTCTTACTTCTATTTATAAAATTGGCATCCCAAATGTTACCCTTGTGTCTTCCTAGTGGTCAGTCAGTGATTTCACACAGCTTCAAGCCAGAACACCAAAGATTCCCATTATTTTTACCCAAAGTTTATCAGTCTTTAAAGTATAAACACCTCTCAGATTGTCATATGCCTTTGGTTGATTTCAGGAGTGCTGAAATAGTTGTTTTTGTCAATTTAATCCAGATTTCTAGTTGCTTTGGGGGAATATGGTATGCTGATCTCCTTCCTCAGCCATGGTTGGAAGTTCCTCCTTTCACAGAGAAGTTTTTACTTGACTGGTATAGTTGTCAAATGGCTTTGCATATATCACATTCTTTTTCCTGTGAGCCCTTGGGTGGGTTCTTCAGAGATTACTCATTGGGGGTCCTGCAACTCCTATTATATGGGTTGTGCATTTTCTTCCTTCATCTGTTTCTCCCCCACTTAGTTTGGTTTTCCAATGGTCCACTCCACATCAACTCTCGATTGTGGCCCCATAATTCTTCCAGGTAGTCCCCTTTGATAAGATCTAAAAAGGCTCCTGGCTCACTTTCTCTCCCATGTGGACCACATATGGTCCTCAGGAAACATGTATTAATCCATGTTCTAGCAAGCTCAGAGAGTGCCAGCCTTCCCAATAAAGCAACTGCTCTCCTTTGATCCACCACGAAATCAATTCATCATCTGTCTCTTGCTTTCTAGATTTCCAGGCTGGAGTCCAACATTGTCCACAATTTCTAGATTTGGGAAGCACTTAGTGAAGTCCTTGACTCATCACCCTCAAGCTATTCTCATCATGGGGTAAAGGGAAGGAATTCTGGTACAGGTCTCTCAAAGAAATCATCCTCAGAACATTCTTTCTCTACTTCCACACTTCCAATGCTTTTTATAGGAAGGGATTTTTAGAGGCATAAAACCAGTACTCAGATATTTCCTTTCAAAAATCTGCCTCTTACTCTGAAACATTATTTTAGAATTTCTTATCTATTGTATCTTGCTGCCTCATTAAAAATTCCAATTCAGCATCCTATTACACTTGTGTTTATTTTTACAGATTTCTTATGGTCCCCTTCAGACTAAACAGTGTTTCTTAAAAGTTATGGAATGTTCATAGATGTTATGTGAAAAATGGGTCCTATGAGGAAATTACTTTGGGGAATACTGTGCTAAGCAAAGAAAAGCAGATTTTTTCTGCAGGCCTTCTCAGAACCTTCAATATGCAAATATGTATTGCATACATAATATATAGTTTTTATCAAACTTTTTTGACCATGAGGAACTCTCCCCCTACCTTTTTGGCAAGCCATTTAAAGGGATTAGCATTCTGTAGAACGTATTTTGGAAATATTGGCCTGGAAGATACCCATAAAAAGGGAAGGTAATTTTTCCTTCATCCAGAGAACTCCCCTAAGGCAGGAAGTGCATTATTGCCTTTTACCTCCTCCTAACCACAACAATTCAGAAAGTTTCATGTGCTTTTATTTTTTAAATAAATGTATTATTTTTTAATGACTGTAGAACTTGATTGTATGGTTTTTCTACTAGACCAAATTCCTTAATGATAGGAACCCCATCTTGTTCACCTTTGCATCTCCAAGGCTTACTTACCACAGCGCTTGGCACCTAACGGGAATGAAAGAGCAAATAACATTAGAGGAGGATTTCTCCTCCCCCTCCTCCCCTTCCTCCTCCTCTCTTCTTTTCTTCTTCCTTCTTCTCCTTCTCCTTCTTCCTCCCCTCCTCCTTCTCCTCCTCCTCTTTCTTCTCCTCTTCTTTCTTCCTCTCCTCCATCTTCTTCCCTTCCTCCTCCTCCTTTTTCCTCTTCTTTAATGTTTATTTATTTTTGAGAGAGACAGAGACAGAGCACTAGCGGGGGAAGGGTAGAGAGAGACAGAGACACAGAATCGGAAGCAGGCTCCAGGCTCTGAGCTGTCAGCACAGATCCTGACGCGGGGCTTGAACTCCCAAACTGTGAGATCATGACCTGAGCTGAAGTCGGACACCCAACTGACTGAGCCACCCGTGTGCCCCTCCTTTTCTTTAAAGAAAGTAAGAAAGTCTTCTCACCAGAGTCCCAAACCACATATATACACCAACTGGGCATTTATGACACTCCCCCAGAGTGTGAAAATCTGTGCTTGTGCATATTTACAGAAGAATTCATTAAGTGTGCAAATGTCCTGTACTCTTTCCAAGGGCAACACAGGTGGGTTTTATCTTTTTATCTGTGTGTGTGTGTGTGTGTGTGTGTGTGTGTGTGTGTGAGAGAGAGAGAGAGAGAGAGAGAGAGAGAGAGAGAGAAAGAGGTTGTGCGCACACAACTGAAAAGACGAGTTACTGAGAACTTTCCAAAAGAAATGAATGGGATAAAACAGATTGCCAAGTTACTGAGTGGTAATTAAGAACAGATTCCTAACATCATCACTTTGCCATTTTTAAGATATTTTCCTTTAAAAGACAAAACCACCGAATGATGAAACATGTCATGCTTCTCCTGAAGTCACAAGTTCCTGCTCAGTTGAATACACACATATACACCAGCCCGGAGTCACACATGCTTGAAGACTGTAAGCAGTCTCAAATTATTTTTCAATGGAGAAAAGTGTGTGTGTGTGTGTGTGTGTGTGACCCATTCTCACCCTCACTAGACATCAGTTGGGAAGATTCCTTTCTCTCACATTTCAAAATACAACTTTACTCTGAAGCTAACTGAAACGCTTGGCCCTGAGTGTTATTTTTCACAGGGCTTTGAGCTACTGAAAATGGGACTAGAATGGGAGTTTGTATGCAGTCGTGAGTGTGCAAATATTCTGACTCCAGAAATAACACGAGAAGCTGTGGCTACTAGCGAGCGTGGCCTTTCCCAGCTTGTGGACCTTAGGCTCTGATCATACCGTGTCTTGGGAGGGTGGGAAGGAATCTCACCCCCTTTCCTGCCCACTCAAGCACTGTGCACACTGTGTGATAGTCCATCCTCTATCTGGCCAGGTGCGGTGCCTCACTGGCCCTGCTGGGGGGCCACATACCAGATTAGACACACGCGTGGCCTGCCTCGCCATGGGGGTGGAGGGCCGCCGCCACGATGTCCCGGGATTGTGTGTCTTGTGGTTAAACACTTAGGGTTTTGACGTAGGCAAGGCAGCAGAGCCGACCCTCGAAGCCACTGCAAACAACCTGAGAAGGCTTCTCAAAAAATGCAGTCCTGCGCCTCGGAAGGAGACGGCTTTTATGGGGCAATTTTCCAATCGCTGCCTATTTGGTGTGGTCATGTCTGATCCAGGGGAAGTTTCTTAACTCTGGTCAAAGAGGCTTGCAGAGGACTGGATGCCAGGAACCTGGTGAATTGTACATTACTGTTAAGTGCATTGTCGGTATTAACTAACGGAGGAGCCGTGTGTCTGTGTTGGTGGTGCCAGGGGAGGAGACGGGAAGGGATGAAGAGAAGGAAAAGAACAATGGCCATCTGTAAGGTACAGACGTTCTGTAATTTGGTTCTCACTCTGCACCATGGGGTCGATACTCCTGTTAAACTGTATTTTTCACAGAAGATGTTCTTACTCAGCTGTAAAAGCCAGAACTGGGATTGGAAACCAGGTTTTTCTGATAGCATATTTGGAGGCCTTTCTACTATACCACAATGAGGACCTAAGTAAGCCATCTTTGAGCAGTGCATGTACTATTCATCGTTTCCAGGAAGAAACTGTGGTAGCTCTGGACTTTTTCTGTCTTTAGTTGTATGCTTGGAAGTTATGTCTTGACAATAGGAGGCCAGGAGGCCTGTTCTAAACAATGAAGATTGCATCTCTTATTATCAGTAAGAGAAGCAGGATGGGGCCTATGATCAAAATGCCTGAGGGGTGACATGTCCCTGCTGAACTGGGTCCAGTTTAGAACAAGCTTCTTCTGCCTTCTGGGCACTAACAGTACCCTTGGTACAGAGTCTGGCACTTTCCTGAGCAGAACCTGGGGGTCCGTGGAGTGATTCTGACGAGGGCTTACACGGTGGGATGAGAGAAACCTTTTTTCCTTAATTTGACCATTTCAACAGTGATCTGGGATGGAATAATCTTCATCCTATGTTATTTATTTTTATTTATTTTTGAGAGACAGACAGAGAGAGAGAGAGAGAGAGAGAGAGCACAAGTGTGTGAATAGAGGAGGGGTGAATGGAGAGAAAGAGAGAATCCCAAGGAGGCTCCATGCTCAGAGCAGAGCCCAACACAGGGCTCGATCCCATGATCATGACCTGAGCTGAGATCAAGAGTCAGACACTCGACCAACTGAGCTGCTCAGGTGCCCCTACATCCCCTGCTATTGAAGAGAAACATTGTACTAGGGTTCTCCAGAGAAACAAAACCATCAGGATATGTGTGTGTGTGTGTGTGTGTGTGTGTGTGTGCACACGTGTGTGTGTAGGTAGATAGATACATTTATTTTAAGGAGTTGGCTCATGCAATTGTGGAGGGTTGATAAGTACGAAATCTGATGTGGGGTAGGCTGACAGGCTGGAGACCCAGGGAAGAGTTGCAGTTCAAGTCTGAAGGCCATTTGCTGACAGAATCCTGGAGACCAATCTTTGTTCTATTAAGGCCTTCTACTGATTGGATAGGCCCACCCACATCATGGAGGTTCTCCAATTTAACTGCCAATCTCATCCTAAAATATCATTATAGAACACCTGGAATAATGGCTGACCAAATATCTGGGCACTGTGGCTGAGCCAAGTTGACAAATAAAATTAACTGTCACAAACACTAAGCTTCAGAAATGCTGAGATCACACAGCACTGAGAAGCAAGGCTGGGGATTTTACTAAGGTCTCTGATTCTAACGAGTTCTCTTCATGATTCTATAGCCCGTGTCAGTAAATCAGGGAAAGGGGCATGTTATACACGGAGAGCCTCATCTCGATTAGATGGTGTATTCACGGGATTCTCATTCAGTCTCCAAAAGGTCTTCAGTGAGTGCTGCCGAGGTCCATGCAGTATAGACCAGGAACTGTACCCCTCGGGAGTGAGCAAGGAGAGACCTTTGTGAAGCCTGCTTCTCCCCATGAATAGGCTGAGCCTTGGAAGTACATGGTCGACTGGAAGCCAGGACAAACTTGGTGAACTATTTGGGGATCTCTCAGTGAAGAAGCAGGCTTTTCTAGATGAGCAGTATGCTACACAGAGTCTCACTGTGTGATCAGGGGACATGTCTGGAACACGCCAATGACTGACAGATGGAGAGGGAGCCTCCTCCCCAGCAGTCTTGAGAATAGGAGGCGCCTCCCTACATTAGAACCTGTGGGTGGGAGGAAGGGGTGTAGAGGGTAAATCACATGACCTGGAAAGGCCTCTCCCACTTTATGGATTCTTCAGGGCTCATTGGCCTCAAAAACATCTCGTTAGCAGTGAAATCCACAGGTTTCCATGAGCTTCTCCTGCTTCCTTTCCCAACGGAACCTGAAAAGCTCACCTGGGCAGGGATGGACTCCCCTCTCACAGACCTGGAATATTCCCTTGCACAGCCTCACTTCCCTTGTTCCTAACCCTTTCATGCTCCCCACACACCACCCCTAAGTCTCTGGCCCTTTCCCACCTCATCTTTAATTCTTTCCTTTCTCTCACTTTGTCTGGAATGAGTTAATGAGGATATTGTAAATGGAGTTAATTCTAAAAGGAGTTAATGAGGATATTCTATTTCTTGTTAGGTCTGCCATTGCATTTCTGTTTGGACTGATGCTGCTAATTTCTTTTTTTTTTTTTTAATGTTTATTCATTTTTGAGAGACAGAGACAGAGCATGAGTAGGGGAGGGGAAGAGAGAGAACGAGACACAGAATCCAAAGCAGGCTCCAGGCTCTGAGCTGTAAGCACAGAGCCCAACGTGGGGCTTGATCCCATGAACTGTGAGATCATGGCCTGAGCTGAAGTCAGACGCTTAATCGACTGAGCCACCCAAATGCCCCTGGATGTTGCTAATTTCTATAAATTACACTATAACTCCTTATGACCATGGACAATTAGATTAGCCTGTGGCATGATTTTCAAAGGAGAATAGTCACATCCTATTTCCTGATAACTAGAAATGAGTCAGTCATAAAATTCTCTTATGCCTTATTAACTTTCCTGCATCTTTTTTTTAAACAATAATAATTAAAAATACATACCATTTATTTAAGGATTGCCACATGCTGGGCAATATAGACAATAAAGAGTTGGAAAAGTGGGATTAAAGTTGAGAGGAAGTGGCGGTTGGCATGTACATTTGGTTGTAGAGACAATGGTTGACTTTCCCCAAGAGCTTGTGGTGGAATTTGCGAGAGAAGATGAACTCAAAGGACAGTCCATGACTCTCAGGAGGACAGCCACTGACAGATTCCCTGGGAGCATCAACATGTAGGTGAAGGAAGAACCAAGAACAGAAACCACACAAGGAGGTTGTAGTGACGGGAAGATGTCCCTGAGAAAGGGGAGCTTCAAGAAAGGGGTGGTGTAAGCATTTTAAAGGATGTGAGAATGAAGAGAGACAAGACCGATTCATACAAAAGGTCACTGACCTTAGAAAGAGCAATTGCAGGGATTCAGGACAGGATGTCAGAGGGTAGCTGGAAGGTCATGCGGATCCCGGGAGACAGAAGACTGGACTTAATTCCCAATTGGACTGCGGCACATTCCAGTTCCAGAATTTATTTGCAAACTGCTTCATCTTGGTTGAAGTAACTAGAATTCACATCCGTTTAGTAGGAATAAAGATTCTTCACTGGATTTTTTTTTTGTTGTGTTATTAAAAATGTTGCAGAAAATCCACAGAATTGGAGTCAGAGGAACTAGGGTAGCATTCAAGGTAACTTATTTGCTGACTGTGTGATCTTGGGCAGGATATTTACCAAATCTGGCTTCTCTTATATACAGAAAAGGGAAGTTATAGTGATAGCTCCCAAAATTGTGAGGTTCAGAGGAGATATATGTGAATAGGCTTTGAAAACTATAAAGAATTATGCCAACACGAACTATCACATTAAAAATAATCATGATACCTATAATTTAATGCTCAGGAATTGTCCCAACATTGTATCATATCTTGGTGAATTGATTGGGAGTGTGTCGAGTAAGGTTATATTTGGCTGTAAACAACAGAAGACTCAAACAATCATCTAAACACATAGAAATTTATTTTTCTCACCTAAAAAGAAGTCAGAGGAACTCCTATCTTCCTGCTCCATCCTCCTCAAGTGAGTGACTTCTGTTCTCAAGGTTATAGGATGGCTGCTGTCTCTCCAGGCATCATATCCATGTTCCAAAAGAGCAAAAGTGGCAGAAAGAGGAATACGGAGTGCCAAGGGGTTGAGGGGGCATGCCATCCTGAATCTGACCTTCTCTTAAAGAGTTTTCATGGAAGCTGACCCTTGTCTTCTGCATGCCAGCCTCACTGGCCAGAACCGGGTTTCTTAGCTATCCCTAGCACCAGGGAGCCCGGAGCAGTGAATATCGTAGACTTCAGTTTCCTGAGTTCCTTAGTGTAGACCCCTTAGAGAAGGGGTCCGTCACTGGCTTTTGGAAGCTGATTTTTAATGTCTACTACAGAGCAGGATTCATCCTGCCAGTGGAGCCTTGATGGGAGGAAGGGGATGGAGGGAGGTGGCAGTGAGCTATTATGCTCAGGAGGGCAAACTGACAGTGACCAAACAGCAGGGCTGTGGGCCCTCTGTGGCTTGGACCAAAACATTTTGGCTGTCCCCCACCAAGAGGCCCAGGCCCAAGACTTGGCTCCTTCTGGCAATCAGCCCTAACCAGCTCCTGCCAAAGGGGTAAACACATTCCAACTCCTTGAATCCCTGCTGCACGGTAACTGTGGTTGAGACACCCCCCCCCCCCACCTCTACCCCATCTGGGCTAATGGAAAGTTCACTAAAGTTGTGTTTTTTTAGTGATGCTTTGCGGTTATCCGTGCTCCTTTCCGTTTAAGGGGAGTTGGATACCTACACATTTATGTTATCGAACTGCATGAGCAATTACGTTTATTCTCCAATCCTCGGGAATCACAAAGGATAAAGCATTAGACCTCTTTTTCTCCACTCTTGAAAGATGGCCCTTAAGCCAAGCCATTTCCCTAAGCCCCTTTAGCTAGGTGGAGGGACAGACGATGGCTGGTTCCGGGTCTTAAACGCTTAGAAAACTGCATGGGTCATCATCTGGTGTGGGCACCATCAGACTGCACACTCCTGGGATTGTGGGTGGTATCAGAGGTCGAATGCTCACCCAATGGCAGGATGGTGCCAATCATGGAAGAGACCGTTGCTCTTGACTGAGGCAATTTCCAGTCCCAGTCATGGAGGTGGATCACAATCACATTGAAGAAAAAAAAAATTAAAAGCAATTTTTTAAAAGCATGAATAAGAGCTATTGTAAACGGCTCAAACTCTCTATATAAGCAGTAAAGTAAGATGAATTGACTGGCACTGAGTTGGAAAAGCTATACAGAGGCAGGGAGTGTGGAACGTAATTTAATAAAAATAAACTTTTTTTTTTTTTTTTTATACGTACACACTCCCAAAGAAGAAATGGAAAAGTTGTTAGGGTGTGGACCAGGGCTTCTAATTAGCTGTTCTGGTCTGCCTGATTTATCTCTATCCCGGCCCTAGCACCTTCCTGGGACTCCTTCTCCCACGGGAGCACACTTTGGGGAACAGAGGCATCCCCCAGCACCTGACCCCACGGCCGGCTCAGACCAGGTCTTCCAGCCCCTTCCCCAGGGGAGGAGCGGGCAGAACCCCCCCCCCCCCCCCTCCCCGCTGCCCAGGTCGCCACTCTGGCCTCCTTGACCCTTACTTGTTTCCCAAACAGAGAGAGCCCTGGGAAGGCTTCTTGCCAAAGTTGGAAACAGCTACCCTCATTGTCTGCCTCGCCCTGCCGGCCGCGCTCGCCCTGCCTCCCTCCCCTCCTCTCTGTCTGAAAGTGTGAAAATTACAAATCCCAAGGAACTGCAATCAGAACTCTACCTAGGGAACGTTCAGAGTATCCTTGCCATAAATATCCCGCTCCAAGACGCCTGACGTCAGAGCGGGGCGGGCGGGGGCGCGGGCCGGCCGGGCGGGGAGCCGCGCCGCCCGCTCTCGGAGCCCGGGGGCGCCCAGAGGAGCCGGGGCGAGCGGCGGCCGGCGGCGGCGGCGGCGGCTTCGGGGCTGCGGGGAGCGGCGGCCGCACCATGGGGTCCTCGGAGTAAGTGCGCGGCCCTGCCTCTGCTCCGCTTCGCGCCGGGCCGGGCGGGGCGAAGGGGCGCTTTCTGCCGGCACCTCCACGCTTCTCCCCCCCCCCCCCCTTGCTTTCTCTGCACCGCCGAGAGGGGACTGCAAAGGCGGCCCCTCCGCGGGCTGCCTGTTGTGTTTCTGCAAAGTGTTTGCGGGAACCAGCGGCCCTCGAGGGGGCTCCCGGGGCCTGTGTGCGTGTCTGTGTGTGTACGGGGCGTGATTTGCGTGTGTGTCTGTGTCTGTCGGTCTTGGCACATCTGGACGCAGGAAGTGTCTTTGGAAAACTTTTTTTTTTTTTTTTTAAAGAAATGCTTTTTGTGTGTGTGGCTTTGAAATCGGATTCCTTGTTGTCACAAGTGGACCAACGAACGTTAGCCGGTACCCCCCAAACTGACAACTTTGTGGTGGTGGCTCTTCCCGGGGCTCAGCCTTGTGCCTTTATTCGGGTGATTTAACTCTTCCCAAGCCCCAGCTCCCACTTGCAAACTTGGCCTCTGGCCAGCAGGCAGGGCAGGGGGAGCGGGAGGTTCTTGCTCTCAGGCGCAGTGGGGAACCTTGGGCGAGAGAAGGAGCATCCCAGAAAGGGGGTCCTGACTCCAGGGACCTCGGCACCTGTGGCGGCCACCCAGCCTCCTGCTGTGGCCCTGACATCAGGCAATGAGACTTTGACTTAACCGAGGAAGGCAGGATCCGGTCTGGAGGCAGGTAATTAATTGTAAGGAGGATGAGGAGGAGGCGGCGGTGGGGCCAGGACACTGCGGTTCTGGGTCGGGTCCTGCCCCGGGAGAGGGATGGATGCGTCTGTCACATGTGCCCAAGGTGAGGGACGCGCCTGGTTCTCGGGGAGCGAGCGCCGCGGTGCCCCAAACAAGATGCAAGCTCCTAACATAAAGAGACATGTCTGAACCGTGGGGTGGAGGAAGGGGGGTGGTGGGGGAGAGGGAGAGAGATTTTTATCAAAATTGAACACAGATTGCTGAGGTCTGGGCTTGATTTAACTCTTCTCTCTCTGCCTTGGCTACTTTTCCACAGCTCTGTGGTGGATTTGCAAAGTTCCTGGGAAGGTAGGAAGGCAGATTACGCCTCTCCAGGGAACACTCCCTGGAGGGCTTTCCTTGAAGTCTACAGGGCAAAGAAAGCAACTTCCCATCTTTGGAAAGTTTAGTTTAGTGCTTCTCCCTCTTCCGGGTTTGGTGTCAGTTTCTTGGATTTCTCTGAAAAGTGGGCTACTGGAGGGGATGGATTTTCCCTAGGAAGTAGAGGGAGATTGTGCTCTCAGATAGGAGGCTGGGGTGCAGGCCGTGTGGGTCCACCAGCCCTGAATGGCCCAGTGCACATCGCTGGGTGTCAGTGTTGGGTCCAAGAACCAGTGACCACAACGAGAGACTTTTCAGCTCTGCCCTAGCCTGGTCTCTAGTTTTATATTTTGCAACAGAGCCAGCCTACAACGTTTGGGTGGGAGGAAGGTTGCTGGACCCTCCCTGTGTCCTAGGAAAAAAATGAGAGAATGTACAGGACAGGGAGGAAATCTAGATGTAAAAACGGACCCACAGGAAGTTCGAGATTTGGGGTGGATTTTAGAAATTACACAAATTGACCCTTAGGGAAGCAGACAGCAATGTCGGAAATAGACTTGTTTTCACTTCAGGAGTTATGTCTTCGCCTTCAATGGGATGAAGAAGAAGGAAACCATCCCAAGGGCTGTGTAAACAAAAGTGCACGTAAACGGGTAGCTGGGTACCGAGGCATGCACGTGCAGGCTCATGTTTATTCGTTTGTCACTGTGCGGGGATGGTCCTGGCCTCTGCCGTGACAGCACACACAGCCCATTTCTCCTCTGTGCTGGGAGCTGCATCCGACTCCCCGTGGTTCTTCCTTTACAAAAAACAACTAGGCTATTATGGTCTTGCTGCCCGCTAGTTGCACGCTCACTCCTGAGTTTTCAGAACTGTTCCTCCACATCCTGGGATGCTGAGTGAATACTCGTGCCCCCATCAGGACAAGAAGAGGAGAGAAACTTGTCCTGGGCGTTAGAACTCTGAAAAAAGTCAGGAGTTCAGGAAGCGGGAGGCGGAGAGGGCAGGACCAGTAGGGAGGCCTGTGAATGTGTTTTCTTTTGGTGAGTGTGGGGGAGGTGGAAAGCCTACTGCTTTCTGTGGGAACATGTTCTCTCCCGGGTCTGCTTTCCCAACCCCCCGCCCCCGGAGTTTTTGAAACTAAACAGGTTAGACTCTGCCCCTTCCTGAAGAGCCTGGGATCCAGGGGTAAAGGCAAGGGCATGCCTACCTGCAGGTGGCTGGGAGGCAGCAAAATCATTAATGAGGCACAGGCTTCTTTGATTTTAGTGGAGCCAGTGGAAGTACCAATTTTAAACATCGCCACTCATTCCCAATATTTGCAAATAGAAGGCTGAAGACCCAGGGGCAGGGGGAACCCAGAGGAGACACACTCTCAGAAATACTCTTGTCCCATCAGAAGACTCCTTCAGGCCAGTCGAGGGCTTTCAACTCTTTCATCGCGTGGGGTTTCTCTGGAGCGTTGGTGGGATTCTAACCTTTCTGGGATTGCTGTGGGAGACATTTCAGCAACTTCAGACCCAGGTCGAATTCCCAGGCCACTGATCTCCCTGCTTCTTCTGTCAGCTCCAGCTTCTGGCCTGCTCTTGGGTCGTCTCTGAGATGAGAATATTTAGAGAGGATGCATTCTCAGGCTCCCCTGAAGGTCCGAAGGGCAAACACACCTGGCAGGAAGAACAACTTGGGCTTTGATAGCAGAGGAGGTCTCCACAGCCAGAGCCTCTGTGTTTGGGGATCCTGTGTCCTTTGGCGCTGGACTTGAGGTATACCCCGGCAAGATGGAAAGAGTGCAGACCTCAGAGAAAATTGCCCTGGGAGAGAATTAGGAACGTGGCATATAGGTTACTTTTTCCTTCTGCGTTTTAGCTTCCTCATCTGTAAAAGGAGGATAATTACCCCACAAGGTTATTATAAAAATGATATTTATGGAAAAGAACTAAGAACAGAGCTAGTGATGTTGTAGATCCTTGATAAAGGGGATAGCATAATTTTATCTCTTCATTTTTCAGCCATCGGGAGTCTAGGTTTTGGGGAAAGGACCTTTCCCCGGCTCTGGCCACCTATTTTCCATTATTGAGGGCCAGTGGGTGGCAGTCCTAGGGCCCAGGTTACCCATATTTCTGCCCTCTAGAGAAGGTGACCAGTAGAGTGAGCAGGCATGAGCAAGTGGGAGAAGGTAGCAGGCATCCTGAGTATCTGGTCTGGAAACCACTTCTGTGGTGGAGATCTCTCAGGAGGGAGAAGGTCGTATGTGTGTGGTGGGGGCGGGGCAGGAAGCTCAAGAACCAGGTGAGTCTTGTAGAACCAGCCTGAGGTCGGAGGTTGATTAAGCAGCCAACTCCGATGGGTTGTAAAGTATGGACGTTCAGCTATCCGTAAGCATCTCTGGGGCATATGGGGTGGGGCAGCTGCCCCCGGTTGATACACTGTCTTGGGGAGTTGGCTAGTCCATTGGACAGTACTGGAGAGGGCAGCTGCAGGTTCTCATGGCCCATCGCAGAGCTTCTAAGTTATCCTTCAAGTTGACATTTAAGATGTTGAAGATCACATTTGTTTCTGTTTTGTTCAAGCTCTCTCTTTAACTGTGGCCTGGGATGACTTTTCAGAGG
Source organism: Neofelis nebulosa (assembly GCF_028018385.1). NCBI lineage: Eukaryota > Metazoa > Chordata > Mammalia > Carnivora > Felidae > Neofelis > Neofelis nebulosa. The sequence continues at coordinate 41,658,560 of NC_080787.1, forward strand.
CTCAGCCAGTGGCCAACTTCTCTTGAGATGGCCCAGATCGGGGGATCAGTGAATTCCTCGCTCCTGGCAGTATCTGTTTCTCCAGCTCCCTTCTCACATTTTTTGGTTTGTTTGTTTTTTGTTTCATTATGAGGTTATAAAACTGCACTGTCAAGATGCTGTGCAGAGGGGGATTGCTTTTTCTTTGGATTTGTATGTGTCGTTATGCTAGTAATGTGCAAGGTTTATCAGACTATGGGTGTTAACAGGTGTCGTGGGGTTCTTTCTGGGTCTCCTGTCCACAGAAAAAAAAAAAAGCAGAGCAAAGGGAAAAAAAAACTAGAAAAAATAAACTTTAGGCAGTTTTCTATCTCTGAGTCCTGGCCAGAGGGGAGCTGAGTTATTTGTAGGATGCCTCGCCATGCGGTGGAAGGAGCTTCTGAATCAAGTAGACCCAGGTTTGAGTTCTGGAATCCCCAGGTCCCAAGTGATGCATTGTTTCTGATCCTTTTTCATCTGTCAAATGAAAACAATGACTCTTTTTTACTTCCCAGGGTTGTACTGAAAATGAAATATATATGGGAAAGATCTAGCGAAGTGCTCGGAGCTTAGCAAAATGTTAGTGCCTTCTCCCTCTCTGGTTCTAAGCTTAAGAAAGTGCATGGCTTTGGACATTTGTCCATGAGTCAAAGCAAATAAGCTACTTATTCAGGGCTTAACATCAGTGCTCAAAGGTCAGCTATCTCAGCCTGGAGATGGAGACCTTTAATACAAAAGTGAGGCGGCACAGATCAGTGTTCCCCATGTCAAACAAATAGCCCCATGTGATCCTCTCCTGGAAGAAAGGAAAGGCCACCAGCTCACTGACCCATGAACCCGGGCTATTAGCGAACCCTCCATACAGCTTGTTTTAGAAATCCCAAACGCTGTCTTGGTTCAAAGAATCGAAGTCAAAACTGGGGAGAGAAGTCGTTGAGGCAGTACCTACCATTAAAACGGAATAATAATGACACGGTAACAATAGTACCTTACATTTATGTAACGGCCTACAGTTTGAAAGGCATGTGGCCTCATTTCATCCTTAGAATAATCCTATGAGATTGGCCTGCACCCTGTTTTACAGCTCAGAATCTGAGAGCTTAAAGGACTTCCCCTCTTTCATACCGTAAGTGAGTGGAAGAAACGGGAAGGCAATAGCTGCCTAAGCAGTTCTGTTGCATCCCTGGCTGCACCTTAGAATCACCTGGGAAGCTTGTAAACATGTCAAAACCTGGGCCCACCCCAGGCTAATTAAATTAGAATCTCTGGGGAGTGGGGCCCAGGCATTGACAGTTTTGTAAGCTCCCCAAGTGATCCGAAGTGTGAGTGAGAGAGCCTAAGGTCTAAGGGAAGAGTGAAGGGTCCCAAGGTTAATATTCAGGGTAGCAGGCATGGGTGAACCCCCCCTCCACACACACACACAGCCAACTCTTTGCTTAGATTACGCTTCATGAGGGCAGGTACTTGTGTGGTGCTCCCTGTATCCCCCTAACCTGGGGTCGTGCCGGGTACAAGGTAGACACTCAGTAATTGTTGGCTAATTGAATGAAAGAATGAACAAACTACTGTGGATTAGGAGCCAGGAGTTTCAACAGCCAAATCCAGCCTGCTGGCCTTGTTTTATAAGTAAAGTTTTATTGGAATGCAGCCATGACATTTGTTTATGTATTTTCTCTGGCTGCTGTCATGCTAAAAGGGCAAGAGTTGAGTGTTGTGAAAGAGACTGTATGGCTCAAAAATATTTACTGTCTGGCCCTTTAACAGAAAAAGTTTGATGGCTCCTGCTCTGAATCTCAGACATGAACAGAGAGTATATCTTAGGGAGGGACGTGATGGCATGGTGGTCCAGAATGTGGGTTCTAGAATCAGACAAACCCGTGCTTGCATCCTGGCGCGCCCCCCTTACCTGTTGTAAGACCTTGCATATTATTTACCTCTCTGAGTCTGTTTTCTCACCTGGAAAAGGGGGATGATAATAAATAATATGGCCCTCGCAGGATGGTTGAGAGGATCGTCAGCCCCTGGCCTCGTGGAAGCACTCAACAAATGTTAGCTCTCGCTGTAATGGTTGTAGTTTCTGGCAATTAACCAAGTGAAAGGAAACGAACTAGATTAAAGTCAAAATCCAAAGCCAGTATTACAGGCAGAGTAAGGGATGTGGTAGGCAAAGATAATGAGCTGGGGTGATGAAGAAAAACTGGTTTCGGAGGTAACAGGTGTCCTTTTAAGATGGCACAGGTCAGGCCAGGCTCCCCCGGGTGTGTTAGTGTGATGCTCCTGAATGTCTGGCTGCTGTGTCGACCAGCAAGTCCCATCATTCCTCCAGGGGATAATTTAGGTTTTATTGCACTTAACCTGGTCACAAGCATATCCTACCTCTATCCTTGTTCATAGTTCTGTCTACCTGAAAGGACCTTCCTCAGTCCTTGTCTTCCTGGTCCACTTGTCCTGCCAGACTTGCTCAGGTGTCTGCTTCCCCCTGTAATGCCCTTTGCAAGGCTTTCTCCGCCTGCACCAATCACTCCTTCTTCCTCACTCCCACAAACATGGCACACAGCTCTGTCATAACATTTAACACATTGCATTAGCAGGCAAGGAAGAACTGAGTCTCCTTCATGCCTTCTACATGTTTGGAGCTCATAAAAGTCAAATTGCCTTGTTGAATCCACACCTGGTAGCCCAACAATGTCAATTAGACCCTTGGTTCAACTCAGTGATATTTGAATTAACTCTTGAGGAAAGAGTAGGCCTTTGCCCAGGTACTAGTGGGATTGCAAGAACAAATCCCCATAGTCAACCATATAGAACCACCCAGTTTATAGACTATGTGGACCCTGTGTGGACCATCTCTGTACTCTCTGTTGGTTCTTGCCCTCTGGAACACCTCTCCTGAGGAGTAGCCAGGGACAGGGAAAGATGAGAGAAACATAAAACCAAGCCTTTGGCTTCTTGTCGGCAGATGTGGTGAAAAGTTGGGTTTTGGCTTCTCTGGGCTTTCCATGTATATGTGCCAAGATAATTGGGAGTTGGCTTGCTATGGTCAGCCTTGCCATTTGACTACAGAACATGTTGCATAATTTTTATAGATTTTAGTGGCAGATTTATTTTGATGGCAGATGCATATTGTGTGTGGAAGAATATTAAGATAAAGTTCTCTTCTAATGATTAAGGGGAGGGTGCAGAAAAATCTTGGCCTTTTGATCAACCCCTAGTGGACAACTAGGAGCTTCCCTGATGGAGGTGAGGGGGGAGAGAAAATGAAATAATACTTTTATATGGGACCCCACTATGCACATGACACGATGCTGATACTTTTAAAAAGCATATTCTTTGATTTTTCCAAATTATGAATAATTTTTACTTAAACAAGTGAATGGGCATCATCTAGAAATACAAAAAGACAAGTGGAAAGTGACTATCCCTTCTCCACACCCTCGCAATTAATGTCAATAGCCTAGGATTATATTTGTCTTTTCCCTTGTTCATACAAATACCTGCAGGTGTGTATTCAGGCATAGCGGCTGTTGTTTGAATGTTTTTCATGAAACTGAGTCTAACTGCACATTACTCTGCAGCATACTTTTCTTCCCCTTGAGCATCTATCAAGGTTATCCCTGCAATGCATCAAACTTCTTTTTATTTTGTCTGATTTCTTTAGGCCGAGACACCCACGGCTCTATATATTTGAGATCATGCCGTTCTTGTGGGGATATTTATTTTAACATCAGTCAGTTATTAAACATGGTTTCATCCTGATGATCATCAGTTTGGGTCCTTGCGTCTGACATATCAAGCATCCATCACCCAGGAAAGCTGCATTCTGGCACTCAGGCTGAGTGATTGATGTACCTAGCCCTGGCGACCATCTGGGATATGAGTGCACGTTTTGTGTGGGCCTCGTTTGTCCCCTGGGAAAGCTATTGGGCATCAGGCCCTGTGGCCGCCCCTGCCTTCTCATCAGTACCTTCCCTGCTTGGTTCTCCTCCATCACTGCCCATGCAGGAAGGCAGTAGAAAATGTCAAAGACTGATCCATTAGATGGGAGAAGCGTCCCGATGGGACAAATCAGGCAGTGTAATTTAATGGCCAGGCGTGAAGACTCTACACTCAGATCACCTGGGGCCAAATCTCCGAGTAGTGGGCATATACTGTGCCACCCTGACCCTCGCTCTGGCCTGACCCCAGTGGCAGGTGGCGCTGGCAGTGGTCAGCTCACTGAAGAGAGTTGCCCTGCCTATCATCACTCCTGCCCACACTCCTCTCTTGGGTCACCTGCATCCAATGATTGATGGGCGTGATGAAGGCCTGGCCCCTCTAGACCAATGTGGGAAGATTCTAAAGGGCATCCCAGCTTCAGGGCTCCACATGGGGTTGACTGAGGCTGCGTGGTGAGATGATGACCTCAAGAGCCCTTCCAGAGAACCCCCTGCCTGCTCCAGAAATATTGACTACTTCATATGAACTTGTTTTGGAGCAGCCCATTCTTTTTTCTTTTTTCTTTTCTCTTTTTTGTATTTTTGTATTTTGCATTTTTTAATGTAAATCCAAGTTAGTTAACATCTAGCGTAATAATGATTTAAGGAATAGAATTTAGTGATTCATCCCCTACATATAACACCCAGTGCTCAACCCAACAAGCATCCTCCTTAATGCCCTTCACCCATTTAGCCCACCCCCCACCCAATACTCCTCCAGTAACCCTCACTTTGTTCTCTGTATTTAAGGGTCTCTTATGGTTTGCCTCCCTCTCTGTTTTTATATTATTTTTGCTTCCCTTCCCTTATGATCATCTGTTTTGTATCTTAAATTCCACATTGGAGCAGTCCGTTATTTTCTAGTCCATTATTTCTAGAATATGACACAGTGCATTCTTTTCTTGTGCTCTATTCTGTGTGTTTTCTAGGTGAGACCCAACTAGGTTTCCTTACAAATAAGGTGGTGTCCTAACTGGATAGACTGAGCAAATGTTTTAATTTTTACTGCCAAATTTTCATTTGCCCCTACCTCCCCATGCTAGGCTGATGGGTGTAGGTGTATCTGTGTAGAAGCTCAACCGGATGGCTTTGTTGCCATCCTGTCTGGAGATGGGGGGCACTGGACAAGTTGACCTTTGGGAATTCCTTTGCATCTTGCCAGTGTTTCTGTAATACAGAGGGGCGCAGTCTCAAGAACCCTGCTGGTCCACTGGGGGGCTGCCTTCCTGCCCCCATATCACATAGGTATTCACGTCATGCCGGCATGGGTCTCTGCCAGATCTGATTTGCCCTTAGGGAGTGTTTGTTTCTTTCTGCTTTGTCCTAAGCATGGGGGCAGCCTTTGGTGCTATGTTGAATATTCAGCCTTTCGGGTCACAGATACTGATGGCCTGCCCGCGTGCCAAAGCAAAGCTTGCCTGTGTGATGGATGCACCGTGTGCCAGACTCCGGGACCTAGACTCACGGCTCAATGTCTGACCACATTCCTGGAGGGCAGTGTCAACCCTCCCTCACTTCCTCCCAGACACCGTGTTCCCCAGCCTCAAGGTCCCAGGACCAGGTGGCAAGGGAAGGGAGTAAACTCCATGTCAGCAGGAAGATGGGTCAGTATTCCCACATCGCCAAAGGCGGCTTTGAAGTTAGCTTGAAGCAAACTCAGAGTTTCTGTGGACTTGGGGTGGTAGTAGTAGGCCATTTTAACCCTTCTTTTCTTTTTAATCTCTGTCAACATGTGTATCAGTCTGTCACCTGTCATGTGGCACTGGGCTAGGAGCTGCCCAGAGTTAGGAACTGCCTTTTCTAGACATACACATGATGATTCCCCATCACTGCTGCCCTGAATGGGTCATGTTATTGATGTCTGTGCCTGTCTAAGTGAAAGCTGGGGCTACCAGAGCTGATAGACTGGATTTATGGGCACAGCCCCGGGGTTCAGATTCAGGTTCCAGTTCTTGCTAGCTGTGACGCCGTGCATGAGTTACTTTACCTCTCTGGGCCTCAGTTTCCTCATCTGTAAAATAGGTTGTGATAAAGATAAAGTTCATGCATGATTTGGTAAAGAAAAAAAAAAAAAGAAAGAAAAAAAGAAGCCATGACACCAGGGCTGACACATAGGGAACACTAAGAAATGTTAGCGATGATGATGATGGAGGACAGCCGCCAAGTCTCATTAGCCCTGTTCACCCAGCACCCTGCACGGTGCCCGGCACAGGGCGGTAGGGTTGGGGGGAGCAATATGCATTTATTAAGTAAAATATCTGACTGGCTTTGCTCAGTGTGCTACTTAGTCTGATCTACTCTGTACCACAAAAAGAAATACATTTTGCATTTTAAAGTTTTTATAACTTTTTGTTGAAGTTCAACATGACTGAAAAATGCAGTTTATAAGTATGTAGCCCAATGGATTTTCACCCACTAAGCATACCTGTGTAGCAAGTATCCAGATCAAGAAACAGAATATTCTTTTTTTTTTTAAATTTTTTTAATGTTTATTTATTTTTGAGAGAGACAGAGAGAGAGCATGAGAGGCAGAGGGGCAGAGAGAGAGGGAGACACAGAATCCGAAGCAGGATCCAGGCTCTGAGCTGTCAGCACAGAGCCCAATGTGGGGCTCGAACTCATGGAGTGCAAGATCATGACCTGAGCCGAAGTCAGCGGCTTAACCAACTGAGCCACCCAGGTGCCCCAAGAAACAGAATATTCTAAAGCCCCTGCTTTCCAACTGTCTCTGGGCTGAGAAGCCCCCATGCCTCCTTCTGGCTACTCCCCTTCCATAATCCTGACTTCCATTGTAGTTGATTAGTTTTGCCTGTTCTTCCTTTTTTTAATGTTTATTTTTGAGAAAGACAGAGAGTTTGAGCAGGGGAGGGGCAGAGAGAGAGGGAGACACAGAATCCGAAGCAGGCTGCAGTCTCTGAGCTGTCAGCACAGAGCCCGACGCGGGGCTCGAACCCACAAACCGTGAGATCATGACCTGAGCTGAAGTCAGACGCTCAACCAACCGACTGAGCCTCCCAGGCGCCCCTTGTTTTGCCTGTTCTTGAACATCCTATAAATGCAATCATACGGTGTGTACTCATTGGGGTCTGGCTCTTTTTGCTCAGCGCAGTGTTGTTGTGTAGACCACTCATTGTCACTGTCGTGTAGCATTCCGTTATGTGACCGTCACACACTTGATGCATCCACCCTTCTGTTGATGGGCATATGGCTGGTTGCCAAGTTTGAGGCGGTTAACGGACAGTGTCACTGTGAGCATTTGTGCACTTGTCCTTGGGTCAACCCATGGGTGCATTCCTGTTGGTACGTCCGGGGAGTGGAGATGCTGGATCCCAGGGAATGCGTGTGCTCAGCTTCAGGAGGTACCGTCAGTTTTACGAAGTGGTTGTGCCATGTTTTCCATGTTCTGTAAAGAGGAAGAAGCAGTTCCAACTTGGTAAGGCCGGGGCTTGAGGCCCAGTCATTTACTGGGGTTCCTGAGGTGTTCATTTTATCCGCGCCCTTTATGTCCGAGAGCTCACGTGTTCCAGAAAGCCTGCTGCAGGTAGGTGCGTCCTGTATACGAGGCACTGTGCTGGGTTTTTTCACTCATTCTACTTCCTGCAATAGTCCCATTAATTGAGATGAGTGCTGTTATCCTCTCTTATAGATGAGGAAACTGAGGCTCGGAGGGGTGGAGTGGCTTGTCTAAGATCACACAGGAAGAAATTTTCAGAGCCAGGATATAAGACACATGTCCTTGGACCTAAGGTTCCTACGTTTTGGGATCTGACGGTGAATAGTTTGGGCTTCAGTGCGAACACTGGACAGAGACATGGGCACCGATGCGGGGCCTGTCACCCTTGAGCCTGCGCCAGTTGCAGGGTGGTGGCTGTGAGGAGACACTCTGTAAAAAAGGAGCAGAAAGAAGCCAACTCAATGACCTTGAGAAGCCAAATTGTTTTCCTGCCCAGGGGCTGTTGGAAAAGGTCATAAATTTCCTGGAAGGCAAGGACGACCATGTAATTTACTGTCTAAACCAGGGCCTGTTCAAGAGTGAAAGGGTCACTGGAGGGGATGCTGGGGAAGCAGGCATCCATTGGCGCTGTCTGGGTAAATGTCCTGGGTCAACTGGGACATAGGTTCACCCTCTGGGAACCTGAGTGGGCATTGCTCTCCTGATCAGTGGGACCTACAGGTTCTCTTTAACTCTTTCAGAACATTGTGTGTCTGGAGATTGCCCCCATGCGATGTGCTTCTAGTCTCCTCTGTTGATGCTAAAACAGCACCTGGCTTTCTTCTCTTCTGCATACCATTCCTTGCTCAGACTAGGCTCTGACAAGGTGAATTTTTTGACAGATCTAGTTACCGCTGAGATGCCTGTGCTAACAGACTAGAAGCTCCCAGAAGGCTAAGGCTGTGCTTTAGTCACTGTGGTATTTGTGGCACCTAGCTGGGTGACGGGCACAGAGTTAGCACCCAGGGAATACTTGTTGAGGGTATATATCATTACTCCATGTGCTCATTCATTCTTTCATTCATTCACAGTTCATGGAACATCTTTTAAAAAAATCTTTGTTTATTTTGAGAGTGGGGAGGGGCAGAGAGAGAGAGAGAGAGAGAGAGAGAGAGAGAGAGAGAATCCCAAGGCTCAGCATGGAGCCTGACATGGGGCGGGATCTCACGACTGTGAGATCATGACCTGAGCCGAAATCCAGAGTCTGATGCTTAACCGACGGAGCCATCCAGGTGCCCTCTTCCCTCTTTTTTTTTGATCTGACCCCCTAGTCCACTAGTCCAGGAAGAGAAGTTAGTTGTGTGTACGGATGTGCATACAGGCAAAGAAGAAAAATAAAAGATACCAACTTAATCAGTAACAAAAGATGTTGCGTTGTGGGGAGTCTAGGTTTGAATGTCTAATCTATTCTGATAGCATCCACTAGTTAGCAGAACTTCCTTAGAGAAGGGATTTAGCAATTTGGCCTTTCTGAGCCTGGGGTTTTCATCATGTGTGAAATGAAAATGCCAGTAATACCTGTGGCATAGGAGTGAAGGGGGTCTGTGGCATAGGGGATACGACAAGTACAAAGCGCCTGGTGACTCATAGTTATCAGTGGTGGCGGTGGCTCAACAATCATCTGAGAAGCGCTGGTGTAAGTCACCGCGTGCTGAGGGGGTGCTGTGAGCAAGGTTTGCTCCCCCCCCCCCCCCCCGCCGCCGCCGCCGGGTCCTCCGTCTTTTCAAGTGAGGCAGACGGTGTGTGTACAGCAAGCCCATGTGACCTGGAGCTTTCGTTAATAAACAAGGATGGGATCAGCAAATTCTTCAAGGCCTTGGGGATTTGATGTGGGTGTCAGAGATAAGGACGCAAAGGGTAATTAATTTCTCATGAAGTGCACAGCTGCATTTTCACCAAGAACAACAGCGAGAAGCACTGACGCGCTTAGGTATGTCTAGCCAGGAGTGGCTTTGATGTAGCCTAGTGGCTCCTAGTGTAGATTCTGGGGTCAAATTGCTAGCGTCCAAATTTAAATTCCACCACTTCCAGAACTATATCCTCCCTGAGACTCAGCTTCCTCAAAACTGAGTAAAACGGGGACAGTCATAGTATTTACCCCAAAGAAGGACAAAATTAATACTCGTAAGGTACTTAGAATAGTTCCTGGAACACGGTGTGTACTCTGTCCCTCTTTATTATTGCTGTTTGCCAGATAATTTGCTTTCCATGGGAATACTAGGCACAGTGTGGTACCAATGCAGTCACAGAGGACGCGGGATTGTTTTGAGGTGGGGGACGTCAGGGAAGGCTTCATGGAGAAGAAGCATCCCAAGGTATTTTCTAGAGTTCTGTGCTCTGAGCAAGAGGGCTTATTTCCATGTTTACTCTGGTCTTCGGGCTTGGAAAAGATTTAGTGTGGAAGAAACGCTTTCCCTTAAGAAACATGATCAAATGCCTTCTGAAACTTTGAAGTTGAATAAGATACAGTCCCTGCCCTCCTGCATTTCCAAACTACTTCATCCGTCCTTGTGCCAGGGACAGGAGGTATTAAGAGGAGTCCTCAAAGTACTAACAGTGTTGTCAAGGAAAGATCCAGAAGCGAAGAGTACTATTCCATGACATCAATGCTATGAGAGGGAGGTGTTCAAAGTGGATTAACTCAGATTCCATTTAAGAGTGTTTGGGAATGTCAGGAAGTTGTGAAATCTCCTTCCAGGCCTCTGTTATTAGAGGAGTGATTTGATCTGTTGAGATGGTAAGTATGTGGTACTTCCTGCAGCAGAAAGAGGGACTGATGGTTCCTCTGGTTCCTTCAGTTCATTTGTGGTGTCCACCTAGTGTGCCTCTTACGGGCGAAGGGCACTGTGAAAGCATGCTAAACTTTTCCTGGACAACGTTGACAAGGTCGAAAAAGATGTATTCTCCAACTTGCCCAGGGATTACTGGAGTTCTGCTTCATGTGCTTTATCTCTGAAGTTAGGGCTCATTTGAAAAATCCCGGCCTCAAAGCCAGTATGCAAAAGGCAGTCTTCCCTCTGCCTACATCCACAGCTCCTCCTGCCGCTCCCGAGATTTCCAGTGAGGAAGTGATGAACTTCAACTTGTTCAAACTTTTATAAATTAAAAGAAAATTTTCTTTGGTGTTTCAAAGCATGCAAGTGTAATTCTAACAGTACAGTGATGCTATAGAATAATGAGCATAGGAAAAGATGTTCAACCTTGCTAGGAATCAAAGGCCTACCATATATTGAAATCACAGGGAGACATCATTTCACACTTACCAGATCCCCCCCTCCTCCGAATTATACTCTTCGTGTTGGATCTAGAACCAGAGATAACACCCATTCACTAATGGTGGGGGTTGCGTTGTTGTGTATACTTTGAAGAGCAAGTAGGTACTATCTAGTAAAATTAAAGATGCACTTGCCCTATGACCCAGAAGTTTCATTCTCAGGTAAATCTAGAGGAAGTCTAATACCTATGAAAAGGAGCTGTGTTCGGGAATATTCTCTACAGCATGTTTTTTTTTTTTTTAAGTTCTTAGTTTATTAATCCTCTCATGAAAAATCTGCACAATCACCAGATAGTTCCTGCAGCATCTTTACTCCTTCTGTTGTCCAATCTCCAGCTCACTTCTTTTTGCCAGCACCAACATTAGCTTTCGCAGTTCCCCTGACTTTCTTCATTCGGTTCTTGCATTCCTTTCACTGTTTTCTTGATGTCTTTTTCTTCTCATACAGGCCATGTCTTGCAAGTCTATGTTTGGGTTCATTTTTCTTTGCATAATCCAAGGAATCATAAATCATGCCAAAGCCAGTTGTCTTGCCACCTCCAAAATGGGTTCTGAATCCAAATACAAAGATGACATCTGGTGTGGTCTTGTACATTTTGGCTAGTTTTTCCCGAATTTCTGTCTTAGGTACTGTTGCCTTTCCAGGGTGAAGAACATCGATGACCATCTGTTTCCGCTGAAGTAGTCGGTTGGTCATGAACTTCCTGGTCTGGGTAGTTACTGTGTCATTCATGATGGCGGTCGAGCTTTAGGCAGCCAGGGAGGAAAAGAGCACAGCATGGTTTTTAAGAGTTAGAAAGCAACCCAAACTTCTGTCAACCAGAAGACCAGTTAAAGAGTTTGATATGTACATATAATGGAATACTATGCATTACAGTGAGAAGATGAACGGATGTGCTAGTGAGATATAATATTAAGTGGAAGTAATGTTGAATGCAAAAGCAAATTACGGAAGGATGTCATTCATATTGAATTTAATATCATACAAAATAATCTTTTACTTACAAATATTTACATGTATAACTAAGTATAAAAACATGTTTGGTGGGGTGCCTGGGTGGCTCAGTAGGTTAAGTGTCCCACTCTTGATTTCCACTTTGATCATGATCTCATGGTTTCTGGGATTGAGACCCGTGTTGGGCTCTGTGCTGACAGCGTAGAGCCTGCTTGGGATATTCTCATTCTCTCTCTCTCTCTCTCTCTCTGTCCCTGCCCCACTCATGCTCTCTCTTACTCTCAAAATAAATAAATAAACATTAAAAAAAAACCCACATGTTTGGAATAACCAGTAAATTCAGAAAAGTGGCTCCCTCCAGGGAAGTCAGACAGGAAGACCAGGGAGGGGTAAGAAGGGGCTCCATTTATATGTGGAATATTTTCTCTCTTACACTGAGTAATGGCTACACGAATGTTTATTACTATCTATATCTTTAGATAGCTAAAATATTTTTTAATTAAAAGGGTTAATTTTTTAAAATGGGCACAGACTCCCACCCTGTCTCCTCTGCCTGATGGCAAATAGACACGCTGAAGAGAGAATAGGAGGGTGCTTCCTGTTTGCTCCAGGTTCTTCTGGGAAATTTTACGTAGATGTGATCATCTTCAAAGGGGCTGTTCTCCGGACATCTACCCTGGGCCCTGTGGTAATCCCTGGTTTTGAGTTACAGATCATGACCTATTTTTTTTTTTTTTCTGATGTGTGGCTTTGTTGGGATCATATTTTGATATATTAGTAAAATGCAAAATGGGGTCATGCTAATAGAAACCAAACATCAACTCTCTGGCTGATTTTCCATATAGAAAATCGCTAGAGCCTTCTCTCATCCCACCCCTTCCTCGAGAGTTCCTGGGATTTCTTACATGTGCTGGCAAGTGGCCACAACTGTCATCCTGACATCCTTGTGATAAGGACATGGGACCAACAGTCTCTAGTATTTCTCATTGCCCCAGGGTGAAAGGATCTGTCTCTCTCATCATAGCTGCCTGGTTTCGGTGAAATTTGCCATCCCTCTGATTTTGGTTAAATACAGCCACTGCTCTGTTCCTCTTGCAAACATCCTTCCCCAAAGTGGGAAAGTGCCCACCGCCAGGAATTGCTTCCCTTTCTTTTACTGGACAATGAAGCCACACTGGCCTCTTCTCTGGGTGCTTTTTGAAACCCAGTTGATTCAGCTCTTTTATGTGCCTTGCTCTTTGTTCCAGCCCCCTCTCCCTTGGAATCTGGTCCGAGCCCAATCCAAGTGACACAGACTGTGTTGGCCTTGAGCGCCCTGTCCTGTATTGTGCAGCCCTCTGTCCTTGACCAGGTTCATGAACCTCGGTGCTCAGTTCTGCAACAGTGAGCCCCTCATCTGGCTGCTATGGTGCTTACTATGGACCTAAGGCTGGGGATGGCTTTCTTCCCTGCCTCTTGTTTATTTATACATCGTATAATTCACCTTAATTAAAAGGAAGAAAATCACACAAAATTGGGACTCTTGGGAGCAAGTCCTGGGTAGATGGTGGCTCTGAGAATGTACATGGGAGTCTGTATCAGTCGGGCTCTGGGCAGGAAACAGTTGGCACTCCCAAATTGGTTTAATTGATATGAATGTAATGAGAGGACTATCTTCAGAGAGAGAAGGTCCTAGAGGAGATGATGAGACACCCAGGGATGAGCAACAGCAGGAAGATGTTAACAGTCCTATGCCTGATGGGGCCAGGGGGAGAAATGTGTTATCAGAGCCCTGTGCCAGCTGAAGCTCAAGGGTTAGGGCCCCTTGACAGTTGTGGCCCTAGAGGAGCACCACCACTGACAGCAGAAAGGGAATACTGGAATAAGCACCCAAGGTCTCTCTCCTTCCACCCTCCAGTCCCCTGCAGTTGCTGTCCGTGGGTCAAATCCCACTGAGCACTGAAGCCCAGGAATCTGGGTGATGCATTCTGGAGAGGTGGGCCCCCTGGGCAGGAGGATGGCAGAGAAGGACAGGGAGTGGAGGTCAAGGGGAAAACCGAGAAGAGACAGAGCCTTGGATGTGTCGTGGGCATTCTTGTGTAACTAGACAGACCAGGAATGATGGGGAGTCCCCTGTGATCCAAGCTTTGGGGCAGTTTGGGCTGTTTTTGGACTGGTCGACTCCAGGAGGCTTATGTGGGTAAGCCAGGAAAGGGGTCTGGAAGGAAAGGAACTGATATTTGTGGTTATGGATCAGGTACTTTATTCTGTGCTGTAAAAAGGATGATGTTTTGAATGAGGCTTGAGGATTGGCTATTTATCATGTTCTGAATACTTTCCAGTCCAGAGAATGGAAGATGTGATTGAGCTTGGTGGTCTCAGGTGGCAGGCTGGGGACTTGAGACCTGGTGTGGACCCAATCCATACGACACACGATACTGGTCTTAAGCACCCTGACGGATGTGCATGTGGAACTGAGGATGCACTTAGCTGGAGCTAACCATCCCAGAGTTTGCCTCTTGGTTCCACCTCTACCTGCGCCATTCATTACCCTCACCCTCAGACTCACTTGAGTACATCTTACCTCCCATGAAGTCCATGATAAATGTCAGAGAGGCAGCTTTGACTGGGTGGCCCAGCATGGTGGAGACATGGTCTCAAAATTCTGTGGCAAAGTACAGAGAAAGGAGAAAAGAACATATCCGAGCCCATGGGGGTACAGGGCCTGCCCTTGAGAATTCCCAGTCCGGTCTGTCAATCAGGATGTATGCACCCAATTCACAGGGACACCTGCAGAAGTATCATGCAGAAGTTCGCAGTATATAAACAAAATGTGTACTTGGCAAAGGAAGGTGGAGGAACTGGAGTCACTGAAGTTGGTGGGCTTTGGGGGTCGAGAGTCTCTGTTCTGTCAGGTAGTAGCTGAGTGACTCCAGATAAACATTTGATATCTCTTGAGAGGCTTTAGGTTTTTCATCTGCAAAGTAGGCAAACTAAAGGTGTTTTTCTCACTAGGCAATTGTGACAGTTGCATGGGAGCATCCATGTGAAATACGGTGCCTGGTGTGTAATAAATGCTCAATAAATGCTGGCTGTCTCAACATCATTTATTATTATTATTATTATTATTATTATTATTATTATTCCTGGAGGCAAGTGCTAATCCCTGCTTGGAAAGAGGAATGAGTACTCAAAATTCTAAAAGACTTGTCCTCTCCTTGAGTCTTTTAGTTTATCTATTTCATTGCCCTTTTCCAACCAACTCCACAGGCCTCAATTCTTTGATGAGCACTTATGTCCCAGGGAGGGTGAACGCCAAGGCCACTGTGGGGCTGACCATCTACTTGGTCCCCTCCAGGTGGGGAATCATGAAATGTTCAGAAGGAAGGAAATCAGAAGAAGTCAGGTAGTCTAGCATTTCCCAAACTGCATTTGACAAAACACCAGATTCTCACACAGTGGCCCTAGGGAGAGAAGTTCTGTGATTCAAGAAATGCAAGCAGTGTTCCTGCGTTGTCCCTGCCCTCGCCCACACAGGGCCATGCATTCAGAGAAGCAGTGCAGCCAGAAGACAGGTTTCCCATTGTTTAAACTAGTAGTCTCTCAATTTATTTATCTGGAGAAGGCTTTTTCCCTGGGATACCCCATAGAACCGGTGTTTTGAAGCGTGTATCAGTTAGAATTTGTGTTCGACTACATGGGATGGAAAGCTGACTTAAGTGGCTCCATCAAGTAGGGTTCTTATTTTTCTTATACGAGTCCAGCATAGTCCAGAGTTGGCAGAGTGACACCACAGTGTCATCACAGACCCAGGCTCCCTCTGTGTCTCTACATCAGCCTTCTTTCGAATGAGACTTTTGTCTTTGTGCTCGTTGCCTCATGGTTACGAGATGGCTGCCTTGCTTCTAGCTTCACATCTGCATTCCAGGCAGGAAGAAAGAGAAAGACAAGGTACAAAAAGTGCATGCGAGCGAATGCCAAGCTCTCTTTAACAAGCTTTTCTGAAAGCTCCCTCCAGAAACTGGCCAAAACTCTGTGAAGTAGTGACCTCAAGCTGCAGTGGAGTCTGGGGGGAGCTGAACAATTTTTAATTGGGAATGCTGCTGCCTAAAAAAAAAGCAGGGGCCTACTAGTATGGGAGAAGGCGAGAAGAGGTATTAGGTGGGAAGTTCACATTGTGTGCTGCATTGGTCACACCTTTGCTCTCTCTTCCGCAGGATGATTCTTAAAAGCATCCCAAGCAAAAGAAAATAAAACCAGCCAACCAAATCAACCTTTGCAATCAATAGAAAATATGACTTCTAAGCAGCAAGGCCCTTGGGCTCACAGACCCTATATAGAAGATGCTGTTGATGTCCTTCACAGGTCTCCCAGCTGCTGTGGGAGCTCAGCTAATGGCTTGCACCTATGTGGGTTGCCCTTGACTTACTGAACCCCTTTGTGCAGTGGTTCCTACACAAGGAATTACACCCTGCTTGCCCTGCCCTTCCCCCGAATTCTGTGGCCAGTGACTACCAGGGAGAAAGGTACAAAAGCCCCATGCCCTTGCCCCCAGGTGGGGGGCAATGTGGCAGTGGGGTTCCCCTGCAGAGCTCCCCATAGGACAGAGATGAAGCTAGATCTCTCCAAAAACCACATTCGTGCCAGGTCATTCCTCTGCCCTCTTCTCTTTTCCTCCTTCCATTCCTGGTTTCTCCTAAGACCACAGCTTCAATATATGACATACATTACAAGTCTGTCTCAGGCCCTGCTTTTAGGAAACCCTACGCAAGGTGTCCTGGGTCAAGCAGGGTGCTCTTTACTTCCTTCTAAGCAATTCCACCTAACACCCTTTCCCTCAGTCCTGTTTGTGGCTTTGACTTGGTCTTGGGGTTGTGGGGACAGCTCCGTGTTCTACTCTGGTGTTGGCTGTTGGATAACTTTCTTCCAAGCCCTGTCGGATATATTTGGGGAGGCCTCAGTGCAAGACACTTAGCAAGGGGGAGTCTAATACTACATCTTCCCAAGACAGATCGTCTTAGAAACATTGATTTGTGTTCTTGAGCCCATGAACTGTTGGAAGGGACTTGTGTGTGTGTGTGTGTGTGTGTGTGTGTGTGTGTGTGTGATTTTCCATCTTGTGGCAATGGCAGCCGGGTATTTATAGCTGGATCTACGGGCCATTCTCACGTGGCTAAAGAAAATTAAAACCTCATGTGGATTTTGTTTTGTTTTCCCCCTCTGCCTTTGCCATTGCAGACTCTCCAGTTCTTAAACCCTTGTTGTTGTAACTAGAGCCGCACTGAGCATCGCTCTGATGGTGAGGTTATGTAAATTTACTATTTCAGGCAAAAATGCCTGTTCTCCAGTCAGTCAGGCCACAGGGTCCGAGGGGGGTTCTTTTGGGGAGAACTCGTGGGGACACTAAATGGCAGCCCTACCCATCACCGCTCTCTCTAGAAAGTCTCCCCAGATTAACCCTGTGGAATGTGGATTCCTTAGATCACCTCATGATCCCTCTGCATATATGAGTTCCTTTGAAAGAAAATTATTTTCTTTCCCCCTTGTTTTTCTGTATTCTTAAGTCTTTTATGTCTGTGTTTTGCCTTCTCAGTTAGACCGAGAACACCCTGGGGGCCTGGTCTGTTTGCCCAGGTTACTGGAGCTCTTGGCAGGGGGTGTGTGGGGAGGTGAGGGTAGGGGGGCAGGAACCTGGGCCAATGTGTTCTTCAGGACGCCTTAAGAATTCATGGAGTTCTCTAGACAGCAAGGTTGGGGTGGTTTGCCCAGTCTTTACTGAGGGGCCAGCGTGCTTCCTGACCACTTCAAGTTGAGGAGACAAGGGTCCCAGGCCTCCTGTGGACCCTCTACCATTTCATTCTGGTGATCTAGAACACACACATTCACACAGCTAGGGTGTGGAGTAGGGTGGCATGGCCCAAACCTGCCACAACACATGAAGACTCCTGAGGGGCGTGTGAAGGAAGGAACTTAAGTTTAGCTGCCATTATTCCAGGGAGCTGTGCCTTCTCACTGCCTGGCCATCCCCAGGGAAGCCAGCCCACTACACAAAGAGCTTTATGAACGTCTACTCTTTAAACTCATAAAATGATACCTACCATTTACTGAAGGCCCACTGTATGGGCCAGGCACTGGGCTCAGCACTCGCACACTTCAGCACAACCCTGTCTCACGGTAGACCTGCAAAGTGGCTGTTACCACATTTTACGGAAGAGAAAAACCAAGGTTCTGAGAGTTTAGGCGCCTTGCCTGAAGTCACATAGCTAGTCAAAAGCACAGAGGGTATTCCAGATAAGGTGTGCCTGAACGTAAGACCCAGGCTGTCTGTACTGCGTCCCGATAGATTGCAACCACCCCCGCTCTGTGATGAACTGAACAACCAACTACCTGACTTCCATTGTGGTATAGCTCATTGTGTTATAGAAATACTGTTCTGTGTCCCACACGGCCAGCTTGTCTGTGTCAGCCTTCTAGTCACAGAATAGAAGGTGACTTCTGATTTGGGTGTCAGTGGGTAGCTTCGGGAGTGGCTGCAGCGTGGATACTGTGGTCCTATATCTTAGTCCCGTGTCCTCCTCTCAGCTGCGAACACACCCACACCCTCTTTCCCTGCCTCACTGCTTCCCCCCATGCCTGTGAGTTCTAGAGGGTTTCCAAACCTAGGGTAGAGCCAGCAATTCATTAGTCTTTGTCCGGATTCCAAGAATCCCAAATATACAAGAATTCCTCATTGAGAAGTCCAGCATTCTTGGGGAAAGTGTGTGTCACCAAGAGAGAGCAAGACTCCTCACATTGAGAAATGGGATCCTAGTCCAGTCCGGGGAAGTAAGTTTGGGTTTCAGAGCCAGATGGAAGCTGGTTGGCTGTGACACCCCCCTCCCAGCTCCCTACCTCCGCCCCCCACAAGCCACAACTGAGGGACTTGCCTTCGTGGTTCATCTGAGGGCACTAACCGGATGACATTTTCCTCCAGATACAGAAGGAACGCAGAGGCAGATGGGGGTGTGTGAGTATGTGAATGTGTGTGTGCACACAAGTATGTGTGCGTGCACGTGTATATCCAGTTCTCCTCACCTGCAGGTTTCTTCCTGTGTTGTTCCTCACGGGATAAACCACTTGCTTCATGAAGAACCTTCTAGTGAGCTTGTTGGGGCTGGGAGTGGATCCCAGGACAGGGAATGGCAGGCAGTAAGTCCACTACTCTTCCATGGGAGGAAACATCTCCTTCCACTTTGGGAAAGCTCCATTGACCAGAGGTTCTTGGGCCACTGCGTAGGAAATCTGCTCAAGAATATTGAGCAAGAACCCTCTCAAGTGCAAATTGACAGGTAGAAATAGAAGATGAGAGCCAAGAGGCAGCATGTGAGCAGAAGGGACAGAATAGCAGTGGAGTGAGTTATAATTAAGAAAAATTTTGGAAGGATATGAAGGTAAAAAACAAAGCACCTTTCCCTCCTTGATTATAAAAGCATGCAGGTTCATTACAGAAAATGTAGAAAATACGTAAAGCAGGAAAACAAAAATAAAATTAGCCTCTAAATCCATCACTAGAAGGCTGAAAACCTCCTGGAAATGTCTGCCCCTCCACCCTTGTCCCCCAGTTTCCCACCTTGTCACAAACCACACTTGGGGAACTTGCCTTCTAGTTGAGTTAGCATTTTGGTAATTCACATGTCAGTCTTTCCTCTCTGCGTACAGCTTCAAGGCAAAGTTGTGTCCATATTGTGTGTGCGGACGTTAGGCAGTTTGGTATTTTTATTTCGTCCCCTTTCCTTAGTGTTACCAACTTTGTAAATGAAAGAAGTGTTGAGCGAGGCGTTAGACACAGTTTGATAGCAAGCTCAGAAGATGGGGAAGGGCCCTGAAACACCAGATGGTGCTCACTGGGATGGGAGATCTTTTAAACAATGGACGGTGAGGGGGCTCCGAAGTTCAACCTCCCAGCTCCTGCAGGAGCAATGAGCAGCCCAGAGCACGTCTACCTTTGACTGTGGCTGGATTCCCTGGCCACTGATAGAGCTCTAATTGAGGTTTGGTGTAGAGCAAACACTGTAACAAGCATGTTATGTACAATCGGTGTTTGCGACTCTGAATTTTAGGTGATTAGTTGCTCTGTTTTACAGATTTGGAAACTAAGGCTTAGAATGGTTAAGAACCTTAAGGAGTGTCCATACCACACAGCCTTACAGCTAGAATTTGAACTTATTCATCTTTCTTCTAACCCCTGTTCTGCACGGCTTCCCATTCCATGAAAGAGGGTGTCTGCTGGTTACAATTTGCTGCTCAGACTTAATGGATGGACTCACCAAACAACAAAGGGGGCACCCTCCCAGCAGTTATGGGGAACACAGGTAATTGAAATTGATCGAGTTTGCCCTAGGGAGGGACTTCAAATGCTTGAGCCCTGCTATCTGGAGTGCTTATCAAATCAATAATCCTACTGTTCCTTCTTCTGTCTTCTTGGCTCTTCCTCCAGGAAGTCTTACAGGTTGAAATCTAGTTGACACTCACTCTTCCCTTCCCGCCATTCTCTTCAGTATTAGCCTTCTCCAATTCACAGCTACATTGTGACCAGGCGCCGCTTTGTCTTTGAGATGCAGCCTCAATTAGCCAAATCCAGCCTCCGCAAGTGGAGGAAGCCCCATATCCTTCCAAGGGAACAGAGGTTCTCAAGGAGGGGTCCTTGGGCCAGCAGAATCAGCATCACCTGGAACTTGTTAGGAATGCAAATCCTTGGGCCCGGCCCCAGACCCGCTAAATCAAACTCTGGGAGGTGTAGCACAGCTGTTGGTGTTTTATCAAGATTGCCAGATGATCCTGGCCACACTCAAGTCTGAGAACTGCTGGTCTAGAGATTCCAAAGTGAGAGGTCGTGGCTCATACATTTCCTGTCACCTCTAGTTCTGAGTCCCTATTCCCATCTAATTAGTTCCGATTATTAGCTACTGCGGGTCACAAGCAGAGCACCCCAGAAGTGAAGAACACGGAGTCTGGAGCCAGACCACTTGCTTCTGAGTTCCGTCTCTACTGCTGTCATCGTGCATCTCTGAGTGAGTGGCTTAAATTCCCTGTGCCTCAGACTTCTTACCCCTAATGTGGGGTAACAGCAGTGTCCCCCATTGGGCAGCTGTGGCATCTGGTGAGACTGCATGTCATGTACTCCCAACACTGCCTGGTACATAGTAGACCTGAAGCAGATGTTAACTAGACCAACGGCATTCACATCACAACACAAACAATCTGAAATTGAAGATTAGACAGCCCTTGTTCTGAAAGAGGTTGATTGCTTGGCCAGAAGTCCTGCTGTTTGACCTTCCTTCTCTCTTCCCTCTTGGTGCTCACAGCAACTCACCCTGTCTGTGATGCTGACTAGTTCAGCTGTCTTTATTCTCCAGCCTCACCCCTAATCTTTGCTCCTTATCTCACTTTGCAGATCTCAGGACAACTTCTAAATAATGGAGCTGCTACTCCAGGAGAGTAGCAGAGGAGGGGAGAGATAGCGTGGAAGTTACTTCCCTACCAGTGTGCACTGTGCTACCTTCCAGATTGCTTCTGTGGTACAGTCAATTTTGGTTTATATATGTATATGAATGTAGATATGGATATGAATATGTATATGTATATTGTCTTTTCCCCACATTGGAGTATTTCACTCTGGAGCATTTCTTTCTCTCTTTGTTCTAAACCTTCACACCCTAATAACTAGGGACTTGGTCTGGGTCAGGGTTTGTTAACCTTCGTATTAGCCTGAATCATTCTTTGTTGGGGGTGGGGGGCTGTCCTGGGCGTTATAGGATATTGAGCGGCACACCTGGTCTCCACCCATTTGATGCCAGTAGTATTGCCTGATCCTGACAACCAAAAAGCTCTCCGGACGTTGCCAAATGTCCCTGTAAACTGTCCCAGTGGAGAGCCCCTGGAATAAGTTAAATTCTTCCTATACTAGTTTAAGTTTGTTATATCTTATTGTGTCCTAGAATTTATCTCTGTAGTGTATTTAAGGTTAGGAAACTGGGTTTATTCATTGAGAAGAAAGATGCAGGATCCCAGGAGCCTCTAGGTCACCCTTGATTCCTAAGGAGAATCACCAGCACTCTGTCATGGCATTTCCTCAAAGGTTCCACACTTAACCCACCTGCATTGAGCCAAGGACATCCCACTCCCTTCTAATACCTTCTCTAATGCACTTGACTCTCCCCGTACAGCAGGAAACCTCACAGGAACCAGGGGATGGCCTTTGGGTTTTGGCTTATAAATACTCATGGTCTCATTTTTCTTACTGAGAAAAGATTTTTTTTTTTTTTTTTTTTAAATCGTGTTTAACATTCTTGTTGCCATAGTGGAAACTTTTGTTCCTTGGAGAATTTCCCATTCCAGGCCCAGGGTCAGATTCCTCAGCGGAACTCTGAACATTTTCTAGGGAAGTTTCTTTCACCAGTGAGATTGTACCTTTGATGCGTTTATACAACTGTGTTTGGATTGTGTGGTAAGACGTCCCAGGATCCCAAGATAGACTAAAGGAAGCAGGGGAGGAGCCATGTGTTCTGGGACTCAGTGGCCAGCCAGGATCAAAATCCTTTTATGGTTCCATTACTTTTTCAGATTTCTTTCCTCACACACCAGAACCTCAGATCTAAGACAAACAGCCAGTGCTTCAGTCAGTATAAGTTAAATTATGCTGTGGTAACACATAGTTCCCAAGTTTCAGTGACTTAAAACAAGGGAGGTTTATTTCTTACTCATGCTACTGTTTGTTGTGGGTTAATGCAGACCTCTACTCATTATAGTCACTCAGGAACCCAGGCTGGCAGAACAGGCACCTCATTAAATGTTGATGATCGCAGTGCTGACCAGAAAGGGGGTTGTGTCTAGAACAATTCAATGTTCTAGACCACTAATTACACTTCTATTAGGGTTCTCCCGAGACAGAACCAACAGGATATATGTATGTATGTATGTATTATCGATCTATCTATCATCTGTCTAGTTATCTATCTACCTACCTACTTATCCATCCTCTATCTTTCTACTTATCTATCTGCCTGCCTGTATACCTACCTACCTTCTTATCTATCTACCTACCTACCTACCTACTCACCTACCTACTTATTTATGTATCTATCCATCTATCTACTTTACCTATCTACTTTGTCTATCTATCTATCTATCGATCTATCCATCCATCTATCCATCCATCCATCCATCCATCCAATCTAACCTATTTACCTATCTATCCACCTATCTACTTATCATCTATCTTTCTACTTACCATCTGTCTATCCATCTGTCTACTTATCTATCTACTTATCTGTTCTATCTACTTACCTATCTACCTGTCTATCTATTCTATCTACTTTATCTGTCTGTCTATCTAGATTTGTTTTAAGGAATTAGCTCATTTGGTTGTGGGACTGGCAAGTCCAAAATCTGCAGGGCAGCCCTGCAGGCTGGAGACCCAGGGAAGAGTAGATGTTGCAGCTCAAGTTCAAAGTCTGTCTGGAGGCAGAATTTCCTCTTCCTTGGGGATGCCAGTCTTTTCTTTAAGGCTTTCAAATGATTAGATGCATCCCACCCACATGATGGTGGGTAATCTGCTTTACCCCAAGTCTACTAATTTAAATGATTATCTCATCTAAAAAATACCCTCACAGTGAAATCAAGTTTGACCAAATATCTGATACCATGGTCTAACCAACTTGACACATAAAATTAACCATCACAACACTCAGCTTCTACTTGGAGCTCATGGGCCAGACTTAGACCTGTGGCTCCACTCAAGTACAAGTGGCCAGGAAGTACAATCTGTTTTGTGCCTGGAGTGAGGGGTGGGGACCAGTGGTATTTGACTAAGTACCAATAGCTGTCACAACTGTAAACAGTGTTACCTGCAGATGAAATAAAGCATCATTCGTGGTATCCCTACTTCAATGCATTCTGCTAAGTCAATGCAGACATAGTTTTAGACTTAGACCCACATGCCCCCTTTGCTCATAAGGGAGGTTATGGAGATGGGTGGGTTAAGACATGGCCAGGTGTCCAGAGGTACTAAATTTTAAGATGGTTACTGAACACTTTCCTCTGTGTTTCCTTTATTAAGTGTTTTCTGTGTGTGCCGTTGCATCCAAGAATCATTTGTGTGGTGTGTGCTTGAAGAACATCCTGCAAAATAATTTGGCCTCTGTGGCTTCCTTTTAGTATGAAGTTGTGTTTTCCTTGGTTGGATCAGAAAGGGCTCAGATGTCAGCCCTCACTTTGCCACCATCTCTCTCTGTGCCTCTGACAAGTCCCTCCCCAGTCTGTGCCCGATTTTCCTGGCTGTCTGGAAGGGGGTTGGGCAAGGGGATCTCTAAGTTTCCTTCTGGCTTTAACATTCTGTGCACACCCTCTCCCAGGGATCCCAGTTGGTGGACTGGCTACCTGGCTGGGTACAGGAGGGCTGCATGTCAGAGTTTTCTTCCATAAAACTGTCAAGATCATTCTTGGTTCTCACTTGAAGCTATGGCCTCATTAGTGCCCTGGCCATGCTGCATTCACTTACCTGGAGAGAATGCATGCTACACACCAGCTGGGAAGCATCATCTCCAGGCCCATGGCCCTCTGGTGTCCCCCTGCCTGGCTGGTGGGGGAGCCTAGGACAAGGAGATGTTGGGATGGAGTACTGGTAAGCTTGCAGAGGGCAGGGCCGGGAGATGGATACAGTCTGGCTGAGCTGAAAGTGAGGCTGAGGGGCCAGGCCAGCCCCTCAAGGCCATTCGGGCAAACCTAACCTCCAAAAGGCAGAGTGTCAAGGACCTCAAGCACTGCACGCTTCCTTCAGTGACCACATTTGACACTTCTAATACCCATCCCAACCAATTGTTTTGAAGCCAAATGAAATATGTTGGAGGAAGCACCTGGGAAACTGTACATGCCCTTCAAACAAACTAATTATTATTATCAGGTACTGCCTTATTCCACAGATATTTTAGAGCTAGGTTCTAGGGAAAGAAAAGTGAACAAAGACACTAACTTAGTTGAATACAGCGTGGTGCCAGCTCTAATAGCATGTTCCGCAGGAGCAAAGCTTGTGAGAGCTCAGAGAAAGATGCAGTCAGTTCTGCTTGTGGGGGTGGAAGGCTCCATAGGAGCGGTGACAAGTGAGCTGGGTCTTGAAGGGTGTCAAAGACTTTATTGGAAAATGAAAAGGAAGTGCTAATCAGAAGGCATTGCATGAGCAAGTCTCAGAGTACTGGATAGGCTTCAGGAAAGCCCTAGAATTCTGGCCTGGCTGCTGGGTGGGGTGGGTGGGACAAAGTGAGGGAAAGCTGAAGAGGGGTGGGGGTGGGGGTGGTGATCAAATGAGGAAAGGTCTGGAATAACATGTGAGGTGTTGGTTCTTAACTGAGTTTTGTAAATTACCAGGTTTGAAGAAAAAAACCCACTTTTTATTTTTAGTTTTGGCTGAAAGAAAAAGCTATTGCTTTATTTATATCAAAAACCAGCCTATAGATTTGTAATGGGCAAAACTGAACTTCGATTTACTCACGGCATTGCTGCACCATCCTGTTAATTTTGCTGTTCTCCCTTCTTCTAGAATCCATGTAGAATACTTAAGTCATCCTGCTCTGTAGAGTCTTGGTCATTTGAAATATTTGAGCAGGAGGTAGGAGGTGGAATCTTTGTTTTCTGTTTATAAAAGGAATATTGCAGAAAGTGTGGAAAATAAAGAAACCCATAAAGGCAAGAACAAGCACAGTGATACCACCCTCCAGACAAATTTGAGGTTACTGTTTGGGTAATTCCTTCCAGGGAGCATTTAGAAGGCAGACACCTTGTCTTTCATGATGCCTTTTCTGTGGCATGAACCTGACTCTGGCAGGTGCTCCACCTGCAATTGATTGTTGTAGTGGTGCTCCCATAGTTCCTTCTAGAGAAAGCTTGGTGATTGAGTGCTGGTAGAACCACTTAAGTTCAAAGCCTGATGTTTCCATTCATTACCTGTGAGACCTCAGTGACTTAGTCTCTCTAGGTCCCGGTTTCCTCCGGGAAATGGGAGGAATGTAAATGGGAACGATATGTAAATGTAAATGGGACCGATAACAATACCTACATCCTAAAGTTTGGGGACCAGAGTTCCTTTGGGCAAAGCACTTAGGCAAATGCCTTGCACATAGTGACTATTATTTGTTATTGGTTATTACACTGTTCTGTGGGTGAGTTCAGCCCTGAGGGAGGACCTTTTTGGGGGAAGCCTTACCCTGGAGAAGGGTCTTTCTGCCTCGGTGTCCCACACATCAGGAGAGGGGACAAACCTGTCAAGTCGTCAGGATTATGCAGGCACCAAGCCAGGATCCTGGTGCTTGTTCACAGCTTTTCCCTGGAGAAAGCTGGCTGGTCCTTGCTCACTCCTTCCTGTCTAGCTTTTCCCTACAGGCTCTCAGGGGCAGGCTGTCCCTTTAAGAAAGGCAGCCACAAAGTGTGGGGCCCTGCCTCCCCTGCTGGGTGCCTTGCTGGGCTGCAGCTGGGACCCTCCTGGGTTGGATTTGAGTGCTGGACCCTCTGGAGGAGGGAGACTGCTTTGAATCAAGTGCACATCCCCCAGGAATCCATGCCGGAGAAAGGACTCTCTGTCATCAGCCCCCCATTGTGGCCCCTGCCTCCCACCCC
This sequence comes from Neofelis nebulosa, assembly GCF_028018385.1. Taxonomy (NCBI): domain Eukaryota; kingdom Metazoa; phylum Chordata; class Mammalia; order Carnivora; family Felidae; genus Neofelis; species Neofelis nebulosa. Next base: position 41,684,899 of record NC_080787.1, read on the forward strand.
CCAGCCCTGGCTCTGGGACATACAAGAATCATTCTTAAGGACTGAGCTCAGGATCCCTAAAAAGAAAGTTGGAAAAATAGCTGGATAAACTTGGTAAGTGAAAGAAACCCACGTTTCATCCTCCTCGTCTTTGCGGACTGCTGATTTGGGGTTGAATTTGGTGATTGTTGCCGGATGGAATCTGATGGGCAAATGTGGGAAGGAGGAGGCAGAAGTGGGGCTGGGATTCCCGGTGGGTAGTGAGTCTTGGATGGGGGATGGCCTCCAGCCTCTCCTCCCACTGTTTGCCACCCTTGAGGTGAGGAACTGAGGGTTGACATCTAGAAGTATCTGGAGCCTGGTCCGGAGAGGGGTGGGTTGGGGTAGTGAAGATCAGGAAGGGGCTGATGTCAGACTTCTCTCTCATTTGGGGAAAACAAAGCGTGGCCAGCCAAGGCTGTATGCAAAGATGCCTGAGGGCAAATGGTACTTGCAGCCTGAGGGTGAATGGAGTGAGTGACCCTGGGATTCTATCTCAGCAGGAGATTCAGGCCAATTCCTCTTCCTCCTGGGCTGAGGGGACACACCAGGCCCTGGGCTTGTTCTCCAGGCCCCAAAGAGGTCTGTGTTGGCCCCTTGGACTGGGGCAGCTGTTGTGAGCAGCAGCAGGCAGTGCCGTAGTGGGAGGAGGCAGGTCTGCCAAGGGCAGGGAAGAATGGAGGCCTGTTGTTCTGGAGCCTGGGAACGCCACCCTGGGGGGAGGCTCACGCGGCCCCGGGCTTAGTGCAAGAAGGAATGTGAGGAGAGGTCTGTGCAGTGGGCAGAATGGGTCTGAACTGGCACCCCACCTCTGCAGAGCAAATGACGCCCCAGCCTCGGCATGGGCACAGGTGAGCTCCCTGGCCTTGAATATCAGGTGCAGTTTGGCAAACTGGGGTCTGTGCCCAAGGGTGGCCTCCCAGGGAAGAGGCAGGATATAGTAGCAGCCTCAGTCCCCACACTTCCCCGGGGCCATGAGTGAGTTCTGGATGCCAGAAGCTCTCTGCTGAAGTCTGCTCCAACGGCTCCTTCCTGCTCCTCGGCTTGTGCCAGGCTCTAACTGGGGGGTTATTGATACAAAAATGGAATGACGGAATTGGGAGCCTGTGAGGATCGGGAAAGATGTTTTAAATATGGGATTAAAGCCGCTTTTGAAGAGTAACAAAAACAGTTGCCATTTATTCTGTATCTTGAATGTGCCAATCACTGTGCCAAGGGCTTTATGGGGACCATCTTGTGTGGTTCTTGCTGTAATATTTTGAGTCGTGAACATAGGCATACCACATTTTATTGCCCCTTGCAGATAATTGCATTTTTCTTTTTTAACAAATGGAAGGTTCATGGCCATCCTGCGCAGAGCAGATCTATCAGTGCCATTTTCCCAGCAGCATTTGTTCGCTTCGTGTCTCTGTGTCACGTTTGAAAAAATTACACATTTAATTGTCAACAATGCTTCAGACTTTTATGATTATGTTTGTCATGGTGATCTGCAGGCGGTTATTATGATTCCCTGAAAGCTCAGATGATGGGTGGCAGTTTTTAGCAATAAAATATTTTTTAATTAAGGTGTGTACATTGTTTTTTTAGACATAATGCTATGGTACATTTAATGGACTACAGTGTAGTGTAAACATAGCTTTCATAGGCACTGGGAAACCAAGAAACTCATTTGACTCGCTGTATTGTGGTATTTGCTTTGCTGCAGTGGTCTGGTACCCAACCTGCAATACTCTGAGGTATGCCTGTAATTTGGGAGATTTTTACAAATGAGGAAACTGAGGCTCAGAGAGGTGCAGGACCTTGCCTGAGGACACAGGGCTGTAAACTGTGGAACCAGGACTTGAACGTCTTGATTCGATTTAATTCATTCATTCACTCCATTCATTCATTCATTCATTCATTCGTGTGTTTTGCTCAACCAAGTTGAGCTAATTGCCTCCTATTTGCCAATTCTTCTGGTGGGACATAAGACTGGGAAAGGTGCCGGCCAACATCACTGCACAGCCTGGGTCCTCAGCCCCTGCAGAGTCTTTCAGATGGGCCCAGAGACCCTTGACGGGAGAGTGTTGAGAACACTATTTGAGAAACTTCTTGTTCTTAAGAATGGTTCCCTTTTGTTTCCATTTGAATGATAACCTGAAAGCTGAATGCATTCATTCTGAATTGTCTGAATGGCTATCCCATAACCTACGACTGGCCTGAGAGTTTAGTCCTGAGTTTATGTTTCTGTGCAAGTTGGCACAAAGCGGTTTCCTCAAATGATAGTGTTTAACTTTTAATGCTTTGTTTCTGAAGCTGGGCTCTGCATGGTGAGCTTGGAAGGCCCAAAGTACCAAAGATGAAGAAAGGCTACATTGATCTAGAGTGAAAAGGAAGAGGTGCAGGGAGGGTGACCCAGGAGGAGATGGTTCAGCCATCCCCCTCTTTTCCGGGCAGAGTGAGCCAGACTCTGCCACAGGCAGAGCAGAGTAGGGGTGCCGATCTTCCAGCCCCCCCCCCCGATGTACAGGATCATTGAGGCCCCAGTGCAGAGACTCAGGATGTGCAAGTCAGGAAAGAGGAAAGACCCTGAATTAGGAGCTGGGACCCCCACTTCCAACACAGTGTCTCTGACCCGAAGCTCAAGGATGCTCCTCTGTCAGCCTCTGCAGATGGGACAGGCGCCAAGGCTGAGAAGGGTGAGTGTGGCACCTCCTGGGGGCCACCGTGTGATCTCCTCTCACAGAGGGGTATTCTCTGGTCTTTCCAGAATTTCAGACCTTTCCCAGGGTCCAGCTGTTAGGTGAGAAAGCTGAAGCAGGGTCCCTGTGACTCAGGGCTTGCTACCCCGACAGCCCACAGGCACACGCTGCTGGCCTGGTGCCTTGGCTCCTGGACGGGGCTGGGTGACGAGCACACTCTGAGGATCACACGTCCCACCAGTGCAGGTAGCTGGGGACAAGAGACCCAGGGACCAGACCTCTTCTTCTTCCATTTCCTCTTCCTCCTGCTGCTGCTGAGGTTTGGGGTCTTGCCGTGAGGCAGCCTGCGGTCACACCTACTTTGGATGAGTGACGCCACTGTGAATCTTCCCTCCCTTGGACCCTGAGCGGCCATCCGTCTTCCTTTCTCTGGAACTCTCTGCCCTGTCATTCTTCTGCATCAGGAGTCGTCAAACATTTTCTGTGAAGGTGCTGAGAGCAAATATTTTGGCTTTGGGGGCCACACGGTCTCTGTTGCAATCACCTAAGCACCAAAGCAGCCTTGGACAATATATAAATGTGTGGGTGTGCCAAAGAAACCACAGTTACAAAAACTGGCAGTGGGCTAGATTAGGCCACCCCTGCCCCAGATGGAGTTCGTTCCTGCTGAAAAACAGGAAAAACAGAAAAACAGTTGCTGGTTCCCCATGGCCTGCCATATTCCCCCTGACATGATGGGCCTGCCCTGTTCTTCATCTCCAGGGGCATCTTCTGCAGAGTCCTTCTGGTGCCCCCAGAAGCCCCATTCTCTAGCCATCCTGCCCTGCCTGCCCTTCCTCAACATGCTCTCTCTTTATGCCTCCCAGCCTTTCCCCTTGGGTCCCCTCCGCCTCCCTCTACCTACCCCCTTCATGCATCCTATGTAATCCTTAGACTTTGACTCCTTGCGCGGATCAGGTGCTTCTCCTTGTGTCCGGCCATGACCTTCCACCCCCAGCCCTCTGCAATATGGGGAGTTGCCCTTCTCCTCTGTGACCCTGTTACTTTGTACTTGCCCTGCTATAGACCCTCCCTGTGCTACACTTTAGCAATTTGTTCCTGGCTTATCTCTTCAAGGGCAGGAATCGGTAGGACTTGGCTATCTTCACCAGTCCCAGCTCCGTGCCGGCCAGGCAGGCGGCAAGCACTCAGGACACAGCACTGGCGTAAACCGCGTGACCTCTCCTTTCTTCCCCCAGAGAGCCTCTGCCGCAGCAGGTTGCTTTTTTGGGGTTTAGCTGAGCCATTTTGGGAAATCAAGATCTCCTCATGAGTTGGACACTGAAGCCGCCTGTAGCTAAATCCGTCACTGGCCCTGAAATCCGATCCTGCTCGTTCCCTGTGCCCCACGATCGGGTGGCCCAGTTTGTTTTGACATCCTGTGCGGGGCATGAGGGGAGATGTGAGGGATCCAGATTTCAAAGCAAGAATTTTCTCCAGCAGCCGCTGAAGGCCAGGCTCCTGCCAGCACCCGGGCTCCCGTGTTAGCATTTTCAGTTAATTAAGAAAACAAGCCCCAAATCCCTGACAGAGGTGGTTCTGCGGATTCAGGACAGAGGGTTCATGTCCGCACGCAGGAGAGGCCTCCCAGCTCCTGCAGGCAGGATGAGCTGGAAGAGAGGAACGCGTGAGCCAGAGAGGACCCGCTGAGGCCTTCTCAGCAAGAGAAGGTGCCACGGAAGGTGGGTCATGGGGAGCCAGCTCCAGGCAGGGCCCAGACGCACATTTCTCCTACCAGGGCTTTTTCTGAACGGTTGGACTATGGAGGCAGGCCAGCTGGGCGAGAGTAGGAGAGAAAGATACTAGAAACTGGGATTTGCCAGTCTTTTTCTCCAGAACCAGGTTATTCCACTGCCTGGCCGGTAGGGGGCAGTGGCGAGAGGGGGCCTGGGCATGGCTTCGGGTGGAGCCCAGGTGGCTGACCTGCCAAGGGAAAGTTCTGGTCAGGGATGCTGCTTACCCACGCAGAGCCTCGGTGTGAATTTAAAACGGGCGTTGTTCCTTAGGGGGGCTGTAGAAGCAGCCAGCTTTCCTCTCCCCTGTCCACACTGAGTGTGGCGTCAGCAGATGCTGGACCTACACCAACACCCAGCACTGACATGGGTGTCATTTGGCATGTGGGGCTGGACTTGGGCCTCTGGGAGTTGCAGGAACATGGGTGCACATAGCGTTGGTGCCGAGTGTCCAGCTGGCACGTTCTCTGACAGGTGTGCGTGCCCCGCAGCCGGGGTGGGTCTGTGCACCCCTTTCATCTCACAGCCGAGCACCACATTCAGCAGTCACAGCCCGTCTTGGGCAGAATGCAGTGAGAGAGAGACCTGGTCTTGCTCTACGGCCACTGAATGGTCCAGGGCAAGTTATTTCTCTTTGTGAACCTCCGGTTTCTAATGGGCTCACATTTTATGTGTGTCCCGAAGGCCCGAATGTGTTGGCGAATATTGGAGGTGTATACCAGACCTGGCTCAAGGCACCTGGTTTCCTTCCCCCATCAGACATGTGTCTTTGTCCAGCTTCTGCCTGCTGGCCAGGTGTCTGGTCAGCGATGGGAGGAGGTGGTTGTAGGGCCAGCCCTCGGTATCTGGTTATAACTTAGCCAAATAACCAACAGTTGGTACACATGTTTTTTGACTTTTGAGAGCCTTCGTCTTGTGCCCTTGGGAGTTTCTGGGCTCCCTGCCTTCTGTAAGTCATGGCTTCGTAACTTACAAGAGACAGGCCCCGTTCTGTGACAAGTTAGGACCATGTCGGAAAAGCAGGTGCCTCCAAAGGTGAGCATCTCAGTGGAGAGATGTCATTTGCGGGGTTGGGGGGAGTTTCAAATCTCTCCGTCTCTTTTTGCATTTCCAACAGAATCCTCAAGTTGTAGAGCTGACATGACCAATAGCTCTTCCTTCCAGGAGGACATCCAGAAATACCACCCGATCCTCCTAAAATTCCCAAATCCCTGGACACCAGCAGGTTTGTTTGTTTGTTTGTTTGTTTGTTTTTGCCACTGCTGCTGATTTTTCTCACTGGGTCTCAGGAAAGAGCCTACTGATGGCAGGTAGATAGTGATTTTGTCCACACACTCAGTTTCTTAGACCTTCTACTTGGCAGATCAGAACCTTTCTGACTGATGGTTGGAAGCACCTTCTCTTTTTCAAACAGCATTTCTAAGTATTCTCCAGGCATCAGATGGAAAATCTGAGGCAAAGACCAGAAGTCGTGAATTTGTTTCTGGAGTATTAGTAGAGTATTCTGTTTCCAAAAACAGAGGTGGTTTAGCCTGAGCCTTTGCAAAACTCACAATATTTAGGGAAATCTTCACTAATGAATCTTAGCTAAGAGTTTTTGGAGGTTTTGTTTTGTTTTAATTACATTTTTTGTAGTTGTCGTTTCTGTCAATACTGCCTTCAGGAGAAAGCACTTATGGGAAACCAAGAACGAAAGCAGGGTGTGTCTGCTGCTGTTCTCTTGTGGGAAAGGAGAGTTCTGTGCCGAGAATTTGGGGTTGGGGTTCTAGACGTGGTCTGTCATCAGTTTGTCCTGGGGCAAGTGGCCTTGCTTCTTGAACCTCAGTTTTCTCCTCTGTAAAATGGTCACAATAAGGATAGCCAGCCCCCACTGTCGGTATCCTGTGCCTCCCAACAGCAGTGTGGGAGTCCCCTGTGGGGCATGTCAGAGGAAGTTGGAGCGGAGTTCGTTCACACACAGACAGCAAGAGTGACATCCCAAGATGGAAGGGTATGGCCATTCTGGAGCAGAGTGGGGTAATCTTCCCCAGAGTCCTATTTTTACATCTGAGCTTATGGAGTAGCACACGATCGCTCTGGGGAACAGTGGCCCCGCACCTTGGCTCTCTGCATGGGGGTCTGTCGAGACACCCCTGTGCCTGATGGGATGTGGGGGTTGGGAGGGCCCAACAGCCTCCGTCTCTGTGTGAAGCGTGCTTCCCCTTAACCTCCTTGGTCTGAAAATGGATTCTTTTGATGGACCGAAGGGAAACTTGGAAAATCCCAGTCAATTGCAGAATCCAAGGAGGGTGGTCCCCTTCATGACCAAGCTCTGAACCACATCTGTGCACCCCACCTCTCACAGCCTACGTTTAAGCTCTTGCCCTCCCTCTGCCCGAAGAATGGTACCTGGGGAAAACCTAGTCCTCCTTCAAGACTCAGTTCAAGCACCACCACTTCTGTCATCTCTCTAGCCCCTCTTTCCCCCAGTTTCAGGGAGGTGAGATTCTCCCTCATTGATGGCCCCGAAGACCCACCCCTGATGTAGCATGTAGCACAGTGTTTGAAAACCACTGTTCTCCCTGTCTTTCACTAAACTATGAGCTTCCAGAATGCAGGGACTCAGACAAGGCCCATTGTGCATTCCTAGATCCAGAGACCGGGTCTAGCACATAGTAGGCCCTCATTAAGTATTGTCCGAGTGAAAACTGAGGGGAACCTGGGCTCTCTGCAATCTCCCGCTGAGAAAGAAACAAGAGCGGCTGGTGTTTGGGCAGTTGGCCCAGGGGCCAGCTCCGTGGTAGTATCTGAACCGAGAGCTCTAATTGGTGCCTCCTGTGTGTATGCCTTCCGTGGCAGGGCTGGGGCACAGTGTGTGCATGGGCCAGCAGTGTGCCCACGGCTGGCTGTGGTAGCAGCACCGTGTTTCTCTGCAGAGACCCAGGTGTGGACATTGCTGCCAACTTCCTCTTCTTTCTGGCCTTTGTCCTCATTGGCATGCGATTCTCATCGCCATGCCCAGGGCTTTTGGAAGGAGTGTGACCTTGTGGGGAAGCTGGTGGCACTTTGGGGGACAGACAGACCTCACTGTCTGTGCCTGGGAAAGACACCTGTGTTGGAGGCTGAGAAGATACCTTAGAGAGTTGTAACATGTGAGAAATTGGGCAAGAGAATTTTCGTGAATGCCAGTGAGATCAGAAGGGAGCATGTGCTCTTTGGGGTCAATAGTGACCTTCCCTTCAGGGAGTTTATATGCTCGCTGGTATATTCACATGTGTCCGTCATTATTCTAAGTTCTGAGCATGCAGACTGACCATGTCCCTGCCCTTGGAGGGCTTACTTTCTTTCTTTTTTTATTTTTTTTATTTTTTTTATGTTTATTTTTTTGAGAGAGAGAGACAGAGTGTGAGTGGGGGAGGGGCAGAGAGAGAGAGGGAGACACAGAACCCGAAGTAGGCTCCAGGCTCCAAGCTGTCAGCACAGAGCCTGCTGCGGGGCTCAAACTCACGGACTGTGAGATCCTGACCTGAGCTGAAGTCAGACGCTTAACTGACTGAGCCACCCAGGTGCCCCCGAGGGCTTACTTTCTAATGAAAATCCCCGAAGACTGACACGATGGGAGTTAAGGCCACCGTCACCCTGGAGACAGCAATCTCCAGGTGAGGGATTTCTCCATTCTTCGGCGCCTGCACTCTCCCCCCAGATGTTGTATTGTCCACAGTGGTATCACCCTTCCCGGATTCCTGGCTCTGCCTCCTTCTCCAGCCTGTGTTACAGACCCCTCACCTATACGCCCACTGTGCCCTGTGCAGCAATTGCCCAGCACGCTGTCCCTCCCTGACCTTCTCACCAGTTTTCCCCTCTTCCCCGACTGAGAGTAGTTTTAATGAGTGTTTTATTCACCACCACATGCCTATGGCGTGCGGTGCCTGGCTCAGAGTGGAGGTTCTGTACATAACTGTGGAATGAATGAATCCACAGGACAGACACTGGGTCTCACTTACTCATCTTCGCCATCCATGCTAGGCTTGGGTGTCTGTCTGTTTTCATCTCTTTCTGGGTCAGTCGTCAGCGGGATGGATGCTAGGGGAAATTGCTGGAAAGCTGGGGAGTTGTGAGAAATTGGAGAAGGAGGAGGAAACCCCTGCTTGGAATCTGCTCTTGACTGTGTCCCCTCTGTGACTTGGCCACAGGAGGCTCATTTGCCTTTGAACACATTCCCTCCCGCAGGCTGGGAAGGCAGGTGGGCTTCAGGGCTCACAGACCTGGGCTCTAAATCCCACACCCTCCTTGTGCTGAGGCCGGCGTCTTCCTCCTCGTGTGTGTGGGGACAGGGCAGTGCTGAGGGACAGAGCTGCCCCTACAGCCCTCGGGTTCAGTCAGCACAGCTGGGCCGGCCAGAGAGCAGGCCGCCCGGGAATGGCTGGGAGGCAAGTCCAGGCCTCGGGCCCACCTCCCCCAAGGCCAGGATGTGGCGTGGGACCCAGGCGGGTGGAGGTTCCCACCGCTCAGCTCCTGCACTCTGTCCCAAATGCTGCAGGCCTAGGCAGTGCCTCTCAGCAGGAGGGGGTGGGGAGAGACTCCAGCTGCCTGGGTCAAGACCCCGTATCAGGACCAGGGCAGCCCCGCAGGCACCCACCTCTGACATTTATTCTCTACCTGGACAGCTGCCAGTGGTCCTGCGGTCCAGCCTTGCCTTGCGTGGGGGATGGGAAGAGAGTCTGGAATTAACCATTGCAGGCCCTGCCTGAGTCAGGCCAAGCCTTGTGCGCCCATCCATCCATCGTGTACTGAGGGTTGGAATGGGCATGTTCACAAACGTTATCGGATTTAATCCTGACATCAATTTGGGGGTAGAGGCACAAACCCCATTTTCCAGATGAGTAAACTGAGGCATGTGGCGTTCCATAATCTGCCTAAGGTTGTAAGTTAGTAAAGTTTCGTAGGAATTCATTCTTCATTACAAAGGCCCACTGTGTGCTAGGGAATGATTCTAGGCCCTGTGGATACAGCATTGAGTGATGGACAAAGACATCTCAAGGAGAGAGAGAATGCAAAAGTGGATAGTGTCTCATATGGTAGTAAGTCCATGTGGAAAATGGGAGGGAGAGGGGTTGTTTAAAATGGTCGTGGAAAAACTCGCTGAGAAAGTGTACAATTGTTAATGTCCATGCCAGGCTTGCTAGGCATGCCCTCGTCACCATATACAAGCCCACTATTTAACCCCCTCCCCCACCCAGTTAACCTTATGAGGCAGATTGCTCTGATTCCCATTCTCAGATGGGGACACTGAGGCACAGGGAGGTAAAGTCACTTGCCAGAGAGGACAGCGGATGGAAGCGGTGCTAGGATCCGTGCTCAGGCAGCCGAACTCCCCAGCTCTGGCTCATAACCATGGCCAGGGAGCCAGTAGGGAGGGCAGGAGCCCAGCAGCCCCCACCTCACAGGCCAGGCCGATGCAGAGGAGCGGACAGGATGAGTTAGCAGCAAACCTGGGTGAAAGGGGAGGGTTTAGAAGCTAAAATTAGAAGCCAAGTTTAGAAGCTAAAATTCTAGCATCTCAACCCCATCCTCTCCCTGAGGTCTTTGCTGCTTCTCAGAAAGGAGTCTCCGGGCCAGGGTTCTTGAGCTAGCACTCAGCGAGATAAAATGTAGCCCCTTGAAGAATTCATCATCAATAAGAACAGGACAGGGTAGGGGCGCCTGGGTGGCGCAGTCGGTTAAGCGTCCGACTTCAGCCAGGTCACGATCTCGCGGTCCGTGAGTTCGAGCCCCGCGTCAGGCTCTGGGCTGATGGCTCAGAGCCTGGAGCCTGTTTCCGATTCTGTGTCTCCCTCTCTCTCTGCCCCTCCCCCGTTCATGCTATGTCTCTCTCTGTCCCAAAAATAAATAAAAAAAAAAAAAAAAAAAAAAAAAGAACAGGACAGGGTAAATACTGTGGTAAGGGGTCAAGCCCAAAGGCTGCCCCTCACCCTTCTCCTCCCCTCCCTGCCCCTCGCCTCCAGCCAGCCACCCTCAGCCCTCCTAGGAATCAGATCCGAAAGAAGTGGGGCTGTTTTTGCTCTGGTCTCCCTCCGTGTCAATCTGAGAACAGCTTATTTTGTTAACGATGATGAGGATGATAGCAGCTAATGTTTACTGAAGCCTTACAGAAATAGGAAGTGAAAATATATCCAACTCCCATATGTGGGAAAAAACAATTATGTCCTGAATTGGTAACTTGCAATACAAATCTTAGCTTGATAAATAAAGGTGCTTCAGCCTGTTCTGATGTGAGACAATGGCTCCTGGTTCAGTGAAGTCCCAATTCAGGCTCCCTGTGAGGGTGTCTTCCCGTGGGGACCTTGGGGCCACAGGGTCCCTGTGATATCCACTGATTTGTTCTGTGTTCCCTCGGCTTCTGGAGCCCCTGTGCTAAAATCCACTGAAGGGGCCATGTCTGGTCTTGTCCCAGGGCTTTTGAAGGGAAACCTGGCATCCGCTGCTCAAGCTTTGGCTTCCTCAGGCCCCTTGGCTCTCCTGGGACACCCGCCTGTCCCTGGAGGATTCCGGTGTCCACCTGTTATCTGGATGTGAGGACTGTAAATGGGTGGGCCTGAGGGCAGCCCCTGGTGCTTGCTAACCTTCCTGCGACAGAGGCATGTTTCTCTGAGCCCCGCTGAAGGTGGGGCTTCTCCAAGGGACATGGCATTTCCCTGTTCTGGAATTCTCTAAGTCATTGGGTCATTTTTTTTTTTTTTAATTTTGAGTGAGAGAAAGAGAGCATGAGTGGGGAGGGGTAGAGAGAGAGAGAGGGGGAGAGAGAGAGAGAGAGAGAGAGAGAGAGAGAATGAGAGAGAGAGAGAATCCCAAGCAGGCTCAGTGCTGTCAGCGCAGAGCCTAATGCAGGGCTTGAACTCACAAACCATGAGATCATGACCTGAGCTGAAACCAAGAATCTGGATGCTTAACTGACTTGAGCCTCCCAGGCATCCGTAATTGGGTCATTTCTAATAATGTCGCCCTCCTCAGCCCCCAGGTGGGGAAGGGAGTGAAATCCTGGCCATTTACTTCATTTCCCTCCTAGTCCTAGAAAGGCTTTTTCTTTATTCCGGACTGGAGAAAACAGCGTTACCTCTTTGCGGCCGTTCCCAACTCTGTTGACCTTTGTGTTCCGGGGGTGGGGGTGGGGGAGTCCTCGGTGTTATTTGCCTGGGGAAAATAATGTCATGGCTTTGCTCTGATATTAGAAGGTTCGAGAGAAAGGAAAGGGAAACAAAATGAAACACTTGGATTTCCCAGGGCAAAATATATTATGAGATATTTTAAATATTTTCCTTGTACAATACCCTGTATCAGACATACAGTATCATTCCTGAATTATCAGTTACTCCTCATGACTTCATGATGGGGTATGCCCTGTCATATTCTCTTTGTACAGACAAGAAAGGTGAGGCTCAAAGAAGGTAACTTTCCCAAGGTCCTATAGTGAGTCAGAGGCAGAGCCAAGTTCAGAAGCTAAACTTCTAGAGTCTCAACCCCATCCTCTCCCTGAGGTCTTTGCTTCTTCTCAGAAAGGAGTCTCCGGGCCAGGGTTCTTGAGCTAGCACTCAGCGAAATAAAATGTAGCCCCTTGAAGAGTTCATCAAATCTCCAGAGAAAGCGGGGTTGGCTTCAGTTGGTTCAACCAGGCGTAAGTATCAGGGCAGACTGCTCATGGCAGAGGAAATCTCAGGTCACATTAGCAAGGGCTGGTAGGTTTCCAGCTCTCCCCAGCTCCTGTGCACGTGAAAACCTGCATCTTTCTCTTCGCCTTTAGTCTTGATGTGAACAGGGATTTTCACGAGCTGTTTGGATGAGCGTGCCGGATGAAAGCATAGTGTGACAACCTCGTCCCCACTCTGCTTCCCGAGGCCCTTGACTCGCAGCTAGGTGCCTTCTTCCACCTTCTTCACAGAGCCCGGTGCAGCTCTGACTCTCTGCTCTCCAGTCTGCTGAAGCCCTGCCCTCTTTGGGGTGCCAGGAGCTATTTTTTCAGCTACCAAGGAGTGGTGGTGCTGCATTTGAAAACTCCACTCTGGCCTTCGTTTGTGGTGGAGTCGAAAGGCCAAGGCGGGTATCTGGGCACCAGCTAAAAATAGCCAGGGGAAATAGCTTCTCGCTTTATAAATTTAGCTTTTATTACATAAGTAGTTATTGGTATTATAACGTTAACTCTAAATAAAAGTAGGGGAAAAAATCCACCTACAGTCATACCACATGCACATGGATTCATTTTTCCAAAAGCCCCAATGTCCTGGGCATTCTGAGATGGAGGGGCAAGGGAGGGAAGGGAGCAAGTCAGCAGGAAGTGATTAAGGTGACCTGGAATGGCAGGCACTAAGCCAACGCACAGGCTCCACTTCAGATTTACTGCTTCTCTTCATTGCCTCCTCCAGGAAGCCTCCCCTGGTATCCTCCTTGTCAATGACTGGGACATATGAGATGCCGCTTTCTGCTCACATCACGATGTCTGGCTTGTGTGTCCCATATTGTATTATGATTATCTGGTTAAGTGCCTGGCTCTCCCACTAGACTCGGATCTCCAGGATATAGCAGGAATATCTTATTCTTCTCTGTATCTCCAGTGCCTGGGAGATCCAAGCAAGTCAAAGTTAAGATGCCAAATAGAGAGGGGCTCCCGGGTGGCTCAGTTGGTTAAACTTCCGACCTCGGCTCAGGTCATGGTCTTGCAGTTTGTGGGTTCGGGCCCTGCATTGGGCTCTGTGCTGAGAGCTCAGTGCCTGGAGCCTGCTTTGGATTCTGTCTCTCTCTCTCTCTCTCTCTCTCTCTCTCTGCCTCTCCCCTACTTGTGCTCTGTCTCTGTCTCTCAAAAATAAATGTAAAAAAAAATTTTTTTTAAAAAGATGTCCGATAGAGGGGTCAAGACAGTCACTGAAGAAGACGTGTGTGCTGACGCTCAGACAAATTCTAAGATCTGCAGAATGGCGAGTGACATGGAACCACGGAGTGTGTTACCTGCGTCTGATATGGACATGTTTTCTTTGGTGTGTTTTGTGCGTGTGCGAGGGAGAGAGAGAAGGAAGATCTGGTGTATCCCACCAGTGGCTGTGAGGTCTCTTCTCACATTAGAAGAGGGGGTTAAAGAGCATGAGCCAGAACTTGAAGAGCATGACAAGGGGCCTCGTGTTCTCCTTTGCACAGTATGAGCTCCAGATCCTGTGCTTCTTCCTTAGCCCACGGTAGGGGGCGGGGGGGAGGTCAGGGGCTGTGCCTTCTTCATGCTGCAAACCCTGCTGTCTGGCACAGTGCCTAGGCACGGAGTAGGTATGTGGTGAAGGCTCGCGGGATGGATGGATGGATGGATGGGTGTGCACATGGGGGGAGAAACTCTCGTAATCCAGGGAAGTTCAGTTCAGGGAGATAAGCACTGAGTCTAGTTAGGAAACAGGGAAGGGGCATGGGTTGGCAGAGACAGCAGCTTTGTCGTTGGATGAGGGGAAGCGGGCCGTTGGTGTCCCAGTTGGTTTGGATACTTCTAACCAGATGCTGACTCGGAATGGCCATCTCGTGGGGGAGAGGAGGACCAGGGGGGCTGTGGGAAGTCATGCAAAGACACAGGCATAGAGAGAGCATTTTCCCCCTTTAATTTTGCTTCTTTTCCTCCAGCACAAGAATTGGACACATTGCTCAGATTCCTTGAGTCCCTAGGGCAGGGGTGGGGGTGCCTTGAGGGGGGGGCAGTTCTAACAAACGAGCCCGGACAGAGGCATGTGGAATATGGCCCAGAGAGAAGGGGGGGTGGGCAGAGTGAGTTGTGAACTTGGGGAGGAGGAAGTTCTATTTTGGGTGCCTTTGAATCCCAGCCCCTCTCTCAGCCAGATCTGCAACAGACCCCCACCCTCTGCCACTTGTGTGCACTGGCTTATGCTCTGTTTCTGGCTCCCCTCCCTGCATCCTTTAAGGCTTGGCTCATTCTCTCCTTGGTGTTCTGCCTCTGGGTATTCTTGCCTAAATCCAAAACCTCTTCCCAGTCTTTTCAAAGGAGCCATCCCTAGCTAGCAATATCTACAAATGATAATTAACATAGTTTATCCCCATTCCTCTTGTGTGCCATGCACCGCACTAGGAGCTTCGTGTGTCCCCGTCCAGGTCATCCGAAACACATGAGTCATTCCTCCTGTGATCTGGATTTGACAAACAAAGAAGCTGAGCCTCAGAGAGGGTGAGTGAGCCAGGCAAGGTTATCCTGCTAGTAGGTCGCAAAGCCGTGGCTAGAAACCAAATTGGCCTGTCTTCTCTTCCCACGGCTACCCAGCCCTCCCTCTGAATCAGAAACTCTGGGGGTGGGGCTCAGTGAGCCGCATTTCAACAAGCCCCCCGCCCAGGAGACTCTAGAACTGCTGATCTGGCTCCAAGCTGGCTGACAACCCACAAGTCCACCAATATTTGGAGAGAGCTGGTCCATTCGTGGCCATTCCTCATCCTTACAAGTCTGTCTGCTGGCTCTGGCCCTGGGGCGAGGTGTTCCTGAGAGCTTGTTTCCCTGCTTGTGAGATAGGAACACTCCAACCCTTAGGGAGGACATCCCTGCCATCTCGTTTTCAGGAGAGGATCTCCCAAGGGTGGTTACTTGATACTGATGGCACCTTAGCATCACTTGGGGAACTTTGACAAAACATCAGTCAGTGTCTGGCTCCCTCCCCAGACCAGGCCAGTGTCACTGGGGGTGGGGCGAGGCCATGAGTGGCTCTAACATGCGTGGGGAGAAGGTGGGGGACGGTGCAGGCTGTTCACTCTCAGGCCTCATCCTCTCCATCACTTCCTCAAGGGAAGAGGCGAGGCATCTCTAAGCAGTAATTCTAGGAGAAGTAATGAGCTGGGCCTGCCAATACTTCCTCCCCTTTCTGGGATCTGTTGCCTGCAGGGTGGCTGCTTCTGGCCAGTTCTGGGAGATGAGGTCAGGAGCCCACTCCTGTGGGAGGTCCACAGTCACCCTCCTAGGCTGGTGACTGGACACGTGGGCTGGCCTCACTGAATGGAATATGAAGCAGTCTGTTTGGCCAGAGACATAAAGCCACGCACTTGGACAGCTTTATCAGAGCGGGGCTGATATTGTGACCTCCATCTGTCAGCTTCATGCATCAGTTCCTCAAATGGTCCTGAGCTCGAGCAGGTCGAGGCAGGTTTTCCCCGACACCATGTACTTGACAGAGTTAGTATTGAATTTAATGAGCTGGCATGAACAAGCCAGCTGGTTAGTTAGTGGTCAGTAAACATTTGTCACATCTGCATGAACGCCAAGGCCCCCTCTGATCACCACTACACCTCCCTGAGGTCTGACCTCCCAGCCTCAAACCACCTCCGCCACCAAGCCCTTGGTATCTGACAGTTAACTCCTTAAACCCCACTTTACTGGAAGCAGTGCCACTGGCCCTTAGTAGGGGTTTGCCAAAGATCTAGCTGTAGTTGAGAGAAGAGCAAATGATTTAGAATTGGCTCCGCCTTTTTATGAACAAGTTCCCAGGTAATGCTGATTGTGCTGGGCTAGGGACACTTTCTGAGATCACCTGACTTAAATGAAAACAAAAGGCAGGTGAACTCTGGCTTTAGGGATTGCCCCGGGGCAGTTGGCTGAGGGGGGAGAGAGAGTTCTTGACCTGGATGTGGTCCAGTGTTTTGCAAGTCTGGCTGCAAATTTGAATCACCTGAGACTATGAACTCTTGCTATTTGCAACAACGTGGATGGAACTAGAGGGTATTATGCTAAGGGAAATAAGTCAGAGAAAGAGATCATCTGATTTTACTCATGTGGAATTTGAGAAACTCAACAGATGAACATGGGGGAAGGGAAGAAAAATAATATCAAAACAGAGAGGCAAACTCTTAAATACAGAGAACAAATTGAGGGTTGCTGGAGGGAGGTAAGTGGGGGGATGGGTTAAACGGGTGATGGGCAGTAAGGAGGGCACTTTTAGGGATGAGCACTGGGTGTTATATGTAAGAGATAAATCACTGGGTTCTACTCTTGAAGTCAAGACTGTATGTTATGTTAACTGTATATTAACTGTATGTTAACTAACTTGAACTAAAAACAAAAAAGAATCACCTGCTGAAACTTAACAACTACCAGAGCCCAATAGGCTCAATACTCATCCGGGTTTCCCAGGATGGAGAGGTCCCCTGCGATGTGGGACTTTCAGTACTAAAACCAGGACAATCTCAGGCAAACCCGGAAGAGCAGCTCACCCTGCTGTCTCCCCCACACTCACCCAGTGATTCTGTTTTCGCTGGTTCTCGCTGGGATTCAGGCATCGATATTTTCCACCGTGCCCTGCACTTCTGCTGTGCGGTGAGGTGTGAGATCCTGAAGGACTTGATCAGGAAAGACGGGGTGAATTGTGAAGAAGCATTTCACAGTGTTCTGTGAAATGAGGGAGCACTGGTTAAGGGCAGAGGGGACAGGATGGAAGGAGGGGATACCCAGAAAGTGCAGTTCCAGGGGGAGGTGGATAATGGGCCTCCATTACTGGGCCCTGAGGGACGGACGAGGTGCCCTGCTGGGTCAGTAAAGCCACTTTGGTGGAGAGAATTGGGGCAGAGTTTGCAGGGATGTCCGAGTCAAAGAAAGGTGGTTTAGCAATGGGAGAGTCCACACAGAGACTGCTCCCAGGGCTTGTAGCTGCTGGCGGGGCGGCCTGGCTTCTGTAGCCTGAAGTCCTGGAGCCAGGGCCTGGACTCCCTTGGAGGAAACATCCCCTTTCTCGAAGCGCAGAGAGGAAAGCTGTCTCTTACACGGTTTATGCGAGATGCCTTTCGCTTGCAGGAAAGAGGGGAGAAAATAGACCCAAACAGAGATGGAGATGTCCTGTGTTTTGCCTGGGAATGCCGGGATCTGACTGAACTGTGCAGGTTTATAAAGGAGCATGCCTTTGCCTCTCGCTGAATGTCACTTGAGACACCTCTTGAGGGTGTCTGGCCAAGGTCTGGATGCCTTTGACCTCCAGTGGATTCCAGAAGAGAAAAGGTCTAAGTACCTATGTTTTTTGGGTTTGCCATGAAGATTTACTTCTGGGCGATTAATAACTTTCTCCTCTTTTTTCTACCCCACCTCCACCCACTGCCATCAGATGTCTTTCGATCGGGAAGTGAGCTTGCAGTATGCGAGGCACTGTGCCATGAACCACTCCTCTGGGGCTCAGAGTCTAGAGAAAGAAAAAAGTGCATTGGTGTGAAAAATATAAATTAATGCAAGAAATGAAATAGCATGGGGTGCCACAAAGTGGTATCTGATGAAGTGTCCTATAGACAGAGCGGACAGAGTGCTCGGAGTGTATTTTGGAGAATTCAGGTGGGTTGGGATGGTCAGGAAGGCTGCCCGGGGAAGGTAGGATCTGCAGAGGGGTAGAGGGAGGGAGAGGAAGCAGAGGTGGGCATGGGGGAAATAATGTGAGCCCAAAAGTGGAACAAGCAGAGTGGGTCTTCACTGTATTTCAAAGATAACACAGTGTCTCGAGTTTGGTATTTATCCAGTCGCAGGATCAACCATCTTTGCGTATGTGTAATGTAATAGCACACTGATATGTTTTATGATAGGGCCAAGAATTCAGGAAATACTACAATGTATTTAAATTCTGCTGCTCTTATCAAGTTCCTGCTGTGCGTGCTGAAGGAGCCCCATGAGGGGACTTGGGGGTACAAGCGGAAATGTCCGTGTCCTCTGGGAATTTCAATCCCACGAACGATGTGCATTTAGGGAGGAGGAAGACAATGAGGTTGGAAACCAGGGGACGTGGTGGAGTGGAGGGGTGAGGTGGGATACAGAGGAGAGACGGGGCGGAGAGCAGTCTAGCAGTTACTGAGTTGCCCATCAAGGCCATTTGGGCAGGAAGCCACCCCAGATTAAAGTAACTTGTCTCTGTTCCGTCCCGACCATTCAGGGACTGTGGGTAACATTTTTGGAAACATGCAGGGAGTGGCTGGCTGGGCTGCTCTTCCTGGGAAAGACTCCCTGAGCTGGCTGCCCTAGAAGACGGGCAGGACCAGCTGCATGATTTGCGGGACCCTGTGCAAAATGGAAAAGCAAGGCTCCTTGTTCAAAAATTAGGAAAGATTCAGGACAACGACAGGAGAGCCTTAAGGCAAGCAGAGCTGAGAGTGCCCAGCTCACATGCCCAAGAGGCTGGTCCAGAGGAGGGAACAGCCTGGACCTCTCTGTGACTCTGTATGTGTGGTAAGATGATGGGCTGGGTTGCTGTCTGTGGCTGGGGTCAAGGTTTCTCTGTACTAGTGCTGGGTTCTCCCATAAGAGTGGCATGGGTGATGGGGGAAGGGACGGGGTACCACAGGAGGCTGCCATGGCTGTGGGGCACTGACCGTTTTACACGATGCTGCCATTGACACCCTGCCTTCTCTATGCAGCGGGAAGGCTACGTCTGAGCTTTAGAATTGACCAAACTGAGACTCACATGTTTTATGAACACGGTATTAACTTGGGCAACTTGCTTACATTCTCTAAGCCTTAACTTCCCTATATATAAAAATTCAGATCATAAAATAAATGGATGTTAAAGTTTGAGCCCAGCCCAGTTTATAGTAAACGTTAGTATCCTTTCTAGAAATGTATTGAGTATCTATCTTGTAAAAGTGTGGAGCACGCAGTGGTTTGGGGACACATTTCAGATAGCAGAGGGAGAGGGAGTGTATGCCCTATTATAATATATCCCCAGAGGAAACCCAGTTCTATCTGATGGGCACGCATGTATACACAGAGGAACACACACACACACACG
The DNA here is from genome assembly GCF_028018385.1 of Neofelis nebulosa. Lineage (NCBI taxonomy): Eukaryota > Metazoa > Chordata > Mammalia > Carnivora > Felidae > Neofelis > Neofelis nebulosa. The sequence continues at coordinate 41,704,120 of NC_080787.1, forward strand.
TACACGTGTACACACACATCTGGAGCTGAATTGAAACTGGGTCGGAATGAGGTGGTTTGTTTAATAGGAAAGAGCCCCCGTTTGGGTATCCTCCCCTCTTGGCTTTGAACCTCGGTATCCTCCTCAGTCAAAAATCGTGATCTCACTGAGTTGTCTTGAGATTAAATGAGATGATGAATGGGAATGTCCCGTCTCTGGTCCATGGCAGGTGCGAGCATCTTTTGAATGGGTCTCTCCTGCTGGGCCATAAGGTGGTGCTGAAGACAAGACACAGAATTCCCCACAGTAACATTTCCTGACTATTAAGCTCAGGTAGCTCCTTACAAACTAAGGGAGCTGATTTTCAGTGATATTCCTGTTTCCTCTGCTTATGTACTTTGGGAGGCAAACTGGGTCTTCTCTCTGCTGAGACTTGAAAGTCAGTAGAATCCTGTGTATTTGCTGACACATATACACACACCAGAAATACACATGCACAGATAAAGACACACTATACATATCACACATAACCATCCCACACATCTACCTCTGCATCACAGAGTCAAACCCTCTCACGCATTCATTTCTTCTCTTTCTTCTTCGGTCAGTTCTGAGCCTTTCCTATACTTGTTTGTGTAGCGTACAAGGTCAGGTACTCCCCCTCCAACTTCCTATCCTGCCCAATTCACATCCCTCCTTATGCCTTGTCCTGAAAACTCCTTGTCATAGCCACTGTTCTCAGCCCCCCTCCCCATCTCTTCTGCCTCTGACAAATTCCAGGACTGTAACCCAGGCTTAGAGAGCCCTATTTTTATCCACCCAGAAGCCCTGGGCTGCTGTCACCCCAGCCCTACCCCCAGAGACTTCCAGATGGAACCAGGTTTGTGACTGTTTATGTTTCACTGGGCTTCCAACCCCCTCCTTACTCTGCTCCTGGCAGCCTCTTAGCTTCTCCCACTTTCGTGGGATGAGCTCTGAACCTTAGCCACCACTATGAGGAGTCTGGAGCCTGGAGAGGAGGAGGGAATGGAGTTTGAGGGCCTTTGATGTGCTCAGTGCTGTGCTGGCCACCTGATAATGTGCTCACAGTAGCCCTGGGAGGTGGGCTTGGTCATCTGTGTGCCCACAAAGGAAATGAGGCTCTTAGATACTAAATAACCCAATAAAAACTATATATAATAAATGGCTAATAATAGGCTAATAAAAACATGTATTCTTTCAGTGTACCAGGAACCTGCCTCCTGGAAGATGAGGCCAGATCAGCTGATTCTTGCCAGGTTTGGGCCCTGGGCCCAGGTAGGAGGGGTAATTCCTTATTCCCATTCCATACTTCTCAGGTTTTTCCTGGAATCTCTATAGTATTATAATATAATGTAATATAGGTAATATTATTTATAATATTGGTAACCTTCTAGAGAGTAACCAGCTGCAGTGGCTAGAGTGGCCACTCTCTAATGGCCTTGAGGGTTTGATAGTGTGAGGCTATAAATAGACCTGTTTTGTTTTTTTGCTACATTATTGAAGTGTAATTGATGTGCAATAAACCATATGTAATTAAGGTACTTAGCTTGATACATTTTAACATAGGTATACACCTCTGAATCCCTACCCCAATCAAGATTGTGAACATGTCCATTATCCCCAAAGTTCCCTTATGTCCTTTCAAAATCCACCCCTTCCCTGCCTACCCTCCCCTGCCTCCATAGGCAACCACCCACCTGGTTTTAATCACTATAGGTTAGTTTCATTTTCTCAAGCTTCAGATAAACAGAATTGTACCATACTAATCATTTTTGCCTCTGGAGTTTTTTTTCTTTAGCATAATTATTTTGAGTTCTGTTCACATGTAGCATGTGTTGATAGTTCATTCCTTTTTATTGCTGAATAGTATTCTACTCTGTGGAAAACTATACAATTAGATTATTGATTCACCTGTTGATGGGCGTTTGGGTTGCCTCTAGTTTGGAGCTACTCCAGATCAAGCTTCTGTGAACGGAATAGGACTGTGTATGGGCATGTGCTGGCATTTTTCTTGGATAAATACCTAGGACTGGAACAACCAGATCATACGGAGGTGTGTGTTTAACTTTCTAAGCAATGGCCAAACTTTTCCATATTGGAGATGCCATTTTGTGTTCCCAGAGCAGTGCGGGAAGGTTCCATTTCTTCCAGGTCCTCACTGGCGTGTAGGATGTAGATCTGATTTCAAGGCTTGGCCGGTATGGAATTTGCGAGCCCACCAAATGGCCAAACCGAATAATTAAAGCAGGTGGCTCTCCATTGGGACTGGGGACTCTGAGGGATGCTGAACTGAGGGATGCAGAATCACGTGCTCCTAGAGAAATGAGTCAAAAACTGCAGGATGCTGAGAACGGGGAGAAATGAGGGGTCAGCTCTGGTCCCATCATGAGACTGTGTGGGGTTGGACCAGGTCTGGAGCATGGGGTTTGGGAATGAAACCCATGCACCCGAGGCATTTTGGAAAAGTGGTGGCAAGAATTGGTAACAGGATAGGGCATTCGGAATGGAAGAAAAAAGAGCAGTGGAAAGAGACCCTGAGCTTTGGGGACCTAGCTTTGTGAGGGCAGGAGCTGCACCTGTTCAGTTAGTTGCCTCTATGTCCCCAGCACCAAGAGCAGTGCCAGGCACAGAGGGAGTGCTAACAACAGTGGTGGTTGAATGAATGAGCAAATGAGTGAATGATGAACTAATGGGAGCCCAGGGGATAGGATCCAGTCAACCCTCATCATTTAGCACTTCATGTAGTCTATGGCACAGAGCCTAGTGTCAGGGGCGGGAGAAGCTCCGGAGAGCCTGTGGTTCGCCCTGCTCATTTACCGACAAGGTTCAAAGAAATTATACTCTCTTGTCCCAGGTAACCTGCAAAGGTAGAGATGAGATTCAATCCTAAGCCTCCTCATTTGTAGCCTAAAGTTCATCTTCTTTTAAAAATTACATTGGGGCTCCTGCATAGCTCAGTCGGTTAAGTGTTTGACTCTTGGTTTGGGCTCAGGTCATGATCTCACAGTTCGTGGGTTCGAGCCCCGGGCTCTGCACTGACAGCTGAAAACCTGCTTGGGATTCTTCTCTCCCTCTCTCTCGGCCCCTCCCCTGCGTGTGTTTTCTCCCCCCCCCCCCCAATAAATAAATAAACTTTAAAAACAACCTTATTTTTTTCTGATGAAAATAGTAAATGCTTGTAATGGGAAATTTGGAAAAATCTAGAAAAGTAAGAAAAATAACCCCAAACTCCAACACAAATAAAATTACTTCAGCCTGCCGTGTGTGTGTGTGTGTGTGTGTGTGCACGCGTGTGCATGCTCTTGTGTTTATATATGTTTAGTCAATACCTTACATTTTAGTATTTTGGGTGTTTTGGGTCTTTTATTATATTATGAACCCTGGGATGGACGTCTGGTCCTGGATCTTGGATGGCTGATTATTCCCAGTGCTTATTGTAATATATAGGATGTGCCCGCTAGACTGTGTGTATGAACAGGGTGGAAGAGGACTCCCATTGGGATGGAGCTCCACAAACGTTCCTCACACCCAAACATTTGTACTTCCGTCCTAACCATGTCCACACTTCATTATGTTTATTGGCTTGATTCTTTCCCTTCCGCCACCAAACCGAGCTCTTGTTTTCTGTGGTATTTTTCCAGCCCTTAGTGTGGTACTTAGGTGCGCCACAAGCATCTGTTAGAATGAAGGAACAGGTAAAATGGTATAAACAAGAGTGAGGGGCAGGTGAGGGGTCACCTGGGCCTATGTTTCAACCACATTTGCCATCGAGGGGTCTGCTCAGTTCCCCTTCTCCCCTCCCCCAGTCGGTGTCCCCCTGCCACCTGGGGGACGGAATGCCTGAGGCGGAATGTGCCTGTGGTCCAGGATTTATGTCCAGCGAAGAAGCCCTGAGGCACAGGCAGGGCCTTTCCTGGTGTGAATGCAGGAGTCTGAGAGGGCCTAGCAGGATGGGAAGGAGGGCACCGCGTCTGAGGAAGGCTCTGCCCGGGGTCCAGAGTGTGACCATGTGCCCAGCCCAGCTGGGGCTCCGGGGCTGGTGGCCCCTACAGCACCTGGGGTTCTGCCCTCATGAGTGACAGGATGCTTTTGTCCTGGGGACCCAGGAGAAGAGGAGCAGGAGGAGTGGTCAGCAAGGGCGCTTCCCCCCAGCCCTGGGCTGCCCAGAAGGGTGTGTGCTCTTAGCATGTTGGGCTGCTCTGGAGCGCACGGGAAGAAGCCATAGGCCGTTTTCCGGGCACCCTTTCAGTAAAGACAGCGTCATCTGTGTTCTGTGTGACCTGGGGGAGGGGCTTGGCTTCCCGGAAGCGGGAGGGGGTGAGGCGCCCCATGTCACGTGTAGGGTGGTTTCCCTTTGGCGCGGAGCCCCAGACCTCTGGCTCTAATGGGTAGCAGAGACTTGGGTGTTGAAATTCCTTCTTCTCTTTTACTTCACAGCTGTTGCCCAAAGAGCTCCCCGCCACTCCCACTCGATCTCTGCCCAAGCCCTTGTTTTCTGTGCCCAGTACATGTGTTGCCAAAGCCCCCTTGCCGGCTCACACACGTGCTGGCGTGCACACCCCTCCGTGACATCTCTGGCATCCATCCCCCTCGTCTCCATTCTTGGGAGTTCAGGGCCTCATTAACTCTTACTCGGAGAGCTGCTGCCTAGATCTTCCCTCTTCTTTCCCTGTCCCCTGTCATTCCCTCCATCATCAGGGCCACCAGAATTGCCTGTCTAAATCCCAGCTCCGATCCATATCTCATCTCAGACTCTCCTCACTATAAGCCAGCCACCTATCCTTCAGCGGATTCCTCTTCTTTAACCTGGCATTCAAAAACCTTCCTTTATCTGGCCCCAATCTTGTTTCCCACTGCACCTCTTTAAGTCCTGTATTTCGGCCTGGTAATAACTATAGTTAACGTTGAAACAACATGCATCAGAACTGTGCAGGTCTGTTTATAGGTGGATGTTTTTCAATAAATATGTTGGAGGGGCACCTGGGTGGCTCAGTCAGCGAAGTGAGGGACTTCTGCTCAGGTCATGATCTTGTAGTTAGTGAGTTCGAGCCCTGCGTCGGGCTCTGTGCTGACAGCTCAGGGCCTGAAGCCTGCTTCAGATTCTGTGTCGCCCTCTCTCTCTGCCCCTCCCCCGCTCACACTCTTGTCTCTCTCTCTCAAAAATAAATAACATATATATACGTACATATACGTATGTATATACACATATATATGTATGTATGTACATTTATGTATGTATGTGTATATATGTATATATACATATATAAGTATGTACCTATGTGTATATACATATATATGTACGTGTACATATGTATATATACATTTATATATGTATGTATGTATACATGGAAATGTTTTGGAGATTTGCAGCAATTTGAAAATAAATGCACATGAACTACATAGTTCACGTATGGAAGTATTGAAAAACTTAAAAAGTTAGGTATGTCACGAAGGCACAAAAGTTTTGTAGACGCTAGTCTATTTTATCATATGCTACCGTGAAATGTAGCAAATGTATCATAAAAAGTTAAAATTTCTCAAAGCTTGCACCAGCACAGACCATACATTGTGCCATTCGCAATTGAGAGAGAAGTAAACAAACATAAAGATGCCATATTAAATCACAAGTGCCTCACATTCACTGTAGCATGTGGTGTGCTGCTGTGATCATTTCCGAGCCATCTCTTGTTGCTGTTGGGGTGAGCTCCAGTGTTGTATCCGCTTCAAACGCCCTGTGACACTAATCATCTCCGCGTGAACAGTTTGCCTCTTCAGTAAATTGTGAACAGCAGGAAAAAGTGATCTTGTGGTTCTCACTATTAGTGATTAGGTTCTGGGGAGCCAAAAGTTCTACGTGGATTTTCTACTGGCGGGGGGGGGGGGGGTGGTCTGTGTCCCTAACACCTGTGTTGGTCAAAGGTCTGCTTCTCAAAGGTACTTCTCTTCGCCTCTTGCTCACCTTGGGGTGTTTCTGGACACCAGGTCCTCACTCTGGTACACCTTTCATTGTGAATGATTTCTTGGACGCCCATGACATGTGCCAAGCAACATCTTTCCTCCCTCCAAGACTCAGCTTCAGTGCTACTTCCTGTGGTGAATATTGCAGATTACCCCAGCTGCAAGTCACTTTTCCCTCCCTCCTGTCCCAGGGCCGGCACCTTCTCCCCTCCCGTGTATCCTGGGTGCTTAAGCACGAGACTGTTTATGCCTGTACCTTCCCAGCAAGACTGTAAGTGCTGTGAGGCTAGGATTTGATGCTTGGTTCATCTTAAACACCCAGAAAATTGCTTTATCCGTGACAGTTGCTCAGGGCATAGATGGACGAATAAATGAATGCATGCTTGACTGTGATGTTAGGAGAGCTATTATCTCCTTGGTTTCTACCCCCAGGGACACAAAGAAACCTATGTTCTCTTTATCATTTCTCAAAATGAGAAAAAGCTGATTGGAAATTCCGCAACTGCCCCACAACACCCCCAAGTCAGAGAAATGTCCCTTTGGGGAATTTTCAGTTTCGCTTTCCCAGAAAGACCCCTCTTTCTCCCCTTCCCCTTTTCCCCTGTGTCTGTATCTCCCACCCCTCAGCCTGGGGCTAAGACAATTTACTTTTGCTTTCTTTGCCTTTCCCAGAGCAGAGGGGGAAACCGTAATTTAGGAGGCTGCTAAAAATAGCTCCCCCAGTCCTGGAAAGAGAGCTTGCTTATTTTTGAAAGTGCTCCCCGCTCCCTCCCCAGCCTTGCCTGAGGCTCACACTATAAGTCAGACTGTTCTGTGAGCTGTCCTGAGGCTGGCAGGAAAGTCGCAGGACTGGGGCCCCTTCAGTCCTATAGCCCCGAGCACTGTCTGAGAGATGGACCAGCAGAGGAGTGGGGAGATGAGGGGTCTTCATGTTCTCCATTTTCTGTCCTAATCAGATGGGTCTCACTCCCAGCAGCCTCTCAGGGAGCACCGCGCGGGGACATTGTACCAGAAGCGGGGTCTGGAGACCTGGGTTAAGTCCTAGGCTTGGTGCTTTTCATCTTTCCAAGCCTCAGATTTCCTCATCTATATGGGAGGTGGTGGTGGTGGTAGTCATATTTACCTTGCAGGAGTGTGGTGAAAATCCGAGGTAAACCTTGAACATGGTAGGTCCTCAATAGATGATGACTCTAACTTTGTCATGATTAGAATCACTGGATTTAGAGCGCAGCCCTCTGTGTTAATGGGCAAGGCAGCGGGACATGTGATAAGCCTGTACCATCCACTAACTTGAACCGTGTGAAATTGATGATTTTGTAGATGACATAATTGAATGCTGTCACTTGTACACGATTCAGCCTAATAACACAGAAATCAAATTTTCTGTCAGGGACCAGGTGGTAAATATTTTTGGCTTTCTGGGTCACAGGGTCTCAGTTTCGTACACAACATTTAAATGAATGGGTGTAGCCGTGTTCCAGTAAAACCATTATTTACAAAAAATGGGCTGAATTTGGCCCCTGTAATATTTGCCAACTCCTGTAATAATGTGTCAGACTCATTCTTACACAGAGTGAACTTTTTTGATTCATGCAATCTGTATTCAGCCATCTTCCTAATTATAGCAGCAACTTATCTGTAGAGTTATTGATGGTGGTTATTATTACTAGACCCTGTTCTTTTTTTTTTTAAAGTTTGTTTGTTTGTTTAGAGAGAAAGAGAGGCAAGGGGCAGAGAGAGAGGGAGAGAGAAGAATCCTAAGCAGGTTCCACGCTCCACGCTGGGCCCGATGTGGGGCTTGATCTCACTATTGTGAGATCATGACCTGAGCCAAAATCAAGAGTCAGACACTTAACTGACTGAGCCACCCAGGCACCCCTACTAGACCCTGTTCTAAAATTTTACAAATTTTACTAATTTAATCCTTGTGACAGCCCTCTGCTGTTATTGTTGCCTCATTTTATGGATTAGGAAACTGAGGCTCAGAGAGGGTAAGTAACTTGTGTGAAGTCCCAGAATTAGAGTAGATAGTAACTGAACAAACCCAACTGAGTGTGTAGGGTCAAGTCCGGTGTCAGTAGTTCAGGCGGCTTCAGGTTGGAAGCGGGTGTAGATAGGGTTATCAGGGACTCCAAGCCTGTTTGCTGCCCACAGAGTATGAGGGGATGGTCTTCAGAGCCTTAAAGTGGCAGCAGGCATGATAGAGGTGGGCACTGAGGAGATGGGTGGGCAGAGGGCCTGAGATGGAAAAGCACAGACTCTTCTTTGGGGAGCGAGGTCCTGGGTCATGGCCCTGTGTCTGGGGCCGTTTCCTAGGTGACCCCTAGTGACACGTGAAGGGTCAGTATATAGGGAGGAATCTCTGGCCATGGAGCAGGAAATTGTTTACATTCCTTATGTTCCATGCAGCATCTCTGGGGAGTTCTGGGCCCCATTCCCAGACCTGGGCCCCAGGGGACTTGGTAGAGAAAGGAGGGCAAAGGGGCCGGCTCCCCAGGATGCCTGAGCTCTGCCATCAGACCAAGGTTGTTGTATACCTTGTTGATTCCCTTTGCCTGTTAATTTAGCCACTAATTAATATACCACTGATCAGGACTCTGGCCTCATGCACACCAGGTTTTCTCCTTATGCTGATCCCCTTGCCTGGATAGCCTTTCCTGACCTCTTGTACCTTTCCTTATTTCTCTCACCTCCTTCAATACTGGCTCAGTGTCACCTCCTGGAAGCCTTTTCTGACTTTCACTTCACACCTCAGGCTATGCTAGGTCCCCCTTCCTAGAGCTGCCAAAGTACCTGTCTCCCTAACCCTTCTGGCTTCCCCACCAGAAGGGCACCTCCTCAAGGGAAGGGACCATGCCTTATTTGCTCTTGTGTCCTCACCACCAAGGTGACCCCCAGTGTCCAGCATGGCTTCCAGGGGCTAGAAAGTGGTTAAAAGCATGTTGTTTGACTGTGACATCACTGTCCTCAAAGGCATGCCTCTTCCTCTACAAGACGTGACCCTTGGGCAAGTTGCCTGTATTTTGGGAGTCTTAATGTGATCATCAGTAAGAAGGGACAGTGATGTGATTGGAGGGGTAGGGGAAATAAATGAGCTAAAGCAGAAAGTTGCCAGCAGAGTGACTGGCTCTTAGGAAGCACTTTGGAAGTGGCCATACCATATCCTTTCCCTGTGCCCCCCATGCGGAGAGGGAAGGGAAGGGGTTAGGAGAAGGCAGTTTGAACATTCCAAAGCCACAGCATTGGCCCCAAGGGCTAAAGGTGGGGTTTATGACTCAGCTTTGCTTCTGCAACAAGAGAACTGAGCTTGGGGTCCGTATTTAGTTGTGAGTTCCAGCTCTGCCTCTTAGCAGCAAGGGGCATCATTGACAAACCATGTAACAGCTGTTAAGATTGTTATAAACCTCAATGTTATTATCTGTAAAGGGGATAATAATCATGACCTCACAAAGTCCTTGTGAGGCTGACATGAGATTGCAGAGCTATGAAAACACTTGGCTCAGCTCCCAGGGAATGCTTGATCATGAATTATGGAGTCTGAATCTATAGAACACTTGAGAAAGCTCTGAGCAGGGCTCAACTTAGGGTGTTCCTTGGGCATACAGTGTATGGCTCAGTGGTTTACAGCTTTTGAGTCACGCAGTCATGGGTTTGAATCCTAGCTATGCTACTAACTAGCTGTGTGTCCATAGGCAAGTTACTTAACCTTTCTGAACCATAGTTTGTTTTTTTTAGTAACTTCTTTAAAATGATGCCGCCTCTGGGGCGCCTGGGTGGCTCAGTCGGTTAAGCGTCCGACTTCGGCTCAGGTCATGATCCCATGGTCTGTGAGTTCGAGCCCCACGTCGGGCTCTGTGCTGACAGCTCAGAGCCTGGAGCCTGCTTCAGATTCTGTGTCTCCCTCTCTCTCTGACCCTCCCCCATTCATGCTCTGTCTCTCTCTGTCTCAAAAATAAATAAACATTAAAAAAAAATTTAAAATGATGCCGCCTAGCTCAGAGAGTTGTTATGGGGATGAAATGTGGCTAGAGCCTGGTCTCTCAAGTATTAATATTATTCTGCCTTTACTTATGACTTAGGAACAAGCGCTGTTTGATGTAGGGCTTTTGAAGTCCTAGTTAGCATAAAAACTGGTGTATATAGAGGGCCATGGTTTGGGGCTAAGGACTAGGGTTTCCATCTTTGCAAACCAAAGGGGAGTGCTGCACTCAAGTGATAGGAAGTACTTCTTGGCTTGGGGTGAAATGTGGGAGGAAATCTGAGCACAGATGAGGAGAGTCCCTGGGAAATCTTTGGGAACAGGATGGAGCTAAATAGTATGGCTGACCAGGCCCTTGGATTTTCAGTCAGATCCTGCCATTGCACAGAGAGGAAATCAAGTCTCAGAGATGCTAATACCATGGTCTTTTGACCTATACCTGCAGAGCTGTGATTAGTCTCCTGAGTTAGTTATGTTTTCTCCACTATGTGGAAGGATAGGACAATAAGGAGGAGGCAGAGAATGGGAACCAGAAGCCAGAGGGCTGTAAGAGACCCATGAGGGGTGCCTTACAGGAGGGCTAGTTCATCATGCTCTGATGGTTTGCTCTTTTAGGCCAGTCGGTCTGTGTTTAGGGACCCAGAGGCATGGGAAGACCTTGATTCCACAGGGAGTAGAGGAGGGGGCAAGGAGACAGGATGTGGAGGGTGTGGAGGTGTTGGTGTTGGACGAATTTCCATGGAGAGAAAGGTGGGTAGTGGTAGGGCAGGTTAAATCCCTCTGCCAGAGTTGAAGTCCATTGGGTTCTGTTCTGTTCTTGTTTCTCCTTTTTCCATATTGTTCTTCAATTGTTCTCTGAGATGGGCACCTCCATTGCTCTTTGTGAAGTGATCTTGCGGAAAAGAACACTCTGGCCCCCTTCACCTTTCCATTCCCTGCCCAGGCTCAGGGATGAGAGTTTTCCTGTCCAACTAGAGCTATTTTAGAGTATGGAAAAGCCCAGCTCCTCTGGTCCAGACTTCCTAGTGGCCAAAGGCAGTGCTGGGTGGGTTCTTAAATCAGGCTGGGCAGATTCCTACAATGCCAGGCATTGGTGGTCCTGGCTGTGGCTGAATAGGGCTTGTGGTTGCAGGCGCTGGGCAGGGCAAGTGTTGCCTTGCTGGCAACAATGATAACGAAGCCACAGCAGCAGTGCTGGCCTTCTTAGAGAGTGCCCAGTGTGGTCCAGGCATTGTATCTACATCACTGCATTGTCTCTTCACCTAAACCCATTGAGGAAGGTGCTGTGATTATCTTGGTGTTACAGAACCTGAGCTCTGAGAGAGTAAGACCTTATGAAACATGCTTAGGATCATCCAGCTGGGAAGGCAAAGCCAAGAGTCAAATCCCAGTCATGTCACTTGGAAGATTGCTGGAGTGAAGGAAGCCTTAGAGTGTGGGGGGGGGGTGTGTGAGATGGGGGCAGTGGGAGGTGGGGGATCAGATGGAAGCCTCAGGACTTCCGTAACCCTCTTCTGGCAAAGACATCTTCGGGACTGGTGCTACTTCTAAATGCAGCTGCAGACATTGGTCTTCTCTGGTGGAGAGAAGTTATCTGGGAGCTGGGGCAAGATGGGGAAAGGGGCCGCTGATGTGGGAAGATGAGCTCTGTAGACCGCAGCTGACCGCTGGTATCTTGGGTTTCAATCCGAGTTCTGTCTCTAGCTGTGTGACCTCAGATAAGACATTTCCTCTTTTTTTTTCTTTTTTTAAATTAATGTTTATTTACTTTTGAGAGAGAGAAAGAGAGACAGAGTGTGAACAGGAGAGGGGCAGAGAGAGGGAGACACAGAATCCAAAGCAGGCTCCAGGCTCTGAGCTGTCAGCACAGAGCCCGATGTGGGGCTCAAACTCATGAATCATGAGATCGTGACCTGAGCCAAAGCCAGATGCTTAACCAACTGAGCCACCCAGGCAGCCTAAGACATTTACTTTTTTGACCTCAGTTTTCTGATCTGTACTGGAAAGCTACATGCATTTCAGCTGAGAGCCTCTGGTTTTAGTCTTGGATGTTCAAGTGGGGACCTGACAGACCTAAGGGGGGGTCATTGGGAGGAGGGCATCCTCAGGAGTATCAGCATAGTATCAGCATCCTCAGGAGTATCAGCATAGTATCAAACAGGCTGTCCCTTAAAAGGGCAAATATGTAGGACTCCCCGGTGCTCACCCCCTTCTCTGTGGGGACAGTACTTCCTGTTTGGAAGGTCATTGTGTCCATCTCCCATCTTCCTCCTGAGGCCATGCTACCTCACTCTCCATACTCAGGGAAACTGTTAAAAAATATATAATGACAAGTATGGCATGACACTGACCAATCAGAGCAGTCATGGCTGTAGATAGCTGGTGTGAGACTATAAAGGGTGTGCCAACTGTATGCCAATCCTGCCCCTACTCCTGATTGTTTCTGTGAAAGTCTGGCTCAGGAGCTGAAGAGCAAAGATAGATAAAGAGGGAGACTCAGGAGCAAACAGTTGAGGAGGTGAAGTCAGGAAGCGAGTTCACAGGTTTCCTAAACATCAGCCTATCCCTCCCTCAAACCCCATCATGCCATCCCCTCAGCCTCACTGTGGCCTCTGGGAGTGTCCTTCTCATGCTTTGTGCCCTGAAAGAACAGCTTTTCCACCACCTGCAGCTGCATATTGGAGGCTGATGAAACAAAGGGGACCTGGTCTGTATTCTGCAGCATTATCTCAAGCTTGACAGTGGTCAGGTGATCCCCCGGGTGGTTGACCCCAATCTGCCTGCAGAATTGGTGCTTTACTAAGCCTGACAGTCAGAGATCAGGGCTTGGTCTTACCCAGTCTTGGGTACTGTCTGCCAAGTCCCATGGAAAACCCCAAATCCTGCTTTCCTCTTCTGTTTTTCTCAGATGCCAGCTTATTTTGGGTCTTTGCCGTCATGTACTATTATTGCTGAGTTATCCCACTGGCTTATTCCCCTATCCCTAGCCTCAGGACTGTCCCCTTATTCCCTATAAGGGTTCCTGATTGTTTATCAACTGCTAGGAGTCAGAGATTTCAATTTATAGTTCTTGGCTATTGATGAGGTCCTGTCTTTTCTATGAGGATAGGCCATTTCCCAACTGACCAAGAAATATTTATTGAGCACCACCGAGTGCAAGGCATTTTATTAGCTATAGAAATGGGGTTATCAAAAGGCAGGAAGCGTGTCCCCTGCCCTTAAGGAGTCTTCACTATAACTGTGGAGAGCCAGTATGTAAACACAGAAAAGATAACCAATAATACAAGGTAACCTCAGTGTGTTATTTGAGGATCTCCTGGGTCTGTTGAAAAGCCTGTCACAAAGTTTACAAAGAAAGATAAAACAGAGCTGGTAAAAAGTTTTAGAATGACAATTAAAATACATCATGATTTACAGGCGAGGCTTGATCAGATTAGGCTGTTACTAGCTAGATGGTTAGGGTTTAGAAAATAAAGCCGTGTTCTCCAGAATTTACCTTGGGTTCACTACGAACAAGTTATGACACATTTATCTTTTTTCTGATAAGGTTCTAGAACTTCATTCTAAGGAATGCCTTAGATTTGGCATATCTTGAGTTCCACAAGACCTTAGGAAAAATCTCGTATGGTATCTTTATAGAAAAGAGGGCTAGATAAGATATGGGTTCATGGATATTCCGAGCTGGTTGAAGGACTGTCCTCTAAGAGTGTTGATGACTAGTTCTTTGGCATTCCCAGCTGATGTAGGTCTGTCTACATATTTGTTGTGATCAACATTTTTAGCAGTGGTATGGGTAAAGACCATGAGGATATTCTGATCATTCTGTTGATGACCAAATTGAGGAGAAACAGCTTAATGTCAAGACCCAAAACTATCTTGACCTCTTGTAGGTATGTACTCCAAAGCACTGAAAGCAGGGACATAAACAGATATTTGTACACTCATGTTCACGGCGGCATTGTTCATAATAACCCAGAGGGGTAAGCAACCCACATGTCCATTGACAGGTAAATAAATCAAATGTGGTCTATACATACAGAGGAATGATATTCAGCCTTAAAAAGAAAGCAAATTCTGACACATGCTATAGCATGTATGTACTTTGAAGCCATTATTCTAAGTGAAATAAGCCAGTCACAAAAGGACAAATTCTGCATGATTCTACTACTGTGGTTCTACTCATACTGCTACTTAGAGTAATCACATTCATAGAGACAGAAAGTAAAGTGGTGGTCGCCAGGGTCTTCGAGGAGAGGGAAATGAGAAGTTCATGGGGTACAAACTTTCTGTTTTGCAAGATGAAAAATGTATGGAGATGGATGGTGGAGATGGTTGCACAACAATGTGAATGAATGCATTTAATACCACTGAACTGTACACATAAAAATGGTTAAAATGATACACTTTGTGTTATGTATATTTTTGTAAACAAATCCTGCCCCCAGACCTGTAATAACAATAGGAAAAAAGGCAGACTCCTTTTTATATTAAAAAAAAAAAAAAGATATACAAATACTGGATGAGAACATGGCTGGACAGCAGTGTGGTGGGTAAGCTCTCCTGAACCCATCCACGTTATCTGAAAGCGTGTTGAGGAACCAGTAGTGGTCAAGGGTGGTTTTAACCCTTTTGAGAACCCTACGTGCAGCTAGTTGGGCTTAATCTATCTAGAAGCCATATGGCATCAATGACTAGGGCCAGTGTTTCTCCTCAAGCTGGGGCGCCTATCAACTAGGCTTTCCCGGTGGCAGGGTAAAGACTTAACCCTTTCTGTTACAAACACCGCTCCACTGTTGGTTGTTTATAAGTTTGGGTTTCTGGCCAAAGTGGTGTCTTCTATTCTTGGTTGGTATGGAAAACAGATCTGGCCAGATTTCCTTCAGTATCGGCTGAACAACGTTCTGATGATCAGCCCCGTTTCCTTACTCCCTGAGTCCCCCAGGTTACCTCTCCTTCTGGATAGATGGATGAACCCATGCCCTGTTGATATTTCACATTTATTAAAACATGACCGGGTACAACAGACTGGGCAGAAAACCCCACAAGTCTCTTAAGCCTTCTATCCCCTACTCCCCAGGAGCCATGCCATATAATTAGCTTTCTTTCTCCCTTGCCAGCCTTCTTGAACCTTTCCCTCCCCACTGGATGAAACCTTTAAATCAGGAATCTGAACACCTTAAAATGAATCTAGTGAGTGAGTGAGCTCTGCTAAAAGTGGCTCTGCCATAGGACAGGGAATAGGATACCCATCTGCACAATCACATAGAGGACAGAATTCGTGATCTGTGACTACAGCCCTCCTCTGTTCTCTGGGGGCACAGAAGGAGAATCTGAAAGTGTTTGTGGCAGAAAACACTGGAGACCATGATGGGGAGGAAATGCCTCCAGGTGGAAGGAGCTGGAGGGAACAGAAAGAAGCTCTGAGAGAAGGGAGGAAGGCTTGGTTATTGGGTTGAGGGCTTCTAACAGTTGGGCAAAGAAGTTGTGGTGGCACAGTGATCACTGTCCCTGCCTACCTGGCTGCTGTTACCTGACCACTTTGTGGTGTCTGTTCTCCTACCCAGATCACGATGAGGACCTAGGGCATCTGCCTGCTGACTATACCCCTGGCCTGTAGTGACCATGGCCCCCCGCAAGAGGAGTCGCCATGGCCTGGGCTTCCTGTGCTGCTTTGGGGGCAGCGGCCTCCCTGAGATCAACCTCCGGGACAACCACCCTCTGCAGTACATGGAGTTCTCAAGTCCTATCCCGAACCCAGAGGAGCTTAACGTCCGCTTTGCAGAGCTGGTGGTCAGTGAGGGGACAGGGAAGGGAGGGTGTTTACAATGGAGAGGGGCACTCTGGAGTGGACAGAGGGTGGGGGCCCATGTGCTGGGATCTCTAACTATGAAACTCTGCTTGGGGTTGGGGTGGGCCCCCTAGGACACCTCAGCTAGGGAGAAACGAGTCACTGCCTAGTGTGGATACTGTGAACTATGTCCCTGGAAGAATGGACCTACCTCGTATCTCCAAGGGATTCTAGACCTCATGGTACAGCAGTTAGGCTACCATGAAAGGAGCAGGTCCAGGGTTTTGTGAAATAAGGCAGTGAGGAGCTTCAAAGAATACCAGAACACTTGACACCTTTCTCTCTTTTGCTCTCTGAAACTTCCCTGAGATCCTTTCAACTCAGATACAGGAACAAGGGACAGAGTGGGATAAAGCAGGGGATCCCCCTCAAAGCAGGGGATGGTTGACTAGAAATATGAAGTTAGTGATGCCTATCTTGCACCCGGTTCAGACCTGGTTCGGGGCTAGGTGATTCTAACCCATGCCTGGCCTATGGCAGGTGGAGGCTCTGTCTTTCACACTAGTGGTAGCTCTTTCTGACTCTGTGGTACCCATTCAGACTAGAGCAGCAGTGCACCTTTGGGTGAACCACTCACGAAGTGGGTTTGCGAAAATTTATATTCTGACCTCAAAGAGACAGAACAGGAAAAGAAGCATGATTCCTCTTCTTGGAGGTCCAGTAGTGAGATAAAGCCAAGGAGATGCCAAGATCAGGGATGCAGGAGCCATGTCCAAGACTCAGGCCTGAACCCTGTCAGAGAGCAATAAACATATGCTCATCTACCATTAGCTCTTGGTCATTCATTCTTGTGGTTGGCCAGTAGTCAAGCCAGTAGAGAAACAATGCTATGTTATTTGAAGTGGGATTTCATAATTGGATTTGATAATAGGTGTATCTGATTAAGGCAATCTAGGTCTTCAAATAACTGGACCACTATAAGATAAGAATATGCAGGTTACACGAAAAAGTTATCCTCCCTCCTCATCGGATCAGAGTCAAGGAAACTCATTGTTGTCCTGATGTATGGCTTTCCTCAGGATGGAGCATAGATGGGAAAGAACAAAGTGTTTACTAGAATAGAATGACATTTGGAATCCGATCAGTGTTAGTACTACTAAGATCTGTTTTTGCTTTTTTTTTTGTTTTTTTAACTCAGAATACTGCTGACACCAAATGTGTGGGTTTTCCACACCAGGCAATTCCCTAACTTATTGTGGACATCAACTGGTGTCTACAACTTAACTCCATGCTGACGCTAACTACCCAGAGTTAACACAGACCTCACAGATGAAGGGCTCAGATCCACCAGACAGCCCCCCACCCAGACACCAGTTACAGTGAATAGATCCCCATGTTACCCACACTTCTGAGGGACTTGGCTATAAGTTGGAAGTTCCCATGATGCTCTCCTCAGGTTCTATAATTTGCTAGAAGGGCTCACAGAATGCAGGGAAACACTTCACTTACTACTACCAGTTGATTATAAAGGATATTATGAAGAATACAGATGAATAGCCAGATGGAGGGGGTATATCAGGTAAGGCCCAGAAGGGTAAGGAGGGTAAGGCTCCTGTCTGGAGCACAGGTGCATCTGTCCTTGTAGAGTTTGAGTGCATTATCCCTCCAGCATGCAAATGTGGTCACCAGCCCAGAGGCCCTCTGAGCCTCATCATTTAGAAGCTTTAATGGTGGTTTCGTCATGTAGGTCTGATAGGTTTTTAACTTTGCCTTCAGTCTTCCTTTTCTCTCCAGAGTTTGAGAAGTGGGGCCAAAAATTATAGGTTTCTAATCAAGGCTTGATCTTTCTGGTGACCATCCCCTTGAAGGTCTTTAGGGTCCCATCAAGAGTTGCTCCACTAGAAAAACAGAGGTCCCTGCCACCCAGGAAATTCCAAGGGATTTAGGAGTTCTGTGTTAGGAACAAAAGATGCTCATATCAGTTGTATCACTCATAAAATTCCAAGGGGATTTGGGAACTTTATGCTATGAACTGGAACAAAGATAAATATATTTCTTACATTATTACAGCAGGGGCATTTTCCTGAACAGAGCACATGAATTTTGAAAGAAGGACGGGATGAGAGATGTTCATTTCTTTGGCCTTTTATTCAGCAAGTATTTATTGAGCATCTTTAGTGGGCAGGACTCCTTACAAAGTACTTTGACAAAAGCAAGGATGAGTCATCCAAGTCTTGTCTGCAAGGAGGCTAGCATCAGCAACAAACTGAGCAAACTAGCGTTGAACCAGTTTTGAGTGCTGAGCTAGCATTGAGACTAGCATTGAGCAAACAAATGAAAAATGTTCCTTGAGAGCCTGCTGTGTGCTGGGCCCTATGAAGGCCCCAAGGATTTAGTGACGAACCAGCAGGTACAGTCCCTGCCTCCAAAAAAAATGGGGAAGACTGATCTTGAATAGTAATGGCAAGTGTGGTGAGTGTTTAGAAGGGGAATGTTCATGGGCCCACGGCAATGTCTAGTAGGGAGTTTAATTCTCAACAGGGGGTCACGATGGTCCCCTGAAGCAATGACAGTTACACTGAGATCTGAAAGCAGAGTGATGGCTAGAGAAGTGAATGGGGGTTGCAGAGCAATGACAGAGGGTCATCCCCAACAGAAGAAGCAGCATATGTGAGAATCTCCAGTCAGAAAGGAGCTTGGTCCTTATATATAACAGGATTCTGAATAACAGGATTTCAGATTCAATCCTAAAGGTGTTAGAAAGCCACTGAGGCAGGATGGCCTTCTAAAAGACCAGAGTACTCTGTTGAGGAAAGGTTATATGGGCAGACCATTAGGAGGGCATTGATGCAATTCAAGCTAGGGAGAATGGTGGTTTAGACTAAAGTGTCATCAGTGAGGATAAAGAGCTATTTCGGAGGAAAAATAATAGCACTTGTTGGGCTTGGGGAGTGAGTAGGAATCAGGGAACACCCAAGTTTCTGACATGAGGAACTGGGTGGATGTTGGGGCCCTGTAAAGGACAGGAGATGCAAAAGGAAACTCAAGTTTAGGGGACTGGGATGATGAACTCTGTGCATCAATTTTCCACATCTGTAAAATGGGTTGGTGTAAGTTAATGAGTAAACATTAAGCACTTAGAACAGTGCGTGACATGTAGTGACACTACATAAATGCATGAGGTGCTTGAGGGACATCAAAATAGGCACAGGAGGCAGTTGGGTCCCAGGGGCTGGAGCTCAGGAGACTAGTGGACTGTTTAAGAGAGTTTAGGGTAGTGACAGTCCTTGGGAATGACTGAGAAGTCATCACCTGGGGAAGCATATGGGAAGGAGACCCCAGGATCCAGGATGGTACCCTGAGGGAATTCAACGTTTGATGGCAGGAGAGAAGACAAGTCATCAAGGGAGCCCAAGACGAACATAGAGCAAAGCAGGAGGGATTGCCAGAGAGTGTGGCTGTCATTGCAGAAACCAGGGGAGATTCCATAAGGAATGAATGGTCTGCAGTCAGTCATAGGCTATCTGGGCTGAGCCAGATCGCCAAGAAATATCCATTGATTTAATGACAGAGACCACTGGCGAAAGAAGACAGGTGTATAAATAACTAGAATCCAAGGCTGAATGTAACTGTTCTGAAGTTCAGGAAGGGAGAGGTGGTCTTACCTGGGAATGGCCATGAAAGGATCGCTGGAAGAGGCTGACCATGAGCCTGGGTGGATTAGACCAGGTCCATGGGGTGGGTGGTCACTGTGTCAGCAAAAGAAGAAATGCAGTTTACACTGGGACGTGTAAGGTGCACATATCTTTCTTTTTTCTTTGATTTCTGATTCTGACCATGGAAAGGAGATTCACCAGAAACTTTAAGCAGGACTCTGGGAATCTTGACGGATGTTACTGGGATATGTCGAGAATAATTCTAGGGAAGAACCTTTGTTTAGCATTAGATCTGCCAGAGTCTTTAGTTCCAAAGGCAGGTGAACTGATGGACATTGTCTCAAATTATCTTTGCATGTGCTGCCCAAGATGGCAGCCACTGGTCACTTGGGGCTGCTACGTACTTGAGATGTGGCTGGTCTGAACTGAGAGGATCTAGAATAATGAAATACACACCAGATTTTGATAACTTAGATACTTTATGTTCTTTTTTTTTTTCAAACTCACTGATCATTTTCTATTAATTACATGTTGAAATGATTATATTTTAGATATTTTGGATTAAATGAATTATAATTAAAATTTACTTCTTTATCTTTACTGTGACTAGAAAATTTAAAAAATACATGTGGCTCACATTATAACTCTATTGCACAGTTCTGATCTATAGAAAGGAAACTCTTCAATTGTCTCCCTTGAATAAAAGTATAGGGAAAAGAGATTTTTGATATTTTAGACTCTCATACCTTCTTAGATATTACTTTCACTATTTATCATTTTTGAAAGTATAAAGATGATTAATAGTGTGCTTTATTGTCTTAATGCAAGAATTGCTTTTGATTAAAAAAAAAAAACCTCACAGTAATTGAGTTGAAAAGCACACTATGTTCTCCATGGACCATTAACTGTTTCTTTGATGAGCTTTGGCATAGCTCATGAATCACAGGAGAAAAATCTTCAATAAGAGAGCTTTTTAGAAGCCCTCTAGCACAACCAAATCTACGGTGTCCCTCTGAAGTACCTATAGAATTGGATGGCATCACCCAAATTTGATGACATCAGAAACTACCCAATTCTATTTCTCAGAAAGTGTGGGCTAGCCTGGAAGAGCTCCCAGCCTTATGTGGGTGGAGGGGCTGCCTCTGATAGGCACATGTCCACAGGAAGCAGATCAGTGCCTCCCTGGCCATGGCAAAGTCTTACTGCCAGGAGAATTGGTCAGCTTCTTGTCGTCACCAGCTCTCCTCAGCCTGTGCTGGGACCATGCTGAAGTTTGGAGAGCCAGAGAATTTCTGGGGGAGAAACTCAAAGGCCTGAGAGACTTGCAGGGTGGGGGCAAAACCCAGACATGTAGACTGACTGCTTTCTTTGTCAGGCTTTGACTTATGATGTTGACAAGTTTAAGAAGGACAAGAGAAGGAAGACCAGAGACCTGGGGCAAGAGGGTTAGGAGCAAGCAGAGCAAGGCAGAAAGGAGATGGGCAGGGAGCAGGGGGCCTGGAGGAGGAGGAGGACATATTTGTAGAGACAAGTGGGAGTGGACAGGAAGTGAGGGAAGCGTGGATAGAAGCAGCCCAGCCTTGGTTGGGTGCAAGGGAATGGGAATGGGGTAGGGCTACAATTCTAGCAGAAGAATTGCCCTATCATACTTTTGCTGTTCTCTGGAGGAAGGTAGTAGGCTGAGGGATAGGTTTGGGGGGAATTGCAATTTCCTGTAGCACTGAATATTCTAATGTCAGCCATCTCAGACCTCTCTCTTGTCTTTTCAGGATGAATTGGATCTCACAGACAAAAACCGGGAGGCTGTGTTCGCACTGCCTCCGGAGAAGAAATGGCAGATCTACTGCAGCAAGAAGAAGGTGCCGTGGCTGACCCCTTCCGCTGCCACCTCAGGGTCCCCAGCATGGGGCAGCTCTTGCCCCCATGCTTTGCTCGCTCATTCAACAGATATTATACCCCGGCACCATTCTAGGTGTTGGAGGAACAACCATGAATAAATCAGGATAAAAAATTCCCTGCTCTCATGGAGCTTACACTCAGGGAAATGGGATTCTGTTTTTCAAAAACCCCTGATGCAGGTGCCTACTGGGTTCCAGGAGTGGGGCTGGGTCAAGGAGATGACAGTCTCAGAGATGACAATATCACTCCCTTCCCACACCCGCTTGGAGGGCGTGCTGCCTTGTGCCATACCCGAGGGACACTTTGTTGTAAGGACTGAGTTGGAGGTGAGGGTGGCCTCTTCTGGATCTTTGCGCCCCCACCCTGTCCCAGGCTCAGCCTCACAGGGTCACACATCAGTCCCCATTCTCCCCACCCTCTCCTCGCTCTCTTCTCCTTCACTAAAAGATGCCATTGGTCTCCTGAGTAAGGAGTGCCAGGCTCCAGTCTGGCTTCTTTAGCTCTTATCTCCTCCCCTCTGCTTCCCAGCAGTGGTGCTTTTTTCTCTCTTGGTCTTCCTCCATTTCTCTCTCTTGCTCATCTCTTTCTCTCTCTATCCCTCTTGCTCCCTTTCTATTTTAGTCTTTTTCTTTCATTCTGTTTTTCTTGGCCCATCTTCTTCGTCTCCCCTCCACCCTCCCATTTTTCAGACTTGCAGTTGTTCTTTTGATGTCAGAGTATAGGAATTTGGGAGTTAGAACCCAGTTATTCCTGTGCCTGAAGCACAGACCTGCTCCCTCCTGGGAGAAGAGAGGCAGGTGTAGGGCAGTTCTGAGCCATTGCCCCTTCATGTTCCCTAAGCCCATTTGTTCATGGCTCTTATCCTCTTTCCCAGGTTATTTGTCCCATCTGAGGCTCCATGGCCTTATAAAATTGGAGGAATTAGAATGCTACACCATTCTGGAATTGAAAGGAGCTCAGAAACAATTCAGTCTAGTCCTTTCTTCTGCATATGAAGAAAGGACAGCCTAGGGAGGCTGCGTATGAAGAAGGGACAGCCTAGGGAGGCAGTGGACTTGCCCAAAGGTCCCAGCCAGTTATGGCCAGTGGTTGCACCATTGCTAAAATCCAGACTGGCTGGAGTCCAAGAGCCTGTGGCAAGATGTAGAGGCTGTGCACACAGCAGTCTGGTATACTTGATGCACATTTATTAGGCACCTGGACTAAATACCATACGCTGTGTCCAGGAATCTCATTGTGAGAAAGAAGGTCTTAAAAAAAGCTCAAGTCATGGGAGGGAAGGAGGGATGGAGGAGAAAATTAACTTCGGGAGTAGCTAATCATGTCTGGTGCTTCTCCACTCTCCAAATTGATTTACCGTGAAGTTCCTGTCAGTTGATCTCTTACACGCCTAAAATAAAAAAAAAAAAAAAAATTACCGAAATGTAAGGACCTCTTGTTCTACCTTCCAAACCAAATTACAAGTAATCTTCCCCCACACTTTCACACACCCCTGAAGTGACACTTCCTCTGTCTGTAAGACCCTCCCCACCTGCCCTAGGTTTAGTAATCTTTAATAACTCTGTCCTTTTAGAGTCCCCTTGATGAGCCTTCTGTGTTAGATGTCCCCAACCTGGGTTTCCACGACCCACTATAGACAGTTCTACCATAGAGCATTTATCACTCTGCCTCTGGCACTAGACCAACGTATGGAGGGCAGGGATTGACATTTTGCTCAGTACTTTAAGGGCTCAGTACAGTGATTGGCATGTAGTAGGTGTTCATTTAATGCATATGGAAGGGTTACATGATGAGCTGGCAAAGGCAAGAAAGTATGTTTTTATGGTACATTTGTTTTTGTTTCTGTGATTCCCTCCCCAAGGTCAGAAGATAGAATTTGGGGGCTTCAGGCATGAAGAGTTAACACATAGCCATGTGAAGTCACAAAGACCAAATCAAGGCAGCTTTCTCACTGGTCTGTAACTTGGATTTTAGGAGAGAAAACTGTAAAGCCCGAGTAGATGTAGCTGAGGATGCAGGGTAAAGTCCAGGTCAGCTGGCAGACAGGTGGTATATCAGAGAGGTTTTGGAGGAGGAGGTAAGTTTTGGTGCAGATTTGAAAGTAGGAAATTAGCAGAAGGCAGGTGAGGGGGAACGTCCAAATGGGATGGGGATAGGAAGGAGCAGGGTGTGTGTAATGCCCAGAAGCAGATTCTTTGGCTAGAGGAGAGGGCTAGATTTTCAATGAGCATTAATATTTATTTAGCTTTCATTGTTCTTGCCCATCCTTGGGGAGGAGTTGAGGCTTTCCCTTGGAACCTGAGGGCTGGGCCAAAGGCCTCTGCCCTGGGTTCTGCCTCACAGCTACACTGACCCTTCCTGAGTCTCTCCCAAACCCAGGGCCTTGGAAACCTCTTTCCTTCTTTTCCTAAACTTGCTATTTACTTAGCACCTACCATGTGCCAGGCACTGCACCAAATGCTTTGTATCTGTGCTTCTCCAATGATCTCAGAGAAAGACCAAGTTTTTAAATTTCCAAACTGTCACAAACCAATACTTTTGTAAAATATAGTAAGAATGATCTTATTAGAACAGTAAAATTTGAAAACCCAGATGTACAAGCTATAAGCACAGATTTTTATTCGGTTCAACAGACATAAAATTATATTTTATTAAAAAGACATAGGGGCACATGGGTGGCTCAGTTGGTTAAGCGTCTGACTTTGGCTCAGGTCATGATCTCATGGTTCATGAGTTTGAGCCCCACGTTGGGCTCTGTGCTGACAGCTCAGAACCTGGAGCCTGCTTTGGATTCTGTGTCTCCCTCTTTCTCTGCCCCTCCCCTGCTCATGCTCTGTCTCTCAAAAATAAATAAATGTTAAAAAAATAAAAAGATCAAATTTAAAAAGAGAACCAATATAAGAAAAAAAGAATGTATTTTTAATTATGTATATGTATATAATACATATGTAATACATATGTAATATATGTATGTAATACACACACACACACACACACACACACACACACACACACACACACACACAGTGTTCATTGAAAGTATATACACCTGTGTGGTTTGTGGTTTATGCCCATGTCTTTGGCTGGTCAGTCCATTCAGTGTTCATTATCTACACTCTACCAAGGAAGAAATGGAAGCCTGGAGAGATTTTGTAACTTCCTCAAACTTCTCCGCATCTAGGTGGCACTGAAAAATGAATCTGCTGACAGGGAATGAAACTCAGGAACTCAGGCCATGGGCCTGTCTTGCCAGTTGGTCAGACAGTCTTTCTTCTTGTTCCAGGAACAGGAGGACCCCAACAAGCTGGCGACCAGCTGGCCGGACTATTACATCGACCGCATCAACTCCATGGCTGCGGTGAGCAATGGCTCCTCCCTTGCCCTGGACCCCCCCCCCCCCCCCGCCCCCGGAAAAGCTATGGTGGAGAGTGATCTTCCCAGTTTTGTCCCTGCACTTCACACCCCACTCAGTGAGGATCAGCAGCTTTCCAGTTATTCCCGAGATTTTATCATAATCCCTCCCTCTCTTGTGTGACTCTAGAGTCCCCCAACCATTTAAACACCCATTAACCAGGGTGCCAGGATGGCTCAGTCGGTTAAGTGTATGACTCTTGGTTTCAGCTCAGGTCATGATCTCATGGTTTGTGAGATCGAGCCCCACATCAGGCTCTGTGCTGACAGCACAGAGCCTGCTTGGGATTCTCTCTCTCTCCCCCTCCCTGCTCTGTCTCTCTCTCTCTCTCTCTGTCTCTCTTTCTTTCAAAATAAATAAACATTAAAACAAAAACCTCTATTAACCATTTGTATTTCACACAGTCTTGGGAAACAAGCTGAGCCAATAATTCTCCCTATTTCACAGATGAGGAAAGTGACGTCTAGGACTGGAGCTTGGCTCTTCTCAGAATTTGGTGTTCTTAGTGAATGAACCATTCCTGGAGGCCCTGCTCTTCCTGAGGCGAGGGTGGCTCCTGTGTCACACCTGGGTGTGGGGGCGTGGGGTGGTTCAGGGAGCTGGGGCTCAGGCAGCCCAGCAGGACCTCTGCCCCCTTCCACCTACCTCAGATGCAGAGTCTGTACGCTTTTGATGAGGAGGAGACAGAGATGAGGAACCAAGTTGTGGAAGACCTGAAGACGGCTCTCCGGACACAGCCCATGAGGTGACCCATTGTGTTTTCCTCTTCCTACTTTCTTTGGTGGTTCCCTTCCCTTGGTGGTTCCCCTCAATTTCCTGAAGCTTCACCCAATGCTCTGCTCCCAACTCAGTCCCCTTACAGGCTCCACCCCTGGGCATCGCCTAGAGTTCCTCCCACTCAGCTGTACTTGCAACCTCCCACTCTTCCTCCCTCTGAGGAGCTGGGAAGCTGCCAGAGGACGGGCATGCGGGGAGCCAGGGCAAAGAGCATGTGAATGTGGCATAAAACTTAGGTCCTGAAGAGCTATCTGAGCAGAAACTTAGGGCAGGTGCTTTTTTGTCTTGGAAAAACAGAATGGGACATAGGGTGGTGGCCTTATGGACAAGGTGTAGAAGAAAGAGCTCTGCAAATGAGTGCCCCAGCCTAGGGGGAGATGTGGTGTCTGTGGACAAGAATCCGCCATGTAGAGGAGGTGTGATACAGTCCAGGAAAAGGGAATGATTTCTCAAATGCTAAGAAGAAGGACCCTTCCCCTTTCCAGGACCACACTGTGTAAAGGTCCAAAGTGGGCAAAGAGCCATAGATTCTCTTTGTGCCTGGGAGCTGGCTTGCACCTGCTTGTGGGAGCTGACTGTTAAATTTTCAGCAGTTTTGCAAGCCGTTTGTTAAACGTAACTATAGTTAGAATATAACATATAAACTTAAAACTAAATAAATAATATCAAAAACAAAAGTAATTAAGTATTTGAAACTTATTACTCTCTAATTACCCAGTGATCTTACTACAGTTTAGTTTTATGTATGCTCTTTACTGTCATATATACTCTTGAGTTTACACCCATTGTATAAGCATGGTGGAAATATTGTTGACCCTGAACAAGGCAGGTGTTAGGGGCGCTGATTCCCACACAGTCAAAAATCCACATATAACTTTTGACTCTCACCAAACTCAACTACTAACAGTCTACCATTGACCAGCAGCCTTACCAATAACACAAACAGTTGATCAACACATATTTATAAGTTATATGTATTATATACAGTATTCTTATAATAAGGTAAGCTAGAGAGAAGAAAATGTTAAGAATATCTTAAGGAAAATACATTTATAGTATTGTACTGTGTTTGTTGAAAAAAATTCCCATAGAAGTGGACCTATACTGTTCACACCCATGTTATTCAAGGGTCAATGGTACAATAAACATCTCTTGGAAGGCAGGCATCTCTTTTCAACTTCCCAACTCCACATTCAAAGATGTCACATTGATATCTTTGAAATCAGCTATGCTAGCAGTATTTATACCATGGAAATTGGAAGACACTACAATCGGGCCTTTTCTTCCTTCTTCAGAGAGCCAGTTGTTAAATGTTTACCAGTGGGTCTGCCTGAGTGAATGAGTGAGTGAGTGAGTGAGTGAGTGAGTGAGTGGTCTGGGCTGAGCTTCCTACTTCCGGAGCCTGAAACTAAAGCCTCAGGAGAATGGGAGTGCCTTAATCTTTCTGGCTGCTCAGGTGTGGGTGGGAGGCTGGTATGGGAAGGGGACGCAGGAAGGATGAGGACATCGGGAAGGAGAGGGGTTGAGAGAAGGCTTCCAGGTTTGTCTTCCACTTTGATTTATTTTTCTTTCCTTTAATAAAATTCTGATTAAGTTACAGTCATGGTGGAAATTCTGTGGTATACAGAAAACATATAATAGAAACAAATATACCCATTTTAACAACTTATTTTGAGAGTATATTCTATTTTGTAGGCATATCTATATAATAATATGGAAGTACAACAAATACACTTGGGATCAAACATATTAGTTAGATAAAACGTCTCCCTCAGTTCCATTTATGACCTTTCCTTAGATCATTATTCTTCCACTAAATCAAGTGTTCAAAGTCTCTTGTGTGTGTGTGCGTGTACACACGTGTGCCACGAATGGCTCTGGCACTGGATGAAACCTAACGACTGCTTATAGAATGATGTGTTTAAATAATAAAGTAGATAAAAATAGATAAGATTAAAAATAAGCCAATTAAATGGAAACACAGTTAACCAAATATTAAACATTTGTGAGATAGCAATATATGTGCTGCTTTATGCCTTAAAGAGCAAGAACTAGCAGCTACCATAATTTCGAAGGGCTGATACTTATAACAATTATAATTTGATATGAAAATAGCTAATTTCTTTGAGTGACAAAGTCACAGATTCTGATAATAACCACAGTGTATTGCCTACATTCATCAGCAAAGGAAATGGTACATTTCACATAGAGGTTACCAAAAATAAAAGTCTAACTTTTTTTTTTCTCCATCCAAGTTCATAGACCCCTGCATGTTAGCCATAGACCCCTTAGGAGAACACAGACTCCAGGTTAAGAACCCCTGAACTAAATGGTTTTTAATGCTTTCTGTTACCATTCAAGATAACTTCGCTATTTTCTTAAGGATCTCTTGAAGAGCACCTTTCTTAGCCTCGGTCCTGTGACTCAGTGACTCTGATGCATCCCCCACCCGCCCCCATCTGGAAGTCCTCTTTGTCTTCTGACTGTATTTGTGTTAATTCCCATCCTCACTGGAGATGAATTTTCAGGTTTAACAGCCATGATAATTACAGTGATAATTACTACGGTCATTCCCTTCACGTATACCCCATCGTAGCTATGCAACTGTCAGTTAATGACCTGCAAATTCATGGTATTTAAGGTGCAAATAAGGCATGAGTCTGCTGTGAGGGTGATAGGATTTCAGTGCTTTAGGAAAACTCTATAAATGAGCCAAGTGGCTACTGTAGGTACGACACAGTGGTCGCAGGTAACAGGGTAACTATTGGCAAATGTTACAGAATAATATGCAAATTCAGGATATCGGTTGTGCTTATGGCTCTGGCCTGGACAGGTTTGTGACACGCTTCATTGAACTGGAGGGTTTGACTTGTCTGCTGAATTTCCTCCGGAGCATGGATCACGCTACTTGTGAAAGTCGCATCCACACCTCCCTCATCGGTTGCATCAAGGCTCTGATGAACAACTCCCAGGGGCGGGCACATGTGCTGGCGCAGCCGGAGGCCATCAGCACCATTGCACAGAGCCTGCGCACAGAGAACAGCAAGACCAAGGTGGCCGTGCTGGAGATCCTGGGTGCTGTGTGCTTGGTGCCCGGAGGTCACAAGAAGGTGCTTCAGGCCATGCTACACTACCAGGTGTATGCAGCTGAGCGGACACGCTTTCAGGTGAGGGCCCTAGTGGGGGCTTCCTTAGAAAGACTTAAGGACCCTTAAGAGATACAGGTTTGGCTGAGAAAATGGACTCCTCACTGGACCGTGGGTTCTTTGAGGCTGGACTATGGGTCTGTGGCTCTACATCTCTGAGCCCCGTGCCTGGCTAATCATAGGGGCTCATCAAAGTTGAACCGAATGCAGTTGCAGGGGCTAAGATTTTAGGTCCTCTGCCTGGGCCAGTGCTTACTGTGGGCACCCCAGGAAGAGTGCTAGAAGCTCATGCCGTGCTTTTTTCTTCTCCCTGGCCTGCCCCAGAAAAGTAATGAGATAGTAAGTATAAAGTGTCTTATGTAGACTCAGTATCAACAGATCTGAAATGTCAGATCTGTAGTACAAACTCCATGGTTTATCTACCAGTATAGGCTATTTGTTTATTCTGTCATCAAACATTTTTAAGCACCTACTCTGTGCAGAAAGTGGGCCCTGACCTTTTGCAGAAGATGCCGAAGAGGTAAAAGGCAGTGTCCGTGCTGTCAAGAAGCTGGGCAGGAAGATTTATGAACCATAAACAGCTAGAGCTGTAAACAGCTGTAAAGTGCCAAGGCAGCACTTCGGCACTGCCCCCACAAAGTAAACTAAGCCACGGAGGTGAGTAGAGAGGAGGCAAGGCAGAACTGAGACAGAGGTGTGGAGAGGCAAAGGATGGTTCTTGGAAAAGCTGAGCTTTTGGGAAGGTCCGAGGTAAGCTGGATAGATGGGGTAGAGAGAGTGTAGGGGGTATGCTAGGCAGCTAGAATGGGGGGGGGGCGCACATGCAGAGGCAGGACTTGTAAGATCCTGAGCCTGCCTTTCCTCTTCGGTCCTGCCTTTCCATCCAGACACTGCTGAATGAGCTAGACCGAAGTTTGGGCCGGTACCGGGATGAAGTGAATCTGAAAACAGCCATCATGTCCTTCATCAACGCTGTCCTCAATGCTGGAGCTGGAGAGGTGAGGCATCTCTTGCCCTTACTGTTTGTGGACTTTCTGGATCCCGGGGTAGTATGTGCAAGTGCCTCCTGGAGAAGTGGCAGAGAAAAGGGGCCAAGACCGCTGGTTGGTGTGGTTTCTACAATCAGCATCGTCTTCAGATTATCTTTATCAACTCTTGCCTCCTTCACTTGGGGCTGAGAAAGAATAGCTTGTCATGTACCTTACTGTCATGAAGGGTTCTTGGGGAGATTCTTACATGGGTAACATCATGCATTATGTGTAGTCTGGACAAACCTCAAGCTTGGCTGGCTGATGCTGGCTTCTCATTTATGGAAGGAGGGCAAGTGTTGGTTCTTCTTTCTAGAGCTTTCTAAAGACCTACTTCTGGACTCATTTCCAAGTTGGCTTGTCATGCCCTCTGGCACCTTCTTTTAGAGGGTATGGCTCCTGATTTTCCTTCCTTTGGGGTCAGAATGGGGTTCTCAGGCCATAAAAACAGCAACAGTTGAAGAAGACCTTGAAAAGCAGGTGAACTCCCCAAATGCTAAGGGGATCAGATACCCTGATCAAAGTCAGTTTGTTGAAGGACAAAAAGGGGCAACTTAATGATCTCTACTTTTCCCTCTTTTTTTTTTTTTTTTTTAAATTTTTTTTTCAACATTTTTAAATTTATTTTTGGGACAGAGAGAGACAGAGCATGAACGGGGGAGGGGCAGAGAGAGAGGGAGACACAGAATCGGAAACAGTCTCCAGGCTCCGAGCCATCAGCCCAGAGCCCGACGCGGGGCTCGAACTCACGGACCACGAGATCGTGACCTGGCTGAAGTCGGACGCTTAACCGACTGCGCCACCCAGGCGCCCCATACTTTTCCCTCTTTTTTGCTAGCATGCTTTTCTTGCATCCAGTCCTGATGAGCTGAGTTAGGTGAGGTGGGTTGGGGGAATAATCTGTCCCTAAGATGCTGATATCACCTTGGCCAATACTAGCTGTTATGACTAACATTTGTTCTGATTAGTTGGTGACCATACTTCATTAGGTAATTTTTAATGAATATCACCCCTGTAGGTAAGTAGTATCATTCCCATTTTAAAGATGAGGAAACTAAGGCTCTCCCAAAGTCACAAAACTAGTGAGTGTCAGAGCAGGGATTTAAACCAAGATTTATCTGATGTCAAAGTTTATATTCTACATCACTCTACAGTGATGCTCTTTGATGCCAAAGGCTGAGAAAATTGGTAAGAGACTTACAGAAGTGAATCAGGAAACCTAATGGGAGTAAATAACAAGGTCAAAGGTGTCTCCTCCCGCCCTTTCTTGAAACTCTGGGACTAGAAGTAGTTCCAGATGGGTTGTTGCAGGTGGTGTGGGATGATGACTGGAGTAGTGATGAGGGGGCCACTGGGGACTCTTGTGGAAGAGCCACAAGCTGATGAGTCTGTTCCTCCCTTGGGGACCCCCAGGATAATCTGGAGTTCCGCCTACATCTACGGTACGAGTTCCTGATGCTGGGAATCCAGCCTGTGATTGACAAACTCCGGCAGCACGAGAATGCCATCCTGGACAAGTAAGGCTCAGCCATCTGTCCCCACTGCAGATGTATGGGAACAGTACCTCAGTTGGGGATGATCAGGACTTTCAAGGAGGCTGCCCTTCCCACTGGAGACCACCTGCCATACCCAGTATCAATGCAGAATCAGCTCTGTGGCGGGGGGTGGGGTGGGGAGGTGGATAGCAATCCCACCTCCTTGTCCCAGATCCTGTGTCCCTGCCTCCTCTCTTTGCTGACCCTCTTTCTCAGCTCTGATGTTATAGGCAGGTGAACCCAGTAGTCCTCAACCATGGCAGTACCTCCCTCCCAGGGGGCATTTGGAAACGTGGGGGTGTTCTTTGGTTTTAAGACTGGCTGGTTGGGAGATACTAACTGGTATTGGCTGTTGGAAACCAGGAGTGCTAAACATCCTGTAGAGCACTCCTGCTTAGCAAGGAAATGCCCCAGCCCAAATAAAAGTCCAGATAAAGGTCCTTGTTGATGAAAGGGTGCAATTAAATTCCTATATGTTCCCAGTGAACTCTGTCCCCTCTGGTTCTGTCCCATTGATATAGACTATTTTGTTGTCCTGGGTCTTAAGGGAAACAGGATAGATCCTTTTGAATTGGAGTTAGGGAGTGGTTGGGGTAGAAAATGAGAGAGTTTGGCTTTGAGAGCTGTCATGGGGACAGTATTAGAACCCTGGTGATGGCAGGGCAGTGGTCCTTGCCTGGGGGCAATTTTACTCCCAGAGGACATTTGGCTATGCCTGGAGACATTTTTGAAGGTGAGGGCTGCTACTGGCGTCTAGGGGGTAGAGATCAGAAATGCTGTTGAACGTTCTACATCTCACAAATAAGCTTCCCACAACCAAGGATAATCTAGCCACAGATGTCAATAGTGCCCAAACTGAGAAAGATTGATCCTAGGCTAATGGGACCCTGGGCTGGCCTCCCTAAGGAAGGGACATGGGATTCTATTAAAGAGGAGAGTGTTGGCCTACAGAAAGGTGGCTTCCGTCTGGTTTTTCCTTGTCCTCACTGAATGAAGCTTTCAGATTTACTTGGTTGGGGGCTCAGTGGGACTTAACCCTCAACCAGGGATGTCATGGAGGTAAAATCTAGTCTCTCTATCCCTCCATCCTATCTAGGCATTTAGACTTCTTCGAGATGGTCCGGAATGAGGATGACTTGGAGCTAGCCAGGAGGTTTGACATGGTGAGGAGCCTGAAGGAATGGGGTGACTGCAGGGTGGGGGGTCCCAGATGACCCCACAAGCATCTTCTCTGGATCCTGTGCTGTGATAGGTCCAGTGTTGGCTGGCTTCCCTGGTGAGTGGCCCCCATGGCCAAGTCCTACTTCTGGAGCCCAGCAGTGTGTTGGCTCTGTGGGGCCTCACCTGGTAGGGCATCTCCCCTGCTGGGAGATTGCAACCCCCAAAGGAAAGAGAGCCAGTTCCTATGCATGATTAGTCTCAAATGCCTCTCCTGGACTTTTCTCCCTGCCTTCCAGCAATTTCCCTGAGTCACCTTTCCCCATCACTAACCAGATCATGCTTCACCAACCAAATTGACTTTTTATTTAGGCCTCAGTAATCCTGAAAATACACAGTTTGGCTGCTTAAATAATGTATTAGAAAAGCTCTACCCAAATAGAAACCTACTTCTGGTGGTGCAGCAGTCACCAGGCCCCATCCCGTTATATTGTCACAAAAGCCCTGATTCACAGATAAGCAGACTGAGATTAGCTTGCCTGCTGCCACACAGTGAGAGGATAGATCTTGGATCTGAACCCCAGTTGTGTGCAGCTATTCTACATGGTTCTTGAGTTGTGTATGCCCATTTCTCTTAGTTTAACTAATAGTTCTCAGTCAGGAGTGACTTTGCTCCCTCCTCCCCCTGTGGACATTGGCAACGTCTGGAGACATTTTTCGTTATCGCGACTGGTGTGAGGTGGATGCCACTGGCATTTGATAGGTTTTGGCCAAGAATGTTGCAGAACAGCCTACAGGGAACAGGACAGCTCCCTACAACAAAGAATGATCCGGTTCAAGATGCCAATAGTGCTGAGGTTGAGAAATCCTGCTTCATATAATTAGGACATCTTCCTCCTCCTTTTCTCTGAGCCTCTCTCTCTCTCTCTCTCTCTCTCTCTCTCTCTCTCTCTCTCTCTCTCTCTTAATATTTATTTATTTTTGAGAAAGAGAGAGAGAGAGAGCATGAGTGGGCAGAGAGAGAGGGAGACATAGAATCCGAAACAGGCTCCAGGCTCTGAGCTGTCAGCACAGAGCCTGACACAGGGCTCGAACTCATAAACCACGAGATCGTGACCTGAGCCAAAGTGGGACACTTAACCAACTGAGACACCCAGGTACCCCAGTCTCTCTATTTTTTTTAAGTTTATTTATTTTTGAGAGAGGGGGAGCAGAGGGGGGGACAATCCCAAGTAGGCTCCATGCTACCAGCACAGAGTCTGACAGGGGGCTTGAACCCGTGAACCGTGAGATCATGACTTGAGCCAAAATCAAGAGTTGGACACCTGAGCCACCCAGGCACCTCTCTATGCCTCTCTTTTTAAGCCTGGGCCAGAAGCAGAAGAAGGAGCATTGTCCTGGGGAATGGGGTGCAGTGGATAGAAGCAGGGTTTTCTCCCCTCTTCTGCTGCTTGCCCCCTCCCCATTCACTGTTCCCTCTACTCCCTCAGGTCCACATCGACACCAAGAGTGCTTCCCAAATGTTCGAGCTGATCCACAAGAAGCTAAAGCACACGGAGGCCTATCCCTGCTTGCTGTCTGTCCTGCACCACTGCCTGCAGATGCCCTGTGAGTAGCCCACACTTGCCACTTCCTCAGCCGGCCTGAGCCTTGGCCAGGGACAGGTTGAGACAGGGTGTCAGGACCTCCTTGGCTTGGTGAGTCTGCCTGGGTCTCCCTCCGCACATGCCCCTGGGAGCCTTGGCCACAGGACTCAGGCCCTTTCTCTTGCCTCCCTCTTTGAGGTCAGGACATCCTCTGTCACCCAGGGGAGATGCTGGGGTCTTGGCCCTGAGCAATGCTAACGTCCTGGTCTAGCAAGCAGTAGCTTGATCATTGCAAAATCAAATAGCTCTGGCTGTTAGCTAACGGCAGGTGAGCGGTCAGTCCTTTTGGGGAGCTCCAAAAAAGAAGTTTTGTGGTTGGGGGAGTAACACAGATATACACTGAGCATGCCTGTTTTCAGGGTTTTATCAGCTCCTGCATCTAGGCGTGGTGAGCTCCACTTTACCACACTTGTCCCTGCTTCTCTTTACAAATATCAAATGTCAGCATCTAAGCTTAGCAGATGCTAAGCTCTTAAGATCCAGGGGTGCACAGTGACTTCATAAATCACACACAATCACTAATAGCCACCCCAGCATGAAATTTGAAATGAGCTATAACTGTACCATTTGGTATTGAAGCTCTTCACAAAATTGGATATTTGGAAGGCTAGCATGGCCAAACTTCATGATCTAGGCTGACTCTTCAGTGCTGATGATGCTGGCATTGGTATTCATGGTGATGGTGGCAATACCTACAGCTTACTATGTGCCACCTCTGGGCCATGTGTGATGCGAGGTTCTCTGGCACAGTGTGCCAGAAATGATTTAAGCCTCAAAATGATTTAAGGAGTGTACATTATTATATCCGATCCACGGTGTATGAACTTGAGGCTGGGTGAGTCTGTGCATATGACAGAATTTTTGTTTCTTTGGGGTCATGGCTTTAGATGAAACATGTTCTACTTCTCTGAGCCAGTGACCTGGCTTTACCCTGCTTTCCTGGGTGAAAGGCCAATATAAAACTATACCACTTTGCAATTCCTGTGGCAGTGAAGTGATGGAAAGGAAAATGACCACAGTGGCCTAGACCAGGGAGCTATCCATTGTCCAAAGCTCAGTCAAGAGATCTTTGTGGAAGACATAGGAAGTCCCTGAGAAACCCAACTTCTCCTCACGAGTTTTTGTGTGTGGTGTTCCATGGGCAATGCAGAGGGTCTCTTTTGCCTCCAAATGGGGCTTTGCAGACATGACCTTCTACCTCGTAAGCTTGTGGTTTGACTTTGAGGTCAGGATCATGCTGGTTGATCTCCCTTGGTGGTCAGTTGAGACAAAGTACTTGGGCTCAAGAACTGAGGAAGAGAGGCTTGTGGCTAGCGCATGAAAAGAAAGGCCATGTCCCACCAGATCATGATGACAGGGGATGGGAGTGGGGCCCTGTGAGATCAGGCACCACGTGCAAGCCCTTGCCTTCATAGTTCAGGGTCACCTTCACCAAGAAATCTGCCTGGATTCCATTAGCACTGTTCCAACCCACTCTGTCTCTCAGTGCATGCCTGTAATTAGTTTCCATTCATCTTTCACTGTAGAACAACAGCACAGATAATCCTAAAACCTTTTCTTTTTTTAAATTTCCCTGGAGACTTCATTATTTAGCAGGTAATATTTTGGAGCAGATTTACTTTCTGAAAGGTGCTTTTTTTAGATAATGTAAAAGGCAATTTGCGTTCCCAAGGCATAGGCTACTCAGGGTACCTACAGGGAAGGAAGGCAGCCAGGTAGCACTTCAGGGAGTAGAAAAATATGTCTAGAGCATTGACACTTTTATAGTCAGTTGCAGATCATCAAGAAACGACTAGATTTGTGAGTCTCCATCATCAGCATCAGCAGCATCAGTGCCTCCCTCATCAGACTGAGAGCTTGCCAAGGGAGGGAGAGGGCATGCCTCACCAGCCCGGGCCCAGGCAGTGACTCTAGGGCCTGGCCTCAGGGGAGCTCCCGGGCTCAGTAAAGATATGATGCCTATTCTTCCTCAGACAAGCGGAATGGTGGCTACTTCCAGCAGTGGCAGCTCCTGGACCGCATCCTTCAGCAGATTGTCCTCCAGGATGAGAGGGGTGTGGACCCTGACCTGGCTCCCTTGGAGAACTTCAACGTCAAGAACATCGTCAACATGTGAGCAGTGACCAGCTCCTACCTGTCTTCCTCCTCCTTCCCCATCTCTCTCCTGCTTGGAGTCTCACCAGTGAAACCTCTACTCCCTCTCTCAAACCACATACCTCCAAATGCCCCTTAAGCAGCATTGTCCAACAGAACTCTCTGAGATAATGGAAATGTTCTATATCTGCACTGTCCAAACATGGCCACTGAGCACTTGCCATGTGGATAGTGTGGCTGAGGAACTGAATTAATATTTTTATTTTGGTTTAATTAAATTTGGATAGCCATATGACATGGTTAGACTATCACATTGAACAGCACAGATTTATAAGGGGTGTGCTCGACTTTTAGTGATCCATTGCATGGAGTGGATAGAGGAAGAATTTAAACATATAAACTATGGGGCGCCTGGGTGGCTCAGTCAGTTAAGCGTCCAGCTTCGGCTCAGGTCATGATCTCTTGGCTTGTGGGTTTGAATCCCACGTTGGGCTCTGTGCTGACAGTGTGGAGCTTGGAGCCTGCCTCAGATTCTGTGTCTCCTTCTCTGCCTTCCCATCCCCCACTTGTACTCTGTGTCTGTCTCTGTCTTTCAAAAATTAACAAACATTAAAAATTTTTAATAAACAACCATATTAACTATGGTCTATGGGCTAACTCCAATCCTCCTGCTTCCTTCAGTATGGCCCATGAGCTAAGAATGGTTTTTACATTTTAAAAGAGTTTTTAAAAACAAACAAGAATATGTGACAGAGACTGTACCTGGTATACAAAACCTAAAATATTTATTCTGATCCTTTAGAGAAAGTTTGCTGACCACTAAGAGCATGGCAATTTAACTAAGGCTATTGGACAAGGATGTCAGAGCCTAAGGTCATCTGGCTTATCTTTGACACTGTGTATAGATAAACACAGAGAACCAAGTTTAAAGTCACATCAATTAATAACAGATGTGATGTTAACACAGTTTTTTAATTTTAAACTTTTACTTTCTTTTTTCAAGTGTTTATTTTAATTTCCAGTTAACCTGCAGTGTAATATTCGTTTCAGGTGTGCAATGTAGTGATTCAACACTTCCATACATCACCTGGTGCTTCTCATGACAGGTGAGACAGGTGAGGAGTGACAGGTGCACTCCTTAATCCCCATCACCTGTTTCACACATGCGCCCACCCATCTCCCCTCTGGTAACCATCAGTTTGTACTCTATAGTTAAGAGTCTCTCTTAACTCTCTGTTTTACCTTTTGCTCATTTGCTTTGTTTTTTAAATTGCATATATGAGTGAAATCATCTGGTATTTGTCTTTCTCTGACTTATTTCCTTAGCATGATACTGTCTAGCTCCATCCATGTCATTGCAAATGGGAAGATTTCATTCATTTTACGGCTAAGTTGTACAATGGAATGTATGTGTGCATACATATACATATATATCTCACATCTTTATCCGTTCATCAGTCGATGGACCTGGGCTGCTTCTATATCTTGGCTACTGTAGATAATGCTGCTGTAAATGAAAGTCTGAGCCAGTTGCCCTTTAAAGAGATAAACCGGCTCTCTTTAAAGAGATAAACCGGATTCATTATGTCACATTCCAAGGCCAGGTGGAAAATGATTTTTGAACTATTCATGTTACTGTTTTCTTTTGTACAAGTAGTTGGATATTGATGTGGTTAATCCTACCTGGTATGCTGGACAAATGCAACTAGCAAAGTAATCAAAATGTAGCTTTATTCTTATTTTTGTTTTTGTTTTCTATTAATTCTTTATACTATTTAGTGGGGGAAGCTTTTCCTCTGCCAGAGGGTGAAAATGCCTCAGCTCCAATAAAGTTTTTGCTGCTTGTTGGGCAGTGGAAGGCCAAAGATCATTTTAAGCCACCAATATAGTCTCCAATCTGCACCTAGAAGAACTGGTCCCAGATGTGAAGAACCATGTGAATTCTAGATTTGATTTAGCCTTTAGCCTCAAACCTCTCTCTTCCCCGGGCTGGGGCTGGAAGGTGCAGTGGAAAGGATATGTGTGATGATTGGCTTTCTTTCTCTGTTTCTCTTCTAATAACCCTTTCCACACACCACTTTTCTGTTAGCTAACTAGTTTCTAACCCCTATAAGGCAGTGTGGGGGCAGGAAGCAGGAAGGCACAAGGTCTTTCTTGATCAGGTAACTAAGTGAACAGGCTTTCTATTCTCTGGCCTTAGAACATGGGTAAAGACATGAATTATTTCTGGATCTTCTACTTCTTTGCTGCATGCCTCTCACTATAAAACCCTGGTCACTGGCCATTTAAGGTTTTTTGTTTTTTTCTTTCTGCCCCCTGGGGCTGGTTGGTACCATCCCTTCAGTCACCTCCTGGTTCACTGGTAATCCAGTGCACAATGGCACAGTGTTGAAGCATCCAATTTTCTGCTATATGGACATCTTGGACAGGACTTAAAATGACATCAGCCCAGTTTCCCCATGACGCTCACATTTGGTCCTTGAGGAACCCTCATGCAATCTCTGTACCAAAAAACTCTAGGAGTGCTGGCTGGTCCCAGCACAGCACCACTCTCCTGGTTAATGTTTCCTCATTCTTTGGACCTGCCTGTCACCAAGTCATACCCAAGTCTACCATGCCTCCCTCCCAACGTCAGGGAATGTGAGCCCAAACTCTCTGAGTGGGTCCAAAAAAGCCACTGGATGGTGGTGAAGGAGGTAGCACCCCCAAGAAAGACAGCAATGGCTTTCTCCAAAGACATCTCTTCACAAATTATGTCCCTTTTCATACTCTGCCCCCTCTAAGATCTTGATCTGGTGGAGAAAGCCAAGATTCATGATTTTCATATTTTCAGAGTTACAAAAAAAATGATTATTGGTATCTCACTTTGGAATTTTACCTCTACTACACTTTGGTGTCCAGGTAATAGCTTTAACCCCCGTTACAAGAATTTGACATGAGTGAGGAGCATCTGTGATTTCGATACATCCCTCTTCACCCTCAGCATATACATCCTGTGTTGCTGGGATGGGCAATTTCTCTTGTTCTTACACATTGGCCTTTGGAAGTCTGGAGCATGGTAAGGCCAACATTTTTATCTATCTCAGTGCAAAAACATTATTTTTACAAAGAGATACAAGTCATTAGAAAACTAAAGGAAGCCTGAGATTTAGTCCCAGTTCTACCATTAGTCAAGCTATTGTCTTCATATCTGGTCTCAAGAGCTTCAACTGTATCATGAAGTGGTTGAATCATAAGTTATCTAAGGGGCCTTTCAGCTTTCACAATCCATGGAGAGACACATGAGAACTGGGAAAGCTGGGGACCTGGAGAAACCTGGAGATTCAAATTCCTAGCTTCCTTGATGTGGCTGGACAGACTGGAGATCAGGGAACCAGTGTGGGGAATAGGAAGATGGTATGTCTTCTGGGAACTTGTGAGCCAACAGTCAACAGACCCTTCCCTGTACTCCCCACCAGGCTCATCAATGAGAATGAAGTGAAACAGTGGCGAGATCAGGCAGAAAAGTTCCGGAAAGGTAAGGGGCTCTGCCTAAAGCCACTGCACGCTCCACTGAAACTCTTCCCTGCCCAGCCCAGGAGCTGTTAGAGGCAGACACACACATATTCATATTCTCTCTTCCATTTCCTCTCTGGTTCCACCCCCATCCCAGAACACATGGAGCTGGTGAGCAGACTGGAGAGAAAGGAGCGAGAATGTGAGACAAAGACATTGGAGAAGGAAGAGATGATGCGGACACTGAACAAGATGAAGGACAAACTGGCCCGAGAGTCCCAGGAGCTGCGCCAGGCTCGAGGACAAGTGGCAGAGCTGGTGGCCCAACTCAGTGAAATCTCAGTATGTAGACATCCTCCTCTCCTTTTACACATTGAGCTGAGGCCTTCAGGATGTTGTGGGAAGAGCAGGTGTGAGGAAGGGCCAAGGAGCCCATGATGAAGAAGTGAGAGGAGGACCCTGGGTCAGGACAGAGTAGATCTCTGAGGCTATAAGGGTGGCTACTTTTGCGTTAATTAGAAAAAAAATGCTCTATCCCCTGGGTGAAAAGAGCATTTCCCCTTTCCTTGTCCCAGGAAGTAGAATGCATAGTGCAGGTGCTATTTTGCCCCCACCCCCAACCTGTGCAGCTGGATACCCCTGTGCAGG
This sequence comes from Neofelis nebulosa, assembly GCF_028018385.1. Classification (NCBI taxonomy): domain Eukaryota; kingdom Metazoa; phylum Chordata; class Mammalia; order Carnivora; family Felidae; genus Neofelis; species Neofelis nebulosa. The sequence goes on from NC_080787.1 coordinate 41,744,339, forward strand.
CAATAGCCTACACAACTGTATGCATTATTCCTGCTGTTGCATTGTGATAACTATGACTTTTTCCAGTGTCACGTATATGTGTTTTACCTATGTGTGTGTGTCTGTAGTTGTGTCTATGTGTGTGTTGGATGTTTGGGTCACAGAGAGGAAATGGGGGAGGGCAAAATGTGTGTGGGAGGTGAGAGCAGGATTGGGGTCTACTATGGATGAAGAATAAGAATAAGGAGAGGAATAGTGTGGTGGGGACCTGAAAGGCATCATTGCTGATGGATTTGTCCTTTTTATTTTTCTGTTTCCCCACAGACAGGACCTGTATCTTCCCCACCACCCCCTGGGGGTCCACTTACCTTATCTTCCTCGATGACAACCAATGACCTGCCTCCACCCCCGCCCCCTCTACCTTTCGCCTGCTGCCCCCCACCGCCACCACCACCTCTTCCACCTGGTGGGCCTCCCACTCCCCCTGGTGCTCCACCTTGCTTCAGCATGGGCCTGCCTCTCCCTCCGGACCCCTGCCCCAGCAGTGATATCCCACTCAGGAAGAAGTGTGTCCCCCAGCCTTCTCATCCACTGAAGTCCTTCAACTGGGTCAAGCTTAATGAGGTAAACAACAAAGAAAAGATCAGTAGGCCCATTCTCCCATGGCCAATGCCAGTCAGCCCCATGGATTGCCTTCCGTTGTTTGTAGATCCCCTGTCCTGGGTTCGTTTTTGTGGTGGGGATAAGGGGGTAGTAGATGCAGAATTTGGGATTGCTGATGGCAGTCAGCTTACCATCCACTGGAAAGAACATCTACACTGGTATGAGGAGGCATGAATGTGCTAAGGCTCAGGTTGGTAAAGCCATCTACAGATGGAATTTGTATGTGCTGAGGGTTAATGGAGTGATATAGATACCAGAGCATGGGCCAACCAGGGTCGCTTTCTAGACAACACAATGGCTGGGATAGAGTTTTAAGGATAGGGTCTATTTGAGGAAAAGGGTGGAAAGATCTTGGGCCAAGGTCTAGAGATGGTAAAGATCAGGGCAGTGTGTTCAAAGGACTGAAACTGTGAGGCCATGGCAGGGGAAGTGATAGCTCCCTTGCCATGAACAGTTTGATGTCAAGATGTAGCCATTTTGGCATCCTCCTGGGGGAAGGTAAACATACTGAGTACTTTTCTAGACTTCTAAGTAGTGAGAGACCCTCATGAATATTATCCACCAATAATCACTGATCCCAGATCACGTGTGGGAGTTGATTCCTCTGTTGGACTGACATGAGCATGGAGGAGAGGTGCCCTGGTTGCATTAGACAGTTCGTAATTTAAGTCCAGTTCCAGCCTGGGTCAAGCCCTGCCTCTGGTTCTATACTAAGTGCTATTAAGAGGACCTGTGGCTTTGTCCATGAGGTGTAACTGGGCTCAGTTAGCCTGACTCATATGCATACTTCGGCAGCAGCCATGCAGACATCATTTTAGAGCTGGGACAAGTGTATGCCCTCTAGCCTTGTTGTCTCAGCCTTTTGGTCTAACTCTTGGAGAATTCATAACTGTACCTTCCTATGCAAGCTTAAATGAGCTCAGATGGAGACTCAAGTGGGAAGAGATGTGAGATGTGAAGTAGGTGGCCAGCTATTTGTTAGCTGACTCTCCTAACGGTAGACCAGCTAGCCAGTCAGTCTGAGGACTGCTTTGTGTAAAGCTTTTTGCAGGGGGCTATGATGGATAATAATAAAAGGTGAGACAAAACACTGCCCTGTAAGAGCTTTGGACCTGGAAAAGTAGGAATTTTGTTTAAGGAAACACCTAGAGATCCCAGAGAGGGATTGAAGGGGAGGTTCTAACCTCTAAACCAAGTGTGGCTCTAACTAACTGCGACCGGTGTAAATCACTCACTTTGTACCTCAGTTTTGCTTGTCTGTGAGATTTCTAGGATTCCTTTTACCTCTGGTTTTATAATGGAGGTGGAAAGACAAAGCATGAATACAGCCCATTCATAGTCTCCTGGGCCTCTGATAACATCTCCAATCTAAGCTGGTAAAATTTTAGAGACATCTGTTAGAGTTTTGAAGCCACATGGTTGACGTTTGTGACAACTGTACCGCACAGCTGTGCCCTGTGGGCACTTCTCCATGGTCATGAGGCAGACAAACAGCTCTGAAGAACCAAAAGGGCCACAGGTTGTGTGGAAATGTTCAGTGTTCATGAACAGAAATAATATATATACTTTTTGGGGGGTAAAAAAATATTTTTTTGTTGTTGTTTCCTGTACTTAGAATTATAATTTGAAGGGTTTTTTTTTTTTTGGCTTCCTTAAAAAAAACCTTTTAAATGTTTTAACTGAAGTATAGTTGACACACAATATTACATTAGTTTCAGATGTCCAATGTAGTGGTTTGACAACTCTGTACATTATGCTATGGTATGATATATCTATTTTCAATGTTCTCAGGAACCTCCGTACTGGTTCCCACAGTGGCTGTACCAGTTTGCATTCTCACCAACAGTGCAAGAGGGTTCCTTTTTCTCTGCATCCTCACCAACGCTTGCTTCTTCTTGTCTTTCTGATTCTAACCATTCTGACAGGTGTGAGGTGATATCTCATTGTAGTTTTGATTTGTGTTTCCATGATGATCAGTGGGTTTGAGCATCTTTCCATGTGTCTGTTGACCATCTACAGGTCTTCTTTGGAAAAATGTCCATTCAGGTCCTCTGCCCATTTTTTAGTTGTATTACTTGTGGAGTTTTTTGGTGTTGAGTTGTATAGGTTCTTTATATATTTTACATATTAACCCTTTATTGAATGTATCATTTGCAAATATCTTTTCCCATTCCGTAGGTTCCCTTTTGGTATAATTTTAAGATTTTAAATAAGATTTTATAAGATTATAAATATCTTATAAATAAGATAATTATAAGATTTTAAAAAGGTAATGAAAAGTTGATTAGGCCCCTCAGCCATTAAGGAAGACAGACAAGGCAACTGATATTTTTGCAGCATTTTCATCAAGTAGAGCTTTGCACTTAGGATTTTCTCTGGGGTCCAATAATAATAAAGTCTATATAAATTCCTCAGGGGCCCCAAGTAGTCCAGAGTTTTATTCCTAGACTTGAAAGTACAAGTCTGATGGAATAAGGAATAGAAAGGATTTGCAGGAGTTGTCAACATTTCTCAGCAGGGGTGACTGGAGGGGCATTGAACAGTATCTGTGAACCTATTATCCCAGTTCCAAGCTTTTAATCATGTGACCAGGAGTTATTTCATCATTTTGGCTTCAGGTTCCTAATCTGTAAAATGGGAGTAATTATGACATCTATATCAAAGGACTGTTATGAGGATCAATTGATATATAAAGTACTTGGAACAGTGACTGACACATAGAAATTCATAATAATAAAAATAATCTTAGGTTATGAGTGGCACTACCATGCATGCTTTAAGTGTGTTATCTCACTTAATCCTTACTTCAACTCAGTCAGCAAGCATCATTGAGACTGTGCTTCCTTTTATGTGAAATAAAAAGAGAATAGTACCCCTCTACTTTCCAACACTCCTGCATAGTGGTGAGGCTGGGAGTGCAAGCTGGCTTGGTCTGTCTGACCCCAGATGCTCAGTGAGAGAAACACCCTGAAAAGTGTTTTGGAGAAAGATTTCCCTGGCATATAAAGGATGTCTCTAGAAGGCCAGAAGCCCCAGGAACCTAGACTGGAAATGATGAGGTCTTGGCCACAGTGATGCAAAAATTAAAGCCAGGCATTATTCTATACAGTGGGCACATCAGGGCGACTTGGTAAAATGCAGCATGTAGAGAATACTAGGAATTGAGGGACCTCTGTCTGGCTCCAGAGCTCAGCTACCCCTCCATGATGAGCTGCATATGGAGATGGGATGGCATGTGGCAAGAAAGGTGGGAGAGCTGGGTGCTTAGCCTGTTCTCTTAGGGGAAGCTCTTTCCTGGGTTGACCATCCAGCTCTCTCACTCCAGCTGGTTCTTCTTGCCATGGCCTCACCAGGAATAAAGATCAATGGCATGTTTTACCTGTGTGGGCTTTCCCATGGAGCCCACCCACCTCTACTCCAGGCCTAGATTCAGATGGGGAACCAGTTAGAGGTTTCCCTTCCTTGCTTTCTTGGTTCAATTTCCCCTCCCATCTTCTCTCTGCCTCCCATCTACCCCATTCTGGGGGCTTGGCTCCTTTCCCTAGTCCCCTTCCCTTACCCCACGCATACTCCTGTGCATGCACACGTGTACACACACACACACACACACACACACACACACACGCAGTGGTTGTTTCTGCCATGAAAAGAATGTGTCTGTGTTGGGTTTGGCCAGTTGCCTGTATCCCTTGCTGCTCCGAGCTTCCCAGCCCGGCATTCCACAAGAGGGTCCCTGGCCTTAGGAAGGCCACAGGAATGTCCCCACCCCCCTGCTCTGGCCTAGCCTCCCCTTTCCAGAGTTTAAGAAAATAAAAGTGAGTGAAAGGTATGTTTCTCTCTCTAAGCCTTGCTGAGGGGGAGATGGAGGGAGGAGGCAGCAGTGGCCTTAGAAAGGTTCCCCAGCTGCCTTCCAGGCAGAGGAAGGTGGGAGATTCCATTTTAAAGGACAGCAAAGCTCGGGATGAGGCGAAGATCCCTGGGAGGACAGAGTCAGAGCACCCTGGGAGGGGCTGTGCTCTCTGCTCTCTGAGCCATTGTCAAGGTGCTATGAGACCACTGGGGTCCTCTCATCTTGGCTGATGGGGCCTCCCCCCAGGGAAGGGATTCAATGCCAGGGTTCTACACAGAAGTGGGACATTTCCTAGGTGGAGAGACCTTGGAATGTTAACCCTTGGACGCATTCCAACTATGAGGGATAGACCACTTTCCTGGGTCTGACCAACAGGAAGTTGTGGCAGAGTCTTGCTGGCCTGAACAGTCGCTATAGGGGCCAGGATGTCTCAGGCTTTGGCATTTGTCCACTTCCTGGGAATCTGGGAAAGTGGGAAGAAGACCCCTGGGAGAGAAAATGACCATCTCAGTTACGAGAAATATAGTGGGCACTGAGGATTTGAGGATCTCAAATATGTGTGGGCACTATTCCATCCAGTGACTCCAGCCGACACTGACCTTTAGGGAGTGTGTCCTGAGAACACTGGTTTAGTTTGGTTTTTCTGGAAAGAGTTTCATACCCTCTTTCATATTTGCCCACCCATCACTCCACTCCGTTTGATTTCTGGAACATACATGTGGTCCCACAAGAAAAGGAGGACGAGCGGGTTGGCTCTGGCCTCTGCTTTGGAGCAGAGTATTTAAGATTTGGGGGAAGATGAATCAACCCCCTTCTGAAGGCCTGAAAGCCTGGCTATTGTATTTTGTGCAGCTGGGAACAGGGAGGGTTAGGAAGACATTGGACCTCTTCATAATGAAGGAGTTGAGTGAACCACTGGGTCTTCTCCCTGTGCTGAATCTTAGGAACGTGTCCCTGGCACCGTATGGAATGAGGTTGATGACATGCGGGTATTTCGGATTCTGGATCTAGAGGACTTTGAAAAAATGTTTTCAGCTTATCAGAGGCACCAGGTAAGACCCTGCCCTGCCCCCTCAGCTGCTTGGGTCTAGCCTTCCAGCCTTGACTTCACCTATGCCCCTTGAACCCAACTCTCGACCCCTCCTCTCTCCCTCCCTTCCTCTCATGAATACTGAATGATTTTACTCCTGATTAGGTACCATTCTTTGCTGGGGGACATGGATCCGAATTAGAGGTGTGAAGTCCAGCAGGGAGAAACATCCCATTGTATTACAGTTCTGACACACAGTTGTGCGTATTTACACATCAAGTGCTGGAATCGTATTTTGTCCGTTTCTCTCTTTCATCTTGGAGCACTGGAGATGGAGTCACAGGCCCTGACCACTTTTGACCCCTGTTCTTTCTTTGGCCCCAGGATCTAGACACCCTACGTAGCAGGCATGATAACTTTCAAATCATTTTCTCCACTGTAGTCTTCCAACACCCACCCCCACAAGTCAGTTAGCCATGGGTGTCAGTGTTTCAAGGAAGATGGAGCTTCTCCAGGTCACATTAGGGGGTTAGGGTGGGTCTGGGCAGGGCTAGAGGAGCCCTGCAGACACTGCTTACAGATGGCTGGTCAGTCAGCCTGCTCTTCTAGCAGCAGTAAGAGGGTGGGAGGGTGGATGAATGCAGAGCATCCCTGAGGCAGTGCCAGTTCTCAGACCTCGTCCTCACAGGAATGTGAGTCAGGAGGTGTGTCTGGGCCCAGGAATCTGCACTGTAGCTGGCACATCTGGGGGCCCTTCCCCCAAGCCCAGTTTGGGTATTCCCAGCCTCAAGGCTTTAGAGTGTGTCCTCTCTGGCCTCCCTTCGAAGGTTGTTGCCTCTCTGTGCTGTGCCACTTTCTCCTGTCTCCTCTGCTGAGCCCAGGGTGCCAGCCCTGAGGACACCCCAGGTGCCAGCGAGTGGGATCTGTGCCCTCCTGGGCCCTGGGGAGCAGCTGGATGTTGTGGCCGGGCTCCCCAGTGCTTTCTGCCAAGTTCAGACCTGTGGACAACCCTTCCTGAGCGCACACAAGACTCCTCTTAAGGGCCTAGCCAAAGGGATGGAGTAGGGGTGGGGCTCTGGCCTTGACTTGGGGTTCTGGAAAAACCAGATAGTTGTTATTTAATTTAAATGTAAGTGCTCAAGGCATCTGATTCTTTACCCTAATTCCAGGCAGAATTTTTAGCCCCTGCCCATATCAGGCTGGCATGGCCTCAGGCAGCAGCTGTGGCTTAGCAGGAGGGGGAAGGGGTTCTTCTGAGCACTTGTGGATTGGTGCTCCTGAGTGGAACAGAGGGAGCATGTGCAAGGGGTGTATCAGGCATGGTCAATCACACAACTCCCCCTAATTGGAGAGTCTTCCTGGTGTCCAGGATTCCATCCTGGCCCATCCGGTTTCCAGGGCCCCTGAGGTCAGGCTAGGATGGGGACCAGTGGGGAGAGAGAGACTATGGGAATTAGAAACAACCTGCATCTGGGGCCTCCCAGTTTGGTGACTGGAGAAGAGTTGTCTTCTGTTTCTTCTCTGAGTCCCCTATTTCAGGACTGACCTCACCCAGAGGTTGCCCAGACTTGGGGTGAATTGTCACTTGGTGGTTGCCCAGACTTGGGGTCAATTCACAGCAGCAGAGCTGGAGAGATCCCAGAGGATGCATGGCCCTGGTCCCTAGTGGCCTCCTTTCCCTGTCTTGGGGTCCAGGATGCATGGGCTTGTTGGGGAAGGAGGTCCTATGAGCTGTGGGGTCTTCCCTCTGTGTCTTATGCAGGTCCTGAATTAGTGACTTAAACTCCATCAGGGTCAGTAAGGGAGAACCGGGTGTGGGCCGTGTCCCCTTAGCTCCCTTAGAGATCAAAAGACAGACAAAGGGCAAGAGGCAAAATTCAGGGACACCTGCTTTCTTCTGCCTCAATGAATGCAACTTTCACATGTTTCTGGCCCCTTCTGGTTGTATGTCCTCTCCTGTTTAGAAAGATGAAGTCATCCAGCAGTGGAGGAATGCTTTCTGCCCTCTGGGCAATGTCCCAGCAGAGGAGAGGAAAAAATAGCAGCCAAGGCCTGGGTTGGGGAGCTTGGGAGCCTGGCCTGCCCCAACTAGGGAGTGGTGGTCCCACTGGGCCCAGGGCAGGCAGGAGACCTGCTCCCCACTTTGTGGCTTCTCTGTGAGTGCATGTCTGCTAGAATCACCTCCTGTCCACAGCTATTTGCCAGTCTCTATCTCCAGCCATATGGGTCGCCTTGGGAGTGGGAGGACAGAGTGGATGCTGAGGGGTTCCCATGTCTCTCCTACTGTCCCTGGGTCCCTGAACCTCTTGGCTAACATTGTGCATGTTTAATTCTCTGTTGGCTGTGGCTGCTACCTGCCTAGGAGCTGATAACTAATCCTCAGCAGGTGAGTCACTCTTGGGGCTCTGGACACTCTAACTTCTAACCACTGTCCTGGGCTGCTGGCCTGTACTGGCCCAAACAGAGGGCTTATTCATTCTACCTTCTACCTTTATTACCCATCCCAACAGGGAAACATGGGAAAGGGCCCCCAAAGAGAAAGCAGAAATGTAGGGGAGGGAAATAATTCAAGCAGACTCCTACCAGCAATGGAGGTGAATGTCTACTGTAGTAAGGAGAAAACTTCCAGGTCTATTGTATCACCCACCTGGCCCAAGGCGAGGCTATTTTGAAGACTGCACAGGCTGGGCACTGTACAATCCCAAAGCCACAATTCACAAAGATAAAGATGTGAGTGGGGGCCCTTGGAATTATACAACATGAAGCATGTGCTTGGAACAACCTCCCAGAATAAGAACTAGTTTCCTGTCTACCTCACCAAGGGCCCAAGAGAAGGAAGGGAATCTGTTTTGGGGGGAGTCTGCCTGCTGGAACTCCAGTGAAGAGAATTCTTCATGGGATTCTGCCTCAGTTTCCCCACCTCTGAACTCGAAACATCCTCTACTCTGGGCACACTGGGCTGTGCTTGAAGTCTTCAGGAGTCTAGGAACTGTGGCCTGATGGGAACTTGGAACCAGCTTCTCATCATAAGCTTGGGGAAACTGTCTGGGTGGGGTGGTAGAGTAGGGCTGATTCTCTGCGATGCTGTGGATCATATCACATTGCCCAAAGCCTTAGGGGTCCGTCTGGGCTCTAGTTTGCCAGAGAGGGCAATCTCTAAAAAGGAGGGGGGTCTTCATTGCCCCCAACCCATTCTAACCCATGGTAAAGTCCCAGTCTACTTGATTATTAACTACCCTTGTCTCTCTCTCCTGTCTTTTTCTTTCCCTGTTTTTCTTCCCTTCACACCAGGAGTATCCCCTGGTTGGTGTGGGAGTGGTTCCCGGGGGTGGGCAAGGCAAGGATTGGGGAACATACATACCTCAACCTTTCTACTTGGCTTGTCGGTTTCAGAAAGAGCTGGGCTCCACAGAGGACATCTACCTGGCCTCCCGCAAGGTCAAAGAGTTGTCGGTCATTGACGGCCGGCGGGCACAGAACTGCATCATCCTTCTCTCTAAGTATGTGCTTGCATAGCCTGTTCAGCCCTTGGTGGGAGGGATGAGACCCCAGGAGGCAGGACCTTGAGAGGGCTAGAGCAAAAGCCGACAGTGGAACTGAATGCCTGGGGGACAGGAGCGACAGAGGAATGGTGTGACAGCAGTCTCTGTGCTCCCCTTGCCCCCCACAGTCCCCTGGGAATGGTAGGGGACCACTGATCTAGAACCCTTCCTGGGAGGGTTCTAGGGAGCCTTTGGGAGCTCATGTTCTGCAGCAGTGTGGGGCTCTGAAGACAGGAAACTGTCCCTGGTCAGCATCTGGCAGCAGAGTTGCTCTAAGCCCATGGAGGGCCCCGCTAGGCTTAGGCCACAGAGCAGCATGATCTCAGCCCCCAAGCATTTCCCGTGGCTACAGAACAAACAAGGCAGTATCTGCACTAACAGCACAGCTTCTGTGCGGGGCCTCCTGCCTGAGCCAGGGTCAGAGGCCACTGCCTCCCATAGTATTCTTAGCCCTGCCCCAGCCATCTCTAGGGCATCCATCCCCCTTTCTTCTCATAGACCCCAGGCCTCAGTTTCTCCCTCTTGATGGTGGAGGAGAGTTCTCTATCCCCAGGATTCCCAATGGTATGCATCTGGAAGGATAGGGAAGGGCTGTGTGTGAGTGTGTGTGTGTGTGTGTGTGTGTGTGTGTGTGTGTGTGGAGGGGGGTGGCTTGTCCATCACCCAGACAGCAAGACGTATGGGAGCAGCTGTGTGGGAGCTGAGGCGCTGTCAGAAGACTGAGGGCTCTTCTGTCTTCCGACACTGAAGGAAGCAGGAAACAGCCCCCTTTGTGGCCTGCTGATATTCCCATCCTCCCATGGAGATGCACTAGATATTTTAGGAAGGAGAAGGATCAGAAACCTTTTTTTCCTGTCTCTCTGTCTACACTAAAGATGGCCCTTTTACTCCCAAATGTCCCTATCACTTATGACAGACACTGAAGCAAGACTCAAGTCTATGCTTTGACTAAAACATATCATTATTGAGTTTATAGAGTGAACCATATCAGTTTAGTTAGAGAAGGCTTTGCAAAGGTGGTAAAGAGGGAGCACTGTGGAATATACTCCCATGTTGACATGAGGGAGAGAGAGCAGGAGAGGAGAAGGGCTGGGGTCTGCCCTGAGCAGAGGGGCCTGGCCAGGCTTCTCAAGGGGCAGGGTTTCCCTTCAGGCTGAAGCTATCTAACGAAGAGATCCGGCAGGCCATCTTGAAGATGGATGAGCAGGAGGACCTCGCAAAGGACATGCTGGAGCAGGTGAGGCCTCTAGTGGGGAGGGGATGGGAGCTGAAACTAGGGGGCAGCTGCACCCCTTCCTGACAGCCCCCAGAGAGGCCAAGACTTTTAGTTAAAGGGGAAATCATGCTGGAGGACGGAGGACTGGGGGGAGGTTTATAGACACTCCCTAGACCAGCCTTTCTGAGGGGAGGCCAGGAAAGGCAGCATCTTTTCTAGCGGATTGAGGCCCTGAAAGGAGATATGAGGTATGATCCCCCCCTGGGCCCAAGACAAAGTCAGAGTGACCTATAGTCATATCTTCCCCAAATCTCTTCTACCTCAATTTATTGGATCCTTCAAAAGAAACCTAGAAAGCACCAAACAAAACCACCATCAGTTGGACCTCATTAGAATGAAGAACTCTGTTCATCAAAAGGCACCATTGCTAGAGGGAAAAGACAAGCCAGACCTTAGAAGACATTTGCTTTATGGACATCTAGCAAAGATCTCATATTCAGAATAAAGAACTCTACTGATCAGTGAGAAAATGACAAATAGCTCCACTTGAAAATGAGCAGAAGACTTGAACAGGTACTTCAATGAAAGAGAATTTCCGAGTGGCTCAACAGTTGTAGGCAACCAAGAAATACAGTAAACCACAGTGAGGCAGCACCACACCCCCCTACTGGAATAGCTAAAATTGAAAAGATACTGACAATGCCAAATGTTGACAAGGATGTGAAGCGACTGGGATTCCCACTGGCTACAATAATTTGGGGAACAAGTTGGCAGTCCATGCAAAGGCTAAATCTATCCTACTGCCCAGCAATCCTGTGGCTAGATGCAGAGAAATGAGTGCAAACATTGACTCTACGAGATAGATGCAAGAATATTTATAACACTTTTATTCATGAAACCCCCAAGCTGTCTACAATCCAACTGTCCATCAATGAGAAATTGCATAAATATACTGTGGTATATTCCTACAATAGAATACTGTTCAACACGTATAAAAAGCAAACTACCAATACTTACAGCATGGATGAGTCTCAGACATTGTGTTATGCAAATGAAGCCAGACACCAAAGAAAACACATAGCATGAGTCCATTTATACGAAGTTCAAGACTAGGTAAATGTAATCGAAGGTGATAGAATTCAGTTGAGAGGCTATAAGGTGGAGGTGTGGCTTACTGAAGTGATACGAAAGAACTTTCTGGGGGATGGAAATCTTCTGTCTCTTAATCTAGATGGCAGTTCAGTGGGTGGTTTTGTCAAAATTCATTGAACTGAACATTTAAGATAGATGCATTTTATGTAAATTATACCTCAATAAACTTGGGTTTAAAAGAAAAAAATCATTGAGCTGTGCACTTAAGAATAGTGTACTTTACTCTATATAAATTACATTTCAGTTTTAAAAAGTGAAAAAAGAAAAGTCTAGAGCTGGGTGTCCTGTGGTCCCCTGTGGGCAGATGAAGCGTAAACCTACCATATGAAGATGCCTCTCTCTTTTAAGGACCCCTTCCCATCTTGAGCCTGGGCAGTGTATGGGCATCCACGTATAGCACCCTCATATCAGTTTCTCAGCAGTTTCCTGTGTGACCTCCATCTGCTCTTTGCAGCTCCTCAAGTTCATCCCAGAGAAGAGCGACATTGACCTCCTCGAGGAGCACAAGCATGAGATCGAGCGGATGGCCCGGGCTGACCGCTTCCTCTATGAAATGAGCAGGTCAGGGCAATGGGCATGGAGGGGGGGCGCTGGGAGTGCACAGGCAAAAGAGGGTCTGGATCTAGCTCCTGGAGCTGGAGGGGCTGCCTCACGATGTGGCTCGCCCCATCCACAGGATTGACCACTACCAGCAGCGACTACAGGCCCTGTTCTTCAAAAAGAAGTTCCAGGAGCGTCTGGCTGAGGCCAAACCCAAAGTGGAAGGTATGTTTGAGGGCATAGGGAGGCCTAGAGTGGAGAGGCATCTGGGAGGGCCAATGGGCAGGAATCCGTGAACTGGGACTGAGGAAAACCTCATTTTCAATCTGCCCCTTCCCCCCACCAAAAAAACCCAAAGCCAAGGACAAAACTTAAAACTACGGTTACTGTAAATATATGCACTTGTGTATATTAGCACATGTGCCAGACATGTGACACATTTCCTGTGCCTTAGCCTGCAAACTCTCCAAGGTGAGGGATCTGTTGATATCTGTGCCAGCTGGGCCAGAAATGCTGACCAGACGATAATAGCAAGCACCTAGAACAGGGCCTGGCATGTATTGAGCTCATCAGTCTTTACCCTCCTCGAGAGCTACTAGGTTCATAGAAGACCTCTGGCACATTATTTTAAGCGTGCCCTGTTCAGAAAAGTAGGAAACTGGTTGGGTAATCCTTGGAGGCATCTAGGTTTTCTAGGTTAGGGAATCCCCCCTACACAGGCCTTTTCCAGATGGGCACTTTGTAATTCAATGGGAACCATGTAGCAAGCACCGCATGAAACATTCCTCGTGGATGGCTTCATTGGTCCTCACAATCACTATGGGTGCATTCATTCTCTCATGTCTAAAATGGGGACATGCTGCCTGAGGCCATGTTACCTGTGAGTGGTGGAGCCAGGATTGGAACACAGATGTTCTTCAGAATTCATCTTCACTCTTGTCGGGTAGTACTTCACAGACAATGGCAGAGGATTGGGGCGGGGGGGGGGGACGGGGAGGGGCAGAGAGTTTGGGGAAAAAGTCAGGATGGCCCATGCAGACCCACCAGTGGAGAAGCAGGTGAGGCTGTGAGGCCTACCTGGGGGAAGGACAGGACAGCAGAGTGGAACAGGAGAGCCTGAGTCCAGGATGCTGAGGGGGGGGGGGGTGGGGGACGGGCAGGCTGGGGCAGAGCAGAGAGAGCACGGGCCCCCTCTGCTGGACACCAAGGCTGGCAAGCATTCCCCTGATGATGCCGAGTCCAGAGAATGGCCTTTCCTGGAGCTGCGTCAGGAATGTTTGGGGGTGGGGGTAGGTGGGTGTGACAGAGCTAGAGGCATAGACCTTCTGCAATCTGCCCCCTACCATACACACACACACGTGTGCATTCACACACACAAGAGAACTGCAGGCTGGCTGTAATCATAAATAATCATTCTGAGGGAGAAGGATTGAGATCAGCAGTGATTCTGTAGGTCTAAGGTCTGGCAGTCCCTCCTGCCCTGGTGATGAGTAAATCCTTACCTTCAGACTGCCTTCTTTGTCCTGCTGCAGACTGCCTTTGGGGCATGAGGCACAGATAAGGGAATCAGTCCAAGACCTATGCTCAACCATTTGTGTGTCTTGGGTCAGTGGCGCAAATGTGAGCAATTACCGTTTGGACTTGTGGAACCAGAGTAATTTAGCCGCTGGGTACGGTTAATCTCAGATAATCTCAGAGCCCACTCCTAAGAGTTAGTCACTGAATGCTCAGGAGAGTCTCCCTTTAATATTAAGCCAAGCTGAGTAAGACATGTTTTGGATGGCAAAACCTGCTGGCAAAGGTAATAATAATCGCTCTGCGATAGCAATGGCTGCTATTCTAGAATGGTCTGGAGGTCTCTTCCCTGAGAGTTGGGAAGAGGTGGCTGAAGTTGTAGCTTACAGAATCAGGTCAGTGGCTTCACTAGGAGTGGAGACAAGAGGATTGTGCAGGAGTTGGGGTTCATATTTTTCCTTCCAGTTCTAGGAAGTATTCCTGGAAAAGCTAAGATTTGGCCAATCCCAGCTGGTGATGAGCTATTGACACCCTACCCACCACTTCCCAACAAGGCCTCTGGGTCAGTTTGCCAAAAGCCAATTCACCAAATTTGACAGATTTACCAATTCTTCTATGAATATATTCATGAAACATACTTTTCTTGAATGTATTCTTATGAATATGTTCATTGCTGAATATACCAAAGTTACCGATTCTCATTTTGAATACATTTACTGAATATAGTCAAGATGAATATGGTTTCAAATGTAAACATTCTTATGAATATAGTCATGAATATATTATTCTTATGAATATATCTAAAATGTCTGCATTGCAATGGATGTTTCCTCATTTACACTGATTTTCTTTGAACTCTTGTCAATTTCTGTTTTGCCAACATTTTAGCATTTTTAGAATTCCTTTGCAAATTTCTCAAATAGTGTATCAGCCCTAGGAAAACTATCCCAACCAATATAAATTGCTAAAAACTTTTATAAGTAGTTTTTTAAAGTAAACTTTTTATTCAAATATGGATACAGAAAAGTACACAAATCATAAGAGTCCGACTTGATGAATTATCATAAAATGAAGTAACCTGTGAAATCAACATCCATATTGAGAAATGGAATGTTGCCAGCCCCAAACAGCCCTCCCTCATGTCGCCCTCCCAAACATTACCCCCTGCAACCATTACGCTGTCTTCTCTAAAGGTTTTATCTTTCTTAACTTTAGGTGGATGGTATAATATAATGTGAATAATTTTATGCTGGTCTCTTTTGCTCAGCATTGTGGTTGTAAGTTACTCTGTTGTTACATGTAGCAGTGAGTTATTCATTTTCAGTGCTGCACTTTATTCCATTGTATGAATATCATAATTTGTTTAACCAATCTATTTGTTAAGAATTAAAAAAAAAACTAGAAACCACTCTAATATCCATCAAGAGTAATGCTGCTATTAGGTCATAGAATATGAACATGTTCAAAGGTAGAAGCTACTGACAAACCTTAGTATTCACTTTTATAGCTTTTTTTTCAATTTAAAGTTATACTTTTGTTGCTAATTTCATGATGTGTGTGCACATATAGTTGACACACGGTACATTAGTTTCAGATGTACAATAGAGGTTGGACAAGTGTAGCTACACTGTGTAATGCTATTATACCATTGGCTATATACACTATGCTGTACATTTTATCTCCATGGTTTATTCCATTACAGGAAGACTGTATCTACCATTTCCCTTCACCCACTTTGCCTAACCCCTTACCCTTCTCCCTTCTGGCAGCCATCAGTTCTCTGTATTTATGGGTCTGTGTCTGGTTTTTGTGTATTTTTTAGATTCTACATATAAGTAAAATCACATGGTATTTGTCTTTCTCTAACTTATTTCACTTAGCGTAATACCTTTAGGTCCATCCATGTTGTCACAAATGCTAAGATCTCATTCTTTTTTATGGCTGAATAATATTCCATTGTGTGTATCTTCCTTCTTTGTTGGTGTTTTGAGAATTTTCCCCAGCTTTATTGAGGTATGATTAACAAAAATTGTATATATTTAAGGTGTACAAGTGTATATACTTAAGATTCACAATTGTATATATTTTTATTTTTTAAATTCCAGTATAATTAACATACAGTATTAAGTTTTAGGTGTACAATATAGGGATTCAATAATTCTATAATTATGTACATTCATAATGCTCATTATAATAAGTATACTATTAATCCCCTTCACCTATTTCACCCATTCCCCCACCCACCTTTTGTTCTTTATATTTAAGAGGTTTTGTTTTTTTTTTTTTTGGTCTCTTTTTTTCCTTTGTTGTATGGTACTGACACATAAACAGACACGTAGATCAATGGAACAGAATAGAGAGCCCAGAAATAAATCTATACTTGTATGGTCAATTAACCTACACAAGGGGGCAAGATTATACAATGGGGAAAAGATAATCTCTTCAACAAATGGTGCTGGAAAAACTGGACAGCTACATGCAAAAGAATGAAACTTAGCCACTTTCTTACACCATACACAAAAATAAACTCAAAATATATTAAAGACTTAAATGTGAAACCTGACACCATAAAAGTCCTAGAAGAAAACTTAGGGAGTAATGTCTTTCACATCAATCTTAGCAACATTTTTCTGCATAGATCTCCTTGGACAAGGGGATCAAAAGCAAAAATAAACCTTGGGACTACACCAAAATAAAAAGCTTTTGCACAACCATATCTTCTTTATCCATTCATCCATCAGTGGAAACAGGTTGCTTCCATATCTTGGCCGTTGTAAATAATGTTGCAGTAAACATAGGGGCGCAGATATCTTTTTGAATTCATGTTTCATTTTCTTTGGGTAAATACACAGCAGTGGAATTATTGGATCATGTGTTTCTATTTTTAGTTTTTGAAGGACCTCCATACTGTTTTTCGCAGTGGCTGCACCAATTTCCATTCTACCAACAGTGCACAAGAGTTCCTTTTTTTTTTTTCCAGCTCCTCATCAACTGCTATCTCTTGTGTTTTTGATTCTACCCACTCTGAGAGGTGTGAGGTTATCCCTCACTGTGGTTTTGATTTGCATTTCCCTGATGATCAGTGATGTTAAGCATGTTTTTCATGTGTCTGTTGGCTATCTGTATGTCTTCTTTGGAAAAATGTCTAGTCAGCTCCTCTGCCCATTTTTAAATTGGATTGTTTGGGTTTTGTTGGTGTTGAGTTATATAAGTTCTTTATGTATTTTGGATATTAACCCCTTATCAGATCGTTTGCAAATATCTTCTCCCATTCAGTAGGTTGCCCAGTTGTTTTATTGGTTTCTTTTGCTGTGCAAAAGCTTTTTATTTTGGTGTTGTCCCAATAGTTTATTTTTGCTTTTGTTTCCCTGGCTTGAGGAGATATATGTATAGAAAAATGTTGCTAAGGTCAGTGTCAAAGAGATTACTGCCCATGTTTTCTTCTAGGAGTTTTATGGTTTCAGGTCTCATATTTAGGTCTTTAATCCATTTTGAGTTTATTTTTGTGTATGGTGTAAGGAAGTCATCCAGCTTTTCCAGAACCATTTATTGAAGAAACTTTCTTCTCCCCATTGTAAATTCTTGCCTCCTTTGTCATTGATTAATTGACTATATAATGGTCATCTATTAATGGCATCTATAATGGCCATCTATAAACTATGTGCCAGTACCATTGATTACTACAGTTTTAGAGTATATTTTGAAATCTGGGGATCTGATATTTCCATCTATGTTCTTCTCAAGATTGTTTTGGCTATTTGGGGTCTTTTGTGGTTCCATTCAAATTTTAGGGTTATTCATTCTAGTTCTGTGAAAAATGCTGATGGTATTTTCATAGGGGCAATCTGTATATTGCTTTGGGTAGTATGGAAATTTTAATAATTTTAATTCTTCTAATCCTTGAGTGTGGAATATCTTCCCATTGATTTTATTTTCAGTTTCTTTCATCAGTGTTTTATAATTTTCAGAGTTTATTAAGTTTATTCCTCGGTATTTTATTCTTTTTGGTACAATTATAAATGGACTTATTTTCTTAATTTCTCTTTCTGCTTCATTGTTAGTGTATAGAAAAGCAACCAACTTCTGTGTATTTTGTATCCTGAGCCTTTACTGAATTCATTTACTCTAATAGAATTTTATTGTAGTCTTTAGGGTTTCTCTGTATAGTGTCATGTCATCTGCAAGTAGTGACAGTTTAACTTCTTCCTTATCAATTTGGATACCTCTTCTTTCTTGTCTGATTGCAGTGATTAGGACGTCCACTACTATGTTGAATAAAAGTGTTGAGAGTGGACATCCTTGTCTGTTCATGATCTTAAAGGAAAAACTTTGTTTTTCACCACTGAGTATGATGATAGTTGTGGGGTTTTCATATGATATTTATTGTGTTCAGGCATGTTTCCTCTAAATCTACTTGGTTGACAGTTTTATCAAGAACAGATGTTGAATTTTGTCAAATGCTTTTTCTGCATCTATTGAAATGATCCTATGATTTTTATCCTTTCTCTTGCTGATGTGAGGTATCATGTTGATTTGCAAATATTGAACCATCCTTGCATCCCTGAAATGAATCCCACTTGATTGCATTCAATGATGATACATTAAAAAAATCATCACAGTTTGCTAATATTTTGTTGAGCAGTTTTGCGTCTATGTTCATCAGGGGTATTGGCCTGTAGGTTTTGGGTTGTTTGTTCTGTAGTGTCTTTGGTTTTGGTATCAGAATAATTCTGTCTTCATAGAATGCATTTGGAAGCTTTCCTCCCTATTCTACTTTATGAAGTAACTTGAGAATAGGTATTAACCCTTTTTTTAAATGGTTAGTAGAATTCACCTGTAAATCTATCTGCTCCTGGGCTTTTGTTTGTTGAGGAGTTTTTGGATTATTTATTATGGAGTTTTATTAGTAGTAGTTGGTCTGTTTGTATTTTCTATTTCTTTCTGATTCAGTTTTGGAAGATTGTATGTTTCTAGGGATTTATCCATTTATTTTAGGTTGTCCATTTTTGTTGGCACATAGTTTTTCATAGTAGTCTCATATGCCTTCATATTTCTGTAGCGACTGTTGTCTCTTCTCTTTCCTTTCTGATTTTATTCACTTTTGCCTCCTTTTTTTTTTCTTGATGAATATGGCTAAAGGCTTATTGTCTATCTTTTCAAATAACCAGCTCTTGATTTCATTGATTTTTTCCATTGTTTCTTTTAGGCTCGATTTCATTTATTTCTACTCTTTCAATTTCTTCCTTCTATTCACCTTTGGCTTTTTTCCCCCACTAGTTCTTTAGGTATAATGTTAGATTGAGATTTTTCTTATTTCTTGAGGTAGACCTGTATTGCTATAAATTTCCCTCTTTGGACTGCTTTTGCTGAGTCCCAAAGATTTTGGATGATTGTGTTTTCATTTTCACTTGTTTCTATTTTTTTAATGTCATCTCATTTTGTATTGATCTACTGGCTGTTTGGTACATGTTGTTGGCCTCCACATGTTTATGTTTTTTCCAGTTTTTTTCCTTGTGATTGATTTCTAGTTTCATACCATTGTGTTCATAAAAGATGCATGGTATGATTTCAGTCTTCCTGAGTTTGAGACTGTTTTGTGGCCTAACATGTGTTCTATCCTGGAGACTTTTGCACTGTATCATGTGCACTTGTAAAGTGTATTCTGTTGTTTTTGGATAGAATATTCTGTATATATGTCAATATTTATGATGTATCATTGAAAGATACTGTTTCCTTATTGATTTTCTGCCTCACTTGTCTATTCATTGATGTAAGTGGGATGTTAAAGTCCCTTGCTATTATTGTATTACTATCAATTTCTCCCCCTTATGTCTGTTGATATTTGCTATGTGTGTTTAGGTGATCCAATGTTGGGTACATAGATATTTGCAATTGTTATATCATCTTGTTGGATCCCTTTATCATTATGTAATGCCTTTGTCTCTTGTTGCAGTCTGTTTTTTAAGGTCATTTCGTCTAAGTATTGCTACCCTGTTTTTTTTTCCTTCTATTTGCATGGACTATCTTTTTTTTTTTTTAATCTTTTCACTTTTAGTCTGTACGTGTCTTAAGGTCTAAAGTGAATCTTTTATAGGTAGCATATAGATGAGCCTTTATTTTTTAAATCCATCATGCCACTCTATGTCTTTTGATTGGAGCATTTAGACCATTAGCATTTAAAGTAATTATTGATAGGTATGTACTTATTGCCATTTTGTTCATTGTTTTCTGGTTGTTTTTGTAGTTTTTCTCTGTTTCTTTCTTCTATTGCTCTCATTCCTTGTGATCGGTGACTTTCTTTAGTGTTATGCTTGGCTTTATCTTTATTTTTTGTGTATCTGTTAAAGGTTTTGGGTTTATAGTTACTATGGGGTTCATATATAACATCCTAAGTATACGGATTTCTATATTAAATTAATGTTCACTTAAGTTTGAACACATTCTAAAAGAACTTTTTTTGCTCCACCCTCCACATTTTATGTATATGGTGTCATATTTTACATCTTTTAGTCATAAATTTTTTCTTTTACTTCTAATTAAAGCCTTTTCTTTTCTACTTAAAGAAGTCCCTTTAACATTTCTTCTAAGAATGGTTTAGTGGTGATGAACTCTTTTACCTTTTGTTTGCCTGGGAAACTCTTATCTCTCCCTCAATCCTGAGTGACAGTCTTGCTGGGTAAAGTATTCTTAGTTGTAGATTTTTTCCTTTCAGCACTTTGAATATATCCTGCCATTCTCTTCTGGCCTGCAAAGTTGCTGCTAAAAAATCATCCGACAGTCTTATGGCGGGGGGTTCCCATGTATGTAATTTTCCTTCTTTCTTGGGGCTTTTAAAATTCTCTATCTTTAATTTTTGACATTTTAGTTATTATATGTTATGGTGTAGACCTCCATGGGTTCATCTTAGTTGGAACTCTCTGTGCTTCCTGAACCTGGATGTCTGTTTCCTTCTCCAGATTAGGGAAGTTTTCAACTATTATTTCTTCAAGTAAGTTTTGTGCACTCCTTTTCTCTCTTTCTGAGACCCCTATATATGAACATTTGTTCACTTTATGCTATGCAAAAGATCCCTTAACCTGTCCTCATTTAAAAGCTTTTTCTTTTTGCTGTTCAGCTTGGGTGTTTTCCATTACCCCGTATTCCAAATTGTTGTTCTGTTCCTCTTCACCTGCTAATATGTTTATTCCCACTAGTGTAGATATATTCTTCAACTCTGATTTTTTTCATATTTTCTCTTTGTTGACGTTCTTACTGAGTACTTCCACTCTTCATTCCAGTCTGGTGAGCAACTTTATGATCATTACCTTAAATGCTTCATCAGGCATATTGCTTATCTCCATTTCATTTGGTTCTTTTTCTGAGTTGTTTTGTTTTGTTTGGAGCATATTCCTCTGTCTCCCCATTTTGCTTGACTTTCAGTCTTTATTTCTATGAATAGGCAGAAAAGATACTTCTCTTAAACTTGAAGGAATGGTCTTATGGTCATTCCTTGTGTAGGCTATGTGTGTCTGGTGACTTTGGCTGATATGGGCTGAGGATCCCAGGGTGCTCTATACTAGGGTTGCCCTGGTGTGATGGCTAGGCCTGAAGCAGGAGCAGGCCCAGGTGGTGTCCAGGACACAGAAAGTGTCCTGGAAGGAAGCTGAAGTGGGTACAAGCTGGGAGGTCCTGGGGAATCTCCACAGCTTCTTTTTTACAATTACTTATTTTTAACTGCTTTTGAGGATTTCTGCAGACTTTTAGTCAGATGGTTCTCATTTTATCTCCATAGCAGCATCTTTAGGAATGTTCAGTTTGGCATAAGCTGAAGATCATGTGATGGTTTGGTGTTCCTATCACCACACTTAATAATCAAAAAGCATATTCCATAACTAGTAGCCAACATTTCAGTGTAGGATTCGTATCCCAGTTTTGCAGATCTGCTATAAGTGCATAATAGCTGAGGGTGGGCTAGAGCATCCACATTGGAATGAAATACTGAAGTTTTGGTTACTGTTAACCTTAGTTTGTATTTCTAGGAAATGTATCTTTTAAGGAATTGGGGAGAAATTGTTAAAATGCCTAAAAGTTGGAAAAAATTTCAAATGATATTCAACAAGATGTTAAGTAAACTATTAAATCAAAGACACCACCAACTACAAAGCATATAGAACAAAAATATGGGAATATTATTGGTGACATGTTATAATTTGACAAGGATTCCCCCCCACCCCAAAAAAACCTCCAGCATTTCAAAAGAGGCAGAAACAGTCCCATAATATGTAAAATGCTGAAATTTAAAAGTTTAATCACTAAGTTTAAAAAAGTAAAAGTATTATATTCTTGTGTGTATCCATAGAAAGAATATATTACTACTCTTTAAACATATACAAGAAAAGATAGTCTTAAATATATTAAGATTTAGCACATTCTGAGAATGGGCTATTTGTTGAAGCCGCTTTTGGCAAGTTTACCTGCTTCCCTTGGAAGTGGGCAGGTGGGGAGTAATCTGTTGCGGTATGGGTATAGCCTCTGCCCCTCTGAGAGTTGAAGACTGGACTTTGTGGTGGCATCATCCTGTGGTTCAAGGGGACTGCCCAGTCTCTGCAGGACTCTGACCTATCCCTCCTCTCCCAGCCATCCTGTTGGCCTCCCGGGAGCTGATCCGCAGCAAGCGTCTAATGCGGATGCTAGAGGTCGTCCTGGCCATTGGCAACTTCATGAACAAAGGGCAGCGTGGGGGTGCCTATGGGTTCCGGGTGGCCAGCCTCAACAAGATTGCAGACACCAAGTCCAGCATTGACAGGTGGGACTCTATCTGCTTCCTTTTCTTCCATCTCACCACTTTGGCCTTTCTCCACCTCCTCCTCCCATTTCCAACCCAAATTCCTTGCCTTTTGTCCCTGACCTCCCCCCGCCCCACCCCCCACCCCCCCCCACCCCCGCCCCATCTAGTTTCCTCCTGGCGCTCATTCCTTTACCCCTGATCTTTTATCCACAGAAACATCTCTCTGCTCCATTACCTGATCATGATCCTGGAGAAGCACTTCCCGGACATCCTGAACATGCCCTCAGAGCTACAGCATCTTCCAGAAGCTGCCAAAGTCAAGTGAGGGGCCCTTCCAAGGCTTCTTTCTCCCTGTGATCACAACACTCTTATCTAAATTTCCTTTCATTGCTGCTCTGGGCTGACTAGGAATGGGCAGTGTCTCAGGGTCTGCTTTTAGGAGAACCAAATGAAGACTGGCTACTTGCTCTCAAATCCTTATTTCAGAGATGCTCCTAGAAACACAGTGGGGAAGTGAGCCTGGGATGGGATGAATACCAATAATGGAAGTATTATTAAGCCAGTTACCCCTGGGGCAATTGGAGCTTAATCCCTCCAGAGAAGTCTAGGAGACAGGATAGGATACTTATTCTACTTATCCCACCCCAAATGGTGAGGGAGCTAGGATATTATACCCCATCTCCTGTCAGTCACTGGCTGATGGTCTCTGGGCAGATCATAACTCTGGCCACATGTATAGGCAGAGGGAGCTCCGGTCCCCAGAGAAAGCACTCACATCATTGGAAGTCAGGATTGTACACTACAAATGGATGGTTCAAGGGGATATGGATGTGGCACCAATGTTATCTGATATAGGCAAGAAGTCAGACCTGAACAGCCATAGACTGA
Source organism: Neofelis nebulosa (assembly GCF_028018385.1). NCBI lineage: Eukaryota > Metazoa > Chordata > Mammalia > Carnivora > Felidae > Neofelis > Neofelis nebulosa. Next base: position 41,767,481 of record NC_080787.1, read on the forward strand.
CAGGAGCATCTCAACAGAAGCAGAAATGCAGTGAAAAATGACTAATATGCATCAAATGCTTACTGCATGTAAGATACCATGTTAAGAGCTTATAAGTATTAGCTGGTGGTATTAAAAATAATTCAAGCCAGAGGCCATGTGTTGGAAACCTTCTAATTTCAGCATAGCGTTTCTGATCTGGAAGGATCTTTAGAACATAAGTTTTGACCACTGTTATTTTCTAGAAGCACAGGCAGAGCACAGAGGGGAGGTGGTTTGTCAGGGCCACATGTTAGTGGCCAAAGCAGGGCCTGGGGCATGGGTCTACTGATTCCAAAGCCATCATGCTTTGCACTGCTATCTCTCTGACCTATCCTCAGCCCTTCTTCCTTCCTGTGTCTCCCTACAGCCTGGCAGAGTTGGAGAAGGAGGTGGGTAACCTCAGGAGGGGCCTCAGAGCGGTTGAGGTGGTAAGTACATCATCTATGCCTGCCTGGGTTTGAGGGGGTGTTTTCAGAGGCAGATCTGCACCTGCTGCCTGTGTCTGTGCCGGAGGCTGTACCTTGTGCCCGTTCCCAGGCAGGAACTTTGGGACACGAAATGCATCAGAGCCTACTGTCTGGGGGTCTACTGCCTGGGGGGGGTCCATCATTTGATCAAGTAATAGGCAGCAAAAGAGCTAGCCCTCAGGAAAGGATGACTGGGTGACTGGATGACTTAAATTTAGACTCTCAAAGAGGGACATCAGACTAGCCATATCACGCCCAGCATGTCTGTTGGGCAGTGGAGTAGAAAGAACCATAAGTGGGCACTTGCTTAAGTCTGATTCAAGTGGATGTGAAAGAGTATCTGTATCCCTGGGAAGCCAATTAGGGACAGTAGCACATAGTGTGACACCAGGCACAGCTGTCCCCAGAAGTTCCTGCCTTCTGTCTCTTCTCCCTGGGCCAGTAGAGGACGCAGGGCCTGCATTCTTTTCTGGAGACTCAGGTGTCTAATCATCACCATTCATGCTCTGATGGCTTCTCAGATGATATCATCTCTGGCCCTAGGCAAGGCTGGCCCCATATGGCAATGTCCCCAGTCCTATGTCTTCCACATTTGGGAACTGGAGACCCTATCTTTACTGGGGGAAGGGGTAGTAGGCAGATAAGGGGAGAATGAGCTTAGAGAATGAGAAAGAACTTTTCATTGCTGCTATGGTGGGGACAGGGGGCGATTTCCAATTCATAGCCCTTGATAGTGCTACTCAGAGCGTGGCCCATAACCAGCAGCATTCACATCAGCTAGGAGATTTAGAAACACATCTCATACTTGAATCTGCACATGCATCATCTGAGAGTCTTGTTAAAATTCAGATTCTGATTCCATAGGTCTAGGGTAGAGCCTGAGAGTCTGCATTTCTTCAAATTTCTCAGGTGATGGTGCTACTAGTCCCAGACCACATTGGGTAGCAAGGATCTAGAGAAAGATGGCAGTAGTGCGTGAGGGAGAACTCTCACAACCTTTGCCACCCTTAGAATTGTGAGACTCGGGGTGTTCCCTCTTCCAAAGGCAGGACCCAGTGGTCCCGTGATTGGAAGAAGGATGGGAGATGTGGTGACCCCCAGAATTCTTGACTTTTATGCTGGCACTTATCTAACCGGCACTTCACTCTCCCTCTTCAGGAGCTAGAATATCAGAAGCGTCAGGCACGGGAACCAAATGACAAGTTTGTCCCAGTCATGAGTGACTTCATCACGGTCTCCAGCTTTAGTTTCTCAGAGCTGGAAGACCAGCTCAATGAGGCCAGGGACAAGGTAAGTGTGCCCCAAGTCCCAGTCTGACTCCCACCCCACCCCCACTTCTTACCCATTCATACCACCCATGGCGCAGAAGGGACAAACCCAGAGTCCAGAGTTTTCAGGAAAAATAATTTCCTCACTCCTATAAGAAAAGCAATAGCATCTTTGTTGCAAAGATGATCCATTCAGCAGGTATGGATGCCATCTTGTTTTACATGATTTGTCTCATGACCTACCGTATGGGCTTGTGGAAAGGTCATTAGCCCATCAGACAAACATGTACACTGACATCCAGAGAGGTTAAGGAACTTGTCCAAGGTTTCCCAGTGGTAATGCACAGAGCTGGGTTAGAATCCTAACTCCAGAGCTCAGCTTTGATCATAGTTGCTATGCCTCTTCCTGGCTTCTCACACTAACATCCACATGGACCCTATCTATGAAGGGTCCTGTTAATAGTGGGCCCTCACTCAGGAGGTCTGGGATGGGCCTGAGATGCCCATGCTGGCCCATGGAGCATACTCTGGTTTGAATTAGAGATGGTAGCTGTCAATAAATGTCAGAATTAGTGCCTGATACATATAATTACAGTTAATGCTTTATACCTATTAACTCGCCTCCCCCTCACAACATTATGAAGTAGGTTCTATTGTCCCCATTTTATACATGAGGAAACTGGGACACAAAGGGGTTAAATTAGCCCAGTAACTCTATGATCTCTGAGGTCCTTTTGAGTTCTGACCAGGCAATTTGTGACCTTAGGAGGTACTTCCCAAGATCTGCAGCTCCTGATCTCATACCTACACCATAAGAGACCCAGTGGTGGCTCTGGGCAGGTGTCAGCCAGCCTGGATCCCCCACCACCCCATGGTGTCAGCCTCAGGCTTTTCCTTCGGCCTTGTCCCTGCCCTGATGATAGAGGGTGTCTCCCCACTCTGTAGCCCTGCTCCTCTGTGTCAAAACGTCCCCAGCCTTGGGCTGGGCTCCGCTCTGGCGGGAACCCAGCTTACCACGTGGGCTGAGCCCACCGTGCTTGGGAGAGACTCTCACCACCCCTTCTCCCCCTGACAGTTCTCCAAGGCTCTGATGCACTTCGGGGAGCAGGACAGCAAGATGCAGCCGGACGAATTCTTTGGAATCTTTGACACCTTCCTGCAGGCCTTCTCGGAGGCCCGGCAGGACCTGGAGACCATGCGGAGGAGGAAAGAGGAGGAGGAGCGCCGCGCACGCATGGAAGCCATGGTGAGAGGGCTGGGCTGAGTGGGGTGCTGCTGGGGAGGGCAGAGGGAGGGAGGGAGGTGGTAGGAGGGGGCCGGTGAGGCGCACAGCCACCTGTTTGACGGCCCCTCGCTCTTCCTCATCCTCCAGCTGAAGGAGCAGAGGGAGCGGGAGCGGTGGCAGCGGCAACGGAAGGTCCACGCGGGCAGCACGCTGGAGGAAGGAGGCGAGTTTGACGACCTGGTGTCCGCCCTGCGCTCGGGGGAAGTTTTTGACAAGGACTTATGCAAGCTCAAGCGCAGCCGCAAACGGTCGGGGAGCCAGGCCCTGGAAGTCACCCGGGAACGGGCGATCAGCAGGCTAAATTATTGACCCGGGGGACTGGCCACCGCAGGAGGCGGGCGACAGGGACGGACCAAGGGGCTGAGGGCATGCGGCCGTGATCCTTAAACAATTTGGTGCTCGGTTTGAATGAGCCCTGGGCTGGGTCCTGGGGTGGGGGCGGTGCGTGTGGCAGGACCAGGTGTCCCCGCACTTACCTGAAGGGGCTCCTCTCCTGTTCCATTATTCTTTCTGCATCCCGGCCCCCAGGGTCCCTCTGAGGTGGACCTGGACATCCCTGGCAGGCCTGGCTGAAGGAGCCTTGCCCCCCTGTCCCCCAGCAAGGGCACCCACGTGTTGCCACACAAGTGTTCTAGATCTAGACTGGACAGATCCATGGGCCTTGTCCAGATGTCATGTGAGGTAGGGAGTTAATGGACGGGGGGTGCCCTGAGAGCCAGAGTGAGAGAATGCAGGCCCCCATTCCCCAAGGGGAGGCTTCATGGAATCTTGATCTGGGGGAAAACTTTCCTCTTGGATGGAAAAGGAAGAGGCATTACGTAATCTACCTAGGTATGTTTCAGAAAAAGTGTGGGGAGTGTGATGCAGGGACCAAGTCCTCAGGACACAGAGTAGCAGTGCCTGTTGCCTAAATCACAAGTCCTTTGGCCCCTCTCTTGCATGTCTTAAGTCTCTCTCCCTTCCTTCCTACTGCAACCTCCATCCTATCTACTAATCCTGAATCTCAGAACCTTTGGGTTCCCATGACTATGGCTATCAGACACTTGATGAATCTGGTAAGGGAAGGGGTTCAAGAAAGATCCTGCCCATCACCACGCCTCATGCCTTGGGCATAGGGACCCTGGAACAAAACTCTCCTCACACCTCCTCTGCACAACCCAACCATTGTCTTGAAGTGAAGTGGGACCACACATGGTGTTGGCTGGGAATTCTGATAGCCTCTCACTAGAGGGCAGCACTTGAACACCAAGCTCCACTCTAGTGCTCCCTGGTCTACCACTTAATTGTTAATTGTTCATCAGATCCCAAACTCTGTCTAATGTCTGCCTCAGGGCAGAAGCCATGGTGACCCCGCCCCCCCCCCCCCCCCGACTCCTCTGACCTGTGAAAGACCACTCCAAACCATGTATAGCTGGCTAAGGCTGGCCCTGGGGTGTCTGTTTCTGAGAAGGTCCGCAGGGTCAGAGCTGCCCTCTGCATTTACCTGTGAGCTCCGAAGCATTCAGACTGGGAGCCAGAGCAGGCAGAGGAAGCTAAGGAGATGGGATATGGAGGAGAAAGGCCAACTTCTCTGGGGGTGTGCTGCCTGAACGAGCCAAGTTTGGAAGGCTGGGTACCAGAGATGCTGGATGGGACCAACCTCTCAATTTAGTTCTTCAACCTGACTTCAGAGGTCCATACTGGTCCTCCCATCCACTTCCACCTTCCATTCTGTCCATCTTGAGCTGGAGGTGGGGGGCAATTGCTGTGTCGAAACAAAACTTCTGACTTCTAAAAGAAGGGAGGAGAGATCAGCTCCATCAAAGCTTTTATTTTCCATACATTTCTTCCTCCTAGAGTTGAGAGCCTCTGAGGCCCTCCATCAACCAGCTCCTTGCCTTTCTATCTTCCTGCCCTTGCCTTTGTTCTCACCTTCCAACCTACTCCTCCAGCTCAGGGTTATTGCCTGGTGGGCTAGGCCCACTCTTCAGCTGCTTATCTTAGCTTTTCCCTACATCAGATTCCTGGGGCAGGGCCAGAGTAGCTGTCGGCAGGGGGAAGAAACATAGGGTTGGTGAGCCCAGCATGTGTGTTGGTTTGAGGGGAAGGGATCTGAGCAAATGCAAGCTTGGCCAGGACAGACCGGAAGAGGCCATCCTGGAGTCCAGGTGAAGGCAAGATGAAGGCTTCCAGGAAGAGCAGCTGCAGAGGGCTTTGCTAAACCCATCTGTATACCCGGCAGCCCCCAGCCACAAGCAGCTGGCCTTGGCATGATGGGAAGGTTGTGGGCACAATCTCTGAAGGTCCTCTCCCAAACTGGGCTGAGCTCAACCTACCCTGCAGGAGCAGGGAACAAGGGAGGGCTCCACTTCTATCCAACAGCATGTCCACATTGTGGCATTCCCACTCACCATGAAGACTGGATACACACCAGGAAAGACAAGGAATACAGGAGCGGTTCAAGACATTGGAGCCACAGAAAAGCACACTTTGGTTTAACTGTTTACAGAAGACACATACCTTGTTCTAGGGCTCAGGCTTCTCACCCCAAAAGAATTTTCCTTCTCTATTTATTATTTTCTAGCTCTGGCCAGTAGAGTAGCCAGATCTCCAACAGTGCCTTGGACCACAGACCATCACAGTTGACTCAGCAAGAAGGGGCTGGTGCATGGAGACGGTTGAGTTGGTCCTTGATATGCTCAACGTTTACGCCTATTTGTTCCTTGGTCTTTCCCCAGTGTCCTTCTCACCCCTCCTGCCACCTTCAGGTACATTTCTCCAGCTAATTTTGTGTCCAATATAAAATTCAGTTAACCGAATGCAACCTGTCCCCTTCTCAGCAGTACCACCGGCTCTTCCTCCCCGGTGAGGGAGGTCAGGTGTGCTTAGGGCAGGAGGAAAAAACTCTCCAGGTGGATGGGGAAGGGTCTGGTCCAGGCTCTCCCCACCCCCATCCCATTTTTACCAACTGCGGCACCATGACTGTTCCTCCAGCCTCTACCAGGGATGCCTCCAAGCCACGGCTGCTTTCACCAAGCCGTCTCAGACGATGAGCGAGGCTAATGTACAAAATCAGCATCCTTTTTACCTGCACCATTTTTATAAGAATATATTGTAATACTAAAAAATATTAAATCCATACCATCCCCATCCAGGCTGCCTTGACACTTGGGCCTTCTTCCGGTGCGGGGACTTGAGGTGTGCAGGAGAGCAGTCGTAGCCAGTGGGGTGTTGGAACCAGCGCGAATCAGCTCTGAGAGCACCAACTGTTATATTTTCAAAAGTTTGGCAAGTCAGTTCACATTGTACGGTAGCTTGAGATCAGCCATGGTCTTGGGCTTTTTCTCTTCCCAAGAGCTGGTTGTCAAACATTCACCAGCACACCTGAGTGTAGGGTAGAGGGGAGGCAGGTGGGGTGGGGGGCACTAAGGACAGACCCAAAGATGCCTATCTGTATAGGCGAACCCAGCCAACAGTTTGGGAATGTGCATACCAGGAACCACGAAGTGTACCCCCTTGGTCTCAAATAGCTGGCAAAGCCAGCGATGTGCTTTGGACCACCCCCACCTCACCTGGCACTCACCGCAGGGGGCGCAGTTCATGCCGCCCACTCCACTCCTACTTTCTCTCACAGGGAAGACAGAGGCTATACAGAGAATGTGCCCCTTTGGCTTTTCTAGCATCCCTCCTGCTCCTCTTCCCTGCTGCCCGGGGTGGGCTTTGGGACAGGGCTGAGGGGTGGGCATGGATTCCTAACAGCTGGGTGCCCTCTGCACAGATACTCATTCTCGCACCTCCAAAGTTGGCATCGTGGCTTTATTTTGTGCGCTGTGAGGGTGAAGGCAATCTTCAACTCTCTTCTTTCCCTGATATGTTCCAGAATAAAAGGGTGTGGGTGGTGGGTGGAACAGCGGTGTGCAGGGCCAGGTGTGGGATGTGTGCTCGGTCAGGATTCCTCAGGGCTGCTGCCTGTGTGGGTCCTGTTCTGGGGGAAGGGGCCCAGGAAAGGGAGCTGGCAGGTCAAGTGCAATTGTTAAGCCCAAACCTTGCAAGTTTGATGGGATAAAGACTGGGGTAAAAGAAGGTGCTAACTGGCCCTTTCAGAGGGGTGACAGGCAAGAAAGGGTGGGGCTGTGGCTCCACAAACTCTGGAAGGCAGAGCTGCTTTGGAGGAGCTGTGGAACATTCTTAATGCAAACTGCACTTTTCCCTCCTCAAAGCGGGTTCCCTCTACTTCGTGAGCCCTTATTATCTCCCCAAGGAAGGAGAAGAAGAGAAAACCCAAAATGAGAAGCGGAAGTAACGGACGGGACTGTCTGAACCTAGATGTGTTATCTGGGGACTATTTCAGATGACGTGATTTTTCTGTTCGTTGGCACTGCTCGTGGTGACCCTCCCCCACGACTGTAGTGTCCAGGAAGGCTGACGGGCCTGCTGGTTTCCTCTCTGAACGTAGAAAACCTTGCAGGTCACTACCGATCATGTAGCAGTAGAGGGGGTAGGCTGACCTCGAGTTCCTACTGGTGAAGGTCAACAGCGACAGGGTTGCAGGATTTGCCTGGAACTGCATCCCATCTCGACCTGGCTGGGCCCGGGGGGGAGGGGCAAGAGCTCTCTAAGTCCGATGGAAGTCCCCCCGCTGCCCCCCAGTCTTGCTAATAAGCTTGATTTCTCCCAACACAATGTCTCTGTTGACAGCCTTACACATGTCGTACAGGGTGAGGGCGGCCACAGCAGCCGCGGTCAAGGCTTCCATCTCCACCCCAGTGGGGCCCCGAGCCCGGCAAGACGTTTGGATCCCCACGGCATGGCGTGTGCTGTCCAGCTCCAGTTGTACCTCAACGTGGCTCAGGGCCACGTGGTGGCACAGAGGAATCAGCTGGCTGGTCTGCTTGGCGGCCTGGACTCCGGCCAGCTGGGCCACCACCAGGGCATCTCCCTTCTTTAGCTGGTTCTTCTGGACAAGCTTGAAAGCCACAGGCCCCAGAAGGACCACAGCCGAGGCCACAGCCACCCGCTCCGTGTCCGGCTTCCCGCCCACATCTACCATAGCTGCCCGTCCTTCTGCGTCCACATGGGTTAGTTGGTCCGAGGTTGGCGGGGGTCCTGAGGGGGTGGCAGGAGCCCGGGACACTGCACTAAGGCACTTGGGGTTGGTATCTGAGTCTAGGCGGGAACTGCAGTGTCTCTGAGGGGGGCCGGACCCCAGCCACCGCTGGGCAAGGAGAGAGGTCCGGGGGCCCCGGCATCCTTTCCACAAAGTTGCCATCTGGTTGGAGAAACTCACTCTGTGTCCTATACCCTGAACACGAAAGGGGTCCTGGGAGGAAATGCTTGGAATGGCTGGTGGGGAATCTTGGAGCATCAAAAGTAACTCTGGAAAGCAAGAAGGAAAGAGAAGAGAGACTAAGTCCAGAAGGGAAATTTTCTTTTCCCACCTCTTCTCCCAAACCCTGCCCTGCCCCACCTTGAGTTCTCACTTCCACACTGGGAGAGAGGGGTGAAGAGCAAAGAGCACAGTGAGAAAAGGGCAAGTGGGAGGTACCAGAGGGTCCTGAAATATAGGTCTGCAGCCCCTCTCAGCAGGCAGCATGCAGGGTGCAGCCCTCCCCAAAGTCTACAGGCCCACGGTGGTGGTGTGGGCATTCCTGGGCTCCCTTCCACACCAACACTTCCTCATCGCTCAAGTTCTCTTCTGAAACACAAAGTCATGGGGTGCCTGGGTGGCTCAGTTGGTTAAGCATCTGACTCTTGATTTTGGCTCAGGTCATGATCCCAGGGTTGTGGGATTGAGCCCCACGTCAGGCTCTGCACTAAGCGTAGAGCCTGATTAACATATATTCTCTCTCTCTCTCTCTCTCTCTCTCTCTTTCTGCCCCTCTCCCCCATTCATACTCTCTCTAAAAAAAAAAAAAAAAAAAAAAAAAAGAAACACCTAAGATCTGAAGACTACAGCCTGGTCACATGACCTCCCCATGTCCCTGCATTTTCTAAAAACTACAGCAAGGTTTCAGCCTGAATTACCAACCACAGTTACTCTCAACTTTCCATTCTCTATGAAGAGTTGATAGTAATTATAGAGTTTACACAGGCAAGATACCAAGGGAAATATTTTATCTATTTAAACAATGTCTTTTAAGCCCCCTCAAGGACACTGGAAGTACCCACAAAGTGACAGGGTAATCCAAGTGGTGCCAAGGGCCCTGGGAGCCTTGCAGGCTCTTGTGACTTAAAGCGTGGTGCAGGGAAGAACTCCAGCCCCGACCTCCCAAATCCAAATCTGAAATGACAAGATCCCCAAGTGGTTCGTGTGCATGAAAGTCAGAGGCCCTATTCTAGGCAACTCTTGGTTTTGTAGAAACCAGACCAGCTTATTTCTCCATGTCCTTGAGAGGAATAATACACTTTATGAAGCAAATGGGCCTCCCAACTTCCAGCTTCCCATCATGTTCTGGGCCCCCACCTTGCCAATGCCCTAGGGAGTCCACCAAGGCATCCCCCACTCCTTGCCATCAAGGTAGTCACCATGGGTCAAAGCCCAAATGTACAACTATGATGCTGGCAGTGAGGAAAGAAGAGAGATGGTCAAGTTCTCTTCCCAGTGGAGCACTTTGGTGAGCTACCCTCCCTTCTTTGAGTGGCTGGTAGGGGAGGCCGTCCTTGGGCTGTCTCTGGGCCCTCCAGCCTGCCTTCCTCTGGGCCCCTGCACTCATTTGGCTCCAATCTCTAAAGAAAAGAATCCCTTCCCCTAGTTCTTCTCACTGCTTCCTCTTGCCTAGCAGTATGATTCAGAAGCCCAGGTCTGGCTGTGGCCAAGGGGGCAAGGCCTCCCCTGATCTCGGCTGGGCATTTGCCAGAGGGGTAGCAGCCTCTCTAAAGCTCCTCACAGACCAGCCAGAGAACACATATGACTTTATAAAAATTGGAACTGTCCTGTGCACACAAGTTTCCAGGAGTTAAGGAATTAGGCAGTTGAGATCCTGGTTGCCCCCTCCCTGAAAAGATCAATAGCATTCTTAGCTTGCTGCCTCAAGATCTTCCCAGGTGCCTGTGATGGTATCTAGCTGGGGGATTCTAGAGCCAAGGACAAGGTCTCTGTCTTAGCCAGGAGCTCCATTTTCGGGGGACAAATAACTTAGTGATCATAAGTCTAGAGGACCCTTGACCCAATTTCCGGTGAGACAATGATGATCTCTGTGGCATGTAGAATGAGTGGGATCAATGGACGAGGAAGAGAAGACCCAGTAAAGCTTGAGGGGTGAGAAAAGATGGAGGTCGAACAGGAGAAAAGCAAGGATGAGAACATCAGGATGAAATGCAGGACCTGGGGGTGCCTTCTGTATGGCAGGGGCCCCACCCCACAGGATCCCCCAGTGACAAGGGTGAGCGGTTACGTACTGATGGGTCACCCACCGATGAGGATCATGGGCCGGTTCTTCATCTGGGCAATACTGAACATGCCTGGGGTAAGGGAAAGATGGGGAGGGAGAGGAGAGCAGGAAAGGGGGAGGGGAAGGGCGGGGAAAGGAGAGTTCACTGAAACCGAAAGTGGACACAGTGGTAGGACACCCCGGGGTCATGCACTCACCTAGGCACACCCTGACAAACAGCCCCCGCTGCACACTGCAAGGTCACCCATGACAGAGCCAGAGTAGTCTGTGGATGCCAGACCCCGCCCTCCAGAGAGGTACAGTGACACCCCTCTTCCCCCCTACCCAATAAGACGGCCCAAGAGAATTCAGGATCTCCTCGGCTGCACAGGCTCTGCTGTGCCAGTGCCCCCGAGGGAGGGGAACCATCACCACACCCCCAGTCTACAGGTGCCACAGGAGGGAGTGGAGGCCAGGACAGCACAGAGTCCTGCTGGCTCCCTGCCAAGCTCTGCTCTGTCCTCTCAGCCCCCGTCCTGGCCCACTCAGCAGCCAGCCTGGCCTTCTCTGTGCCCACCCCTCACCTGCATGCTGCCGCTTCTTCCTGCCCACAGCGGCCCCGATGATTTGCAGCAACTCTTCCTCGGAGGCCCCCGCCCGCAGGTGATCCCGTAGAGACACCTCCGAGTTCCCGAAGAGGCAGACCTGTGGGCAGTCACCATGGGGGTAAGAGAACATGCCTCCCTGGTCCTGGGGCCTCAGCCCCCATCCCTAGAGTCCCCCATGGGCCGAGCGTCAGCACCCAGGCCTCCTGTGGCTGGGTCATACTCCAGGCAGGACTTCCTGCAATGAAGGACAGAAGGTGCTGGATAGTGAAGTCAGAAAGGCTGGAAGGGCAGGAAGTCAGATACCCCAAGGCCTGTACCTGATTGACGGCCATGTTACCTTCAGCTTGTAGAGCATACTATAAAAAACTAAACAGTGACCAGAGATGGCACACAAAAATGTGACCCAATGTGACCCATACCTTTTCCTGAGATGTTCCATACAATAGCCTCTTCATTGCCTTGAGAATGGATGCCAATCAGCTAGAGAAGAGTCCTGCCAGTTGCCCTGGACATGGCATGCACATCCCATTTCACCCCTGTCCCTTCCTGGTCCCCATAGTCACAGACACTACCTGCCTGCCCCTGTGCCCACTCCAGGTTGTGATCCTGACTGACGGCTGAATAGCACGGGTCTGGCGGAGGTGGCATCCTGAGCCCATTCAGACTCGATACTCCCCAGCTCCTGAGGGAGGCTGGGTGCTCTGGGGGCTCGGGATGGACGAGGCAGTCCCAGAAAGTGAGACGCCTACCACCCTCCCACAAAACCATATCAAGCGCCTACTGCGTGCCGGCTCTGTAGATGGTGGCACCGTGGACACTGAGGAATGTCCAAGAAGCCTCAGAGGGCACTGGAGAAGATACAAACAAATTCTAAGTGTAAGGTGCACCCATTCACCAGGCTGTTCTCATTTCCCACCCCTCAGTCCCCCCACCAGGCTGCAGGTTCCACTCTCTGCAACCATGAGGCCCCCACGGACTCCACCTTCTGGGCTGCCCTCTAGCTGGCTTCCACCTGGGTTGGCCCGTGGGACACTGGAAAGACTGGGCACTTCTTCCCGGCTCTGCCATGTCGGGCAGTGACTGCTCCCCTCCACCAGGCCGCAGCTCTGCCTGGGCCCCCATGACATGGCTTCCTCCCCGGGGTGGGAGCAGCTGTTTGCTGACATCTCTGCCAAGCCCCCCTCACCCTGAACCAGGAATAGCCTCTCCATTACATTCTCTTCAGAACCACACCTCCCATCTCCGGCAGGGGCCCTGACTGTACAGATGCAGGCCCATACTTGATGGCCATTCCACGTCTCTAGCCCAGAAAAAGAAAAACCCTAACTTTTGAACAAGCACTGGATGGTCCCTTTAGGATGTCAAACTCAGTGCACCTAAACCGCTCTCGCCCTCCTCCCCAGTGCTAACCAGGTCCCACAGCCGACCTGGCCCCTGGACGCCCTCCTCTCGGCCCTCCGCGTGTGTTACCAAGTTCCTTCATTCTCCCTTCCTGTGCTCACCTCACACTCTTACCTACACCGAGAGTGAAGCGGCCATCTGACTAGTCTCCCTATTTCCAAATTCAACCAGTGGGTTATTCTTCCTCAAACATGAATGGGAGTCATGTCCCCCCTTGTCCAGAAGCCGCACAGCACCCCACTGTCAACAGAACACACACTGCACCTCTGTCCCCGGGCATTCGAGCCCTCCACCGTTCAGTGTCTCTCTTCCTGGCATGAATCTGCCCCTGCCATGTTAGCATGAACCCCGGACAAGTGTTCTCCCTCGCCCTCACTTCATCCTTCGAGGCTCACCAGCGTCCATAAGGTGCCTCCTCAAGGTCCACCACCCTACGGCCTGTGTGGCCGCTCGTCTGACAAAGAATTACACATTGCCACACATCAGCTCTTTGTTTGCTCTGAGACTTTACCTCTAAAGAGAATGGGTATGTCTATGCCTCTCTGACATTCCCCAGGGCTGAAGGCACAGATGTACTGACTGGATATGAGTAACAGATGATGGCCCCAGAAAGGGGCCAACCAGGGTGGGGGGCCAGGGCCCAGTGCACAGTGACTCTTCACCTCTCCCCTGTCCACCCCGGTAACACAGAGTCCTGGAAAGTGGCTCCCAATCAACCCAAAGCTACTTTGGGGACCCTAGGAAGGAAGGTCATGAGTTCACTTTCACCTTCTGCCTCCAGGAGCACCCCCCGCCATATCTTACACTATTTCCCCAACCACCCCTCGTGGCCTGCTAGTCTCCTAGTAAATGGGGGCACCAGTGGGAAGTGATATTCACCACACAGAAGTGGCAAGGGGCTCTCGTGGGGGAGGGGGACACTTACCTTGAGGTTCCCGTCTGCTGTGATTCGCAGCCGGTTGCAGGTTCCACAGAAATGCTCAGACATGGACGTGATGAAGCTGACCTGGCCTCGGAAACCAGGGACTTTAAAGGCCTGGGGTGAGGAGGGAAAGAAGGGCAGAGGAGGAGACAGGGATGGATGGGCCGCGGAGGGCCGGGTCTCACTCCCTGGCACCAGAGCCCCCACTCCACAGCCCTCTCCGGAGGTGCCCCAGGAAAGGAGTACCCAAGGCCCCCAGCGGGCAGAAGACTCTGACAGGACGGACGACCCATGAGCTCTCTGCTTGCACTGGGCCTGCCTGAGAGCACACTGCTATGGATTTAGAGGCCTGTGGGCAGCATGGCCAGAGCCCCTCTCCACCACATTACTGGCATGCGGCCTGAGACAAGGTACTGTGGCCGCCCCATGCCCAGCCTGCTTTGTCCATGAGGAGGGAGGAGGCTGGGAGGTAATGCCTTCTGCTACGTGGTACCACCCCCACTGCTGCATTCTGACCTGAGGGCTAGCTCTCCCTCCCTACCCTGCCCCACCCTCCCGCCCCCAACCTTGGCTGTGCTGGATTCCTCCTCGGGCAGCTTCTCCAGCTCTGGCCACTGCTGCCGGAGGGTGTCCAGCATCTCCTTGTAGCTGACCATCTTCTTGAAGTTCCACTTGTTGCCTGTATTGGGGTTGGAAGCCATGGAGTCACAGGGTTGTGGGGACCCGGGGTCTTCAGGTCCTTCCTTCCACATCACCCGGGAATTAGTTCTGCCTCTTGGGTGGGAGGTCAGGAGGCCCTGCCTAAAACAGGTGGGTCAAATCAAACCCACCCTTGACTCTGTGATGTCTCCAATGCCTCCATCATAGCCCTAGCCCTGGCGCCTGCCCAGGCCCCACCCCATCATCCCTGGAGAAATTCCTACACACAGAGCAGGACCCGGGATCAGCAGCACCCACATGGCCGACCAGATCTTGGCCATCCCACTCAACCCTTGCCAGGGTCATCAGTATGCCCCTCCCCCATCTCTCAGCATGGGGCTGGTCCAGCTCTGCCCCCCAGGCCCAACCTCCTCCTCCCTCCCCACCACAGGTCACTGACCATCGAAGGGCATGTACTCTATGAAGCGCACGTCCAGGGGGAGGCCCTCGGTCAAGGCCACAAAGTCCAGGAGCTCATCCTCATTTAGGCCTCGCATCACCACACAGTTCACCTGGCCAGGGACAACGGGACCACAGGGCTGTTTCCCCTGCATTCCGTCTCAGGGATGACCTTTGGGGGTCTGGCATCTGCCCAGGCTCTCCACTGGGGGGCCCATTCCTTGTCTCCCCACCCCAGGCCTCAAGTTGGGAATTCCAAGGGGGTCACTGGCTTTCTCCCCTCCCTTGTAGGGAGTCAGGGACAGGCTGGATGCAGTGGGCAAGGAAGTGATGGGGGACACAGGATAGCTGCACTGGCCATGCCAGAGAGCTGCCAGGGGCCCAGATGCTGGCAGTAGAAGGCCAAGCCAGGGTAAAGGGGCAGATGTCAGAGGTCAAGAGCAGCAGCGCATCCTCACCTTCACAGGGCTGTAGCCCAGCTCGATGGCCTTGTAGATGCCCTCCATGACCTTGTGGAAGCCTGCAAGGAGGGAGAGGAGGATCCAGGAACTTTCTCCCTCTCTCCTGGCCCCCCTTACACCCACGGGGAAGCACCAGAGCTGTAAGGAGCCTCAGGGACCACTGAGCCAGGGACCACATAGTAAATGTTTTAGATCCACAGGCCGAGAGATAAAATTGAGGATATTCTTAGGTATAGCTGTAAAAACAGTATTGACTAATACAGTCCGAGAGCTGAGCACAATTTTTTGTAACACAGCTCGACAAATATAATGGAGAAATAGAAGACGTTTTGTTGGGATAAGATTTTGCTTAACTGGGGGGGGGGGGGGGGGCTCACAGTTCATGTTCCCTATCATTAAGTTGATTACAAACATTATCTGTAAAATCCACTCTTGGCTCCCAGGCTATAAAACAAACAAGCAGGGGGCTGGATTTGGCTGGTGAGCTGTAGTGTGCCAACCCTGATCTAGGTGACCCCTCTCATTGTCTAGATGGGGAAACTGAGGCCCTAAGAGGAGGCAGTGCCCTGACGCAGGCCTCACACTGCAGGCTGCAGAATGCAGGTCTCCGGACTCCCTTGTCAGTGTCAGTCTCCCTTGACAGACAACAGTCTGTCCATTCATTCACTGTGTATTCTTGCTGAGCACCTACCACACGCAGACGCTGTGCCAGGGCCGGTGAGCGATTGCTGGGCATGTAGCCTGTGATCCCAGGCTGGCTTCTCCTCCCTGCCCAGCTCACTCGTGCCCCCACACATTTGAGCGCCTACTGCATGCTGGCCCCTCCCCCACCCCCGCCCAGCCAGGTGATGATGTGATTCACAGCTGGGCTATCACCCTGGGGGAGGGTAGCCTGGTGATGACCTCCATGGTTTCCCTGCAGCATTTCTGGATGGCCCAGTGAGGGAGGGAAAAGGGAAGAAAGTACAACTTTCATACAAAATGCCATTACGATAATCTAGAAGTTTCTTCTGTAAAGCACTGTAGCTCCAAAAGGAGGTGGTGGACACAGGAGTATGAATGGGAAGGCAGATCTGATGTCAGGATCTACTGTTTCCGATCCTCATCCTGGGAAAGGAGATCAGGCAGCAGGGGATACATGGATGTCGGGAAAACCCACAAATACACTTTCCACTTTCCCACCTCAGAGCTCTTGCAGGTTCCCGACTGAGGTTCCCCTTCAGAGTAAGCTCCCTTGATCCAACTCCTCCCCCCCCCCCCACCCCCTATTCCTCAAGGCCCAGAGTAAAGGCCTCCTCCATGGAGCCCTCCAGGTCTTCCCTGCTAGGAATTTCCTCTCCTCCTCTGGTAACACTTTAATCGACTCCACAAGACAAGCAAAGGTAGTCTAGTGGCATCACACATTTTGGCCCTTAGCGGCCTGTGAGGCAAAGCAATGTCCTGTGTGTCTTAGTTCCCTCCACAGCACCTGAGCAGCTCTTTACAGAGGGCAAGGACTCCACGAGCACTTCCTCAGCAGATGGATGGTATAAACAGGGAGTCAGGTGCAGCAGGGGAAAGAGAGGGTGGGGCTGGGAGCTGGAAGCTGTTTCCGGAGAAGGGGAAGGACAGCTGTGTCTCTGTGCAGAGAAGTCTCAGTTACGTGCCACCCTCTCAAATCAAACGGCATCCAACGCTGGGTACCTCCCATCCCAAACTGAAGCCCATGGCCCAAGAGACATCGGGTGTCGGCCTAATGAGACCTGGGGCACAGGACTGCTCTACCTCCTCCGCCTTCCCTGATGAAGCCTGGTGGGGGGCGGGGGAGGGGCATTGGTGCGCTTCTGCAGGACCCCCACCTGGCAGTGCTGGCCTTGACTCTGGCGTCCCAGGGCAGCTGCTTCTACCCTGGGCTGTCCCACATTTTCCCTCGAGCTCATCACAAGGTAACCAACTTGTCCCGGTCTACCAGGGACTATCTTGGTTTTAAAAATGGAAAGGCCTCACACTAGCAACCTTCTTAGTCCTAGGCAAACTGAGGACAGGGCAGGGGGGAGACGGGTCACCACAGATCCTAACACCTGATCCCCCAAATTTCCCAAGGGTGCGGCTACAGAGACAGAGGACATTTGGTAAGGGTGCGGGATGAAGAATAAAGGAGCAACCAGGCCCCTTGCCTGGCACCAGCCACAGTTCCTCAGCTATGTGGGCCCTGGGAAGGTTACCCTCAACTGCAAACCACACCTGCTCACCTTTCCTGCGGACGATGAACTCAAACTTGGCTGGCACCAGGGTATCCAGGCTGATGTTGATGGCACTGAGCCCAGCCTTCTGAAGTTGAGGCAGCAGCCGGGCAAGGTTGATACCATTGGTGGTGATGCCAATGGTCCTCAGCCCTTCCAGCCGGTGGAGCTGAGCTGCAGAGAGAACGGGAGGGGGCATCAGCCCCCTCATTCCTGGTGAGGCTGGGCAAAAGGCTGGAAGAAGAAACTCTGGGTCCAAATAAGATGGATGGAAAAGGGGTTCGCTGCACTCCTCTATTAACTAGGCTTAGCTTAATAAGAAACAAAAATTAAAACCTTTACAAAAATAACCAAAAGATTAAACACTGAGTGTTCACTCTACTAGAGGCTCTGCTGAGGACTTGGCATGCCTTAGCTCATTGAAGCCCCACAACAAGGATGATCCCCATTTAACAGATAATCTCTCTAAGCCTCTCTTTCCTTAAGAAAATTGCTCAGAGTCACACAGCTAGTAAGAGCAGTGGAGATTCAAATCCCTGTGTACTTGACTCAAAGACTACGTGAGTTAACCAACTTACAGGTCCTAATGCTCTCGATAAGAGAAACAAAGAAGTGTTTGGATGATGTGTTAAACTGCCTCTTCCATTCCACCCAAAATCCCTAGAAATAATAGAAGGATGAAAAAGAGTCCACAATAACACTGGAAGGCAAGAAAGAATGCTTTTAATGGTCCAGAGAAGTGGAGAAATACTGAAAGACAGAAAGCAGATGAGATTACATGGATTGAGGAAACCACAGCCCCAAGCATATATAGAAGGTTCTGCACAAAGTAGGAGGGGGATTGGGTACCCCAAGCTCAGCACTCACCTACACAGGGAGCAGGAAGGTCACTGGGCATGTCAAGGAGGTGGCCGGTCTAGGGAACTGTATTTGCATGAGCTGGATAAGCTTTCTCCTTTCATCCCTGTGTGCAGGGGGAAGGCTGCAGCTTTTACCCCAAGGTTAGAGTACTGAGGCTAGCTGAAGGGGGTGGGGGCAACCAGCATAAATAGAAACAGCATTGACAGCCAGGTCAACAGAAGCCTTGAGCACCGGGATGAGTACCGAGCCAAGAGTCAGCACACATTTAAGGAGAATGCTGCAAAAGAAAGATGAATTTCACAAATAGAAGGATGAAAGAGGAAGGAAAAATGACAGAGATAACAGAGAATGATTCTTTAAAAAAAAATCAAAGTTAGATGA
Organism: Neofelis nebulosa; assembly: GCF_028018385.1. Taxonomy (NCBI): domain Eukaryota; kingdom Metazoa; phylum Chordata; class Mammalia; order Carnivora; family Felidae; genus Neofelis; species Neofelis nebulosa. The sequence goes on from NC_080787.1 coordinate 41,785,825, forward strand.
ACATAGATGCAAAAAGCCCTCAATAAAATATTACCGAACCACACTCGACAATATATCAAAAGGATTATACACCAATGATCACCTGAAATTCATTCCAGGGATGCAAGGATGGTTCAACATTCACAAAATCTATATGATATAGACCACAAAAACAAAATGAAAGATAAAAATCATATGGCCATCTCAACAGATGCAGGAAAAACATCTGGCAAAATTCAACATCCATTCATGACAAAAACTCTTAAAAAAGTGGGTACAGAAGGAACATTCCTTAACATAATAGAAGCCATACAACAAGCCTACAAGTCACATCTTAGTCAATGGTGAAAAGCTAAAAGCTTTTCATCTAAGAACAGGAACAAGGCAAGGATATCTGTTTTTGCCACTTTTATTCAACATGGTATTAGAAGTCTTAGAACTTAGTGGGGAGGGGGGAGGGGAGAGAGAGAAGGCATCAGATTAGAAGGGAAAAAGTAAAACTGTCACTATTTGCAGATGACATATTTTATATATAGAAAACCACAAAGAATCTACTAAAAAACCGTTAGAATAAACAAATTCAGTATAGTTACAAGATACAAAATCAATATATTGTAAATATGTTGCATTTCTATATAGTAATAACAAATTATCAGAAAGAGAAATAAAGAAAACAATCCCATTTATAATTGTATCAAAAAGAATAAAATACCTAGGAATTAATTTAACCAAGGAGGTACAAGACCTATACACTGAAAACTCTAAGACAGTAATAAAAGAAATTGAATAAGAGACAAATAAATGGAAAGACAGTGTTCATTAACTGGAAGAATTGATGTTGTTAAAATGTTCATACTACCCAAAGCAATGTATAGATTCAGTGCAATCTCTATCAAAATTCCAATAGCATTTTTCACAGAAATAGAACAATCCTAAAATATGTATAGAACCACAAAAGGCTCTAAACAGACAAAGCAATCTTGAGAAAAAAAGAGCAAAGTTGAAGGCATCATACTCCCTGATTTCAAACTATCTTACAAAGCTATGGTAATCAAAACACTATGATACTGGATAAAAACAGACACATAGATCAATGGAACTGAATAGAGAGCCCATAAGTAAACCCAAGCACACATGGCCAATTAATTTATGACAAAGGAGCCAAGAATATACGGGCAGTCTTTTCAATAAATGGTATTGGGAAAATTGGACAGCCACATGCAAAAGAATGAAAATGGATCACTATCTTACACCATGCACAAAAATTAACTCAAAATGGGTTAAAGACTTGATCTAAAACTATAAAACACCTAGAAGAAAACAGAGGTGGTAAGCTTCTTGACATAAATACTGGTGATGGTTTTTTAGAGCTGACACCAAAAGCAAAGGCAAAACTAAACAAGTAGGAAAACATCAAACTAAAAAGCTTCTGCACCAAACAAATAAACAAACAAACAAACAAACAAACCTTCTGCACTAAAAGGTAAACCATCAACAAAATAAAAAGGCAACATCCTGAATGGGAGAAGATATCTGTAAATCATATAAAGAACTTATACAACTCGACAGTAAAAACCCAACAATCCAATTAAAAAATGGGCAGATGGGGGCAGCTGGGTGGCTCAGTCACTTAAGTGTCAGACTTCACCTCAGGTCATGATCTCGTGGTCTGGGAGTTCAAGCCCCACATTGGGCTCCTCGCTGGTGTGGAGCTTGCTCGGGATTCTCTCTCTCCCTCTGTCTCTACCCCTCCCCAACTCTCTCACTCTCTCTCAAATAAACTTTACAAAAATTAAATAAAAAATGGGCAGAGGATCTGAACAGATATATTTCCAAAAAAGATATACAAGATGGCCAACAGGTATATCAACATCACTAATCATCAGGGAAATGCAAATCAAAACCACAGTGAGATATCACACCACACCTTTTAGAATGCCTATGATCAAAATGACCAAAAATAACAAGTGTTGGTGAGGATGTAGAGAAAAGAGAACCCTTGTACAATATTGGTGGAGATGTAAATATATATAGCCACTTTCCTCAAATGGTACACTTTCCTCATAAACTTAAAATTAGGACTACCATATGATTCAACAATTCCACTTCTGGGCATTTATCTGGAAAAAAAAAAAAAAAACCCACACCAAAACACTAACTTCAAAAGACAGATGCATCTCCATTGTTCATTGCAACATTATTTACAAAATCCAAGACATGGAAACAACTGAAGTGTCCACCGATGATGAATGGTTAAAAAGTAATGTGGTACATATATACAATGGAATATTATTTAGCTATAAAAAAGCAAGTCTTACCATCTGTAACAACATGGATAGACCTTGAAGGCATTATGCTACATGGAATAAGTCAAATAGAGAAAGACAAATACCATATGATCTCACTTATGTGTGGAATCTAAAACAACAGAAAACGAAATTTACAGATGAAGAAAATAGACTGATCGTTGCCAGAGGTGAGGGATAGGGAGTGAGCAAAATGGGAGATGGTGGCCAAAAGGTACACACATCAATTATAAAATAAATAAGTCATGGGGATGGCATGCACAGCATGGTCACTATAGTTAATAATACCATATTGTAGGGGTGCCTGGGTGGTTCAGTTGGTTAAGCCTCCGACTTCGGCTCAGGTCATGATCTCGCGGTTGGTGGGTTCAAGCCCCGCATCAGGCTCTGTGCTGACAGCTCAGAGCCTGGAGCCTGCTTCAGATTCTGTGTCTCCCTCTCTGCCCTTACCCCACTCATGCTCTGTCTCTGTCTCTCAGAAATAAACATTAAAAAAATAATAATAATACCATATTGTATATATGAAACTTGCTAAGACAGATCACAAAGGTTCTCATAACAAGGAAAATAATTATAATTATGTGTAGTGATGGATGTTAACCAGATTTATCGTGGTATTCATATTATAATACATATAAATTTTGTATAATTGTGTTATACACCTGAAACTAACAAGATTATATGTGAATTATATGTAAAAAAAAAATATCAGAGTTAGTATCTTCAGGGACATAAATATTACATCCTGAAAACAAGAAAAAGAATTAGAACTCCTGAAAAAAAAAAAAAGTATAGTTATAGAAAGAAACTAGATGGCAAAATGGAATGGACACCTAGGAAGACTAAAGGAGCAAGACTGAATTGAGTAAAAGAGTTCTCCAAGAATTGTATACAAAATAACAAAGGAATGGGACTTATAAAAAACACAAAACAAAACAAAAAACAAAAAAAACCCCAACCACCTTCTTACATTTAAATCTAGAGAACCGATACTGTGTAAAAAATGTCTATGTAGTTATCTTTGATCAGGAGGATTATGGGTGATTTTTATATTCACTTATCTAGAGGCAAAATTTCAAACTACCTGAATGCATGAATCTTGGTGAATACTCTGCTCAGCTCTACATGAGTGCAGAAAGCAGAAGTAAATTGCCCAAGTGAAGCTGGATTGAGAAAAAGGTAACAGAAAATCACAAAATTAACACCCAGCTTAGGTAGGGATGTGTGGAAATATACATGCTGATGATGTAAGACTATCATCATATAACTTTTCTGGAGATGAGCTCTGTATCTGGGGAGAAGAAGTATGTGGAACTTTATAAAGCCTGTGACCTGAACTTTCCCTTTTAAGAATTTAACCTATGGAGGGGTGCCTGGGTGCCTCAGTCATACAAGCAGCCAACTCTTGGTTTCAGCGCAGGTCATAATCTCATGGTTTGTGAGGCTGAGCCCTGCACTGGGCTCCATGCTGACAGCGCTGAGCCTGCTTGGGATACTCTCTCCCCCTCTCTCTGCCCCTCCTCTGCCCAGGCACACATGCGTGTGCTCTCTTTCTCTCTCTCAAAATAAATAAAACTTAAAAAATAAAAAAAGAATTTAACCTAAGTAAATAATTAAGGACACGAATAATATTTTATCTACAAGAATGTTTATTCTAATAAACAGAATAAACTCTCTAGAGTTTACTCTCTAGAGCAACACATAATAAAGAAAAGAGGGAAATCATTCAGATAGTCAACAACAGAAAACTGGCTAAATTATGCTTTGTCTGGATGGTGGAGTATTATGCAACCAAAAATGACTGTAAAATAATATGATACGGATGTTGGGAAATATACTAAGGTTATATTAAGTCAAGGTTGAAAATAGTAGTCAGAAACTAGATACAAAGAAAAAAACAGGTCACCAAACCAAAATGGTGACACTTGTTGCAAATGGGCAGTAATGATATTCCTTCTGCTTCTTTGAAATAAACACGTATTATTCTCGTAACAAGAAAATAAAAGTTTAATTTTCACACTTTTCAAAACAACAACTTTTATTTTTAATCATGGGCAACCCCACTCACATGAAGGTGGGAGGTTTCTGGCAGGGGGGATTCTCTCTACCACTCAGTCACTTCCAGACCCAACTGGAAGAAGGGACTTGGCACTAGCCCTTGGCCCAGCTGGAGAAAGACACACTTTCCTTATCCCTCTGGCAACAGCTCAGCCAATGAGAAGCCATTACACATAACTCCCTGTTTACTCCAATGGACTCTTCCTTTATAGCAGCCTTCCTGACTTACCCTTTTCTCCATAAAAAGCTTACCTCTCCCTTTTGTTCTCCAGACTGGCCTCCGGTTTGCCACAGCTTGTCTGTCTCAGATTGCAATTCTCTTTTATTCCTGAATAAACCCATTTCTGCTGGTAAAATAACTTGGTCGTTTTTATTTTCAAGGTTAACAAAACAGTTTTACTGTGGGAAAGTAAAACATGGAAATTTAGCAGTAGTTGTTGGCTCCCTCCACCAAATCAACTCTGAAGAAACAAAGAATCCAGAACCTTAAGAAATGAAAATCTCAAGGAACAACACTGGAAGAAGCAGAGTTCTTTTGAACTGGTGTTGGGAGGGAGTTTGTAGCCTGGGGTTGAAGGCGACTGGCAGAGAAGGTGAGCAGTTAAAGGGAAACAAGGTAGTTCAAGCTCAAATCTTGCCCTCATCCACTGATGCCTCAGAACAACCATCGTTTGTCCCCTTACTAAAGAAATCAGTAACCCGAGAGCACTAGCTGGGGAATCCACCAGAGCTGAACTCAGGGAATCCACCATAGCCCTGCCGGAAGAGGGGTTGAAGACAACAGCCTTAGACATTCATTCCTCCATCCACCCCCTCCAAAGCCCCAGAACTGGTGGGTTAAAATCAAAGGTAACTGCCTCCTTTCAAATCTTCTTGTCCCCTCATGGTTTGAAGGTGAAGACCTGTAAGGTTGCCATATTACATAATGGTAGGAGGTGCCATTCTCCGCATAATCTAAATGAATACCACCTCCTGGAGTTGTGTGGTATACAACTCATGCATGGCGAGGCTGGGTGTTTGGTGTTATAAACATGAGTGAACAACTGTGATATTATCAGCTCTTGAGCCCCCAGGGCCTATCAAAGACTAAGATCTGGCCTTAAATCCTTTCCTAGTAAGCAGTCCCATACAGAAGAGCTAATATCCTCAGGGGAACAAATTTACCAGCTAAATTAAGGAGACCCTTGAGGAAGACAACTAGAGCTCCCTGCCCGCCCCGCCCCACCAAAAAAACCCAAAAAATAAAAAACCCGGTAAAATATATACCAATAGAAGGAAAATGATTAAAACAGACCAAAGTAAGATAAACATGATAAATACAGTAAAAGAAATAACGAAGGATATTAAAAACATGAAAGAAAAATTTTCATTATAAAAAAGAACAAGGGGTAAGACATAGGTAGTAAGTAAAAGCATAAAACACAAGAAAGAAGACATATAGTAACATGGTTAAGTTAGAAGATACAATTTAGGGCTCTCCCAGGAAAAAGAGGAAGAGAGTAAGAAATCAAAATGTAATTTAAAAACTGTGGAGGCTCTAAGTAGAAGGGGCAACATCCAGATAAGAGGTCTCAGGAAAAAAATTAAACTGGCGAGAAGGAACTATCTGAAGAAATAATGGAGAGAATTTTTCCCAAATTTAAAACAAATGGCTTCATACTGAAAGGGCAATTTCACTGAATGTCAACAGGACAAAGGAGGAAAAGTCTATCCTGGGGATATTACAGTAAAATTTAAGAAAATCAGCAGCAAAGCAAACACTCTAATAACTTCCAGAGAGAAAGAATGTATCATCTACCAACAGCAAGAACCAGACTGATACCAGACTTTTTTTCAACAGCAAACTGGCCATAAGCAGACAATGTAGGGACATTTTTAACAGAATTAAGGAATGGACCTTGAATTTAAAGTTTTATATGCATTCAAATAACATTAAAACTACCATTCTACTACTTTAAAACATAAAAACTACCTGCCAGATTTAATTAGATTCACCATTAGACACACATCAAACAACTTTTAGAACACTCAAAATGAGAAAAAAACTCACGAGGTGCAACAAGAATTATGAAAATACGGGGTGATCAAATACCTTGGTGAAGTTTGTTGTTATCTTAAAAGACAGGGAGTGCTTACAAGAGACACAGAGGGGCAGAGTAGTTCTAGTAACCCAGAAATACAATGCTAGAAAATACTAACAATACAGAGCACCTGGGAAGGTCAGTCAAACATCCAACTTCAGCTCAGGTCATGGTCTCTCGATTCGTGGGTTCGAGCCCCGTGTCAGGCTCTGTGCTGACAGCTCGGAGCCTGGAACCTGATTCAGATTCTGTGTCTCCCTCTCTCTCTGTAATCCCCTTACGCTCTGTATCTCTCATTCTCAAAAATAAACAAACAAAAAACTCAATAATGGTGGGGGGAGGGTTGAGAAAATCAAGGGCCTACAAGTATGCTCAAGTTCTTGTCTCCTGTTAGAAGAAGGAGGGATCATTTATTTAAAAAGCCAACAGAGAGGAAAAGGAAAAATAAAAAGTAGGACAAAGGATTACAGAAACAAGTGCAAATATTTCAATAATTAAAATAAAGATACCTAGAATAAACTCAGTAGTTAAGTCAGACTGTCAAATTTGATGAGGAAGAAAAGTTAACAGCTATGTGCTGTTATAACAGACATATCTAAAGTATAAGAACATAAAAAGATTTAAAATAAAAAGGTGCAACCAGATACAATGGTCTTACTAAAGCCAAAAGCAAGCTGTTATAATTTTAGTTAAAATAAAATACATAGAGCTTAAAGACCTCAAGTATCACTACATAGTGATAAGAGATCCAATTTATGAAGAAGACATAACAATTCTGATCACATATGAACCTAATAAAATCACCTCAGCTATATATAAAATAAAATAAAAAAATAGGACCTCTGGGAGAAATTAACAAATCTACCCACTTATTTATTATTGGCAGGCCAAACAGATAGAAAGCCAGCAAATGGAGATAACCAAAGGTTTGAAAAAGAAAATTAACAAGCTGGATCCAATGAACAAATATAAATGTCTCCATCCAATAATTAAATAACCATTCTCTGCAAGCACACATAGAACATTTATAAAAACTGCCAATATACTAGGTCATAAAGCATGCTTCAGTAAATTTTAAAGAATAATTATCATGTAGTTAAGATTCTCTGACCACTATATAATTAAATTATAATAATAAAATATGAATGCAAAATCCTTATATTTAGAAATTAAAAACAGTACATAAATATTTCATAGATAAAAGAACAAAGCAAAATGAAAATTAACAAATACTTATTATAACTAAATTTATGAAAGCAATAAGCTACACCAGGATGGAAGCAGAATAAAATACAGTAAGATTCAACAAATCCAAAAGTCGGTTTCTTGAAGACACAATTGACAAACTTCTGGCAAGATTTATCAAGGAAAAAAGTTGATGATGTAGAAATAAAACACAGTAAGATTTAAAATAAAATAAAACTGCAAATAAAATGGATTAAAGAGAAAATATCACCGACAATTTCAAAGCAATAAATTTAAAATCAGAAATAATGACAAATGTCTTCAAAAAAAAGAACTATCAAAACTGACTCTAGGGGCGCCTGGGTGGCGCAGTCGGTTAAGCGTCCGACTTCAGCCAGGTCACGATCTCGCGGTCCGTGAGTTCGAGCCCCGCGGCGTCGGGCTCTGGGCTGATGGCTCAGAGCCTGGAGCCTGCTTCCGATTCTGTGTCTCCCTCTCTCTCTGCCCCTCCCCCGTTCATGCTCTGTCTCTCTCTGTCCCAAAAATAAATAAAAAACGTTGAAAAAAAAAAAAAAATCTAACGCTCAATATTAGAAGGTGTATCCTTTGGGAAGTGATTAGGTCTTGAGGGTGGAGGGATTTGTGCTCTGATAAAAGAGATCCCTCAGAGCTACTTCTGTTATGTGAAGATACAATGAGAAGTCTGTGACCCAGAAGAGAGACCTCACCTGACCATGCTGGCACCTTGATCTTGGATTTTCAGCCTACACAACTGTGAAATGTTTGTTGTTTATAAGCTACCTAACCGATTGTTAGAGCAGCCTGAATGGACTAATACACTACCCAACTCATTCTTCGAAATTTGGTATCACAATCAGTTAAGGCAGGCACAAGGATGGCAAATTACATGCCCATTTCACTCATGACTATAAATGCAAAAGGTTAAAATATTAATAAACTGAACCTAACAGCAGATAAAAGCATAGTGTACCATGACGATGTTGGGTGTATTACAGGATTAATGTAAGAAAAGCCATATTGTCATTCAGAGTAATAGCATTCAAAAAAAAAAATCATAAATCATCCTAACATACATAAAAAAGTATGTAACTTAAATTTAACAAAAAACTTTAGTAAGGAAACTTCATTACTTGATAAAGCTACTTGTGAAAAAAATTATAAGAAATATTCTAAATGGAGAAACATCAGGAACATTATCCTATTACTACTACTATTCCAAATTATACTTGAGGTCTTAGATATTGCAATAGAACAAGAAAAGGAAATTAAAGGCAATAGATAAGTTAAAAAAAAAATTCCCTTAGTTGCAGATGATATGGTTGCTAGCATAGAAAATTCTAAAGAATCTAAACATATTCTCCTAATTCTCCTAATCAGTGCTATAATATATCAAAAACAATTAGAAAATGTAATTAAAAAAATGACACTATCACTAAGGAGCCTAGCATACAACAAAATTAATTCTGTTGGTTAAAATAAAAGACTTTAGTGAAAGGACTAGTTGCAAAGATATGGGTAGAATTAAGGGCTCCAACAATGAATAACACAGCAACATAGCACTCAGACTAGCACCACTGGGGAGCCATTACCATGCATAGGGCCAAAGGCAAATGGAGAGAAAATTAAGTTAGGTATCCAACTAAGTCACCATGGAGGAGAGGATGCCCTGCAGGAAGGGGGGGCTTAGTCCTGGAGGGAATTCAGTTGCTGTCAAAAACCCAGTGCAGAAACCCAACAGGCAAGAGACCCTGGGTGACCCTAAGGGTCAGCCACCTAGAGCACAGAGAAGAGAAAAGAAAGGAGATGGCTGTGGGAAGATGGGAATATGAATAAAAGTGATGTCAATTCTCCCCAATTTGATATATAGATTTAATGAGATTAAAATCCCAACAGATACACAAACAAGGAGCCCTATGAAAAGAAAATTATAAAAATAATTCCATTTATAATATCAAAAAGGATAAAAAAAAAAAAAAACAACCCAAACTTAGGAATTAACCAAGGAGGGAAAGACTTGTACAATGACAACTATAAAACATTGCTGAAAGAAATGAAAGATAAATGGAAACACATCATGGATTGGGAGATATAATACTGTTAACATGACAATACTACCCAAAGAAATCTATACATGCAATGCACTCTCTATCAAAATCCAATGACATGTTTTGTAGAAATAGAAAACCCCACCCTAAAATTCACATGGAATCTCAGGGAATCCCAAATAGCCAAACAATTTTGAAAAAGAGGAACAAATGGAGGATTCACACTTGTTTGAATTCACACCTGGTTTCAAAACCTATTATTATGAAGCTACAGTAATCAAAACAGGGTGGTATCGGCATAGACATACACACCAATGGAAGAGTCCAGAAATAAACCCCTGCATATATGGCCAAATGATTTTAAGGGTGCCTAGACCATTTAATAGGGGAGAGGCAGTCTTTTCAGCAAATGGTGCTAAGAAAATTGGATATTTATATGCAAAAGAATGAAGTTGGACACTTACCAAATACCATGTACAAAAATTAACTTGAAATGGCTTAAGGACCTAAATATAAGCCCTAAAACAATAAAACTTTTAGAAAAAATCATAGCATAAAAGATTTGTGACATTGGATTTGGCACTGGTTTCTTGGATATGACACCAAAGGCATGGGCAACAAAAGAAAAATAGACAAACTGGACGTCGGGAACATTTAAAAATTTTGTGCATCAAAAGACACTATCTACAGAGTAAAAAGGCAAGCCACATAATGTGAGAAAATGTTTCTAAATCACGTATCTGATAAAGGGTTAATATCCAGAATATTAGAGGATTCCTATAGTTTAGCAACAATAAAACAACCCAATTCAAAAATGGGTAAAGGATTTGAGTAGACATTTCTTCAAAGTAGATATATGAATGGCCAACAAGCACCCGAAAAGATGCTCAATATCACTAATCCTCAGGGAAATGCAAATCGAAATCACAATGATATAACCTCACACACATTAGGATGGCTACTATCAAAAAAGCAAAAACAAAAAGCCAGAAACAAGTGTTGGAGGGGATATGGAGAAAGTGGAACCCTGTACACCACTGGTGGGAATGTGAAATGGTATCGCTTCTGTGGAAAACAGTATGGGGATTCCCTCCAAAATTAAAAATATAATTACCAGGATGCCTGGGTGGCTCAGTTGGTTGAGTTTCTGACTCTTGATTTCAGTTCAGATCACGATCTCGCGATTCATGGAATCAAGCCCCATGTGAGGCTCTGCGCTGACAGGGCAGAGCCTGCTTGGGATTCTCTCTCCTGCTGTCTTTGCCCCTCCCTCTGCACACACTCATGCTCTCTCTCTTAAAATAAATAAATACAAACATTAAAAAATATAGAATTACCATATGACCCAGCAATTCCACCTCCACTATCTTATTAAAAGCAGAGTTTCAAAGAGATATTTCTACACCCACGTTCATAGCAGCATTACGGTGGAAACAAACCAAGTTGACCAATGAATGGATTACCAAAACATGGTATATGACATATGTGAAATATTATTCAACTTTAAAAAGAAATTCTGCAGGGTGCCTGGGTAGCTCAGTCAATTGAACATCCGACTCTTGGTTTTGGCTCAGGTCATGATCTCAGGGTTGTGGGATCGAGCCCCACATCGGGCTCTGTGTTGAGCATGGAGCCTGCTTAAGATTCTCTCTCCCCCCGCCATCTCTCCCCCTCCGCCCCTCTCCCAACTCCCTCATTCTCTAAAATAAAAAGAAATTCTGCAAGATGCTATAACACGGATGAAACTTGAGGGGCGTTATGCTAAATGAAATAAGTCAGACACACAAAAAGACAAATACGGCACGATCCCACTTAAATGAAGTTCTTAGGGTAGCCCGGATCATAAAGACAAAGTATAATGGTGGTTGCCAAGGGCGGAGAGGAGTGGAGAAGGGAGAGTTATTGTTTAATGGATACCAAGTTTCAGACTTACAAGATGAAAAGAGTTCTGGAGATGAATGGTGGGGATGGTGCAGAACAGTGTGAATGTACTTAATGCCATTGAACTGTCCACTTAAAAATGGTTATGATACTACATTTTATGTTATGTGTATTTTCACACACAAAAAAAGGAAAAAAAAAATCCCAACAGAATTCTCCATGGAATTATTTGCTAAGCTGATTCTAAAATTTCCACGGACAGAAGCATAGCTGAAGCACTGCTGCAGAAAAAAAAAAAAAAAAAAGAAAAGAAAAGAACTTTCTCTACCAGATAATGGATGTATTAAGAAGCTACAGTGATTAAGACTGTATGATATTGGCATAAAGGCAGAGATCCTAACCAACAGAACAGCACCCAAAACACACCAGGACGCACATGCTAGGTTTATAGAGGAAGCAGAGGCTTCAACAAAAAAGAACTAGAGAGAATGGTTATCATATGGAAAAAAAACGAAATTGGTTTCCCAAAAATCAACCACAGATGAACTTAGGACTTAAATGCAAAAGACAAAACTTCAACCGTTTTAGTGGAAACAAAGGTATAATTTTTCTGACCTCGGTCAAGGTGTTTTATTAAAAAGACCTAGGGGCGCCTGGGTGGCTCAGTCGGTTAAGTGTCCGACTTCAGCTCAGGTCACGATCTCGCGGTCCGCGAGTTCGAGCCCCGCGTCGGGCTCTGGGCTGATGGCTCGGAGCCTGGAGCCTGCTTCCGATTCTGTGCCTCCCTCTCTCTCTGCCCCTGCCCCGTTCATGCTCTGTCTCTCTCTGTCTCAAAAATAAATAAACCTTAAAAAAAAAAAAAAAAATTAAAAAAAAAAAAAAAGACCTAAAAAAAGCGCTAACCATAAAGGACAAAACGGATCCATTTAGGAACCCCGACTGATCAACAGAATTGTCACACAAAAAATGTTGCTTATTTTTTCAAGCTAGAAGAAGACATTTGCAACATATGTAATGAACTTTTACCAAACCAATATGAAAAGAACAAACAACCAGACAGAAATATGGGCAGAAGACAAGATGTGGTATTACACAAAAGATATTTTTGGCTGATAAACATATGAAGAGATGCCTGACCTCATTCTTAAACAGGGAAATACAAACGGAGACCAGATAAAATACCGTTTCATCCTCATTCAACTGGCAAAAATCCAGAATAGGCACACTGAGTGCCGAGGAGGATGTGGTTCAAAAGGCTCTCTTAGATCGAGAGGAAACTGGCATATAATTACTTTGAAAGGTAAGAACAAATTGCTTTCCAAAGTTAACCATTTACCCATTCTACAAGGCTGCAATCCCACTCCTACAGGAAATGCATACCGGGACGCGTGAACGAGAATAAAAATATTTTAAGTAGCACTGTTTAGAACACCAAAACCCTGGAGACAGCCCAAATGCTTACTAACCGGATAAAGTGTGCTATATTCACACAATGGAACAGCAGAGAATAGGAACAAATGGCAACTCAGGATGATGTGTATGAAGTGCGGTTTGCACTGAAACAGTGTGACCTGAAAGACATGATCTGCAGGATCCTTATAAAGTCCAAAAACACTGTATCTCATTTAGGTGGGATGCCTGGTGGCTCAGCTGGATGGGCGTCTGACTCTTGCTTTGGGCTCAGGTCATGATCTTGAGGTTCGTGATCAAGCCCTGTGTCAGGCTGCACGGAGCCTGCTTGAGATTCTTCCTCTCTCTCCGCCCCTCCCCTGCTCATGCACGCATTCTCTCTCTCTGTCCTAAATAACTAAACAAACTGAAAACAAAATGAGATAGGGAATGATAGATACAAAAATTCCAAACCTTCACTTTGACATGGTAGCTGCTGGCCACGTGTGGCTATTTCAACTACTTAAAGTGTAATAAAGTTACCAATTCAGTTTCTGAGTCACAAGAGCTTCACACCAAGGGCCCAAGGCTCCGTGTGAGTACTAGCTACCGCATCTCACAACTCTGATTGATATATACCACTTGCACCGTCTGGAGAAGTTCTGTTGGGCAGTACTGCTCACAACAGCTCAGCTGTGAAGAAAGCGTGCGGAACTCGTTCCCACACAAGCTGGGTGGGAGAAGTACCCGGCAGTCCGGGGCTGGCACCAGGGGATCACGGCAATCGCAAATGGGGAGCTGGAGCGGGCTGGGCGGTCTCCCCATGGGGAGTTCTGCAGCACCAGGCCCAGGGCAGGGGTCCGAAGTGGTCAGGATAGCAGCAGGCTCCGACAAACCCGCGACCACTTTCACTCTGCGCCCCTTGATATTCTCGCCTGGTAGCGTGGGGACAAGTGTTGGTGAGCAACCCTGCTCTGATTGCTATTCCCTCCCCTCCCGCAGCCCTGCTTCCCCACCAGCACCCAGTGCTCTGAGGAAGTACCTCTGGGGAAGACCGAAGGAGCTTGGCTGAGAGATGTCAAAGTGTTACCAAGTGCAGCACCAGAGCAATCCGAGGCCTTGCAGCTGCCATATTTTGGAGCACTGTGGGGGGTAAGGAGAGAGCTGTCTTTCCCTGGCCACCCATACCCTTGGGGGTGGGAGGTAAATCCTCCTCAGCAGGGCACTGCAGCCAGGCCCTTGTCCTACCTAGCGTCCATGTGCTGATCAACTCTTACCCACCCCATGCAGGACCAATAACCACGGGCCATTACAGCAGGAAAGACCCCTGAAGTGGTCAGTGCACAGATAAGGACACTGAGGCCCAGGGTGGGGAAGGAATCTGCATGAGTTCACAAGGCTGGGCAGTGGCAGAGTGGGAGCAGGGCTTTCAACTTTCCTGGCTTCCATTCTTCCCTCCACGCAGGTCAGCGGCTTCCATGGAAGGACCTGTGTCCCCATGTCTGTACTCAGTTATCCCTCTCCAACCCGCAGGGATCCCCACCCCCTCTGCTCTCCCACAGGCCCTGGCACGGAACACAGGGGTTTAAGATGGAACCCGTGCCAGAGGGCAGATGATGTGGCCCGAATGAGGGGGCTGGGCCTGGCAGTCAGCTGGGTTCAGCAGGTTCAGTCCTTTCCTGGAACCCAGTCTGTTTTCAGCTCTGAGGAGCCACCTGGAACAGGGGGTCAGCTCCCCTGGGCCAGCTCATCCAGCAGAGGAATGATGGCAGGATCCTAGGTCACGTGGCCAGTACAGGCTAAAGTCAACTGGCCATGGGGAAGGAGGGAAGAAAAGGCTGACAGGGGCACCTCCTTTGGGCTTCCACAACTCCTGGGCTCCCCTTGCTCTGTCCTTCTCGGAAAGTTGGCCCCAGTGGCTGTTTCCACCAACGGGTTGTGGGTCCTCAGTGGCAGGGCCTGCAGTTCATTCACCTTTGTGCCCCCAGCACAGTATCGGGAACATAAGGCTCCAGAGAACAGTCACTGAACCAGTGAATAACGCAGAGAACGGAGGCCTGGGAGACCCGATCCAGAGCAGCAAGAGTGGGGGTGCGGCAATCAAGAACACAGAACCTTATTTTCCTCTGATTTGGTCATCTAGAAGCACATAAGCAAAGATCTCTCTCTGCCTGATGCCGGGGCTCAGAAGTAGCACATGGCAAGAGGGCCTCCAGTGTGACCCCTTTCAGAGTACTTGCCACGTGCTGGGCATTTCCTGCTGGCTTCCTCCTCAGGTCAACCTCATCCCCGCCTGGAGGCTTCGAATGGATTTTACAAGCTGCCCAAAGCTATGCTGCTAGTAAGAGGCACAGCCAACGCAGGTATGTCCTACTTCAGAGATCATACTCCAAACCAATAAGCACCGGCCAGCACCAGCTACATGTCAGGCACGTTCCCAGGTGCTAGGCATAAAACCTGCCTCAGTTCCCTGAGAGCTCTCATGTCGGTTAAAGGGAGGGCGAGCCAATACAAAGGAGACATAAACAGACAACCAAGTAACATAACACTGGATGAGACAAATGCTGAGAAGGAAAAATAAGGTAGGATGAGGGGATCGAGTAGGTGTTGCCACACTTTTTCTGCAAAAGGCCTGACAGTAAATATTTCTGGCTTTGCTGGCCACCTGGTCTTCTGTAGCACCTATTCAGCTCTGCAAAAGCAGCCCTGGGAGATATGTAAATGAGCAGCTATGTTCCAATAAAACTTTATTAACAAACAGTGAATTTATGATTTCATGTAATTTCCATGTGTCACAAAACGCTATTCTGCTTTTGACTTTTTTTCAAGCACTCAAATATAAAACCCCCCTCTCAGCCTGCAGGCCATACGTAAACAGGTGGTAGCCCAGATTAGGCCTGTGGGCTCTAGCTTACTGACTTCTGGGACAGAGGGTAGCTGGGGTGTGTATGTGGGGACATACTTTAGAGACAGTGGTCAAGGAGTCCTCTCCAAGGAGATCCTATGTGAGCAGAGACCTGAATGAGGCAAGCAGTGAACGCTGTGCTCCCAAAAAAGAGCAAGGGCAAAGGCCCAGTGGTGGGAATAGAGGCCGAGGGGTGAGCAAGAAGTCTCAGAGGTCAGCCGGAGCCAGACCACACGGGCCTCAGGGCCCTGGTGAGGACTTCAGTCTAAATGTGACAGCAAGTCACTGGGTTCTGGCACTTACCCACTTGGTAACACTGAGCAAATACTGGACTTCTGTGCCTGGACTTCTGTGCCTCATTTTCTAAGAAAATAGGAATCATAAAGGTAGCCATCTCAGAAGGTGGTAGGGCTAAGTGAGCATTATGCTTTGAACGGATGTCAGCTGCCGATTATGAATACTGAAGTCCAGCAAGATGAGGCAAGCGTTGCAAGAAGTGGTCACAGCTTTGGAAAAACTCACCCACAATGTCCACCACATCCGGCCGAATGAGCGGCTCTCCCCCAGTAAGCCGGATCTTGTCTACGCCTTCTTTCACAAAGAGCTGGGCAAGGGTCAGGATCTCCTCTGTGGTCAGCAGGTCAGCCTTGGGGGTCAGTGGGACGCCCTCCTCAGGCATGCAGTACTGACCTGAGGGGAACGGAGGGGACGTGGACGTAGGATGTGACCACAGAGGTTGGGCCCACGGTGCCTCCAGACCCCCACTCCATGACCAGGCCAGAAGTCACTCCTGGATGGTGAGGAGCAACCTTGCCAAATATGAGCTAGTACAGACCCTACAGACTCTCTCTGGGCCTCATGTTTCTTATCTGTAACGTGTCAACACCCCCTCTTCCCTCAGAGGAGAAGCTGAGGGTATGGATTAAAGAGGATGAAGCAGGCAGAGAGCAGAGCCCGGCCTGAAGTGGGGGACGACAGGATGATGATTCTCGCAGTGCGTGAGGTGGCTGAGCAGGGTCTGCCTGGAAGGCCAGGGCCCTGAGCCCATTCCTTCTGGTGCTGTTCACCCTCTTTCATTTCATCTGGTTGGTCAGTTACCCCTTCATGTTTGGGTCACGAGGTGAAACAGGCTGGGAGGTACTCTCTGACCTGTTAGAAGTCACTCTCCTCTACAGTGACAGGCATTCGCATATCCAGCTTATCTATTTCAGGTTATCAGCCCCATTACACAGGTTGGAAAACTGAGGTACTACTTGTTCAGGGTGAGGTAGCAGGGGCAGGTAAGGGTGAATCATCCCCTACCATCAGCTCCTGTGGGAGTTTTGTCAAGGATTGGGTCAAGAGCTGTCACAGAATCATTTAGTCAAATCAGTGAAGGGTCCAGAATTGGTCTTTTAAGATAGAACAGGTAAAGAATATCAGAACATCAGGACTGCATGCAGTAAGTATTGTTTGGTTAAACGTTTACTATACACGTATACACATGTATCTATTGGGCCATGACATAAAAACATTGTTATTGGGAGCTACCATGGAAAGCAGGAGCGGGGAGAGAGGGAGGGAAGGACAAACAAACTTTGGAAGTCCCCCCAGCATTGGCCACACCCCCAGAGCACTCCGCAAACAATTATGAAATGAATACTCTGTGTATCCGCCTGGCCCCAGACAACTTCTGTCATGGGACTGGGGTGTCTCTATAGCTGGCAGTGCTGGCCATGGGCATTGCTGTGTACCTCACGTGTTTATGGTGTCCAGGAGCCCCACGCCTGCCCCTGGCCACATCCTGAACTTCAGGAACCACGTGAAACAGGAGGGAAGGGGAAAGAGTCCTGAAGAGTGAGATTTAGGTCCAATCTCAATTATAATTCTGTTCTCAAGTCCAGTCCCAAATAGAAGCCAGCTCCCAGGATCATAAAACTCAACCTTGACCCGACCCCCATCTTGTCCCACAACCCCACCTGGCAAGCAGGGAAGGAGGGTGGGCGGAGAGGCTGGTAAGAGGAATGGGGAGGGTTGAGGAGGATTCTTGGGCCTGGGGAGAGTCCAGAAGCTGCCTCAGCAGGGGACAGGAGCCCAGGAAGATGACTCACATCTGAGGTTGCACTTCTCGGTGAGGGAGATTCGCAGGTAGCTGTGTTGCCGGCCGAAGCTGTCAGTGAGGAAGGCGGAGAAGGGGGCCGCGTGCTCTCTCAGGAACTGTCTCCGTCTGGACAGCTCCTGCAATGCCCGACCAGAGGAAATGTGGGCCTCTGACCTGGCTAGGGGAGAGGGGAGAGGAGAGCCCGCCTGGGGACAGAAGCCCCCCTCCCATCAGCCATTCCCTCCCCCACCCTCATCTCTGACATCTTGTGTGGGTTCTGCAGTCCTGGGGGCGTGGGGTTTCTCCCCCTCACTCACAGATTGGGAAACAGGCCTGCAGGGAAGGACCTGTCCCCCAGGCTCCAACTCAGCCCTAGGGCACGGGAACTCTAAAGGGACAAAGCTGCCCTGCCCCCTTTCTCTCCCTGTCACCACCTTACAGCCCATGCCCTCCTTCAAAGGAGGCCTGTCCAGGAACAAACATCCCCAGTATTTCCTGGACAAGCCAGTGGGAGAGAATGAGTCACTCAGTATCCGGCAACTATGCCAACTGGCAAGCATGTCCAGAACGGAGGAGAAGAGGTGGGGAACCAGGAGGGATGGTGGCCTGGGCTGCTGCCACTGCACCGCCTGGGACATGGGGAGCCACTTCTCCAACCCAGACCTCCTATACCTTACCTCTGCAATGGGAGACAGAAGGAGCTCAAAGCAAACTCATTAACTCTGAGGGGTGGGTGTCACACGAGTTGCTTCTCCATAACCACTCCCCTGTCGGCTGGGCTCCCTGGGGCCTTGCCACTGCCCAGGAGGGCCCAACAGGCCAAGCCACCGGGAGCAGCTGAGGACTACAGACAGCTGGAGAGGGGAGGTCTCCCCTCATGCAGAAGGCTTTTGGGGCAAAGACAGCACAACCAAGGAGGCCTGCAGAAGCAATGAGGCCACTAGCCTCTAGGAAGGCACAATGGAGGGGCTGGGATGATCACCCACTAACCCCCTGCAGAGATTACTCCAGTCTTCATCCTCTACCCCACCCACTGCTGGGAGGAACCACTATGCACCCACTGGCTCGGAACTAAGAGGGAGGAGATTGCTAGATGCTCCCTGCAAGGCCCAAATCCTCCTGGAGAGAGAAAAGAGGCAGCCAACCTCACTCTTTTCCCAAGCCTGATTTGGTCTTATCTCCTGCGTTGAAAGCACAACCTTAGGTCATGACAGATGCTGATGAGATAGCTGCTCCATAGAAGGAACATTTACAAATGGTCTCAAAGTGTCCAAAGAACTCTCTCTGCTCAATTCCCACACCTACCCCCACAAGGGATTACTACAACTGAAGCTGGGATGGAGTTTAAGAACAGCATTGGCAGGCCCAGGATTCAAATCCAGGTCGTGTGAGTCCAAGTTCTCAATTCTTCCCTCTGAGTGCAAAGGGTGAATCTGGGAAGGCACACAGGACAGGACGGTGCACAGGGTGGGGAAAAGTCCTTTCTTTGGAATCTTTACAACAAGGAAATCGTGACCCTGGTGGTCGTTCATGAGGTCTATGGACAGGGATCTGCACTGGGGAGCAAACACCCCTGGTTTCTGGGCCAGGCGTGACCTGACACCCTGAGAAAGCTCCCTAACTTCTCCAAGCCTGTTTTCCCAGTTGTAAAATAAGAACACAGCTATGTGCTCAGGTAAGCGAAGGGAGGGGGGTCAGGTAGCTGACAGATAAATGCCTAGGATTATCACGATCTTGTAACCTAAGACAGCAGAAGGCCTCAGGCCCCCCTGAGGCCCAGAGTAACCATTCGCCTGCATCCAGCAAGAAGGAACATTTACTTCAGTGACCTTCTGGGCCCTGGCTGCACATTAGAACCACCTGGCAGCTTAAGAAAAAACTTCCACTGGAGACCAACTGAATTTGGATCTCTGAGCACTTGTTTTTAGTCTCTTTAGGTGGTTCTAACATATAGCCAGGGTCAAGGGCCACCAATTCAGGAGATAGAAGGTCAAGGACCACTGACTCACATACTTACACCTGAGTGAAAGTATGCGAGGGTGCTTCCAGGATATTCCTGGGTCTGTAAAAGTGACCTCACTCTGCCCACCCCAAGGCCAGTGTCTCTCCCCCGACCCCCCCCGCCGCCCATCCTCCAAGAAACCTTGCTCATGGTCCCATGACAAGCAAGCAATAGTCACTTCTCTGAACTGCTGTCTGCTACAATCCTAACAAGACTTCCTACCTTCCTGTTCACCTACTCACTTCCTACTCACCTGCCTTTCCACCAGTAGCCTTGGGGGTGGAGCAGAGGCCACTACAAAGTCAAGAGCCCCAGAGGCCTTGAGTCCAAGAGATCAGATGCCTGGAAGTTTAGCACCCAATTCTTCATCAACAGCTATTTGCAATTCAGAAATCTGTTCTTCAACCCAGAAGCCACCCCCTCCCTAGTCGCCCTCACCCCAATAATCTTAACATATTGGGGGTTGGTGGCTGGGTGAGGAAAGGAATTGGGAAGCAAGTGAGAGGACCAAGGAGTGTGACTCAGCGGAAACTGGGGAGCAAGCAGAGTCAAGGAGCAGTGGAGAATGGAATCAGGCACTCTGTTGTGGCCCTGGGAGGGGCAGCCAGATTTCACTGCTGAGACCTGGGGTGACTTTATCTAGATTCATTCAGACTCTGTACTGCCAGTACCAACCCCCCCCCACCCCCCACAGTCTCTCACCCAGCCACGCTTGCAAACTCTTTTCTTTGATATTAACAAGCCTCATCCCTGCCTCTTCTCTCTTCCAACACTGCATGTCCTACTTTCAATCTTCTGTTTTTCCCTTTCCTTTAAACCCCCTGGAGGAAAAAACATCAGCACCAGTCAGAGGAGCCCTGGATCCAGAGGGCATTACCGGGCAGGGCGGACAGTGATGCCTCTCCCCCAGGACAAGCGAGAAGGAGCAGAAGGCCCTTAGCTGCTCATATTCTCAGGACCCCAGCCTGGACCAGGTTGCTTCCCCAGTGTGGGAAGCCCTCCTGCCTGATTCAGTATCCCAGCGTCTATACAGTAAGCCACTGTGTCGATGAACAAATAGCCTGGTGCTTAATCAGAAGAGAAAGGTGGTGTATGCGAAGCCGGTCACGCTGGGGTCACTGATTTCCAGGCTGGTCTCTACTGTCAAAATGGTTTTTGCCAAGTACAGCGGCTCTCAACTCTGCACATCTAAACAGCCCGGAGTGCTTCTAAGAAACACGGATGCCAGAGCCCCACTCCAAAGATCCTGACTCAATTGCTCCGAGATGGGGCCCTGGCTTTTCATTTCTTTTCATGTGTCAGCTCTTTGCTCTGTAGCTTGGCTGAGAACCACTGGCCCAGCAACACCCTATTTTAATCCAGGGGTACTTGCTGGTTCTGAGCAGAGGCTCTGGGAGTAGATAAACCCGAATTACAAGACTGGCTTTATTACTAACGAGCCATAGAGCAAATCACCGAAATTCTTTAGGCCTTACTTTCCTCTCCCATCAAGGGTGCAAAATAATTCTAACTCAGTTGCAGGAGTTCCTGGCACACAGCAGGTATTCAATAAGTGATCACTACCGTTTTCTTAATATAATTCCTACTTACATATATTGACCTATGAAACAAATATTTGTGGAAAAGCACCAGCTGTGTATGCTGTGACTAGTTTTCTTGCTCTTGTCAGCTTCCCTGGTCCTGCAAGGGTCCACCCTACTTAATGGCAGATGGGCCAAAGCTGGGGTTTCAGACCTGTTGTTACATCATCCAAAGCAAGGCAAGTGGGGTCTAGACTCCTCCAGGACCACGGATACAAGTGCAGGTGACCACGCACCAGGCAGCCTGCCATAGGCTACCGGTTGTATCTTGTCCACCTACCCACTGCAGATTGGGGTGGGGTGGGGTGGGGTGGGGTGGGGTGGGGTGGGGTGGAGAAGGATGGTACAAAGGAGTTAGTTAAGGGACAGAGGCTGCCCTCGAGGTAGTCACTAACTTTGGGCATTTGGTTTGAATGATAAAGGCCAGACCCCAAATAGCTCTAGAATATAATATGCAGGGTTATTCAGGAGAAAAAGAACTCAAATATCAGTGGCGCTGATTTGGGATCCCTGCTATTTGGGATGATGCATACCAGGGGTGTCTCAAAATTAATCTCTATTAAACAAGAAAACCTAGGGGCATCTGGGAGGGGCTCAGTCAGTTAAGCATCCAATTCTCGGTTTCGGCTCAGGTCATGATCTCACGGTTTTGTGGGTTCGAGCCCCAGTAGGGCTCTGTGCTGACAGTAGTACGGAGCCTGCTTGGGATTCTCTGGCTCCCTTTCTCTGCCCCTCCCCCACTCACACTGTCTCTGTCTCTCCCAAAATAAACTTAAAAAATTTTTTTCTTAAAAAAAAAAAAACAAAAAACCACAAAAAACAAAGAAACAAACAAACAAAAAAACCCAACCCAAAACCAAAACCAAAAATCAAGAAGACCTAGCAAGGTGCCTAGTCCCAGGTCTGGATCCTCCCCCCTCCCTCCATCTCCCCCTTAAGTGTGAGGATTTTACACCTATGGCTCCTGACTCAGATAGTCGCACTTCATTGAAACAAAGTTTCCGAAGGAAAGACTGGAACTCAAGATAACCCCTTAAAGTTCTTTCCCTTCGTGTGCCACTGCCCCAGGCCCTGCTGTTCCCTTCTATCTTCTCCTACACCCACTTCCTTCCTGCACAACACCCTCTCCAACATTTGGTCTTTTTTGACCCTCTGAAAAGCGGGGGTGCCTCTGCCTTACTTCACCCTCTGCCCTGCTTCTGCCCCAAGGCAGCAGGCCCAGGACCTGAGGCGAGCTCCCTGTGGCCCCAACGTCTGCAAGGAGCCTGGGAGGAAGAAAGAGGGGTGGAGTGCTTCCAGGCCAGGGTAAGCCCTGTAGAGAAGGTGATCCGGGCCACCCCAATCAGGACAGCAGGTAGCTGTGTCTCCCCTACCCACCTGCCCACTTTACCCACACTCCACCATCTCCCCTTTCCACCTGTAGATGCTGTTCAATTGACTGTCCTGGGACTAAGATGAAGGCCCACTTTCTGCTGTCCTCCCAGCCAGCTCCCACTGCACACCTCACCCCTCTCTCACACCCACATCCTGGCACACAGACAGCACTCATTGGCCTTTCCCTCTGTCTTTCCCAGCACCTGTCAGGGTACAGGGAAAGGTGCCCTGCAGGAAGGGACGCAGGAACAGGGATTCCCAACGCCCCACTCCTACTCTTGCCAACTGGTAAGCTCTGTGAATAGGCTGATGGTATGTATCTCCAGACTTGCCTCACCTCTGAGATTTTCTTAAAGACATTCTGTGCCCTTCCCCACTGCATAAAGATGGGCTGCTCCAACCCTCTGTTTTTGTTCTTTTTTTTTTTTATGTTTATTTATTTATTTAGAGAGAGACACAGAGAGAGAATCCCAAGCAGGCTCCACGCTGTCAGTGCAGAGCCCGACATGGGCTCAGTCCCATGACTGTGAGATCATGGCCTGACCCGAAATCAAGAGTCGGATGCTTAACTGCCTGAGCCACCCAGGTGCCCCAATGCTCTGGTTTTAAAGATGTGTAGAGAGGGGAAAGGACAGCCCCAGAAGCCAAGTGAAATTGGAGGCAGAGTGAAGGTGAAAACCTGGGGCTCCCTGTCCAGTGTTCTACTATTCCACATGTCCCCTCACTAGCTGGGTTTCAAACAGCCAAAAATATCTGACTCTACTGCCTGCAGAGTACGGGGTTAAGCACCATGCAGAAAGGCGGAGGAGCACCCAACATTTGAGGAGCGACCTGCCTGCTGAGGATAACCCTAGTGGGGAATGTCCAGCATAGGAGGTCTACGACCAAGTAGTGGACAGAATGGCCACCCTGAGTGTCCAGTGGGAGGGGACTAATGGGACACAGCAAGAGCCAATGGCAGCAAGGTTAACAATAATTACAACAAATACGTACCAAACCAACACTTAGGTGTGTCAGGCTTTGTTCTAAGTACACATATTAACTTTTTTAACTATAACCACCCTATGAAGTAGACCCTTATTCCCATTTTACAAATGATAAGGCTGAGACACTGAGAGGTAAAAGGACCTGCTGAAGTCCAGATACCTACTAAGGGGTAGGGCTGGAATTCCTTCCAGCCCTGGCATTCTGCTCCAGAGTCCGTGTTCTTAACCTGCTAATTCTACCTCCCCTTATAGGGTAAAGGAAAGGGCGGGAGAGCCTCTCACCCTCCCCTCCCTGCAAGGAAGAGGCAAGGGCACAGGTGCTAGAGTCTGAGTTCCTGCCCCCTTACGTTTCAGCTCTGTGACTCCAGGGAAGTTAACTTCAGGGAGCCCTCACCTGAAAATGCAAACTCCTGACCTCACATGGTTTACTGAGAGGACTAAAAGAGACCAAGTATGAAGTCACTTAGCATGGGTCCTCTTCTGAGGGGCACCAAGGAGAAGAAACTTCCCTTTTCCTGAATTCTTTAAAGGTTTCTCAGCAATCTTTGCTTTCCTCTTCTTCCCTCAGGGAAGCTGGGAGTTCAAGGATACTGAAAAACTTCACTTCCCAGCAAGGAGCCCTGATTATTTGAGGATTTCAGGAGGGGGTCAGACTTGGGGGAAAGCAAGTTAGGCTGGGGCGCTCCCCCTCATTAAGCCACAGGGGCAGTGGTGTGGAGGGACACGAGCTGATGATTCCCAGGACATGAAGCCTCCCGCTAGGGGATGGGAAAAGAATGACTGGATGAGTCCAGAAAAGAGGTTTCACCAAATGAAAAAGACCTGCTTCTCTCCAAAGTATTCCCCGAGCACATGGGCAAAATAACACCGAACTTAAAACTTGTTAGGACATGAATCATTCTGTGGGGTGATGTGAATGACTGCAGGGGCCGCTCCCAAACCTTAAGGAAAACTGGGATTCTCAGCCTGGAAGAGGATCTCGCTCCATTCTGCTCCAGAACGAGGCTGAGCCCTCCTAAGGGACAGGAGGATGAAACTGAAAGAGTCAGTGAAGGACAAGTCACAGAGCCCTGTGACTACAGAAGTGACAACTGACTACTGGTGGCACCAAGGTGACATTTTTAGCCAGTGTCACACTATGAAGCAGGGTGTCGCACAAGAACACCTGAGCGCACGCAGACAACCCCCACTGAGGGGAAGCGAGCAAAACGTTCAAAAAACAGGGTGGGTGAGGCAGGGCTGAGAAGGGCACTCATAACAACTCACTGGACGCAGAGCCCTAACTGCCTGCTCCCTCATCTCAGGCTTACCTGGAAGGGGGTTCCATGGCTAGATGGGCAGGGAGGTGGTTAAACAGCACCCCAAGGAGCGCCCCCACCCTGGGGTAGCCGGTGAGACTAGGCAGTTCAGAGAGCATTCCTCCGCTCCTCTCCCCACCCCCAATTAAGCGTTGAGGGGGTCCCTCCCAGAAGCGGCCTCTGCGGCCCAGCCTGGGTGTTTCTTGGGCTAAGGGACAGCTGGCCGGGGCGCCCTCCGCGGGCAAGGTGTGGATGCGGGCGGGCTCACCTCCACCGCAGTTTGGGAGGGCTCCCCGGGGCGGTGCTGCGTCACTGGAGCCCCCGAGCTGCAGCTCCGGACGCTGGACCTCAGCACCCGCTGCAGCATCCGGGACACCGGCCTCGCCGCCATGAAGCCTGTCGGCCGGGCGAGTCTCCACTGGGTAGTAGGCTTCAGAGAGCACTAGCCCTGGGCTTGCTCCCGGGGTCCTCGAGGCAGGGGCGGAGCGGGGGCGGGGCCCACGCAGCCAATCGGCCGAGGGCACCGCACCGCGCGGCCTCCTGGGAGTTGTAGTCTACTTCTGCGCACCTTTCCTGGCCTCTGCAAGCCTTCTAAGGCTTGGAAAGCGCTAGTTCAAAGTCAGCAGAAGTTCCCCGGGTCTTTCTACAGGCTTCTTGGCCTGCGCCAGCCAGTCCAGGACCTAAGCGGTGGTGTGACTAGCACAAACTGCTGTAGGCAGGGCAGGACTAGGGCCAGATGAATGAAGCATTGCCTTGGGCACAAAATTTAAGCATATGCCAAAAAAAGTAAGTTATCAAGATAAATAGTATTTAATGCAGTATTTTTTAAAAGAATCAATGCTAAAAAAAAATTCCATGATGAACAAAATAATATTTTATATAAAAACAAGATCTGACCCTGCACATTTATGATTTATGACTTATCTCAGTCCCTTGAAGGTAGTCTAGGCCCTGGTTGAAGGCTGGTCTGCTCTATTTTTTATTTTTTATTTTTTTAATGTTTATTTATTTTTGAGACAGAGAGAGACAGAGCATGAACGGGGGAGGGTCAGAGAGAGAGAGGGAGACACAGAATCGGAAGCAGGCTCCAGGCTCTGAGCCATCAGCCCAGAGCCCGACGTGGGGCTCGAACTCACGGACCCTGAGATCATGACCTGAGCTGAAGTCGGACGCCCAACCGACTGAGCCACCCAGGCACCCCAGTCTGCTCTCTTTAAAGATACACTTTTCCAGTTGTGCCCCCAAACGACATTAACAATCTTGGCCTCTCTGTTTAAAAAAAAAAAAAAAAAAAAAAAGAGTATATGGGAAGAAGTCATAGAATGAGCGGATATCAATTTTGGAATGCTTCCTTACACACCATGCACTATTCCAGGCATCATTTAATACTTACAATAATCCTGCAATTAATAGAATGTGGATTTTGCAACTGAGGAAAGTGAGGCTTAGAGAGGTTAATTTTCCCAAAGGCACACAGTTGATAGGTGGAAAAACTGGGGTTTGACCCAGCAGTCTCATTCTGAAAGTCACGATACAATGTACATCAGGAATGGGGTGAGTTGTGGGGGAACCTCTTTCTCTCTCTCAAAAAACAAAGAGCTATAGTCTTAAAAGATTTTGCACTGTAACACACTCAACAATGAACATATATACTGAGAATGATTATGTTCAAACGAGCCTATCTGTTGTATCCAAAACCCCATGGCTGTGGAATTGTAAGAATCAAACATCGACTGGAACATTCTAGCTGCCAAGTATATATTAGAAAATGAGGGTCTTAGTCTCCTGGTCTTGAAGAATTGACTGTTGGGGTGCCTGGGTGGCTCAGTCGGTTAAGCGTCCAACTTCAGCTCAGGTCACGATCTCGCGGTCCGTGAGTTCGAGCCCCACGTCGGGCTCTGGGCTGATGGCTCAGAGCCTGGAGCCTGCTTCCGATTCTGTGTCTCCCTCTCTCTCTGCCCCTCCCCCGTTCATGTTCTCTGTCTCAAAAATAAATAAAACGTTAAAAAAAATTAAAAAAAAAAAGAATTGACTGTTACTGATTTGCACAAATGCATCAAGACTATCAGAAAAGCTGGGATGATTTTAGCCTCAGGCTCAGGGTGAGTTTCTTACGTTATTCAGAATTCAGACAATACATTGCAGGGCTGAGGGGGTGTCTGGGTGTGTTTGCAAGAGACCTGACAGAAGTCTATTTTGCAAAGGGCCTGAGGCCCACGGAGGACTATTCAAGTTCTGTCCCCTGCTAAATTTGATGTGTGGCTTTGTCAGGGGAACTGGGTGTGGAGGTGAGGATGACACTTCCCCCACCCTCTACCTGTATGAGGCCTGAAGAACTTCCAGGAGAGGACTCAACCTTAGGCAAGAGGTCATCTGACATAATGAACTTGATCCAGTAGCAAGTCCTCAGAATTTGGAAGAAGCAGAGATTCTATGTGTTAGTTCTTAATCAGCTCTGTCCCCAGCTTTATTAGTTTCTTATGACTGCTTTGACAAACTGCCACATACTTGGTAGCTTAAAGCAAAATGTATTCTCTTACAGTTCTAGATGCCAGTCACTCTCCCTGTGGAGGCTCTAGGAATGAATCTGTTCCCTTTGTCTTTTCCAGCATCTAGAGTAGTATTTCTTGGCTCATAGTCCATTTATCTTCAAAGCCAGCAGCATAGCATCCTCTCTGTGACTCTGCTTCCATGCCATGGCCTGTTTCTCTTCTGCCTTAAATTTCCCTCTGCCTCCTTCTTAGAAGGACATGTAGAAGTCACCTGGATAATCCATATGCGTGTTTCATTGTGGATCCTTCTTGGGGCGGGGGAGGAAGTGAGGGACAGAAGACAAGTGGAGAGAGAAGGCTGGTAGGACAGGCAGAGAAGTGTTTAGCAGTTGGCCAGAAACCAGGTAACTAGAGGTAATTAAATTGAAGGATTTTAAATCTTTTAAGTGAGCCATGAAATATCATCTTGTGTCCTCATACAGTAATCCTACTCTTTCAGCCCATCTGAACTGCCACCAGTTGCATGAAACTTTTCTGGATTTTGCCCTCTTCATCCAAATTGTAGATGACTGTTCCTGTGCTTGGGCCTGGTCACTCTTCATAGAACCTTGGAACTCCAGCACTGTGCAAGATCTTATGGCTTATTCAGTTTAGCTTGCACACTGAAGTCTTCTCTACATAATCAGCAATCTACATGGATACTTCTGCTGGGAAACTTTCTGATTTCCTGACGTTGCCTATTTCCCTTAAGAGCCTCTTTGCCTATTAAAATTCTTACTTGTATTGAGCAGAAATGTGCCTCTTTCTGTCGATATACTGTGATGAAGTGTCATCCAGGCCACACACACTGCTACTCACTATAGATAAGGAAATACCTCCAGGAGCTCACAGCTTAGAGTATGGCTCTGATCTGGAGA
The DNA here is from genome assembly GCF_028018385.1 of Neofelis nebulosa. Lineage (NCBI taxonomy): Eukaryota > Metazoa > Chordata > Mammalia > Carnivora > Felidae > Neofelis > Neofelis nebulosa. The sequence goes on from NC_080787.1 coordinate 41,814,404, forward strand.
GTCCATGGATGGATTTGGGAGGGACCTCTGAACTTGAGTGTATCATATGGTACATGTGCATATTTTTCTAGGGAGAGGTGGCTTTCATCATGTGCTTAAAGAGACCCGTGACACTAGAAAGATGGAGAATACAGGTCTTGAAATCACCCTTCTGGAGATATCTTCCTATTGGCCCTATTTTTAGCCCCTGGGACTATGCATCTACCCTCTCATTTGAGAGCCTTAACTCAAGTTATCCCCTCTTCCAGGTAAACAGCAGCAGTTATTGCCAAACTTTGTGTACAACATCATGTGAGTCATTGTGCAATTTTTAGTTTGTCTTCCCAAATACGATTTGGTTTGTCCAAGTGCTAGTGGCAGATTGTATCTTTGAAAGATAGCTATGATAACATCTCCTGTCTCACATGTTTGTCCACAGCAGTGCTGTCCAATAGGACCTTCTGTAATGATGGAAACATTTCAAGTCCTCACATGGCTATTGAGAACTTGAAATGTGGGTAGTGTGACTGAAGAACTGCATTTCTAATTTTAGTTTTCATTAATTTAAGTGTAAACAGCCACGTGTGACTAGTGGCTGCTGTGTTGCTCAGTGTTGTTCTAGAACTTTGCTTTCCTCATCAGGAAGTGGAATTAATTCTCCACTTGCATCTGGGTAGGTTTGTAATGGTCTTGTAACCAATAGAATATGGCGGAAGTGATGCCACATGACTTTTTAGGCTAAGTTTGAAAAATAAGATGCAACATCCACTTACAATTTACCTCTAGTGATCAGCTCTCTGCCTGGCTGGGTGATACTTCTTCCCAGCTCCTCTCCTCCTCTCTCTCCACCTGTCTTCCACCCCCCTAGCCCCCCATAGAGATGCAGGACAAAACATGGAAGCAACCAATAAGTCCCTCAGGAGATGAATTGATAAATAAACTGTGGTACATCCAGAGAATGGCATATTATTCAGCACAAAAAAGAAATGAGCTATCAAACCATGAAAAGACACAGAGGAAACTTAAATGCCTATTACCCTAGTGAAAGAAGCCAATCTGAAAAGGCTACACACTGTGTGATTGCAACTACATGACTTTCTGGAAAAGACAAAATTATGGAGGCAGTAAAGAGATCAGTGTGCCAGGGGTTGGGGGCAGGAGGAATGAAAAGGCAGAGTGCAGAAGATGTTTAGGCCAGTGAAACTATTCTGCATGGTGTTATAATGATGGATACACGCCATTATACATTAGAATGAATCATGTTGTAAACTATAGACTTTGGGTGATTATGTGTCAGGTTAATCAGTTGTAACAAGTGTACCACTCTGCTGGAGGATGTTGATTGTGGAGAAGGCTTGCATATGTGGGGGCAGGAAGTATATGGAAAAATCTCTATACCTTCCTGTTTAAGAGCAGTTTTAGGTTCACAGAAAAAATAAGTTTTATTTAACAAAAAATCCAAGATGGGATTTCTTGGCCATATGTCCCTTGCCTCTCTCATAAAAGGAGTCTCAAGTATCCAGCCCTCTATACTCCTTCAAATCCTTCCCCTATCCCATCAGTAGCTATGGACCCGCTTTGCTATAGACATTTTAATTAAGCAATGAAATTAAAAGTTTGAGAAAATGTTGTCTAAATGATTGTTACACTTCTTTTGGGGGGGGGCGGTTCTTGTTCAGGATATTCTCCATTTGCTTCTCCAGACCCACTCCCTGACACTCCCCATGCTGGTCTGACTACTAGGAGACTGTCTTCTACCTACTGCTTTGATAGCATCACCCACATACCCTTGTCTCTGGTTTCCAGAAGTATCTGCAGGAGGTACAGGCAGGTTGAAGAGCATAAGGAGAGAGGTCAGAGTATTTATTCCTATTTGCTGTCTTTCTGGCTGGCGTCATACAGCCCCTATGCCATGAGTCCAGCTCTCACCAGGCCTAGTAACATCATTTCTAACCCTTGTTCCTTCAGGCTTGGTGGTGGAGGGCTGGCTTTCTTGTTGATGGTCATGGATGCTCAACATCTCTGTTGGCCACTTTAACCCTACACATATCTAACAAATGGTCTCTTTGGTTAAATGTTCCTTCATAAATTCCAGCTAAGTATGCTGCTTCTTGCTGATTCCATGACTTATTCAGGATTCAAGGACTTCTCTTTACCAAAGTACCCTAGGTTGACCTTTGTTAACAGTGGCAATTATGGTGGAGTGGCATAGTTTATTTATATCCCTCTGCACTATGAGCCCTTTGACGGCTGGTGCCAAATTTAAATCAGCCATAATCATAGTACCTGGCATAGTGTTTAATGCACAGAAAACTCCCAATAAATTTGCACTAAATGGTACATTTCATATCTTTGACTTGCCTTTCAAGTGAAGTAGCTGTATCAGTCATGATGGGTCAGATTGTGCTGTTATAACAAACCCAAACATCTCAGTAGCTGAAAACCACAAATGTTCCTCATTTGCACTACATGTCCGGCAAAGGTTAGCTGGAGATTGTTCCTCATCAGTGCCGTCCTCACCCTTGGCTCTAGGCTTATGGGGCAGATAATATTCACACACCCTTGGCTCTAGGCTTATGGGGCAGATAATATTCACACATAATACTGGTGATTACTAAGAGGGAAAGAGGGTGGTAAAGGGAACACTCCTACCATTAGAGCTTCTGCTTGGAAATACCACACATCACTCTGCTTCAAGCAAGTCATGTGGCCACATCTAATTTCAAAGGGAAAAGAAGTTTATCCATCCCACAGAGAACAATAAAAATCTTACCAAGGAACAAAATTCCCTTGTGCCCTAATGTATCATCCAGGCTTTTCCATTTATTCATCCCTGTCACTTCCATTGTATACTGAAGACAGCCATGGTGGCTTTATGTGTCTGCACATGTCAGTCATAGTCCCAGAGCCATGAAGTGCTGACTCCAGCACTGTCTTGTTTAGAGTCTTCCATCAACAAAATTAAGAAGAGAAGAATCTGGGGGGCGCCTGGGTGGCTCAGTCGGTTGAGCATCCAATTTCAGCTCAGGTCATGATCTCACAGCTCGTGAGTTCGAGCCCCGCGTCGGGCTCTCTGCTGACAGCTCAGAGCCTGGAGTCTGCTTCGGATTCTGTGTCTCCCTCTCTCTCTGTCCCAACCCACTCACATTCTGTCTCTGTCTCTCTCAAAAACAAATAAACATTAAAAAAATTGAAAAAAAGAAGAGAAGAATCTGTAATAACAAAATTTTTTTAATGTTTATTTATTTTTGAGATACAGAGAGACACAGAGGGGCAGAGAGAGAGAGAAAGACACAGAATCTGAAGAGGCTCCAGGCTCTGAGCTGTCAGCACAGAGCCCAATGTGGGGCTCCAACTCACAAGCCATGAGATCATGACCTGAGCCCAAGTCGGACGCCTAACCGACTGAGCCACCCAGGAGCCCCAGTAATAACTCTTTACTTCAATGGTTCTCAAAGTATGGATTTCTGAGGTCAGCTATTTTCATAATACTACTAAGATATTATCTGCCATTTCCATTCATTCCATTTGCGTTTCTATACCCTATCTGATTGTGATTTCAAATCAGATTGAATACAAAAACAGATAGGAGAATCCTGCCTTCTGCTAAGCCCAACATTAAAGAGGTTTACAAAAATGCAACACCATGCCACTTTTCTCCCTAACGTTTTTGAAAATGATTTTATTAAAAACGTTATACTAATCTATAATACATATTACTGATTTTAAATGAGTTAAATATTTAAAATTTTTGTTTTAATTTCTAATGATAAATATAAATTAAATAAATTGGCATGGTGAATATATATTGAAGAGGTATAACATATATAAGTAAAAATTCTTCGGGGTCTTTGATACTTTTTAAGAGTTTAAGTAGTTCCTGGCAAGAAGTCTCAGAATTGCTGCCTTAATATATACTCCCTCATCTTTTGCAGACCCAGAGTCATCCTGGTAGTACTTTATAATTGCTCTGTGGTCACATCATCTTCCCTAGACCATTGAAAGTAAAATAAACTCATGCCAGCTCCCTTATTTCCCTGGGCTCCTAGAATGGGCTACGTGTCTTGCTAAGGGGATAGTGGTGGGATGATGCCTTCAGGGGTCCTAACAGCACAGGTTCAAGGCAGGAGCCCCATGCTGAGAATCAACTCCATGCTTCATGTTTAACCTCTGCCATCTGGTCACTTTCTCTCTGCTGGTTTAGGTTCCTTGTCACTTAGTGATCATAAACTTGTCTTCATTTTTGTTGGGATAATTAAGTCATGTAACATGTAAGCAAGTGCTCTGTTATAATATTGTTTGGGAGCAAGGAGCGTCTTACTAGTGTCACTGAAACCATCCTTTCCCCACATGAAACACATTGTAGAGATTGATTCCTTTAGGTTTATTAAGCCTCCAGGGGAGTGTTTATTAGAATGAGGTAGACCTTGTAAGGGATTTGTAGGTCCATTATAAGCCATGAATACCTCAAGCCAATTTAGTTTAACTATTTTCCAAGAATGGGTAACCAAGAGCAATTAAAGGAAATGGAGTAGGTATAATAATGAGTTGGGAAGATTGAGAAGGCACAGGGATCGCCAAGAATGATGGATCCTGGCAGGACTCCAACTCCTAGGGAGCCTGAGACCTCTGGGGTGTGGGGGAAGAGGAGGGCTGGGAGGGCATCGAGAGCTTTCTTCTGAGATCTTCCCAGATCTTCTGTACATGGTCCCTAATCCCTATTCTCCTCTAATCTCCTTCTATCTTCCATCTGAGTGTATGGTGATTTTAAATAGGCCCATAAATTCTTAAATACTCCACACTTCAAAAGACGGAGGCTAGTTCCCTACCCCTTAACTGTGGGCTGAACTTAAAACTCTAGTAAAGGGAATGTGGCAAAAGTGATGGTATGAGCCTTCTTAGGGTAATCAAAGACAATGTGGTTCCCTCCTTGCTTTCTCTCTTGACTCACTCACTCTCAGAGAAGCCAGTTGCCATGTTCTGAACAGCCCATGTGACCTGCAACTGAAACATACCTCTGATAACCGTGAGGAACTAAGGCCTCCAGCCGACAGCCCTGTGAGGGAGCCATCCTGAAGGCAGGCCCCCCCAATCCCAGGAGAAGCTTCAAATGACTGCACTGTCATGATACCTAAGCCAGAGCTGCCCAGTTGGCCACAGCCAGATTCCTGACCCTCAAAACTGTGTGAGATAATGGATATTCATTGTTTTAAGCCACTATATTTGAGGTAACTTGTTACACAGTTACGGATAATTCAAACAGTGTGTGAATTCTTCCTATAATTTATTATTTCTTTAAATATATTGCCTGTCCCCATTACAGGAAAGGGATGCTGTTTGATATCTGGGTTGGTGGAATTTTGGGTTGCTTGTTGTCCATTTGCCCCACTCTTGCTTGGGATCATTTTTCACTTCTCTCTGTCCCACTCTCTGCTCTAAGAGGTCGATTCCATGGCCTCCCTTGCCCTCAGGCTTCCAATCAGTTTCCATCTATGGAAAGCACAGTAGGGGAGCAGAGAGCAGGATGAGAGAGAGAGGTCTGGACATCTACTCCTTTGACTCTCCTTTCCTTCCCACCAGGCCTAGGGAGGCAAAAGATGATCTTACACCTGACTTTATTTTACTCACACCTGTGGAGTTAAAGTTTGCTGTGTTAAGGCCCATGCATTTAGAAGAAAAGCAACTTGCTCTTGTTTCCTCCTTTAAACTAGAAAAAAGCCTCTAATTCCCCTAAGACAATCAAATCCACTTATTCAGGCTTGATCCCTCTGCAAGCAAAGTCAAGTTGCACTGTCTGGATTATGTGATTGCTATTTGTTAAATCATCAGGGTGGAGATGTAAAACAAAGAGTATCAAAAGCTAACATTTCTGGAAATATCTCAGACGTTCTTCCTGCTTGAGAATTAGCTGGCCAAGAACACTGTGTGACATGTTCCCCTCCTGCAGGGGTCAGGAAGGGGCAAGCCTCTGTGAATAAGGCAGGTGACAAATTGGAAAGAACCCTAGCTTGACATTGGGGAGGAGATCTGACTGGCAGTCCTCACTTGCCTCAAGTTCACTGCCTGACCTTGGGTATATTACTTAAATTCTCTGGTATCCCCACATGGCAAAGGAAACACTTCACATGATGGTGATTGTGAAAAATCATTTTAATAGGATTTGGCTATATTATTTTTTTTCAACGTTTTTTATTTATTTTTGGACAGAGAGAGACAGAGCATGAACGGGGGAGGGGCAGAGAGAGAGGTAGACACAGAATCGGAAACAGGCTCCAGGCTCCGAGCCATCAGCCCAGAGCCTGACGCGGGGCTCGAACTCATGGACCGCGAGATCGTGACCTGGCTGAAGTCAGACGCTTAACCGACTGCGCCACCCAGGCGCCCCTTGGCTATATTATTAAAATAGAAGATGAAGCACAAAGAGGTTGAGTGGCAAGCCCAAGGGCACATGACAGGTAAGGGGTGAAGCTGAGATTTGTACTCAGGGAGTCTGACTCTAGAATCTGTGCTGTTAAGTACGAACTTCATTAGTGCCCTTGATATTGACTAACAGTCCTCAGTCTATTCAGTAAATTCTCTGAGCATCCCTCTAGCTTCTCCTCTCCCTCCTGCTATGATTCTGTACCATAGTCTACTGTCTTCCAAAGTTTTACATAACATTCAAAAAGGGCAGGGAGATAAACTAATTTTGAGTTAAAAGAACTTTATATCAAAGTCCAAGTAAGGAAAGTCTATTAATTATAAATGAAGAACATAAAATTCCCTCTCTCTTTTCCAAAGAATATTATGGAGCTAAAGTAAATGAGAACACAAGTCCAGGATCTTTCATCTGAAGACCTAGGGGCCAGACAGATTTTGGAATTTACAAATGTTTCAGAGTTTTGAAGTCATAGACTATATATAAATTATATACACTGTATGTGTATATAAAAGTTTATGGGTATGTTACATAATACAGGATCTAGGGAAGTCTTTAGTAATCAAATAATTGTCCTGCAAGAAAACAGACATTCCTGCTAAGAGGAATAATGGTTATAAAGAGTTCATGTCAGTGGGTTGTGTTTTGCTGACAAAGTATGAAAAAAAAAAAACACGTAGCTTCCAGAAGTAGTTTGGATTTTGGAACTATGGATAATGAATTGTGGACATGAGGCAATACAGAATTGGGACAAGAGTAACTTAATTATCTTAATAATCTTTCTTCAGAAAGATTCTAATTCTAGTTCCCTCCTTGGGGAAGAGGATAGAGTGCTGCAGCTCCCTTTGTCAAGATCAAAGATATTATTTTTTTCCCCCTTGAGGTTTGGTTGACTGGAGAATTCCATGTTAATGCAATACTGACCATAAGAAAGAAATGAGAGTTTTTGCTTTGGCTGGGGGATACCTTCTTTTTGTACCACCAAACCCCCTTTTCCATTTTCTCCACCTTGCTCTGGGCCTCAGAAGGCTGCTCTATGGGGGTGACACTCACCCTCTGGCATCTGACTGGGCTTTTCCAGTAGGAAGCCCTGGACTAAGGAGATCTTATAGTGGGGAGAAGAATGGAGTCTGTGTATTAGTCCCTCAGCTCCTTCCTGTGTGACTACCCCCGGAGAATAAGTTGACTCCATGCATGGTCTGTTGGTTTGTTGTTTTTTTTTTTTAATTTTTTAATGGCAAAGTATTTTTATTTTTTTATTTTTTTATTTATTTTTTTTTTAAATTTTTTTTCAACGTTTTTTATTTATTTTTGGGACAGAGAGAGACAGAGCATGAACGGGGGAGGGGCAGAGAGAGAGGGAGACACAGAATCGGAAACAGGCTCCAGGCTCCGAGCCATCGGCCCAGAGCCTGACGCGAGGCTCGAACTCACGGACCGCGAGATCGTGACCTGGCTGAAGTCGGACGCTTAACCGACTGCGCCACCCAGGCGCCCCTTTATTTTTTTATTTTTTAAAAATAAGTTATTGTCATGTTGGCTAACATATAGCGTATACAATGTAGTCTTGGCTTAGGAAGTAGATTCCTGTGACTCATCACTTACAGACCATACCCAGTGCTCATCCCAAAAAGTGCCCATCTTAATGCCCATCTCCCATTTTTCCCACCTCTCCAACCCCCTACTCCCCATCAACCCTCAGTTTGTTCTCTGTATTTAGGAGTCTCTTATGGTTTGCCTCCCTCTTGTAACTTATTTTTCCTTCCCTTCCCCTATGGTCTTCTGTTAAGTTTTTCAAATTCCACATATGAATGAAAACATGTGATACCTGTCTTTTTCTGACTGGCATATTTCACTTAGCATGATACCCTCTGATTCTATCCACATTGCTGCAAATGGCAAGATTTCATTCTTTTTCAGTTTTAAATCCTTTTGGTACAAGGTAGGATAGAGGCATGATGTACAATGAGCCCTACAGTGGTTTAAGCGCTTGTTGGTGGCTCTGGAGACATCTGGGAAACTGACCCTTGTTCTGCTTCAAAAGTTCTTACTGCAGGAAAGTAGTGCTTGGACCAGGCTGTACTGTCATACAGAGCCTGAGTATGGTGCCTTATCTGTACAGTGTCCTTAATAATCATACATACTTTATATCATCCCAAGAAAAATAAGGCATACTTAGCCAGGAGAGGAGGTCTCTAATACATGTGTTATAAGTGTGTAAGGGCTAACCTGACCTGGTGTGTGTAAGACTGGCCCTTAGAAGGAACAATTTATTTTTCTAGAAGATCTGAGAAGGCCCTTACTCTTGGCAAGGCTTTGTAGGGACAGGGAGCTTGAGACCCTTCCAAGGTAGAAAGGCAAGGATTATGAGCATGGGCTCTGGAGCCAGGGTGCCTGGGTCAGATCTTGTTCCTACTGCGTACCAGTTGACTTTGAGCAAATTAGCGGTATATGTCTCCATTTCTTCATAATTAGAAGCAAACAACAGGATGGACCTTCTCTGGGATGTGTGAAGGTCCAATGATTCAATACAGAGAGCTTAGGCTTAGAGGCACTTTGGACACTTAGGATTGTTAGCTACTTTATTGGAATTGGTTGCTGACCTCTCTGGCATATTTTGGCTGCTAGCTTCTTCTAAATTCCCTAAATAAGTGCTTCTGAGGGTGACCTTTCAGCTACACTTCATGATATCTGTGCAACACGCAGCCAGTACATAAGCAGGCTAGTCAGCTGCTTGAGGAAGAGCCCTGAAATTTCTTCCCTGTAGTTATAAAAATGGGCATCTCCCATGTGGGATGAACAAACCAGAAAGAATATTTAAAAAATAATAATATAGGGGCACCGGGGTGGCTCATTTGGTTAAGTGTCTGACTTTGGCTCAGGTCATGATCCCACAGTTCGTGGGTTTGAGCCCCGCATTGGACTCTGTGCTCACAGCTTGGAGCCTGGAGCCTGCTTCAGATTCTGTGTCTCCCTCTCTCTCTGCACCTCCCTGACTTGTGCTCTCTTGCTCTCTCTCAAAAATAAACATTAAAAATAATATAGAGACCTCAAAAGAACTTGCAGGGAGGGTAGAGACTGTTCTTCAGTTCTGAAGGACAATGAGTGGAGAGAAGCAACAATGAATTTGCTCTTTACCAACACACAGTTCCCACATTCCTGTCTCATTTTGCTGGCTCATTAAAGAAAATTTCAGAGCTGAGATTTGAGTTTCTTCATGAAGACAGGCAGAGAGCTTGGAAAACTAGAGGGAACAGACACCGTGAGCCTAAACTGAGACTGGAAAAGCTTCAAAGTCAATACCTAAGCAAATGGGCAGGGCTGCTCCCTGGAGAAAGAAAGGTGAGCCAGAAGGGGGCTTCAACCAGAAGCTTAAGGAAGGAGTATGCCCTTGAGCAGCGAGTGGTGCCATCCCAGTCATGGGTGTGAGAGTGTGACAATAAGCAAAATGTCTCCAACTCAAACCATAGAACTTAGTCCTGGCATAATCTTCCACTTTTAAAACAAGTCCACTGTTCAGGACTCCTAAATGCCCATGATTCCCCTTTCCTGTTTCCCAGCATGTAAAACTTTGTAAATATGCATGCTTCTTCCCCATGTGTTCTTATCCATGGGGTCTTTTTTTTTTCCAGACACAAGAAGAATCCCAGAAGTGTGTGAGGGGCAAAGCCACCAAAGGTGATGTCATCCAGAGAAGACCCAAGATTACAGGCGTTCAGTTGTTCAGTTCTTTCCCTTTGGCCAACACAGGGATCTCTCTTCCTAAGAGTTTACCCCTAGGTCACCTGGATTTTTATTCTTTGGCTGTTTCCTCTCCCTCCAGGCTGCAGATTCAGGAGGCATGGATGTACCCTCACAACTCTGCCTCTATAATACAATAGAATGGAGACTTAACACTGTGTAGTTGGAGATTATTCATGGTGCCCACAACTCTACCAAGCTTTAGCTCAGCTTTAAGCGCTGCCAGTCTCTTCTAGCCCGCTCAGTTTTATTCTTTCCCCAGAACACTTTGCTTTTCTTCCACCCTTTACCTTTGGAGAAAGGGCTGAGAGTGGAGAGGGAGTGGAGTGGGAGTAGTCTTCGCCTGCTGGTTCATCTTACGTCCATTCTTGTTTTAAGACTGCATGGTCACAGTCCTGTAGCCAGCCATTTGTTGGCTCAGTCTAAGGTTCATTGCTCACCTTTAAGGCAAACTGTTTCCCCAGGTCCTACCTAGCATATGGTGCATGGTCAGTAATTGTTGAGGAACAATGATGGTACAGATACATGCAAGAAGAGAAAGGTCAAGTCATTGGGCTATTTTAATATAGAGCTCAGTCACAGAGGAACAATGTAGTAAGATGACCTGACCAGGGGTTGGCTATGTCCCTTCCCACCCTTCTACAACAAAGAATCCAAGGGCAGAAGAACATTGTGATACCCATCTCTACCTCTCCCTACTCCTTCCCCTAATTCTGGCCCACATTTCAATAACAGAGCATGGGGCTGAGAAACGTTTTTATCTATAACTCAATCAGACCTCTCAAACCTCTGCAAAGAGTAATATCCTGCTGGCATAGTGAATTTCTCATCTTCTCTGTTAGGCTAAGTCTCAACCTCATGCCTTCCTTGAGTTACATTTCAAAAGGCCCCTTTTATTACCTTAGTTAGGTGACTTGGCAAAGGGGTCATGGGTGGGGTTGGTATGGCAGACAATGGGCTGATGTCCCACCCTGCACTCCCTCGACCCTTCAGTGTTCACAGCAGCTGTGGTTTTCAGGTCCAGCACAGTGAATTCTTCCCACCTGGAGCTGGAGGGTTTTCTCAGATGCCATAAGAACTCACTTGGCAAGTGTGAGGGTCTGAGTGTTGGTAGGGAAGAGGCCTCCAGAGGCATTCCTAACAGGGCACGGGAGTCAGTGGATACATGTTCAGGGGAACCATTCTGAGGCCTGGTGCACAGCCTTGCCCAATAGTGCCACATTTCCTGCCTTTTCTCCTTTCCTTTTCTCCCTTCCCTTACTTCACTGCACTTGCAGAGTTAATATCCCACGTATGCTATTTGTGCTTAAATACTCATCCAGTATCTGTTCTCGGAGAAATCTGAACTAAGGCAGTTGGAAAGGGGAAAAACATCATTTTTAGGTGTACATTCCTCCTCTTACTTCTCATTTACTCTCCTACCCAACTGAAAGCTGGTTTCTGTTCCTCCTGCCCCTTTGAAACTCTAGATACTACCAAATCTGGTGATTCTGTCCTATCATATTTGACCTTTTGGTAGCAGTCAGCCAAAAATTTCTTCCTTGGAGCATGCTTCTCTATTGGCTTCTGGAAGCCTTCTCATTTTCCTCTTACCATTGAGCATTTACCATGGTCTCATTCAAAGATGGCTTTTCCCACTTCCTCCTTAAGCATCTGTGTCCCCCAAAGGTTTACTTTAATCCTCCTGTTCTTACCCCTCATACTCACTGGGAGATCCCCACAACTTCAGTGGCTTCCACTATAACAAAGGTCAGTGAGGCTCCAATCTAGGTCTGCCGCACAGCCCTCTGTGTTGAGCCACCTCTTTGTTCTATGCAAACCTGCCTACTAGGTGGGAACTCTATCCCTATTTAGGCATGCCCCCAAATAGGAGTAAATTTCCCTGCCCGCCCAAGAAATTTGGCAGAGAAGGATAGAAGAGAGGCGGGATGTGAAGAGGTGGGGTTGAGAAAGACTATGCCTGTTTTTACATTGGAAAGCACTCTAAACTGGAGGAAAGGCAAGCAGAAGGAACAAGTGGAAAGAAAGAAGGCAAAGATAAGGAGAAGCTGAGTTTCTGAGCAGGTGGAGGGAAACACTAGAAGGAAGGAGGAGGATACATTCAGATTCAGAAACACTTGCAGGTGACAGGAAAAGAAGTTGATGGCCTTCCTGTGAGTTGGCTTCTGTTGTTTCCTTGAACCAGGAGGCAAGATTATTTGAAGTGAAATGGAGGAGATTTGAAGGTAGAGGTAAAATTTTGGAATGGGACATGAATTAGAAGGAAATAATGAAAAGCTCAACACAAACTGCTTTAAAAACAATGAGGAGATTTACTGACTGATCGATATAACTTGAGTCTAAAGGCAAACCTGAATGCAGGCATAGTTTGACCCAGGCACTCAGGATTCCATCTGGCTCCTGAGATCATCTTGTCTACCCTGCCCCTGTGTTTCAGAAGTTAGAGACACCATATCCACGCTACAACCCACAGACAGGGAAGGTCTCCTTCAGGGCTCCCACAGAAGGCAGAGAAAGCTTATTTCCCAGAAGCCCCTATGATGGTCTCCTCATGGCCCACTGGCCCACACTGGGTAGTGTGCTCATCTGTGATGAACCAGTCACTCTGGAAGGAAGAATAGGAGAGCTGATTAGCTTAAGCTCATCAGAGCCCACTCCTAGAACTGGAAATGAAGTCAAACCCACCCAAACAATATCATTGGGAATGGGGGTAGGGAATTCCCTCAAAGGAAAATCTGGGTGCTTTAGGGAGGAAAAGGGGGAGTAGATGCTGGGAAGTCAACCAATAAATGTCCACCATAGTTTGTTTCTGAGGAAATGTGAGAAGCAGCTGTTGAAAGAAGGTATGTTTGTGCTGAGGTGGGATTCTAAGGAGTGTGGAGCAGAGAAATCTGTAGTGGCTTCAGACCTCGTGGTTTTATAATTGTCTGCAGCAGCTCAGAGTAGGCTGTGGTAGGAGAGAGAGGAGAAAGTGAACAATGGGATTGATCCAAAATTGGATGCTTGCCAGGTACATGTAAGGACAAGTGGGCAAGATCGGAGTTGAGGGTAATAGAGTGGTTGAAGTGATGGATGGGGAAAGAAGGGAATTTGGAAGGGAGCTGATAGATTAGGATAAAATGGAGTGCTTCAGGGACTGAATGTTCAGATGAACTCAGAGGGGGAGGGATAGAAGAGTGGAGGGGGGGGTACAAACAGGAGACAGCAAGCAAGATATGTGAGCCAGAGATAGAAGATAATGAGAAAGGATGAGGGTAAAATATTGACATTTAAAATTCAGAGGGAGAAAGTGATGCGAGGGGTTTCCTGGGTTCTATTTTCTAAATGAACACATCATAATACACATGTAACAAGTTATAGTGAGCTTTATTGGCAACACAAGCTAAAAGCCCTCACTAGCCTCAGAAATCAGAAATGTCCTCGAGGTTTCATCTCATTGGATGTCATGTTTCCTGTCAGCCCAGCTGGGCTCTTTGGGCAGAAGGACAACTGGGGGCTATTGGCCATCTCCTTTGACTTCAAATCAGTCCATACAACTCTGAGACCACTTCACAGTTTTTCCTTTAACCAGGGGCTCTGGAATACAGTTTGTTATTTTGTCTTTTATCTCCCAAAGATGGGTTAGGCCACCTTGGCTCTTGGGACAGATAGAATGGAAAGGGAGGATGCTAGGGATCCAGCATATTGTATGCCCTTTTTTTTTTTTTAAGTCAAACTCTCTGGATAAGGAGATCTGCACAGAATTTCTACAGAATGAACAAGCAAAAGGACACTTGGATGGAATCTGAAGTCCTAGTTGACAAATTGGCTCAACCATGGACATGTTTTGAGTTAAATGGAATTAAATATATAGACCCTCAGTTTCTACATATATACAATGAGTTTAATTATGGCTTCATACCAGGGATCAGCAAACTTTTTCTGTTAAGGGCCAGAGAATAACTATTTTAGGTTTGGTGAGTCATACAGTCTAATACAACTACTAACTCTACCATAGCATGAAAGCAGCTATAGAAAATATATCAATGAGTAAGTGTCACTGTGTTTCAATACAAATTTATTTACAAAAACAGGTGGTCACAGACTGAAGTTTAAAATATAAAACTAAACTCTAGAAGATAACATAGAACAAAACCTAGATGACCTTGGGTATGGCTAAGGTTGCCATGAGGACTTAGATACAACACCAAAGGCATGATCCATGAAGGAAATAATTGATGAGCTAGACTTCATTAAAATTTAAAAACTGCTGCTCTCTAAAAATCAATGTTAAAAGAATGAGAAGGAAAGCCATAGACTGGGAGAAAATATTTGCAAACGAAATATCTAATAAGGAACAGTCATCCAAAATATACAGAGAACTCTTAAAACTCAATTAGAAAACACACACTCCAATTTAAAAATGGCCAAAAATCTTAACAGACACATCCACAAAGAAGATACACAGATGGCAAATAAACATATGAAAAGATGTTCCACATCTAACATCATCAAAGAAGTGCAAATTAAAACTATAGTGAAATATCACTGCACATCTATTATAATGGCCAAAATTTAAAACACTGAACACCAAATGCTGGTGAGGATGTAGAGAAACAAACTCATTCATTGCTGGTAGGAATGCACGAAGATACAGCCACTTTAGAAGGCCATTTGGTAGTTTCTTACAAAACTAAACATATTCTTCCTGCACAATCCATCCATCATGTTCCTTATCTTACCCAAAGGGGTTGAAAACCTATTTCTACACAAAAACCTGAACGTGAATGTTTATGGCAGCTTTATTCATAATTGTCAAAGCTTAGAAGCAACCAAAAATTTTCAGTATGTGAATGGGTAAACTGTGGTATATCCATGCAATGGATTATTATTCACTGCTAAAAATAAATGCATTATCATGCCATGAAAAGATATAGAGGAACCCTAAATAAGTACTATTAAATGAAAGAAGCTTATCTGAGAAGGCTACATACAGTATAATTCTAACTATATGATGTTCTGAAAAAAATCAAAACCATGGGGACAGGAAAAAGATCAGTGGTTGCCAGGAGTTGGGGGAGAGGCAGAGAAGGAGCTGGGGAGGGATGAATAGAGCACAAAAAGAATTTTAAAGCAGTGAAAATACTCTGTAGGATACCATAATAATGGATACATATCATTATACATTTGTCCAAATCCATGTAATGTACAACACCAAGAGCGGGCCATAACTTAAACGATGGACTTGGGGTAATTATGATGTGTCCATGTAGGTTCATCAATTATAACAAATGTGCCTCCCTGATGGGAGATGGAAATAGGGAAAGTTGCAGGGGGCATATGGGAAATCTTTGTACCTTCACTTGCATTGTGCTGTGAACTAAAGCTGCTCTTTAAAAAGGAATCTTAAAACAGGTAGGCAGGATTTGACCTCTGAAGTTTAAAAAAGGCTGTGAAGAAGAGCATGTATCCTGTGTTCCTTGGGTCCCTTTGACCACTAATGGGGACTTGTCACCTCTGAACCAGCCTCCCACTTAGGTATTTCTGGGAGGCCCAATGGATATCACGAAGATGCTAATAAATGCAGCAGACACTAATTTTCCCCTGATCATCTCCCCAACTCCCACCTTCATGATGTTAGTAACCAAGACTTGCTCTGTGATGTGAAAGACCCTTTGCCCTTTAGATGTCCCTACCCTGGTACCCAGTACAACCCTGTACCACTGGACGGTGGTACCATGTGCTGCCCCAAATTACACAATAGCCAGCAGGGTTGAAAGCCTCTCTAATGTTGTTAACACTTAATAGAGGGCTATTTAAGAAATATCAGATAAATTAGTGCCCACTTAGTCCTGATGTAATGGGGAGGAATTTAAGTTGGGGGTGGCATGAAGGAAAGGATGATGTATTTAGCTAGAGTATGTATTGCTAGTTACGAAAATTGATAAACTTCTGTTGTCAATCCACAAAAAAGTCACTGATTTTTCAGTTATGTCATAGTTTGATGCATATTGGAGCAGGAAGAAGAAAATCTCTGCTCTATGTAATTTTTTGAGGACCCAAATGCCTCCCATTATGTGACTTCACCACCTTTCACCACCACCAGCATTAAATGAGTGCTGGAAAAGGGTGGGAAAAGAGGGGGTATAGAGAATTGTGTGGGGAGATTTTATGGGCCATGTCTGGAGATGGTAACATCATTTCCATCTATGTGTCATTGGCCACTCATTCATAGGGCCATACTTAACTGCAAAGCAAGTTGGGAAATGTAGTCTGTGGGTCTAGACAAAGAAGAAAGGTTTGCTGAACATATGGGAAGCTAGAGACAAACAGCTAGAGACAAACTAAGTGGCAGCATTACCCTCTACTCAAATACTTTTCCCAGTTGACAATTGAGACTGAATTACTGTTGGGACACAATTCTCTCTAGGTTACATCTTCTGAGCAGAGGCACTGACAACACTCTGAGCTATTTTCTCACTGGTGTCTTGCAAATATCCTTGGAAGAGGGGAATAGTATCTCCCTCCAGAGTAGATCACACATTTGTTTGGTGTCTAGGATAATAAAAATAATGTCTCCTTTTAAGGCAAAGATTCAACAATTTTGCTTGCAGCTGAAGTTGAAGACTGAAGTTCCCTAAGTTTGGGGTTTAATGGAGGTGGGAGGGTAACACAAATCTATTTTGGGCTCAGCATTCACCTGGGCCCAGCCCTGCATTGTCCCATGGCACTTGGTGGGCAAGGAGAACCAAGGCAAACACGGGGCTCTTGTGCCATGAGTAATAAAGTCTCTTGTCCAAGAATTCTGTGCCTTCTGGAAGCATCCATCAAACTGTGCCAGACTAATTTATTAGCTTGCAAGTAAGGTAAAATCTCAGACCCTTCACACTTTTTGAGAGTTACCTGATCAAATGTATCGTGGTTAACACCTAGTAGATGCATTCTGCTCATCAACCATCTGTAGCCTTAAGAAACACTAAGTAGTAGACCGGGCTCAGGCTTAAGATGAGCACCCTATTCTCAGTTAAATGAAATGGTATCAGAAGAATATAAACTATGAAGCCCCTAGGCACATGTAACCTAATATCAGGGCCTCAACATTGTGTAACTCCAAGGCACTATTCACATCATAGTCTATGAATATGCAATATGGCTGCTCTATTACAAAATTTCATTGTATCTAACATCATCTGTGGTAAAATACACCATCATATTAGGTGACATTGCACAGCAAAATGCTGCCAATTAAACCATGACAAAATGCTCTCATTTAAAATTTTCTACTGTATTTATCAAAAGAGCTTTTTTATACTTACATTTATCATCTATCAACCTTGTATATACATAGAGAGGAAAATCACTATTCTTATTCAACATTACACTGGAGGGTCTGGCCAGTGCAATAAGGCAAGAAAGAAATAAAAGATATAAAAATTAGAAAGGAAGAATTATAAGACTATTTGTAGACACCATTGTTGTTTATATAGAAAACCCCAAAGAATCTAAAAACAAGTTACAAGTGCATGTATCCTGGTTTGAAGATACAAAGTGAATACACAAAAATCAATTTTATTTCCATATACTACCATTGAACTAGAAATTTTAAAAGATGCCATTTATAATAGCACCAAAGAGACACCTGAGTGGCTCAGTCAGTTAAGCGTCTGACTTCAGCTCAGGTCATGATCTTGTGTTTGTGGGTTTGAGCCCCACATCAGGTTCTGTGCTGACAGCACAGAGCCTGGAGCCTGCTTCAGATTCTGTGTCTCCCTCTCTCTCTCTGCCCCTAACCCACTCTCACTCTCTCTCAAAAGTATATAAACCTTTAAAAATATTTATAATAGCACCAAAAACTCATGAAATATTTAGAGATAGATCAAATATATGCAAGGTTTATTCTTAAAACTATAAGACAGCAGGGAAAGAAATAAAAAGATGACCTAAATAAAATGGAGGGAAATACTGTGTTTATGGATTGGAAGATTATTGTTACAGATCAATTTGAGGAGAATTGATATCTTAAGTTCAACACAATTTCCCAATCCCAAAATTTTAGGTTTATTTTTATAGAAATTGAAATGCTGAGGCTACAATTTATAAAGAAGAACAAAGTGACAGTAGCCAAAATAATTTTTGAAAAAAGAACAAAGGACTTAAAACATTTGATTTCAAGATTTACTGTAAGCTACAACCATCAGGATAGTTTGGAATTGACAAAAGGATAGACAAATAAATCAGTGGAACAGAACAGAAAATAGACTCATATGTTCAATTTATTTTCTTTTTTTTTTTTAATTTTTTTTTTAACATTTATTTATTTTTGAGACAGAGAGAGACAGAGCATGACGGGGGAGGGGCAGAGAGAGAGGGAGACACAGAACCGGAAGCAGGCTCCAGGCTCCGAGCCATCAGCCCATAGCTCGACGCAGGGCTCGAACTCACGGACTCACAGACCGTGAGATCGTGACCTGAGCTGAAGTCGGACGCTTAACCGACTGAGCCACCCAGGCGCCCCCAATTTATTTTCAATAAAAGTTGAAAAGCAATTAAATGGAGAAAGTTTTTCTGGAAATATAATTACACAATTGGGCATTAATCCATGCCTTGAACCATATACAAAAGCTAACCTGAAATAGACTATCTACTAGTAAAAATCTAAAACCTATAAAACTTCTACAGGAAAACAGGAGAAAATCTTTGTGACCTTGGGTTTGGCAAAGATTTCCTAGGATACAAAAAGCATGAGCCACAAAGGAAAAATAGTTGACAAATTGGACTTCATAAATATTAAATAGTCTTCTCTTTGAAAGACACTGTAAGAAAATGAAAAGACAGGCCACGGACTAAGATGAT
Source organism: Neofelis nebulosa (assembly GCF_028018385.1). Lineage (NCBI taxonomy): Eukaryota > Metazoa > Chordata > Mammalia > Carnivora > Felidae > Neofelis > Neofelis nebulosa. The sequence continues at coordinate 41,833,374 of NC_080787.1, forward strand.
ATTTACAAAACACATATCTGATAAAGGGTACCGAGAATACACAAAGGACACTCATAACCCAATAAGAATATGATCCAATTAAAATGATTTGAACAGGCATTTTTATCAAAGGAGCTATATAGACAGCAAATAGGCCTATGAACGGATGTCCAACACCATTAGGGAAATGCAAATTAAAACCATAGTGAGAAACCACTACAAACTTATACAATGACTACAGTTTTAGACAGCTAATCATTCTAGGAGCTGGTGAGGTTGCAGTTTAACTAGCCCTTTCATTCACTGCTGGTGGGAATATATGTATAATGGTGTAGACATTTTGGAAAACAATTGATCAGCTTGTTATAAAGTTAAACATGTACTTACCAGGTGACCAGCAACCCTACTCCTAAGGTTTTTACCTATGAGAGATGATACTACATATCTATACCAAAGCCGATACCTGAACATTTATAACTTTATTCATAATTGCCAAACACTAGAAACAATCCAGATATTCTTCTGTGAATGGATAAACTATGGTATAATCAGACAATGGAATACTTACTACCCAGTAATAAAAAGGAATCAACTACTGATAAATGCAAAAGCAGTCATCTAAGTGAAAGAAGCCTCCAGGACTAGAGGTATGGGTGAAGGATTTACTATGAAGAGGCATAAGAAACTTTCAAAATTTTCTATCTTTTTATTTTAGTGGTAGTTATAGGACATACATTTTTAATCAATGCATAGAACTGTACACCTAAAAAGTGTAAATTTTGGGGTGCCTGGGTGGCTCAGTTGATTAAGCGTCTGACTTTGGCTCAGGTCATGGTCTTGTGGTCAGTGGGTTCAAGCCCCACATCGGGCTCTGTGCTAACTGCTCAGAGCCTGGAGCCTGTTTTTGGATTCTATGTCTCCCTCTCTCTTTGCCCCCCCCGCCCCCTGCTCACACACTCTCTCTTTCAAAAATAAACATTAAAAAAATTCAAAAAGTTTAAATTTTACTGTATGTAAATTTTACCTCAATAAATCTGACAAAGTTTTAAAAATTGGGTAAAGTATCATTAAATTATATTTTCCCTAGAATCCAAGTCCTCTGAATTACTTTCAATGGAGAGTTGATGTCAGAGTTTTTCCACACTTTGTCAGCCACTGGGTGACCAGGAGCCTTAGTAATATTTTTAAGAGTGCTCCAATATTGTCTCTGGGATTTTTTCCCCAAGTTGCTGGTGTTCATTCTGTGTTTTGATGCTGACATTTTTTTTTTTTTTTTTATCTTACTGAAAGATGTCAACAAAAGGTTTGCAGAGAACAGACAGGTCTCATTTTTGGTGGCATCTTGGACCACTGCAATGCTTCTCCATTTTAGTCAACAAACCATTTAATGACAATTTGAATGAGGGCTAACATCTAAGTTTGTGCATGGGCAGACAACAATGTCATGGCTGCCACCTCGATAACAGCAATTATAAGAATCTGTCAGCTTCAGAAGTATTAAAATGTGAAAAATGTTCATCTTCAAATTGGTAAGGCACATTATTACTGGAAAAAGTGTACATAGAGAAGTTGGACTCCAAAAGTCCTTTTGGTGGGAATGCAAACTGGTACAGCCACTCTGGAAAACAGTATAGAGGTTCCTCAAAAAATTAAAAATAGAACTACCCTATGGCCCCACAATTGCACTGTGAGGTATTTATCCAAGGGATACAGGAGTGGTGTTTCAAAGGGGCACATGCACCCCAATGTTCATAGCAGTGCTATCAATAATAGTCAAAGTATGGAAAAAGCCCAAGTGTCCATGGACTGATGAATGGATAAAGAAGATGTGGTTTATATATACAATGGAATACTACTTGGCAACGAGAAAGAATGAAATCTTGCCATTTGTAACAATATGAATGGAACTAGAATATATTATGCTAAGTGAAATAAGTCAGAAAAAGAAATCATATGACTTAACTCATATGTGGAATTTAAGATACAAAACAGATGAACATAAAGGAGGGGAAGCAAAAATAATATAAAAAAGAGGGAGACAAACCATAAGAGACTCTTAAATACAGAGAACGAAATGAGGTTTGCTGGTGGGGTGTTGGGTGGGGGGAAGGGCTAAAGGGGTGAGGGGCAGTAAGGAGGGCACTTGCTGGGATGAGCACTGGGTGTTATATGTAGGTGATGAATCACTATATTCCTAAAATCATTATTATGTTAACTAACTTGGATTTAAATTTAAAAAGAAAAAAAGTCTTTTCGAAAATCTTGTGGAGGACAGTGACATGATGGAATATTTTAAATTAATCTTTACTTTTTTTTGCCCCAGAGAACCACACTCTGAGTTATATTATTGTGAACCACAATTACTTTAGGTAATGTGTATATAGGATACAAAATCCGAAATGCAAAACAGAATACAGTAAAAAGTAGGATACAAAATCCAAAATGCAAAACAGAATACAGTAAAAAGTAAGTTTCCCTCCAATGTCTGGCCCTCAGACACCAAGTTCCCCACCTAAGAGAGAACCATTATTAAGGCCCCTTATGTCAGAACTATTTGAGGAAGGTCACTCTGGCAACAAGGCAGAGCCAGGAGAAGTAGGAGGAACAAAATGTTGTTTGTCAACTAAAATCAAGGACAATAGTTGAGGGTCAATAGAGTCATGTATTGAGTACATACCTATGAAGGTATATCATTGAGTATTGTATTTAGCTACAAATATAAGCAATCTGAAAAACAGTGACCTAAGACAAAGGTTTATATTTTTCTAATATAAAACAAGATCTGGGGTGGGCATTTCAGGGCTGATTGTAGTTGTTCCATGTTATTAATGCTCAGGCCTCTTCCATATTTCTGTTCTAGTATCCTTGGAAGGTTGCTTCTATCTTCAAGGTTGCTTTAAAGTTGTAAAATGGCCTGTGCTGCTCTAGCCATCACATCCATATACCAAAGGAGAAGAAAAAAGGAAGGGCAAAAGTGCATATGCTTGCTTTTGCTCATATATTCTAATTCATATCGACTCTCTGCTCTTCTCCTGCTTGATCTACTCTGTTTCAGCAGGCTGGCTTATGTGGTCTACGTCAGAGACCACCTTGTCCTTGGCTTCCTAAATGGGTCCAGCCAACAGGGTTCCATGACAGGAGATAGAGTATGAGAAGAGAATGAGCTCAGGATATTTTCCTCTCACTCCCTTCCTACAGTCACATCTGGCTGGCTGTATCTCTCTACCTTAAGGTCATTGTTTTCAGGGAAGTCTGCCCTACCTCTCTCCTTACCAGTTCAGAGATGATAGCAGCTCAGTTTATTCTAATCTCATACTCCTATGCTGTTCTTCATGATTTCCATACATTCTGCCAACACCTTTAGCAATAGTCCCGATCCATAGAAAACCTCCCCAAGTTATTCTAATTCCAGTGTACCATCTGTTTCTTTGTTGGGACCCTGAATGATATAAATCACAGGTCAGCTGAGTTAGCCCCTTTTAAGAAGACTTCTTGAAAAGTTCACCCAACAATTTTTACTTACAATTAGAAATTAGTCAGATGGCCATAGTGACGTAGGGCGGTAGGGATATACAGGAAGCTTACTGTTGGCTTGGGGGAGGGCAATAATTAGTAATGAAGAAGGAAGATTGGATACTGAGTGGGCAGCTAGAGGTCTCTGTCACAGGAGGAAATATAAGGAAAAATAAAGATGTCTTGTGAGAAACAATATTAATTTGTAACTAACCAGACTGAGGAGAGAAATATATCAACTGTCATTGGATTTCTAGGAATAGTCACATTTTAAATTTCACTGTCAAATTCATAAGCCTCTGCCTTTGAAGTTCCCAACTGCTGAAACTTTTATTTTTGTTTTGTTTTGTTTTGTTTTGAAAGAGTGAACATGTGAGCTGGGGAGAGGGGCAGAGGGAGAATATGTTAGGCAGGTTCCATGATCAGTGCAGAGCCTGATTACACGACTGTGGGATCATGACCTGAGCTGAAAACAAGAGTCTGGCACCCAAATGACTGAGCCAACCAGGCACCCCTGAAGGTTTTTGTTTTATTTTTATTATTTTAGTTTTTAAAATGTTTCTTTTTGAAACAGAGAGTGAGTTGGGGAGGGGGCAGAGAGAGAGGAGACATAGAATCCTAAGCAGGCTCCACATTGTCAGCACAGAGCCCAATGCAGGGCTCAAACTCAGACTGTGAGATCATGACCTGAGCCAAAATCAAGAGTCAGATACTTAACCAACTGAGCCACCCAGGTGCCCCTAAGTATGTTTCCAACCCATGTCATAGAGTCCCTTGTAGAATTTGATTAAAAACAGAACTTTTTCTCTGAAAATATGTGCATAAATTATAAACACAATTATTCAACTCTTTTTTTTCTGTATGTAGATCCCATGTAACAAATTCTTTCTTGCTCTACCCCTCTCTATATATGCAGCTTAGTCATGTCCTACAGCTAAACTCCCTAAGTTTGAATCCTGGTTCCACTATGTGCCAGCTGTGTGTCCTTGTGCAAGTTAGCTGTTAGCTAGCCTCTTTGTTTCCTCCTCCATAAAGAGGGTGTGGTGGCCATGAAAATACACTTAGCAGACCTTCTAGTCCCTGGAGTATGATTGGCTGAGGGCCCCAGCTGCTGCACTTTGGAATCTATCATGGCATCTGTTATAAGGCCATATCTCTCATGGGCTTCCCTCTAGCAATGACTGAAAAAATGGCAGGAACAGTAAGTGGATCCATTCCTGGGAGATTTGGGACTTCTTTGTCAGCCAGTATCAGCTCAAAGACACCCCCAACAGCTTTGCTAAACCTTATAAAGACTTCTGTGAAGTCTAAAACCCTTTGGCCCACCTTCCCTCTTTCTTTTTCACCCAAGGTTAGACTTGGACTATGGTTTGATGACTCTCCCAGCCTTTACCAGCTCTATCCCACCCCACCCCTATTTTGTTTTACACAGGCATTTTCTTAAAAGAATTCTTGCACATTTATTCTGGTCCTGGCATCTTCTTCTTGGTGGACACAAACTGCGAAGAACAGTACCTACCTCATCTAGTTGTTGAGAAGATGAATAAGTTAATTCATTTAATGTGTTTATAACAGTGCTTGACAAATAGTAATAACTCACTGCATTTTAGTTACTATGTTAAAGACAGACCGCACCTTACATTTCTAGCAGTATAGCAAATTAGCTAAGTCCCAAAAACCTTCCATTATAAAATCCCATAAAAGTATTATGAAATATAGAAAATAGTCTTCTAAATGCATAGCTGAGCTTATAATAAAATAATATAAACCCTAGGGGCAAAAACGAAGGAATGTAAACACCAGACCAGTGGCCTTGAGTTCACACTACATCTGTCCCCAGAGGGCTTGATGAAGCTTTTGCATGTAAAGCTGAGAACTGTCAAAGAGCTACTAAACCTTCAGAAAAAGGATGGAAACTAAAAACAAAGTCAAACCATCAACAAAGAGGGATATCAAGGAAGCTTATCTGTCTTCACTTGTATCTGGATAAGGGGGGAAAGATCTCCCAAGGCCCCTGCAATCCCTAACAGCAGAGTTTGGCATTTATATGACCCTCATGACTGAGAACTCCCAACCTGATAATATCTGTGACAAAATTAATACAAGTCCTCTCCAGAGGGACAAACCCTCAGGTAAGGATTCTCAGGGTGCCGTTCAATATAGCCCTAAGATAAACTCACTATCCAAAAATCACAGAACAAACAAGGAAATAATCCACCATGAGTTGCAATATGAAGAGAATTCTATTCAAAACAATTTAATACACTTATTTTAAACATATTTTATAATCTCTGGCTGTTAGATATATTAATAATAAAGGGACTTTTTAAAAGCATGAGGAAATATTGGGATTCTCGAAAAGAACCAAAAGTTTTAAAGACTCTCGTAGCTGAGGCTTTCTAGAAAGCAATACCTGAGGCAAGGATTAGGGTGCTGATACTGTACTTTGTCCAGGAGATAAAGCCCACTGAGGTGAAGGCAAGAAATAAAAGAGGGAGCAGGGTCAAGAAACATGTGAAGCAATGTGATATAATGCAGCACAGGGCTGGCCACTGTTTTTTGAGAAGCCATGAAGAGACGGTCACTTGGCAGACGCTTTGCTGTGTATCCTTGTGCAAGGACTTTTCTGGAGAGTTTCCAAAAAGAAACACCACCTCCAGTTGGAAGGAAAGATTTTATCTGACCAGCTCCTTCCTGTTTCCTATTTCCCATTGCTCAAATTCTTCTCCATGGAGAGCTAACCCACAAGTGTTGCATCATTCATTCATTCTTTTTTTTTTTTTTTAAGATTATATTTTTACACGATCTCTACACCCAACGTGGGGTTCAAACTCACAACCGCAAGATCAAGAGTCACATGCTCCACTGACTGAACCAGCCAGGTGCACCAGAATTATTCATCCTTTGATGCCACTCAGGAAACTAGATCCTCTGTCTAGAAGTAGAGGGGCAACTTGGTGCAGATACCACTGGTATGTTCAATGTGAGGGACATGTAATCCTAAGCCTCTGGCCAGACCAGGGAATTTAGCAAAGGTAGCAGAATGCCTGTGCACTCCAGTGACTTACTGGTAGTTGGAAGAACTTTGAAAGCAAGTGAGGCAGTGCGACTCTAAGGTGGTGAACAAGGTTTGTGTCTGATGTGGAATGAGAAATAGAGTCATTGAAATTAAGAAACACTTCCCAACGGATACAGAGCATGCTAGATCCAGACGAAGCTAAAATTGTAGATTTTAGAAAGAGATAATCTAAAAAGTTACATGTCTGTGCTATATTCTGGATAAAGAAGCCAAAGAGATGGAGAAGGCAGGAAAGGGAGAGAGACCTGGAGGACAAAGTAAAAGGTCCGATTACTACCCAATAGGAATTTTGCAAGGTGCGATTAGAGAGAAGGAGCAAGGATTACATTAAGAAGGTGAATCCTTGCATTCAGTTTCAATGTGAGATTTTTAATGTCTAAGGATAGCTTTTACATACAGAAAAGGTTATTTTCATTTATTTGGGTTTGATTTTTAAAACCTATTAAAATTGTAAATTTAAAAGCCTAGTTTGTCTAACCCCCTGAATTTAGCTTATACATTTTATTAAACTATTTTAAATCTGGTAAGCTTCATATAAAATAGAAGTACTTTTCATGGAAACTTGAACTTAAACTGGACAGAGTACTTAAGGGAATTTGATTTTGATTAATGTTAAATAAACTTGAGTTTAACAGACTGATTACCTTTAAATACTTTAAATAATATTTATAAATTTTATATGTTCATTTTCTTTGAGAACTTAGAATGCCTGCACTCAACAAACCCATGACCCACTAGGTTAATCTTTCCCACATTATTAAGCAACTCTTTAATACATGTTCTCTTAACCACTCCACACTGTTTATAAATGGAGTCACTTCCTCTTATGCCATTCAACTTCAATCAAGCATTTAATTTGGAATCACAGGCCAATTTGTCATATAAGTTAGTATGCCAGATTCAATTATAGTTTACAAGTATTTTAAATACCAGATTATTTTGTTGAAATGTAACACAAAATAATTAATGCCATGAGTTTGATGTACTTTATAGTTTCTATATTTATAATTTCTGCACATTTCTGGAGTTATGAGACACAATCCACTAAGCTTTACAGTGACTTTAGATTCATGATGAGAATAATGGTCACCTGAGGTAAGTTGGAGTCACTTATTGGACAGACACATTTGGTACAGGGATGCCAAGCCTGGAGCTACCTATGCCCAGTGTGATTCTTCCTGCATCATAGATTGACATACTGAGTCCAGTTTTAGTAATCTTGAAATTAAAGGAGACCTTCAGTCTATATCCTTCAGGTTGGATTGTTACCTCATGTTTCAAATATACAATCATACAATATTTTTTGTAAACTTTCCATTTTAATTACCTGATTTGATCATCTAAATTCCAGAACCTCCAACCAGGCTGCAGATGATTTTGTTCACTCATCTCATTACTATCTAACTAAACTCTGTATTTTCATTTTTTTTCCTATGCCTTTGGGGCACAAGGTTTTGGTAGAGTCCAGGCATGTTCTGCTTATTTTATTTGGCTCTATGATCACAACAATCTCAAAAGGCATAAATAAAGTACATACAGATGTAGACACATTGAGGTGCAGAAGAACAACACAAAGAGAACATCTCAGAACAACCAGAGATTTCTGAGCCAATAGAATTCCTGTAAACATGGTGAATGTTTCTAAAACACATTGGACTTTCTGCAAGAAGTGTGGCAAGAATCAACCCCACAGTGACATGGTACAAGATTAGCAGGATTCTCCATATGCCCAGAGAAAGCAGCATTATGAAAGGAACAGAGTGGCTATGGTGGGCAGACTAAGGCCATTTTCCAGAAACAAGTGAAAGCCACAAAGAAAATTATGCTGAGGTTTGAATACATTAAGCCCAACTGCAGGTCTAAGATAACTCTGCTACTAAGAGATGCAAGATTTTGAAATGAGAGGATTTAAAAAGAGAAAGGGTCAGGGCACCTGAGTGGCTCAGTCGGTTGAGCGTCCAACTCTTAATTTCAGCTCAAGTCATGGTCGCTGGGTCATGTCATGGGATTGAGCACTGCATCAGGTTCTGCATTGAGGTGCTGAGCATGGAGCCTGCTTGAGAGTCTCTCCCTCTGTCCTTCCCCTTCCCCACTTGCACACTTTCTCTCAAAAACTAAAAAACAAAACAAAACAAAACAAAAAAAAGAAGGGCAAGAGGTCAGGGCTAAGCTCTTTTTTATTGTGAAGATAAAAAAAAAATCTTGAGATTATGTTAAAAAAGCAATGGAAAAATAACATTATTAAAGTAGAATGATAGGTTTCTAATCAACATCACTTGATTATCTTTGCTCAAAGTAACAATGCTGAAAGTAATAATGAACCTATAGTTTTATACGTGTCTGAATTTTATTCAGAAATGGGGAAATCAAAGTCATTTTTAGAAAGAAAAAACTAAATTCAATTATGGAAAAACATTGCTGAACTACTCTGTGAAATCTCTTGCCATTTGCTATCTAAAACTCAGGAATAAAAAAGATTTGCATAACAGTATACTTTTCAATCTCAATATCCAAATTTATTAGCCAAATCTAGGAACCAAAAGATTCAGATGGTGAAGAAAATTTATACTAAAGGAAGAAGAAATTAATCCACAAAGAAGTGAGGCTCAAGAACAAATGATGGTAGAGGAAATTGATAAGTATATGGGTAAATTGAAGTAATCATCGGTTGTATAAAGTAATAATTATTTTTAGAGGTATACAAAAGTGTAACTAGAATATATACTGAGAATATGTAAAGTAGGTTAGATGATGGGAATGGAAAAGTTCAAGGTTGCTGCAGAGAGCAGGAGTTTAGGAATACTGATTGATATTCCACCCATATCCTCTCTGCCTACCCAAGTTCATGGATAGCTGTTGGAGACCGTTTTTAAGCACATCTCTTTTCTATGCCTGATGTCTTTATCCTGCACCACAGACCTTTCTCTGACTTAAGCAGGTATTAATCTGGAAGTTCAGAGATAACTTTCAACCAGTGAGGGAGTCGGTAGATAAATTTTTATCTCCGAGCAGGATAATTCTAAGTTTCATTTGGTTGTTCAGAGGGTTTGAGCTCCTCTTACCCACAAAAATAACCTTTTTGCAAGTATTTTCCCCATACTGTCTTTTCTCTTTTCCTGCCTCACTTTCCATTCCCTCTTTTGTCTTCCTCATGTCATTTCCCAAATGCTTGTAGCCCAAGTTCTGTTCTCAAGGGCAACTTTTAGGAGAATCCAACCTAAGATGTTGGTTAGCTTTAGAATGTATGCTTGTTACATTTTAAGAGAAATTACAGAAATGATACAAACAGAATGTGTAACTTCCAAACAAATGTAGGTGAAAAAAAGGAAATTTAAAAACACTTTTAATAAGTTGATAAAGATAGAAAAGGGATGGGGGTGGGGAGAGAAACAGGATATAAAAGAGAAAATATCATTTCTTAGAATCTAAGCTGACATAACCTGTAAAATACACCTAGGTTTTACATGCTGCTAAGAAATAAAAAAAGCTGCTAATTACAACATCAATTGAGAGTATTCTAATTTCAAAGATGTTAAAATATGGGGAAAATGTGTGTTTTATAATTGACGAAATCTGGTAGTGCAAAACTACCACAAGATGAAAGGGCTAAAACCATTTAAAAGATCGTATTGTCTAATTAGATATTTTTAAAAATTAGCTGTAGGCAGTTGATAAGAGACCTACTTCAGGCATAAAGAATACAAAGGTCACACCAAAAATAACTGAAAAAGATAATACCAGGAAAACACTAGCCAAAACAAAGCTGGTATAGGTATCTCAAAATGAGACAAAGACTATATCTCTAAAAAACGCCCTTTGCTTTGAGGGTCACTTTATAATGATCAAATTTCAATTCATGAGGAAGATAGGATGTTCCCAAATATTATATACCTGAAACATAGGTTCAAAATATGCAATGCAAAAAATCTAGAGAACTACAAGGAAAAATATCATCTACAATAGAAGGGGATTTTTCATATAACATAGTTTTGACAGATTAAGAAAAGTTAATAAATGTTCAGAAGATGTTAAAAATGTAACAACTGTGATATAATGAGCATATATTGAGCCCTATCCCCCAAATTAATAAAAATTTTACTCAAACTCAAATGGAACATTTATGAAAATTAGTCACATATTAGGCCACAAATCTCCAAAAGCTAAAAGAATCAATATCATATAGATTACATTATCTGACTATAGTACAATTAGGTTAGAAAGGAATAACAAAAAGACTATATAAAAATATTTGGAAGCTTAAAAACCATGCTGTGAAGCAGTCTGGGCCAAAGACAATATTTTAAGGGGGGTTAGGAAATATTTCAGCTGAATAATAATGAAAATCTACATATCAAAACTCATGGGGTACAGCTAAAGCAGTACCTTTAGAGAAACTTAGTCTCATATTCTTAAAGAAGTCTGACAATTTGAGTTAATCATCCAACTCAAGAAATTAGAGAACAGAGTCCATAGTAATTAAATGGGGGTTAATAAAGATAAGACCAGCAATTAGTTATGCTAGATTGAATTATTGGTTTCTGTTGTTCATTCTCTTATACTAGGATTATATATCCACACCCTTTACACAAAATGGGAGAATACTACATTACCAGGCAGAATATACTTCCTTGCCCCCATTGAAAAGGGGCTTCACCATCAATTTGCTTTAGCCAAAGGAATGTTAGTAAATTTGACACAACATTTTCCCCTATTCTTAAACATGTTTGCCCAACTTAGTTTTATTTCTTGTATGCCTGCAATTCACCATGAGAAGAACATGCCCAGGCAGCTTCTGGTTCAAGGAGAAGACTTGAATAGAACCTGCAACTTGGAGACTGAATTGCAGTCTAGTCCAGGTTTGTGCAGCTGACTCATACACTCTTTAGTAAGAAATAAATGCTTGTTTTTTAAAAGCTGAGTTTTATTTGTTAGGAAGGACTATTGCAGCAATAAGTAATTCACTTATAAAACAAAAGATACAGCAGAGCATTATCAAACCTAAAATATGATCTTCTGAAAAGACAACTATCCCAAGCTTTTGCCAAACATAATGGAAGGTTGAGGGTGGGGGATGAGATGGGGACAGGGGGAAAGAGAGGAAGGAACAAATGATCAAAATGATGAATAGAAAAGGAAACGTAACCATAGATATATCAGAGAAGTTTGAAATGAAAGAATACCATGAACAATTTCATGCCAACAAGTTTGAAGACTTAGACAACGCCCTAGAAAAGCAATTCGTCCATATCAACTAAAAGAAAACATAATACCTGAAGCTAACGTAACACTGTATGTTAACTAACTTGGATAGGGGGAAGAGTATGGGGACAGAGGGGGGAAGAGAGGAAGAAACAAAGAAAAGAGGGAAGGAGGGAGAGAAAGGGAAGGAAGAATAGAAAATCTGAATAGACTTATAACTACTCTCTAAATGAACCAGTAATTTAGACTTCTGATGGAGATGATGGGGTAAATACATTTTCCCCTATTCTTAAAATACAACTAAACCCCCTGAACATTAAATATAAAGCAAACATAAGACTCTGAAAGGTGAAAGAGAAGGAGTGCATGTGTGTATTTGTGTGTGTGTGCATGCATCTCTCACAGATTTGAAGCTAAATACTCTAGAAACCAAAAAACCAATGGGTACAGACAAAAAGAAAAAGAGTCCCAATATCATGCCTTCTGTAGCCACAGAACCAGGAAAGGGGCAGCCTAGCAAGAATAACTTTTAGTCAATAATCACTCTACCCCAGCCAAACATTACAGAAAAAACTGTGGCCTCACCACACCCATGCTAGCAAAACCTGAATGGGGAGTCTTTCCAGGCATAAAAAATCCACCCCCCCCTACCATATTGTTGTCAGGAGAGGCTTAGTGGAGAGTTGGGGCTTTCAACACTGCTCAATAGTAATGAAGCCACCCTTTACCATGGGGTCAGTGGAGACCATTTGGGAAACCCCCATAAAGCAATCAGGGAGGGGCGTCTAGGTGGCTCAGTCGGTTGGGTGTCCGACTTCAGCTCAGGTCATGATCTCACAGTTTGTGAGTTCGAGCCCCACGTCAGGCTCTGTGCTGACAGCTCAAAGCCTGAAGCCTGCTTCAGATTCTATGTCTCCCTCTCTCTCTGCCCCTCCCCCACTCACACTCTGTCTGTCTCTCACAAATAAACATTAAAAAAAAAAAAGCCATCAGGGAGACCTGATAGGGAGCCAGAACTCCCATCTCTGCCTAACAGTACAAGGAACCCTCTCTCTCAAGTGTTAATGGAGGCCAAATGGGAAACCTGGACTTCTACCCCCACCTGGCAGTAAAAAGATGGCATTCCCCTTCCCCTACAAGAGCATTTTCAGAGGGAAACCAGCTAGAACAGAAGGTCTGAACAAGATCCAGATTGACCCAAAACCCAGTATGTCAAAGTTACAGTAAAAAATCACTCATATCAAGAACCAAGATCTCAAACTGAATGAAAAAAGACAATAAATGTGATGCCAGAATGACAGAGTTGTTAGAGTTCTTGACAATCTTAAAGTAGTCATTGTAAAGATGAATCATCAAAAACAAAAAGAAAAACAAAACAACCCGGTTAAAAAATGTACAAAAGGCTTGAATAGACATTTCTCCAAAGAAGATATATGAATGGCCAAAAGCACATGAAAAAGATGCTCCACATCACTAATCATTAGAGAAATGTAAATCAAAACCACAATGAGATATCACCTCAAACCCACTAGGATGGTTACTATAAAAAAAACCACACACAAAAAAAAACCAAGTTGCAAGGTGTGAAAATATTAGGATCCTTGTGCACTGTTGACAGAAACACAAAACAGTACAACTGCTATTGAAAACATTGTGGTGGTTCTTCAAAAAAAAATTAAAGATAGAATTACCATATGATCCAGCAATTCTACTTTTGGATACATGTTTCAAAGAATTGAAAGCAGGATCTCAAAGATATATTTGTACACCCAGGTTTATAGCAGCATTATTCATAACTGCCAAGAAGTGTAAGCAACCCAAGTGTCCATTGACAGATGAATGGATAAGCAAAAGGTGATAAACACACACAACAGAATATTATCCAGCCTTAAAAAGGAAGGAAATTCTGACACACGCTCTAACAGATGAAACTTGTGGACATTATGCTATGTGAAATCAGCCAGTAACAACAACAAAACAAGTTCTATATGCTTCCACTTATATGAGGTATCTAGAGTTGTCAAAATCATAGACACGGAAATTAGAATGGTGGTTGCCTGGAACTAGGGGAGGGGGTAAGGGAGAGTTAGTCTTTAATGAGTAGAAAACTTCAGTTTTGCAAGAAAAGTGTTCTGGAGATGAATGGTAGTGATATTTGTATAAAAATATGAATGTACTTATTATTACTGAACTGTACACTTAAAAATAGTTAACATGGGGGCGCCTGGGTGGCTCAGTCGGTTAAGTGTCTGACTTTGGCTCAGGTCATGATCTCACAGCTTGTGAGTTCGAGCTCCTGTGTTGACATCAAGCTCTGTGCTGACAGCTCAGAGCCTGGAGCCTGCTATGGATTCTGTGTCCCTCTCGCTCAGCCCCTCACCCGCTCATGCTCTAAGAATAAGTAAAACATTAAAAAATAAAAAAAATGTTAACATGGTGTATTTTATGCTTTATGTACTTTACCAAAATGAAAAATGAGAAAAGCCAGAAGAAGAAAAAAGGGTCAATGAACAATCATGAATATCTCTGAAACAAATGGAAAAAGTTTTGGCAAAGAAATAGAAGATACAAAGAAAAATCAAATGGAAATTTTAGAACTGAAAAATAAAGAAGTTAAATAAAAAATTCAAGAAGTGGGCCTGAGAGCAAAATAGGGGAAGGGGGGGATTAAGGAAAAAATCATGAACTTTAAGGTAGAATAATAAAATTATGCAATCTGAACAGAGAATAGACTGAAACTAATGAACAGTGCCTCAGACTTGTGGGACTATGCAAAAAAAATATATATATATATGACATTTATATCACTGGTGTCCCAAAAGGAGAGGATAAAATGAAGCTAGAAACATGTGAAAAAATATTGGCTGAAAAAATCTCCAAATTTGGCAAAAGACATAAAGCTACAGATTCAAAAAATTGAGCAAACTTAAACAGACAAATCCAAATGGACAGAAATCCACACCAAGACAACTAAAAGAAAACGAAAGACAAGAAAAACTAAAGAGAAAGGAAAAAAAAAATTGAAAGCAGCAAGAGAGAAAGATACTTACCTATAGGGGAAGAACAATTTGAATGATACATTCTCATTAACAACTATGGGAGCCAGCAGGAAGTAGCACAATATTTTTCAAGTATAAAAAAACAAACAAACAGTTAATAGGAATCCTATATCCAGCAAAAATATTTTTCAGGAGGGGAAATCAAGACATCCTTAAATGAAGGAAATTAAGTTTGTCATCAAACAGATCTACCCAAAAGAAAGCTAAAGGAAGTTTTCTAAACAGAAAGCAAATGGTAAAAGAAGAAATATTGGAGCATCAAGAAGGAGGAAAAAACAATAAAAATGTGAATAAATATAATACATTCTCCCTCGATTTTTCTAAATTATTTGAAGTAAAAATTACAACATTGTTTGATAGAGTTCTAAATGTATATAGAAAAAATATTTAAGACAATTTGTTATAGGGGCGCTTGGGTGGCTCTGTTGGTTAAGCGTCCAACTTCGGCTCAGGTCATGATCTCATGGTTTGTGGGTTCGAGCCCCACATCAGGCTCTGTGCTGACAGCTCAGAGCCTGGAGCCTACTTCAGATTCCATGTCTCCCTCTCTCTCTGCCTCTCCTCTGCTCATGTTCTCTTGCTCTCACAAAAATAAATAGACATTAAAAATTTTTTTAATAAAAAAAAGATAGTTATAAATGGGGAAGATTAAAGGATATAAAAGGTGCTAAGGTTTTCATATTTTTTATGAACACTCTCAGAAAAATAGGAAACAAAAGGAACATTCTCAACCTCAACAATATCTATGGGGGGGAAAAAACCCAAACCAATAGCTAAGGTTTTTATTGGTGAAAGAGTGATTTTTTTCTGCACAATCAAAACCAAGGCAAAATGTCCTCTCCCACTACTCTTATTTAGTATAGTGTTTATAGTTCTAGTCAGTGAAATAAAGAAAAGGAAATCAAATGCATACAGATATGAAAGGAAGAAATAAAACTGTTCCTATTTATATATGACGTGATGGTCTATGTAGAAAATACTAAGGAATCTAAAAGAAAAACTCCTGGAATAAGTGAGTTTAGCAATGTTATATAAGACAAACATGAAAAATTCAATTGTATTTCTGCATAATAGTGATGAACATGTGATAAGAATTAAAAAATCATTGCTTCAAAAGGTGAAATAGCCATTAATCTAACAAACCATGTATAGGACTTGTTTACTGAAAACTAAGAAAACAGTGATGAAAACAAAAATCAAAGGAGATTTGAGTAAATGGAGGGATATACTATGTTCATGGATTGGAAGTAAGGATGCCAATATTAAAGAGAAAGAGAGCCTCTCCATCTTTTATACCCTTAGATAACTGACAGCAAAATCCACTCCATATAGTTTGATCATGTCTCTATCCCCAAGACAAAGTAATATTAGAAACTCCTGTAATGTTCTCTAACAACACTGGACTTGGAACCTCAGTCCAGGGATGAACTTTGGCTTTCACCTGTGATTATTTGTAGGCTTTACTGACTGCATGAGATAAAGACATGCCTTCTGATCCTTTAGGCTATTTTCTGTGTGTGTATTCCAGGAATCGCCTATAGGAAATCATAAGCAAACTTTTCAAGAACAGTTGAGAGGCAGATAACTTATTCATAAATAGTTAATTATACTAAGTATACAGTCTAGAAAAAGTTAAACCCAACCAACAGTACTAAACAGACCACTTACCATCTGACTTAGCCTAAAATTTTTGCACTTAGAAAAAAAAAAAATAGAAGTCACTGTTAACCTAAGAATGATAGATGAGTTGTAACTGAAGATTCTGTTCTTAAACTTTTTCTCAAATAAGAGGGATTTTTTTTTTATCTAGAGGATCCTTTAAATACTTAAAATCTTAAAATGATTTAAAGTCATCCATGTGTATAGCCCAAGCAATATAGAGTGACATAAAACAAATTAAAATCTCCCCCCCCTTGTCTTGTTTCCCAAAGAGAACACTTAAACTTCTGATATTACCTCTGATACTTGCCTATAAGTCATTTTAAGTAATAAAGTATTGCTGGCTGCTCACATTTAGACATACTTATGTTATGAAAGGTGAGAAAATGAGTGAGCTTACACTTCTTTCTACTTCCCTTCTCCCCTCCCCCCGCCTTTGACTTGCTATGATCCTTTTCACTTTGTCAAGTTTCACAACATTTTTGTTCTGTCCTTTAATTAAAATTACTCCTTCTGTGCTCTGACTGGGATTCAGTTTTCAGAAATCAATTTATTTATATAATTATGGTCACTTAGATTTTATTTGTAGCAGAATCCCACATAGTGTATTAAGCCCTTAGTAAAAGGGAAGCGCAATGCTTTATCATCTGGATTACTGAAAGGATACTGGACCAGGCACTGAGGTTACATGGCTTTGTTTTCATAATTATCCAGCTCAGCT
This sequence comes from Neofelis nebulosa, assembly GCF_028018385.1. Lineage (NCBI taxonomy): Eukaryota > Metazoa > Chordata > Mammalia > Carnivora > Felidae > Neofelis > Neofelis nebulosa. The sequence goes on from NC_080787.1 coordinate 41,850,583, forward strand.
TCCTTTGCTGGTTCTGGGATGTACTCAGCTCCTACTATTTCTCACATTTTACTTCTTTTTGGATTCCTTTTTGTAAAGTATATCCTTCATTTTTAACATACAGGGTGAGTGGGTGGCAAGCTTTTGTAATCCTTGCTCGTTCGGAACATACCTACGGCTGCTGTGTGTGTGTGTGTGTGTGTGCGTGCACACTCCTTGCATTTCTGATTGTAAAGAGTGGCACTGAGTTGCAGCCCCTGCTGCAGCCTCTGAGATCCATCGCAAGTTCATGGTGTATCTTCTCAGAGGTTGCCTCTAGACAAAGATGAACAGGGAGACCAGGGACTCTGCTTGGGCTTGAGGACTTCCTCAAAGCTCTTTGAACTCTTCTAAATTTGAATTGAAGTCTAAGACACTCCCATCTACCCTTTCTTCCCTCCCTCTTTCCTTTATCTGGAGTCAGATTAGCCTCACCCACCCTCTCAGTCTCTCTGGTCTCTTACAAGTATTTGCCCTAATACATTTCTTGTACACACAATACCATTTTGTCATGTTTCTCACAGGGCCTGGACTTGCACTCTATTTTTCCTCACATTTGATTTGGTATTTTGCACCTAGAATTCTATACCCGGGCATTTTCTTTCTGATTTTTGAGGGCATTGAGCTCCATTGTATGTTAGCATCCAGAATTGCTGACAAGGTCTTATGTTTTTTTTTTTTTTTAATTCTTGCTCTTTATAAAAATATTTTTTTTCATCCCTGAAAGCTTTTGAAATTCTCTCTTCATCCTTGAGATACAGAAATGTCACTAGTACATACCTAGGTATGTGTATTTTTAGAATTTTTTCCTGCTTAAAACTTGATGGGCTCTTTCAATGTAAAGACATTCTTAGATATTATTTTCTTAGTTATTTCCTTTTCTCTTGTCTTACCCTCAGTTTCTCTGTTTTTCTGAGACTCCTATTAAAACTCTTACCTCAGTTTTAAACTCCTGAGAACTGTGTGTTTTGGAGAAAGATCTAAGTTATTACTAATTTGTGTGTGTGTGTGTGTGTGTGTGTGTGTGTGTGTGTGTGTGTGATGGTTGGTTGTAGGAATATGAGAAGCCCAGGCCAAGTTGTAGAACCAGAACAGGATTTTCCTGAGGGGGGGGGGGGGGAATCCCTAAGAGAACCACAGGAAAGCAGATACCAGGCCAGGTGTGTGTAACTTTGGGTTCTCACCAGGTAAGACTGTGAAATTGAAAACACACTAAAGCCCTTTGTGGTTATAGGTTATTTGTTTCAGAAAAAAATTACCTTTTATAAGTGTACAGAGATGAGAAAATGTAATTGTGCAATGAGGGAAATTCACTGTATTTGAAACCCACCATGCCCACCCCTTTTCAGGACCTAGTGAGCTGGAGATTTATTTTGAGAGATGCTCTAGAAAACATTGAAAGTGATGATGATTGAATTCACATCTGAAGACTTCATGGTGAAATTCAGGTGTAGGAATTAACTTGGCTGGTGGTCAAGAAAGTACATGGTAGAGTTTGGGGGAGGATTATTTTCCCCTTATGTAATGGGGCATTCATGCACAGCAGGAGATAAGGCTGAGATGGAGGACTGGGGGGGTCAGACTGCAGCAGAGCCTTACCTGAACACCCCGTATTAAATGTGGACTTTCTTCTGAAGGACCCTCTAAAGGTTTCTGAACAGAGGAATATTATACCTGAGTTTTAAGGATGCTGGTGTAGAAGGTAAATTTAGAGCGAGGAATATAGGAGACTGCCCACATTTGAGGTAGACCAGTATTTCTATTTCCAAGGCTGGGACTGGGCAGCTGGTTGAGGACAGGGGGGTACTCTGTCCAGGATTTTACTAAACAGGGAGACTGAGAATCAAGGATCAAGGTGGCAAATGGGGAAGGCCAAGAGAAAAAAAAAACTAGGAAAACACCAATATGTTCTTCTGACAGAAAAGGGGAAAGAAGTGAAGGAAACTGGGTGATCTTCTTCCTTTCTACTGAAGGAACAGACTGTCTGCAGGATGTGAAGGGTTGAGTATGGGCAAAGTGGAAGGAATTTGTGGCCTGGTCAAGAACACTACCCAGTGAAGAGTAAGGGGAGAACTCACGAGGGTTATGGCCCACTTGAAGAAGGAAAATCCCAATATGTGGGGCAAGCAATCTCCCTGGCTCTGTGAGTTGATATATGATCTATATGTGGCTGGCAAGTGGGTGTACAGAAAATTAGTTTTCCTTTCTGACATGCTTCTTCTTTGCTTCCAGGACATTGGGTTCATCTGATTTTCTTTCTACTTCTCTGGCTACCTCTCTCATCTCCTTAGTTGGTTCTTCCACTCTTCCAGCCCTCTAAATATCAGGGTATCTCTAGGGCTCAGTCCTTGGATCTCTTCTCTATGTACACCCACTCCTTAGATGATCTCACCCAGCATCTTGGCTTTAAACATTGGTAATCTGATGATTTCATATTTATAATGTCTGTCAAACTGCCTACTTAATATCTTTACTTGGATATCTAATAGACATCTCAAACATGTAAAAAGAACTTTTCATTCCCTCTTCACCCTCTGCCAACCCACATTCTCCTATAATTCCCTATCTCATTCAATGACAACTCTTTTCACCTGGAGTCATCTCCAAGTCTGTCTTGTTACCATTTCCTAATGAGTCATGTCCAGCCCGCCAGTGAATCTTGTCAGTTCTACCTATGAATCTATTTCCTGCACCTGAGTACTTATCATTTCTAATTAGTGCCACCATCCTGGTATAAGCCACCAATGCTTTTCCCCAGGATTCCTGCAATAGCACCTGGCTAGCTCTGTTCTTCTCCATCGATTCTGTCACTGTCCTACTCAAACATTCCCTCAATGGTTTCCTATCACATCTAGAATAGAAGTCCAACATGACCTCCAAAGCCTTATCTGAGCTGGCCCCTGGCTTCTACTTCCTACCACTCTTCCTATCAATCATCTCAACCAGCCACGAACATTTTGTTGTCTCTTGCGCACACTCTTCATGTTTCCCACCTCAGGGCCTCTTTGAGGAATGTTCTTATCCAAGATAATGTCCTGGCTCCTCACTGTCACTTCATTCAGGTCAAAGAGTTTCCCTGACCACCCTTATTACCGTGTGTATGTGTGTGTGTAGCCCTTATCACTATATGACATTATACATTACTTTTTATTATATAGTTATTCCTTATGTGAAAATAAAACTAAAAACTAAGCCCCATGAGGAATTGTGTTCCTTACTAATATATCCTCAAAATCTAGGAAACTGTCTAGAAAAGTTTCTGGCCCCAGGTAGGTGGTTAATGACCTTAATGAGCATTTATTCAAAAGATAGAGGAAGATTCTCTCTCTCTCTCTCCCCTCCCCCTCTCAAAATAAATGAATTGATTTTAACAAATGGGGCACCTGTGTGGCTCAGCTGGTTAAGCATCCAACTCTTGATTTCAGCTCAGATCATTAGCTCACGGTTTGTGAGTTTGAGCCCCGCATCGAGCTCCATGCAGGCAGTGTGGAGCCTGCTTGAGATTCTGTCTCAAAATAAACTTAAAAAAAAAAAAAAGATGGAAGGAAGCAAGAGTTGTATCAAAACTAGAAACTAGCAGAGTAATCAAAAGCCAAGGGTACTAGGGATTTGAGGGTGTTGGTGAGAATGGATCCCAAGGCAGATACAGCGGTAAAAGGGGTCTGGAGGTTGGGTAAATTGTGGGGGTGGTTAGACGTTAATGAGTGGGTGCATTGGGAAGACTGGAAGAAAGATGCTCTAGTCAAAAAAGGGATGCTGGAGTTGTTGGATATTCTGGAAAAACAAATCATGACTATATTGAATAATTATGAAATCTTTAAGAATAGGAGCTGTATTTTACTCATTTTTATCTTATGTTCTCAGTACAAAGTTTAGTATATACCAGGCACTCAATCCATTGGTGAATGAGGGGACCCAATTTCCAGACTCTGAAAATGCACACTTTTATTCTGGTTCCTTGTATTGTCCAAATTGTACAATGAGAATATTTTTATGCCATGTTTGTCTTACGATAACTAATTCCTTCATTGCCATGTGGGCTCTTCCCTTCTTACAGCAACTTGGGGCAATGCAAATCAGGCCATTTGAGTTAGAGGCAGAAAAACTTGTCTGATGTTGCTCAGAAACTGGTGTCAGAATCAAGACTCAGCTACCTCATTGGCAGTGAGCTTCCCCGTATTCTGTTTCCAACACTAGGATTTCAGACTCACATTAGTTTTAAATGCATCTGAAGGACTTCCTTTTTTGGAATTTGTCCTTCCAACTTCTGCTGTTTTAGTCCACCTCTCCTCTCAACTACCAAATAGCTTCCTCCTTTATTGTTCCTATGGTCTTGCATATTGTATCCAGATTAATTTTTAGGTATTTCTCCATAACCATGACATTCTCTGCTAAATTGTAGATTCCTTGCATGCCAACACATGCCCTGCCATACAGTAGGGATGCAATGAGAGTTTGCTAAATGGAATTGAACAGTATTCAACACCAGGATGGCAATTCAAGAGAAGAGCTAAAGCCAGGCCTTCTGTTCCATGTACCTGAGCCATTTGCCTCCTCTCAGGACAGTTCAAGTTCCACCTCTGGAAAGTCTTTCAGCCTTCCCTCTCCTCCCTCCAGATTCTTTCCCACGTGATGAAGACAGGCCCAGCTTCAAAGAGTAGTAGGGTAGAATCTTGAGCTGACATAAAAGAATAAACAATCCTTGGAATTTACTCTGACAACAGCAACCTTGCAAAACACACTACCAAAAATAGATACAAAACAAAAACACCCTTTCCCTCTGTTTCACCCTTGGCAGAGTTGAATAGAGACCAAGTCAGTAAACAATTTTAATTTTACATTACATGAAAGAAATGGGAGTCCTACTAAAAGATACGAAATGACCAGAAAATGTGGACACTTTCTACTTTTCTTTTCATGGAATTTTGATTATATCCTCTTTATTTCTTTCTCCCTTCTGTCAACTCCTCTCTCCCCTCCTCCTTCAACTGGGATCCAGGTTGAAATAGAGGTTGTTCAAGGAATTTCCTAGTTCTAGAAATCCATAAATAATGGCTCCAGGAGTCCATATCAGTGAGGAACAGAGCCACTAAGGCATGGCCCTCCAGTTGTTCTCCTACTCAGTCTCTAACCTTGTTCCAATTTAAGTTTTGGGGAATGAAAAAAATCACAACTTACTTTGGTGGAACTGTGCCCCGGGTTGCTAACAGAGGTATTGCATTCTGGTCCCAGTGTTGAAAAGAAGGGAGAAGTTGGGGTACAGAAACAAATAGAACTGGAAATAAGCATAGTTTTCTCCATTAGGACTGTTTTGCCAAAATTCTGGCTGTAGAGCAGGAACATTGTCTTCTGAGGTCTTTAGAACATTGGTTGTACAGAGTTCCACTGATGACAACAGCTGTGGTGGGGAGACAAGGGAAGGGGGTGTTGTCCTGGTAATAGCCACTTTGGCATAGCCATATCCCTGACAATGGCACTAGTAGCCCAGTTGTTAGGGGACATCTGGTGATGGTGTTCTTTTCAGCATAGATACCAGTGCCCCCAAGATCTCATATGGCTTTTGTATCTCATTAAACATAGGGCAGGATAGGCTATTCATGAATGAACTGCAAAGGACACATCAGCCAAGTAAGTGAGAATAGAGTTTTATTTCTTTTCTTTCTTTCTTTCTTTCTTTCTTTCTTTCTTTCTTTCTTTCTTTCTTTCTTTCTTTCTTTTTTTTTAAGCAAACATGGTAGATATTACAATCATCAAGACGACAGGAGTTGTCGACTGGCATTGACAATTTCCAAAATCTTTGGGAAGAATATGAGAGGGCTGGAAGCCATTCAAGACAGACAGTGAGGGATCCAGGGAAGTGCCATTATTTGACAGTGTTGCCATTCTATGTTTCTCAGTGCTGTTTTTAAGGAAGTTCTACACAGCCTGGTGAGTATAGCTTGCAGGGTGTAAGGCCATATTCCCATGAAGGCAGTTGTGTTCATGTGCATGGTAGTAGAAAGACCAGGGGCAAAGAGCCTGAATTTGAGAGAGACAATCCCTGAGGGACCAGGAAGAGAGGATGGGGTGCTCTGCCTCCAGGGTTGAGGAGTTACACTAGCAGTAGGGGGTGATCCTGTGAGAAGATTTCCAAAGGTGCCCACTAGATGGCGGTGCCAGTCAGCACATGAGTCTACAAAGGTTTCTCAGATCAGAGCCTGGGCTGAATGGAGAATGTCATTTCACAGATGAGAAGATGGAGGATCAGAGAGGCAGGGCAACTTGGTCCAAGAACATCAACAACTAGCATTGTTCCATTCTCCTTGTCTCACGCTTCTATGAACAATGCAGTGATTACCTCAGGTTCTGCTTCTGGGCTTTCTTGTTTGTTTTTAATATCTAACCTCTACTCTTTATTTACCACCTAACAAAAGAAATGCTTTGAATAAGCGAGGTTGGGGGTCTTGGATGGCAGCTACACTGTGGCTCCTCCTGGCCTGTGGAATAAAGTTCAAGTGCTATAGCCTGGCTTGTAAGATATTCCCCCTACTACAGAACCTCCTCACTTTTACTACAATGTCTATGTTACTTGAAGCTCCTTAAAATCTGCATAGCACTTTTTGTGTTCTGAAACCTACGCCTTTAACAGCTGTTGAATTGCTTTTTTGGGAAGCATCTCCTGGCCCACTTAGGAGATCTGATCACTGTTGACTTTGTGCTTTTACTTTACCTAATCTGTAGTGTTATGCTTATAGGCTGGAGGTCATATAATGGCCAGGAACCCAGAAATGTTCCTACATCCTCCCCCAGTAATCCCCTACTAAATCAGTCAGGACTTAATTGGATTTCTGTCACAACCAAGAAAGTTCTAACCTAGACAAAAAAAAAAAAAAAAAAAAGAAATATTGGATTCACAAAGGGTGCAGGTGTAGCTTGGGAAGATTGGGAGAAGGGTTTACATTCTCTCTCTAGAATATTCTTGCTTTCTGTTGCTTTAAATGTCAAATTTGTTCTTTTCTGTGGAAGACTGACTTTCTCCCACTGGTGGAGGACATGGATCCTAACTGCTTTATGCTATCTCTTGCCAACCTCACTACCAGAAAGGAAAATGCTCTTCTCAACCAAGGTTCAGTTAAACAAGGAATGATGCTTGCAAAAATGAGCATACGATCAAAGCAGGGCCAATCATTACTGTCATCAAGGGATCAGAAGCCCTGATTGGTCCTTCTTGGGTCATGTGCCCACCCTTGGTTTATGACTGACAGCCTCCTGCTCCATCTGCATGATTGGGGCAAGAATAAACTGAAAGTGGCTTTATTACCAGCCAGGTCAGTGACATGTAGCCCTCAACACAGAGGTCTGAATTATGCACAAGGCTTGAGTTTGAGATTAAAGCAGGGCTTGCTACCTAGCCCCTAAACTCAGAAGTCATATATCAGTAGTCACCATGCTTAGGAAAAGGGAGGGAGGTATTTGGTGAAGTCACCCACACAATAAAGACCATGAAGATTGCTGGAATCTTTTCTCATTCCAGAGGACAGAATCTAGAACCTGCAGGAATCCTAGCTGTGCCCCAAATAGTAAATGAGATCCAATCAAAATCTCAGCAATCTGGATAGATAACAGGTCATCCCTGGGTGGTGGGTAAGAATTAGGAAGGGGTGGGTTGATTGATAGAAATGGTAGAAATCTTTCTTCCCCTGCGTTTACCCACTTAGTGTTCTGTTGGCTCAGTGAGCTCAAGGTTATGGTCCTCACTCAAGTCTATGGTCAACTAGGAATGAGATAACGCCCTTCAGTGGGAGACACCAGCAGTCATCAAGGGAAACCTCTGGGGCTGCTCCCAGCATTTACTACTACTTTTTATATGGACCAGAGAAATGGGCAGTTCTGCTGTTGACTCTAGTAATTTCTAAAGTGGATAGAATAAGACCTTTAGCCCAAGGACGTAGATTCACCAAACAATGACCTCCGGCTTTAGTTCTCAACTCAAATAATTCCTAGCCTTATAGAAAAATCTGGTTCACAGGAACACTACACCCCTGAGCAGCACAGTAGCATGCATAGCACCCGCAATATAAAAAATATCCCCAATTGAAACTATAGGAATCCCCTTCCCTTATTAAATTCCCTCAGAGATATTTAAGTTCTAGTAACAAACTCTCCCTTTCTTTGTTGCCATGGAGAAAATAAAATCTCTTTTCCTTTGGGGAAATTAAAGTCCCAAAGAAATTAGAGGCCAGGAGTCTCGTAATTCCTTTATTTTGTCCAATTCCAGCTAGAGACAGCCTCATTGTGTTGATTGTTCACTCCCCTGCTTGCCCCCCTCCCATCCCTCACCTTCCTCCAATATTTTCCTTTCCTTCTCTCTATCCAGAAGGCTGGTGCCTGGGAACTGCCTCATTGGAGCTCCCTTGCTAGCTAGCTTCTCATCAGGTTTAGCCAACAACAGACATTAATAGGAGATTGGCATGTGGGAAGAGAATGGTTGTGATATTTCTTTTAGCTTCCTCCTTGCTTTGGGACACATTTCTGGCAGTGACTGTGTGCTTGAACAACTACAGATTCTGTCCAGTAACTCTTTCTTTGCAGTTCTAGCACTCACTGGGCTAAGTTTTTCTACTTCTTTCTTATTAAGGGTATTAACAGTTTGCTATTGCCAGTCTTGGGCTCCTCAACAACTCTGTTGATGCCCTGAATTCTGTCCATACCTCTGACAGTCCTTTAATTAAGGTCTCTTCCTTTGAACCACTGGACTCACATCTGGTTTCCTGCTGTGACCTTGACTTCTCACTTAAATATGTGGCACAAGGCAGCCTGGGTAGGGTGGGCCCTTCTCCAATAGCAGCATTCTGGGATGTCTTCCACCAGCATGAATGGAGTCATTTCAGCACCTGCACTGTTGAAATAATTCCAACTTGAAGTCTCATCTGTTCCACTTTTCCAAAGTTCCAAAGGATAAGAGGATGTACCGATGTCATAACACCAATTCTAGACCATACTATTTAGTTACAACAATAGCATTTCCTAAACAAGTGTGATGTTTCCAGAACAGTGCTTATTGCAGTCTCTAGACCCACATTGCTGTTGCCAGCTGTCAACATTAACACAGGCAAAGTTCTATCTGGGGGAATTAAGGTAGACAAGAAAGCAAAAGAGAAAATCTGGGTTTCAGCTTCACTGGAATACCAGTTGTGGTCATCAATAATGCTGTTCATCAAATTCTCACCCATCTTCCCTATTCCAGGCACAGAAAAGGGCTGTTCTTCCTGGTCTCTCATCATTGAGTGGGGTTGTAGACTAATTCAACCAATAAATTATGATTAGAAATGACTGGAAATGATGTGTGTCTATTTGTGGCTGAGCGTTTAATACCTGGAGCGAGACTTATTAGAGCACTCATTCCTTCTAGCATTATGACCTGCTGAGCTCAAAATGGTGGATGCTTCACCAGCCTAGGTCCCTGAGTGACTGTAATAAGCAGAACACCCAGGTTAACCCATTATGAGCATGAAAAGAAAAATCTTTGAGCCACAAAATTTGGAGAGGTGTGTGTTAATACAGTACAATCTAGCTTTTCCTGATGGTTACAAAATATTTTATGAAAGAAGCCCAGTGAACTCAATGACCTTTACCACTTGCTTCTTTCCTAAGCCTTGTAGCAGCCCAACTTGAACAATTACAGAAACTGTCCCTAGCATATAGTTCAGAAACGAAAATCAAATACATTAGGGCCTTTGCCCCTGACTCTCTAAAATCTTGACCTTTTTTAGTCTTTGGATCACCGAGGCCTTAGCTGATTATTTCAAAGGCAGCCCCTGAATCTCTTTCCTCTACCAGTTGGCCTACAGTATCAGTTTCTCTGGGAAAGGAAAAACTTTCAGCAGCATTTGAGAATGAGTTTTTTTAGATGAGGAAGGAGGAGTTGTAATCGCAAAAACTATTCTAGTCACCAGAGATTAAAGGGCTTGTTTTGAATTGCATTTACTCTGGCTGAGGCAAGAGCCCTGCCCTCTACACTTGGAGTGGGGTTAGCCAGCAGAGACTTATTACATTGCAGCTACTTCCACAATCTAATAGGCTCCAAGTGAGTCTGCCTTGACCCTAGGAAAGACATTTCTAATGTAGGCAAAGAAAAGACCCAAACTTATTCAAGATCTTGAACCAGCTATATACCAGAGACTTCAACCTTCTAATAGAGTGATTAAGTCTCAAATTATGTGAATGTACCCATTTGAACTGTCATGATTACCTAAGTGCTATAAATAAAGGAGGAGGAACTTAATAGCATTAGATGGTATTTCCATGGGACTTCAGAATGGAAGTCATCCCTCCAGTTCACAACATGTCTTAGAAAAGCACAAGGAAAAAGCTGAACTGAAAGGCAAATACTGGTTGAACTAGGACCTTTCTTCTCATACTTATTCTTTGAAAAAGCTAGTAGGATGTCTAAGATGGCATGGTAGCCAGCTTCAAACATGGCCTACAAAGATCCTCACCTAGTGGTATCTATACCCTTGTGCAGTATCCTCCCTCTGTGTATCTGGATAGTTCTGCGTGACCAATAGCATGCAGAAGTGATGACCTGCCACTTCTAAAGTTAGATTTTAAGATACCAGGTTTTTTTTGTTTTCTTTTTTGTTTTTGGCAGGGGCAGGGGAGTTCTTCCCACTCTTGGGTTGCCTGAATCTCCCTTTTGGCTGAGAGAAGCCAGTTGTCATGTGTTCTGAACACTCAGGGAGTCCTGTGGAAAGACCCATGAGGCCCTCATTCCACCAGCCTGGGAGGAATCAAGGCCTGCCAATACCCATGTGAGCAAGCTTGGGAGTGGATCCTTCAGCCCCAGATGCCTTGTTCCCTCGACAAAGCTTGACTGCACATTCGTGAGCAAGAACCACCAAACAAAGTCCTGAATTCCTGACCCTTAAAACCATGAACCAATGTTTGTTCTTTTATCTGATAGATTTTGGAGTAATTTGTTACATATCGATAGACAACTAGCAAAAGATAAAAGATCAATGACTCTGAATCATAGGACCCTCCCAAACTTCTGGTGGCCTGTTTTGTACTGGAACTTGAAGCAACATTTAGCCTCTTGGTTATGCATTTTGGGGTTGAGGGACATGGCCCTAGGCACTAGTAAACCTGGCTTACCTTTTAACTCTTTATTCTTTTGGGAACAGAGGGCAAGGGAATAGGAAGGGAATGGGTATATAAACACCCGGAGAAAGGAGGTTGGAGATTTTATGTTTACTCATACCTATACTGATGCTTTTCTTATCTGTTTGATTTCTTATTGTTAGCTGAACTGGGCCTTGCTCATTGTTCAGGCAACACCTATACTCCCTCTCCGCCAAATGTACCTGACTATGTGCATAGATGCAAGATGAGAGATTTTGCTTTGGAATTTGGAGAAGTTTTGGTTGGAGAAAGCCTAACGACAAAGGTTGTAGAGGTCTGAATTTAGTCTAGCCCCAACAGAATGAGGCTCTGGGCCCATGGAGTATCAGTCACTCTGGAGTTGGAGGGGATGCTTTTCTCCCTCTTCCTGCTATAACTTAGGAATTCAGGTATCTCTAGGTTGGAAAACCCAGGATGCATGCCCTTTATGCACACCTCAGGCAGTATCCTTCACAGAGATAGGGTCAGGCTGGATTAAATCACTAAAAACAAACAGCTGAGACTCACCTTGACTTAAGTCCCCCCTTTTGAAATACTTGGAATAGTTTCCATTTTCTTAACCGGAACTTTACTAACGCAAGCTCTATAGCCTAGGAAATCATAAGAGGAAAAAAACAGAGAGAACAAACATGGGTATCTCATTTTTTTTTTCACAGCAATTCTGACATCAGTTAGGTGTTCAACAATTTAATTCTGGCACTAAGAGCCAAATGGAAGAGATGCATAGGGCAAGATATGGGGTGGGGGTGGTCTAGAACTTCCATGCCTTCTCTAGGTTTGCCACCTTCCCAGCACCTCAATGTGTTCACCAACCAAAAAGTTCCTTGAACTTCATCATTTAGGGGTTTTTATGGTGGTTCTGTTATGTAGGCATGATTGATTAGATTATTGGCCATCACTGACTGAATTTGATCTCCAGCCCCTCACCCATCCCTGGGGGTTGAGGAGTGGGACTAAAATCTTTAACTTTCTAATTATGTGGTTGTTTTTTGTGGCAACCAGTCCCATCCAAAAGCTATGTAGTGACCCAGCCCCTAACTTAGGAGTCATTTCATTAGCATACAAAAACAAAACAAAAAAACCCAGCAAATTCCAAGGGTTTTAGGAGTTCTGAGCCAGGGATCTGTGACAATCAAATGTTTGTTATACCACACTTTGAGACTGTAGAATAGAGTGGAAAAGCATTGGGGCAACTTTTGAACCTCACCAGGAATACATACAGAGACTATAGTGCTGGGACTCCAGTCCACTGTTTTAAGACTCTAAAATGGGCTATTCTAGGTTATAGGATATATCACACATATCAACTCTCATCTCATGGAAGAGTGAGGGAAATGGGAAATGTTTTTAGAAAGGAGTCGCTTTAGGCAGAGCTGAACACTTTAAAAAATTTCTTGTACTCCCTGCTTAGGGATTATTTCAAATAATGTCCCAGGTGACAGTTTCCTTTGTGCTAGGCTAAACCTAGGGTAGGGCAAAAACAGATTCTATTACCTAGAATATTTAATATTTTCACAGTCTTGAAGCATAAAGAAAAAAAAAAAGAATGTGTAACACATGAGGCAAATGATTCTTGGCCCCAAGAAAAATCAGACTAGGCATACTTTGATTTCAGTGTAACTGAATTACCTTTATAATTTAGAAAGTACCCCTATAGGAAACCTATAATTTTCATTTTAGAAGGTGGTTTTATTTCCCCCTCATATATTTATATATGCATATATTGAAATCTTAAGTTGAAAGCTCTATTACTAATACCAAAACCCGTTTATGGTTCCTCAGTACACTTGATTGGGTGAAACAGATTTAATTGGGATTCTCATGTGCATATATAGTACGTCTAAAGAATCAAGTTTGTGTTGGCTGTAGGGAAGAGTTGGTCTCATCCTTCCCTAGGAGTGGGACTCTCTTAATTTGAAAATGATGTAAGGTGCACTGAAGTGAAGGGAAACATTGAACATTTCACTTACTTTAGTGTTTTTCTGCAAAGCAAAATGTCACGGAAACAAAACAGTTCTTGAGATTTGCCCTGTGGTGTTCCACCTCACATGAGCTGCTCAAAAATTAAAATAAACCAATAAACTGGAGTTACTTCTTTATTTCCATATGGGAGAAAATGTACAAAACTTTGGTTATATATATATATATTCACAAGTCTCAAAATGCAAGTTTTACAGCTGGTAATGTGTTCATACACTTGAGAATGTTGAGATTAAAAGTCAAAAGTATTTCAATCTTCTACTATTCGTGTGTATGCAAAGTTTTGCATGTGATTCTCTTACTCATGATTAAAAGACTGTGGCTTTTAATATGTGGTTTGGGGGCGCCTGGGTGGCTTAGCCGGTTGAGCATCCAACTTTGGCTCAGATCATGATCTTGCAATTACTGGGTTCGAGCCCCGCGTCGGGTCCTGTGCTGACAGCTCAGAGCCTGGAGCCTGTTTCTGATTCTGTGTCTCCCTCTCTCTCTGCCCCTCCCCCGCTCATGCTCTGTCTCTCTCACTCTCAAAAATGAATAAATGTTAAAAAAATTTTAAAAAATATGTGGTTTGGAGGACACTTAATTCTTGTTTGAAGATACACATGAACACACATTTTTTACCTCCAAATCTTGCTTTTATTTTTGCTCATTTTATGAAGAGGCTGGTCAGGACATTGAAATATTGAAATGTTTTTAGAAATTAAGGAAATAAGCCTAGTAAGTTCATATAAAAAAATTTATGCCAGGCAACAGGGTGCTTAGTATATGTGGGTCACATATCTGATTTCTCATCAGATGGTTTCTTAAATGCTGATTGGGTATTGGTACTAAATATTCAAGAATGTTTATTTTGTTGAAGAGAAAGAAATGTAAATTCAATCAGATGTTTGGCCACCGAAGTTTCACCTTTTAGGACTCCATTCCCTCATTTGTGAATTGAGTCTCAGATCAGAAGAGCCTGTTTTTTAAAACTCTTTAAAGATTAGAGCTTCCAGTTTCTCATTTAACCATTGAACAGTTAAATCTCCATTAGCTATAGATCAGTTCATGGTTCTCAGAAGTTGCTGCCCACTGGAATTAGCTGGAAAGTTTTAAATCATGTCATGCTCAGATCTTACTCCTGGACTCTGGATTTCACTGGTCTTGGATGTGGCTTGAGCACTGGGAGGATGGGAAGTGGGTGGGGTGTGGAGGTGAGGTGCTCCCCAGGTGATTCTAATGTGTAGCTGTAGGTTTTGTCAAGAAGCAACCCAACTATTCCTAATAAGGTATAAGATAACTATGCTCAGGCCAAGAGATTCAGATTCAGATGGGTGTAGGATGAAGTCCAGAAAGTTTTTTTTTTTTTTTTTAACTTTCATTGATATCTGTAAGTCTATATTTGAGTATGGTTGACATGATTATTACATTATTTTCAGGTATACAACAGTGACTCAACAACTCTATTATATGTTATGCTATGTTCACCACAAGTGTGGCTACCACCTGTCATCATGCAATGGTATTACAATACCTTTTTAACAAGTTCCTCCAGTGCTTGATGCAGGGGTTCTCAGAGTCACACTTTGAGAAGCACTGCTTTAGATGATAATTCTTGGGTGCACTCTTATGGTTTAAATAAGTGGGACTAACCTCAAAGAACGGCTCCTCCAAACTGGATTCTAGCTTTGGGAAATTGGGGGAGGGTAAGAATACTGGGCAAAGGGTCCTTCTTTGCAATTATTATACATTGAAATTTACTTTAGGAAAATTAGGGACATTGTTAAGGCAATATGCCAAGAGTAGGAAAATCCCTCCAACTACAAGAAATCTTCTGTGAAAACAAAAGGTCCAGATCTGAACAGTTAAGACATGGCCACAGGAGACCACACCATAGGCTAGAGTATCTGGGGCTCAAGACATCCCTTCTTTTTCACAAAGAAGTACTCATTTCTGGATTTTCAAAGTTTTAGACATAAGTGCTCAGGAACATCCTGCAGTAAACTATGGCACAACATCATATTCCTTGCTTGGGTAGACTCATATCAGGAAAATTAACAAGCTGTATTTTCGTGGTCTGGTCAGCATAATCACCAGTGCCCTACTCTGTTATCTGGGACACTCGATCCATCTGGGCTGCCCAAATAATGGTAGAAAGGACCGAAGGTGCTTGGTTGGGTATAACAGATGCTTTTGGTGCCCTGCCCAGGTCCCTTTATCCCCTTCCCTTTCAATGTATGCTGGCCTGACTTTCATCTCCCAGCCCCCTTCTCTACCTGATGACCATTACTCTTGTTCTATCCTCAAACAGTAACATGCACACATAGTCCTTAGCTAATGACTGATGGGAGTAGGTGTTAGCCCCCTTGCCTTGTAAGTAGGATGATTCTGAGATACATTTCCTGCAATGGGTCCCAGCATTCCTCACCTGAATTAAAATTCAGGGCCCACAGGGGCAAGAAACATACCTTTTATCGGCTGTTTCCTTTCCTTGTTTCACTTCCCTCCTCATTCCATGTTTCCTGGGATCACATCCAAAATAAACTACTTGCACTCAAATCTTCCTTCGGGTTCCTCCATAAACAGATGCTGAGACAAAGACATTGGGATTGCCCGCTTCTTGTAACTAATCCCCCACATCTATAGCTCAACTACTTCTGCATATTTAAATGTGATGTTCACAGATAGAAATATGTATTATCTTCAGTTACAGAGAGGGTTTTTGTGCTCAAATATCTGAACTAAACACCTTTAATCGTCTAGAATACTCAAAGGGGTTGTTGAACTTTAGCCTTTATATAAAGACAAGAGAATGGTTTTATAAACTGCAAATATTTTATGATATGCATAGTCACTCAATCATTTTTGGAACAAGCAGGCATGAATAAATCTAAAGTGGCTGGTAGGCTAAATTATTAAGCTTAGTTTACAACATATATATATTATATTGTATATTATATTGTATATATACATATAGTGTATGTATACACACACTATATATATACATATATTGCATATATATGTATATTGTATAATATATATATATTGCTGATCCTTTGTGCTAGGAAATTGATGAATCCCATCCAGGTCCTCTCCCTTCCCACTCTGGTCTGCACTATTTGCAGATTCCCTTCTGCATCCCATGCTCTTCCATACTCCATACAGGTCTAAGTTATATGCTATTGCAGTGAAGGTAAGGTAAACTTTGCACATACAAGTGGTTATTTATATGCCCCCACATATACACAATATGTAATTGTTCAGAGCATTCATCCACTATACTCTTATAATTCTAGTCTATCTATAATTTGCTACCACAGACCCCTGTGATTTAGAATATATCTCCCTTCAATATACTTTGTAAGATGAGGGAGAACCACCAGTGATGGTGTTGCTCTACTGTGGCTCTCCTTTTTGGGTAGAAAGACAACTTACTACTATCTAAAAGTTCTCCTTGATGTGCAGGACATTTGCTGGTTGAACTGTGAGCCTCTAGCAGGTTCAGTCAGAAGTCCATGTTACTGGCAGTATGTGTGAACAACCACTCCACATTCTTCTCTGTGCACCAGGAGGCTGCCTCTATAGACTGCACACCCAGGTTCCCATACCATCTGTGCTCTGGTTAGGTTAGGCTACCAGGAATCATGGGCTGAGGGGATAGGGGTTAGGGTCTCCCCTTCTCCCTACTTACTGGGCATGATTTTGGCAATGGCTGCACTCCTCTAAGGCCACAGCTTCTGTTCCATGGCCCCTCTCCCATGGTTCCGGACCTTCTCCAGTACCCTACGGGATTGATGTGGCAAAGGCTCTCTCAACCTTGCTAATCCTCAAATTTGTCCTTTTTGAGTTTCCTTAATCTGCCCACACCTCTGGAAATAACCCTTCATTAGACTTTCTTCAATAAAACCCTGTGAGCGTGCCATATGTTTCCTGCGGGAACCCTGATACAGCCTCTAAAGGATCTCCCTGTAGTAGGCCCTGTAATCCATTCTGCACATTCTTTGAGAATGCAAATAGGCTGTCACTCCCCTGATTAACATACTCCAAATGACTAATTGCCCTCAGGCCAAAGTCCAAACTCCTCCCAGTTTCCCCCCATCTCTTTATTCTTACATTTCCTCTTCTCATTCTCCTTGTTGCTCTTTTCAGTCCAGACTGAACTTTATAGTTGCTCAAAGCCTCCTTCCCTTGACCATTTACATGTACTGCTTTCTGCCTGAAACATGCCCTCTTCCTCCTTTATCTTCCACCCCTGATTCCCACAACTCCAACCTTTTACCTGGATAGATCCTGCTTGTACCTTAGGCATCAGCTTAGAGGTCACCTCTTCCCTTATTGACAGCCTACACTAGGACTGGTACCTTTTTATTTGCATACGTATCCCAGCAAATTATGATTTCTCTGTTTTCCAGAATGCTCTTGTGCACCATTCTATCCTCTGTTCTGGAAACCATGCCTGGCACAGGAATAGGAACAAATGAGTAAGATGGCCAACAGGTCAGTGGCCATGACATTTGTTCATCATTCTTGCTTTTTGCACAAATTATTTCCTTTTCAGTCTTTAACTGTGGTATATAACTAAGAACTTTATAGGCAAAGAAATATGATAGATACATGAACTCTCAGGCTGATTGGGATCCTATCAAAAAGAAAAGAAAAATGATCCTTTTGTCCTACATCACCCTACTTACAGGGCTTACTGATGATGGATGGTGCACAACCATATGTTAACTCTGCTGGGTGACCAAGAATTCCTCCACATGTATAGCCCTTTTTTTTTTTTCCATAAAAGTAGGGAGAATAGAATCATTTCCTTTATCATGTTTTTTTAAAATCTCAGGTGTATAGAATCAGATTATGAATTAGTGACTATGGTTTATAAAGCATTATCAATCCATGAATAATCTGCCATAATTTATTTAGCTATCCTTTTAAGTTTATTTTGAGAGAGAGTATGAGTCAGGGAGGGGCAGAGAGAGAGGGAGAGAATCCCAAGCAGGCTCCAGGATGTAAGTGCAAAGCCCCATGCAGCTCTTGATCCCACGCACTGTGAAATCATGACCTGAGCTGAAATCAAGAGTCAGATGCTTAACCAACTGAGCCACCAAGGCGCCCCTTATTCTTAACACTTATGTTCTTCACTTTCCATCCCCCCCTCCCAAAATTAGGATCTTGACAATAGCCTACATCTAACAATGCAGTTTCCTCCATCCCATGCTCCTGGCTCTTCCTGCTTCAGGTAACCACCATCCTGAATCCTGTGGTTTTTACTTTCCTGTTTTCCTCTTTAGAAAATTTTGTATACCCATGTTTTTTTTTTTTTTTTAACGTTTATTTATTTTTGAGACAGAGAGAGACAGAGCATGAACGGGGGAGGGGCAGAGAGAGAGGGAGACACAGAATGGGAAGCAGGCTCCAGGCTCTGAGCCATCAGCCCAGAGCCCGACGCGGGGCTCGAACTCACAGACCGTGAGATCGTGACCTGAGCTGAAGTCGGATGCTTAACCAACTGAGCCACCCAGGCGCCCCTGTATACCCATGTTTTTAAGGAGCATTTGTTTACATTTTAGTTTTTAATTTAATGGGAAAGTCATCTTGATATAATTACATACGTTATAAATCTTTTGGATTTACTTTTCACTTTATTTACATTGGTAAAGCTTATATGTATCGTTGTAGGTCAATGTAGTTATTTTGCTCTCATTGAATAACCTCCCATTTAGTAAATATACCACAATTTGCTCATTCTTCTTCCAGGGACAGGCATCTGGGTTGATTTCCAAGGCCATTGTGAATAGTGTGTTATGAAAATCTTTTTCATGTCTCCTGTTGTACATGTATCAGTCAGAATAAATTAATCTGCTGCAGTAAGTCTTCAAATTCTCAGTTCAAAACTGCAAAAGTTTATTTGTCATTCATGCTGTATGTCCTTTGCAATCAATTGAAGAAGGTTCTGTTTATTATAGTCACTCAAGGATCTAGTCCAACAAAATAGTCACTATCTCACATGTCAACAGTAGCTGTGCCAGAGGGAAATAAAGAGCCTTGAAAGATCTGGTATCAGCATTTCAGTGCTCTGGCATAGAAGTGACATGTATCACTTCCACTCATAACTCATTGGCCAAAAACTAAACCTATGGCCCCAACCAACCACAATGGGCCAAAATGTACATTTCCATAGAAGAGGGGAGACCAGATATATTTGAAGAGTTTGAATATTCGGTTTTAAGAGATAGTGCCAAATACTTTACAGCCCAGCAATTCCTTCCCTGTACATATATGCAAAGAATTTTGCATTGTGGAATTTATCAATGCTATATTCCAATGATTTTACCAATTTATACTTCTACCTGCAAGATAAAAGAAATCTTGTGGACACATAGCTTTTCCAACTCTTACTATTGTCAGAATTTAATTTTTTTGCCAATTGAATGAGTACAAAATGGAATCTCATTATGATCATTAATGATAAGTATTTCTCCCTATTTTATTGATTACATAGGTTTCACCTACTGTGAAATGCCCATTTATGTCTTTGCCTTTTTTTCTGTTTATTTACTTATAGGTATTCTTTTCTATAGTTTGAATACTAATCTTTTAAATTAGTATGTATTCCAGAAATCTTTTCAGTTTATAACTTATCTTTTCTGTTAAAATTAAGAATTGTCATTCAATAAGAATCAAGTTTATAAACTCTTTCATGGTTGATGCTTTTTGTGTCTTAAATTTTTCCAAACTTCCAGGTTTAAAAAATAAAACTAAATGCAGTACAAAATAGGAGTCACTTCTTTAGTTCATGCAAAGTTATTGGATATATGTATGTATGTGCATGTGTGAGTTGTGTGATAAAATTTTAACTGCTATCATTAAAATTTTCTAATGTAACTGTTGAAAAAATTTTTTTCCACCCATGACATAACTTCCACCATGATGTTCTGTTTGGGGGGCTCCCTATTCTATTCCATTTGCCAATTCATCAATTCTGTCAATGTCATGCTTTTTAAAATAGCATATTTAATAGTTATACCTTTTTTTGTTTTTGGAAAATATTCTTGGCCATTTATTATTCCATGTAAGATTTATAATCATCTTGAGTTCTATAAAATCCCATAATTAAACAGTAAACATGCTGTAATTCATTTGTTTAGATCTTTAAAAATATGTCTTAAAGTTTATTTTGCCTATAAAGATTTTTCATATTTTAGGTTTATTAAATCTTTAATATTCTGATACTACTGTAAATGGTATTTTCTCTTCAGTGACATACTGCTGGTTTATGGAAATACAACAAATTTAGGTGTACCATTCTTATACCCAGATACCCTAATACATGTTATTTGTAATAACTTGTCTATATTCTTTTAGGTTTATCTTATACAGACAATGACAGCTTCCTCCTTTCTGATCCTTACGACTGTTTTCCCTCTTCTTGCACTGGCTAGGACCTTCAATATCATATTGAATAAATTAGTTATGGTGAAAATTCTTTCATTTGAAAGAATTTTAAAATGAATGCTTCTAATGTTCTTCCATTCAAGAGTTTTATCATAAATGGTTGCAAAATATTATCACCTGCTTTATTGTGATGTTTTGAAATAATTGTCAAGAACTGTAAAGAGAGGAGTTCCGGAAGATGGCGGCTTAGGAGGACACTGGGCTCACCGCGCGTCCTGCTGATCACTTAGATTCCACCTACACCTGCCTAAATAACCCAGAAAACCGCCAGAGGATTAGGAGAGCGGAGTCTCTGGAGCCAAGCGCCGACGAGAGGCCCACAGAAGAGGGTAGGAAGGGCGGCGAGGCGGTGCGCGCTCCACGGACTGGTGGGAGGGAGCTGGGGCAGAGGGGCGGCTCGCCGGCCAAGCAGAGCCCCCGGGTCTGGCTGGCAAAAGCAGAGGGGCCAGATGGACTGTGTTCCGACAGCAAGTGCGACTTAGCGTCTGGGAGGTCAGAAGTGAACAGCTCTGCTCAGAAAGCGGGAAGGCTGGAGGACAAAGGGAAGGAGAGTTGCTGAGCCCCCGGACGGCAGAGCTCAGCTTGGCGGGGAACAAAGGCGCTCGCCAGCGCCATCTCCCCCGCCCATCCCCCAGCCAAAATCCCAAAGAGAACCAGTTCCTGCCAGGGAACTTGCTCGCTCCACGAAAACACCCAACTCTGTGCTTCTGCGGAGCCAAACCTCCGGCAGCGGATCTGACTCCCTCCCGCTGCCACAGGGCCCCTCCTGAAGTGGATCACCTAAGGAGAAGCGAGCTAAGCCTGCCCCTCCTGCCCCCGTGCACCTTGCTGATCCACCCCAGCTAATATGCCAGATCCCCAGCACCACAAGCCTGGCAGTGTGCAAGTAGCCCAGATGCGCCACGCCACCCCACAGTGAATCCCGCCCCTAGGAGAGGGGAAGAGAAGGCACACACCAGTCTGACTGTGGCCCCAGCGGTGGGCTGGGGGCAGACATCAGGTCGGACTGCGGCCCCGCCCACCAACTCCAGTTATACACCACAGCACAGGGGAAGTGCCCTGCAGGTCCTCACCACTCCAGGGACTATCCAAAATGACCAAACGGAAGAATTCCCCTCAGAAGAATCTCCAGGAAATAACAACAACTAATGAACTGATCAAAAAGGATTTAAATAATATAACAGAAAGTGAATTTAGAATAATAGTCATAAAATTAATCGCTGGGCTTGAAAACAGTATAGAGGACAGCAGAGAATCTCTTGCCACAGAGATCAAGGGACTAAGGAACAGTCACGAGGAGCTGAAAAACGCTTTAAACGAAATGCAAAACAAAATGGAAACCACGACGGCTCGGATTGAAGAGGCAGAGGAGAGAATAGGTGAACTAGAAGATAAAGTTATGGAGAAGGAGGAAGCTGAGAGAAAGAGAGATAAAAAAAATCCAGGAGTATGAGGGGAAAATTAGAGAACTAAGTGATACACTAAAAAGAAATAATATACGCATAATTGGTATCCCAGAGGAGGAAGAGAGAGGGAAAGGTGCTGAAGGGGTACTTGAAGAAATTATAGCTGAGAACTTCCCTGAACTGGGGAAGGAAAAAGGCATTGAAATCCAAGAGGCACAGAGAACTCCCTTCAGACGTAACTTGAATCGATCTTCTGCACGACATATCATAGTGAAACTGGCAAAATACAAGGATAAAGAGAAAATTCTGAAAGCAGCAAGGGATAAACGTGCCCTCACATATAAAGGGAGACCTATAAGACTCGTGACTGATCTCTCCTTTGAAACTTGGCAGGCCAGAAAGGCTTGGCACGATATCTTCAGTGTGCTAAACAGAAAAAATATGCAGCCGAGAATCCTTTATCCACCAAGTCTGTCATTTAGAATAGAAGGAGAGATAAAGGTCTTCCCAAACAAAAACTGAAGGAATTTGTCACCACGAAACCAGTCCTACAAGAGATCCTAAGGGGGATCCTGTGAGACAAAGTACCAGAGACATCACGACAAGCATAAAACATAGACATCACAATGACTCTAAACCCGTATCTTTCTATAATAACACTGAATGTAAATGGATTAAATGCGCCAACCAAAAGACATAGGGTATCAGAATGGATAAAAAAACAAGACCCATCTATTTGCTGTCTACAAAAGACTCATTTTAGATCTGAGGACACCTTTACATTGAGAGTGAGTGGATGGAGAACTATTTATCATGCTACTGGAAGCCAAAAGAAAGCTGGAGTAGCCATACTTATATCAGACAAACTAGACTTTAAATTAAAGGCTGTAACAAGAGATGAAGAAGGGCATTATATAATAATTACAGGGTCTATCCATCAGGAAGAGCTAACAATTATAAATGTCTATGCGCCAAATACCGGAGCCCCCAGATACCTTATTGATAAGAATGTGGTCATTGCAGGGGACTTTAACACCCCACTTACAGAAATGGATAGATCATCTAGACACACGGTCAATAAAGAAACAAGGGCCCTGAATGATACATTGGATCAGATGGACTTGACAGATATATTTAGAACTCTGCATCCCAAAGCAACAGAATATACTTTCTTCTCGAGTGCACATGGAACATTCTCCAAGATAGATCATATACTGGGTCACAAAGCAGCCCTTCATAAGTTTACAAGAATTGAAATTATACCATGCATACTTTCAGACCACAATGCTATGAAGCTTGAAATCAACCACAGGAAAAAGTCTGGAAAACCTCCAAAAGCATGGAGGTTAAAGAACACCCTACTAACGAATGAGTGGGTCAACCAGGCAATTAGAGAAGAAATTAAAAAATATATGGAAACAAACGAAAATGAAAATACAACAATCCAAACGCTTTGGGACGCAGCGAAGGCAGTCCTGAGAGGAAAATACATCGCAATCCAGGCCTATCTCAAGAAACAAGAAAAATCCCCAATACAAAATCTAACAGCACACCTAAAGGAAATAGAAGCAGAACAGCAAAGGTAGCCTAAACCCAGCAGAAGAAGAGAAATAATAAAGATCAGAGCAGAAATAAACAATATAGAATCTACAAAAACTGTAGAGCAGATCAACGAAACCAAGAGTTGGTTTTTTGAAAAAATAAACAAAATTGACAAACCTCTAGCCAGGCTTCTCAAAAAGAAAAGGGAGATGACCCAAATAGATAAAATCATGAAAGAAAATGGAATTATTACAACCAATCCCTCAGAGATACAAACAATTATCAGGGAATACTATGAAAAATTATATGCCAACAAATTGGACAACCTGGAAGAAATGGACAAATTCCTAAACACCCACACTCTTCCAAAACTCAATCAGGAGGAAATAGAAAGCTTGAACAGACCCATAACCAGCGAAGAAATTGAATCGGTTATCAAAAATCTCCCAACAAATAAGAGTCCAGGACCAGATGGCTTCCCAGGGGAGTTCTACCAGACGTTTAAAGCAGAGATAATACCTATCCTTCTCAAGCTATTCCAAGAAATAGAAAGGGAAGGAAAACTTCCAGACTCATCCTATGAAGCCAGTATTACTTTGATTCCTAAACCAGACAGAGACCCAGTAAAAAAAGAGAACTACAGGCCAATATCTCTGATGAATATGGATGCAAAAATTCTCAATAAGATACTAGCAAATCAAATTCAACAGCATATAAAAAGAATTATTCACCATGATCAAGTGGGATTCATTCCTGGGATGCAGGGCTGGTTCAAAATTCGCAAATCGATCAACGTGATACATCATATTAACAACAAAAAAAGAGAAGAACCATATGATCCTGTCAATCGATGCAGAAAAGGCCTTTGACAAAATTCAGCACCTTTTCTTAATAAAAACCCTTGAGAAAGTCGGGATAGAAGGAACATACTTAAAGATCATAAAGCCATTTATGAAAAGCCCACAGCTAATATCATCCTGAACGGGGAAAAACTGAGAGCTTTTTCCCTGAGATCAGGAACACGACAGGGATGCCCACTCTCACCACTATTGTTTAATATAGTGCTGGAAGTCCTAGCATTAGCAATCAGACAACAAAAGGAAATCAAAGGCATCAAAATTGGCAAAGATGAAGTCAAGCTTTCGCTTTTTGCAGATGACATGATATTATACATGGAAAATCCGATAGACCCCACCAAAAGTCTGCTAGAACTGATCCATGAATTCAGCAAAGTTGCAGGATACAAAATCAATGTACAGAAATCAGTTGCATTCTTATACACTAACAATGAAGCAACAGAAAGACAAAGAAAGAAACTGATCCCATTCACAATTGCACCAAGAAGCATAAAATACCTGGGAATAAATCTAACCAAAGATGTAAAAGATCTGTATGCTGAAAACTATAGAAAGCTATGCAGGTAATTGAAGAAGATATAAAGAAATGGAAAGACATTCCCTGCTCATGGATTGGAAGAATAAATATTGTCAAAATGTCAATACTACCCAAAGCTATCTACACATTCAATGCAATCCCAATCAAAATTGCACCAGCATTCTTCTCGAAACTAGAACAAGCAATCCTAAAATTCATATGGAACCACAAAAGGCCCCGAATAGCCAAAGTAATTTTGAAGAAGAAGACCAAAGCAGGAGGCATCACAATCCCAGACTTTAGCTTCTACTACAAAGCTGTCATCATCAAGACAGCATGGTATTGGCATAAAAACAGACACATAGACCAATGGAATAGAATAGAAACCCCAGAACTAGACCCACAAACATATGGCCAACTCATCTTTGACAAAGCAGGAAAGAACATCCATTGGAAAAAAGACAGTCTCTTTAACAAATGGTGCTGGGAGAACTGGACAGCAACATGCAGAAGGTTGAAACTAGACCACTTCTCACACCATTCACAAAAATAAACTCAAAATGGATAAAGGACCTGAATGTGAGACAGGAAACCATCAAAACCTTAGAGGAGAAAGCAGGAAAAGACCTCTCTGACCTCAGCCGTAGCAATCTCTTACTCGGCACATCCCCAAAGGCAAGGGAATTAAAAGCAAAAGTGAATTACTGGGACCTTATGAAGATAAAAAGCTTCTGCACAGCAAAGGAAACAACCAACAAAACTAAAAGGCAACCAACGGAATGGGAAAAGATATTTGCAAATGACACATCGGACAAAGGGCTAGTATCCAAAATCTATAAAGAGCTCATCAAACTCCACACCCGAAAAACAAATAACCCCGTGAAGAAATGGGCAGAAAACATGAATAGACACTTCTCCAAAGAAGACATCCGGATGGCCAACAGGCACATGAAAAGATGTTCAACGTCGCTCCTTATCAGGGAAATACAAATCAAAACCACACTCAGATACCACCTCACACCAGTCAGAGTGGCCAAAATGAACAAATCAGGAGACTATAGATGCTGGAGAGGATGTGGAGAAACAGGAACCCTCTTGCACTGTTGGTGGGAATGCAAATTGGTGCAGCCGCTCTGGAAAGCAGTGTGGAGGTTACTCAGAAAATTAAAAATAGACCTACCCTACGACCCAGCAATAGCACTGCTAGGAATTTACCCAAGGGATACAGGAGTACTGATGCATAGGGGCACTTGTACCCCAATGTTTATAGCAGCACTCTCAACAATAGCCAAATTATGGAAAGAGCCTAAATGTCCATCAACTGATGAATGGATAAAGAAATTGTGGTTTATATACACAATGGAATACTACGTGGCAATGAGAAAAAATGAAATATGGCCTTTTGTAGCAACGTGGATGGAACTGGAGAGTGTGATGCTAAGTGAAATAAGCCATACAGAGAAAGACAGATACCATATGGTTTCACTCTTATGTGGATCCTGAGAAACGTAACAGAAACCCATGGGGGAGGGGAAGGAAAAAAAAAAAAAAGAGGTTAGAGTGGGAGAGAGCCAAAGCATAAGAGACTGTTAAAAACTGAGAACAAACTGAGGGTTGATGGGGGTGGGAGGGAGGGCAGGGTGGGTGATGGGTATTGAGGAGGGCACCTTTTGGGATGAGCACTGGGTGTTGTATGGAAACCAATTTGACAGTAAATTTCATATATTAAAAAAATAAAAAATTAAAAAAAAAAAAAAGAACTGTGAAGAGTTCCAGATTTTACTTTCCTCGCAAACTAGTAAGTTAGCTTGCCGGTTTTAACTTTTTAAATGCTTATTTTTGAGAGGGGAGAGACAGAGATGGAGTGTGAGAGGGGGAGGGGTCTCTCCTCTCTTCCTCTCTCGAGAGGAAGACACAGAATCTGAAGCAGGCTCCAGGCTCTAAGCTGTCAGCACAAAGCCCAACACGGGACTCGAACCCACAAACTGCAAGATCATGACTCAAGAAGTCAGGTGCTTAACCAACTGAGCCATCCAAGTGTCCCAGCCTGCCATACATAGTTTTATAGATTCTGGCAGAAGACGGGAGACTCTTGGGTAAGAAGTAAAGGATTATTACTTATACTGTACAGACAGTATGATCTTCCTGTTCACATCAGTTCCCCTTCCCCTCTAAAGCCCCATGGGAGCAACACAGGGCAGCCCAGGTGGATACTATACATACAGCTGATTTACATTATAGCTGAAAAAAACTGAATCTTTTAAAATGGGCTATAGGCAGACTTGTCCAACATTTTCCCTGAAGTGAAATATTATACTGGACAGTAAAAAACTTGCCATCTACTTTAGAAAGTGGCACAATATCTTTCAAGCCTATTTTCTATACAATAATCTTTAAGAATATAGTCTAGAACAAAGGTCATGGGAGCTTTTCACAAGATATGCAGAAACCTACGAGACCCATGGAGAACAGTCTCTCAAAAATGTTTTGTTGAGTTGATGTGGCAGAGTATATTTGAGTTTTCTAATATTAAACCGTCTTTGTATACACCCAACTTGAACATAGTATCTTTTCATACACTGAGTTTACTAATTTTTTTTAGGATTTTTGTCATCATGCTTATAAGGGTAATGTGCTTGTAATTTTTTTTCACAACATCTTCACTAGGTTTGGCACAGAAGCTGGCCTCTTAGGAGGAGCTTGGAAATGCTACCTCATTTTCTATTGTGTTTAATATTAAGTAAATTACATCAGAATGTCAAGGAACAGATCATTCTATCAGTAAATCATCCATTGGTGGTCTTGTCTTTGGATAGCTATTTTGAATAATTGTTCAATTTCTTGGATAGGACAATTTGAGACTTTTAGTTCTTAAGTCCCTTCTGGTTAGACAAAATGAAATTTTTTAAAAACATTTTCTTAATGTTTATTTTTGAGAGAGAGAGAGCGCACACACGTGAGTGGGGGAGAAGCAGAGAGAGAGGGAGACAATCTGCAGCAGACTCCAGGCTCTGAGCCATCAGCACAGAGCCCGACGCGGGGCTTGAACTCATGAGCAGTGAGATCATGACCTGAGCTGAAGTCAGACACTCAACCGGCCGAGCCACCCAGGCACCTCCAAAATGAAAATTCTTAAAACATACAATTAGGTTTTTAAAAATTCTTGGCATAGAATTGATGGTATTTTATTATTTTTTGAGTGTCTACTTTATCTGTAGCTATGTCCCCCATTTTATGTATGTTATTGTATATTATTGGTGTCTTTCCTCATCTTTATCATTCATAGCACAGGTGCGTACTGTGTTATTTCAACAATTCCATTTTGGCTTTCTTGGATTCTCTTATTGAAGGTTTTCTATTTTACTCATTTCTGTTTTTAAATATATTTTTAATTTGTTTATTATTTTCCAACTTCTTGACTCATTGCTTTTGAACATCCCCTTTTAAAAAGGTATTTATAAATATTAGCTTCAATCTCCTGTTGTAATATGTAGTTTTATCACTAGTTCTAGCTATTAAAGTTTTTATTTCTTGCTTAAGTTTTTAGTGTTTTTAACTTCAAATGTGCAGAAATATTTTAAATTAGCCTCTAACTTGTTATGGTCAGACACCATGATCTCCATCAAAAACAGCTTTTTAACAATTTTTTAATATTTTTGAGAGAGTGACAGAGCATGAGCAGGGAAGAGAGGGAGACACAGAATCCAAAGTATAAACTGGAAGTCTATACCTCTTAATCTCCTTTATTTTTCCCATCCCGCTACCCAATCGGTAGTTTTCTCTATTTTAGAGTTTTTAATTTTTTTAGATTCCATGCGTAAGTGAAATAATTGTATGTTATTTGTCTTTCCCTTAACTTAGCATAATACTCTGTCCCATGTTGTGATGAATCAGATCTTTTTTAATGGCTAATATTCCATCGTGTGTGTGTATACATAAACATATATACACACATGTATATATATATACATACACACCCATCTTTAACCATTCATCTGTTGATATACAGATACTTGGGTTGTTTCCGTATCTTGGCTATCATAAATAATGCTGCAATTTAATCCTTTAGGGCTATGTAGAACTTTTTCTATCCTTAATTACACATTTTGTTTATTTTGCTACCAATAAGCTATAGCAGTTTTTTGCTTGACCCATTTCTTCAATTTTTCAAGTCTTTATTCTTAGGTATTAGATGTATCTCTGGTAAATAACTTACTCCTGGATTTTTTTTTAATCCTGTCAATATTTCCCTTAGCTGATGAATTCTGTACATTATTTTGTAATTGATACTTATGCCGATTTCTACCATTTTGTATTATTTCTTCCATCTTTTTTTTTTTTTTTTTTTTTTTTTTTTATTACAGCGTTTTTTTTTTTTTTTTTTTTTTTTTTTTTTTATTTATTTTTGGGACAGAGAGAGACAGAGCATGAACGGGGGAGGGGCAGAGAGAGAGGGAGACACAGAATCGGAAACAGGCTCCAGGCTCCGAGCCATCAGCCCAGAGCCTGACGCGGGGCTCGAACTCACGGACCGCGAGATCGTGACCTGGCTGAAGTCGGACGCTCAACCGACTGCGCCACCCAGGCGCCCCTCTTCCATCTTTTTTCAGTATCTTTTATATCCCAACTTTTATGTAATTAATCTATGTCTTCTTTATAACATGACAGCTGTAATATGATCTTATGTCCCTTGTTTCTCCCCCTCTTCACACAATCTGTATCATTTTAATGTCATAAAGACTTAATTCTGGGTTAAATATTTTATTAAAAAAATTTTTTTTAATGTTTGAGAAAGACAGAGACAGACAGAAAGGCAGGCAGAAACAGAGGGAGACACAGAATCCAAAGCAGGCTCCAGGCTCTGAGCTGTCAGCACAGAGCCTGATGTGAGGCTTGAACTCCCTAGCTGTGAGATCATGACCTGAGCTGAAGTCAGACGTTTAACCAACTGAGCCACTCAGACACTCCAAAATATTTTCTCCTTTGTAAGGCTATTATCTTAATTAAAAAAAAAAAAACTAAGACCAAAGGCAACTGATAATTTTATTTCTCTCCTGCAATTCCTAGTTTCATCTTTTATATAAGTGCTTTGTCCAAAACTGTTTTCAGTGGATTTTTATGTTTCAGTGGTTTTCAATTGCCTGAGAATGTTTGAATCATATGTTTGACTGAAATATGTTTCTAGAATACAAATTATTTTCTTTTAATATTTTGACATCTAATATTTTAACTAATTTTTCAACAAATACAAGAGATTTCTATAAACTTTAGAATCTTCTATTGTCTCTTAAAGCCTTGTATTTCATTATAATGGGTCTGGATATGCCTTTTCCCTCCTCTCTTCTCTTTGGCACTGTATAGACCTTTCCATCTGAGAGGTCTCATGGAGAAATTTATCTTATTTCTTCAAATATTTTCCCCACTGTCCTTTTCATTGAGTTCTTTCTGGAATGTTATTTCTATTTTCCAAAAAAATTGAGAATTGTATTTCTCATGTTTTCTTAATCTGTTCTTCCAATTTACTAAATAATTTCTCAATTCTACCCATAATGCTATCTTATCTATTCTGTTATGTGTGTTTATTATCTCAGTTATATTTTTCAGAACCATCATTGCCTGCTCTTTTGGGCATTTTCTTGTTCTGGTTTCAAATTGTGAAATCTCTTATTAGGTTTATTAGGCTAATTTTAATTCCTGGCTTATCTTTAATTTTTCTGCTTTAAAAATTTTCTTATTCTTTATTTTTGACAGAGACAGTGAGTGCGAGTGGGGGAGGAACGGAGAGAGGGAGACACAGAATCCAAAGCGTGATCCAGGCTCTGAGCTGTCAGCATGGAGCCCATGATGGGGCTTGAACTCATGAATTGTGAGATCAGGACCTGAGCTGAAGTCTGATGCTTAAGTGACTGAGCCACCCAGGCACCCCTAATTTTTCTGCTCTTGATAAAACTTGTAATCCTGTGTGTGTGTGTGTGTGTGTTTGTTTCAATAGTTAGCTCCCCAAACTTATTTTAACCTATGAACTTTTCTTCTGGAACTTGCATCTCTTGTGATAGTCATGCTTATAAGAAAGGCCAAACTCCAGTCCATGTTGGCCACAAAGAGCTCTGGGGTCATAGAGGGAACACCTCTCCTGTGGAGTGCTCCAGGTACCAGCAAACCCCAGTTAACTTTTGCCCTGTGCTTCTCAGAGCAAAGCAGAATGAGAATATACTCTTTATAGTCACCCAGTCCTGGTAGTTAGGTCAGTATCCTTCCCGAGTGCCTTGTACCTCCCCCTCACTTTGCAAAGAGCCCCCATACAAATAAACCTTCCAATCTAATAGGAGTGAGCCATCTGTTTCAGTTGGAACTTTGATGTTTGTAACCTCCAAACAAAGTTTATAATTCTATAAACATACTTTTGTGTTTAAGTTATAAACATACTTATAAATTTGATTTACTATTTTATTACTATGTTTATAAAATATTTCTTAAAAATAACATATTAGGGGATGCACAATCAGGCATAGCATTTGGGAGAAAGAAGGTGAAAAATCAATTGGCCTTTTATAGGGTGCTAACCCCACCCTGGGGACAAATAGCCCTGTTTCTTGGGTGGTGAGCAGCAGTGTTATCATCTTGCCCCAAAACCCACAGAGAACAGGGCTGAGTGCCTGCAGTTTCTCTGCTTTGATGGAGGAGCTGGGCACCTGCTGGGGCATATGGCCCATCACCTGGCCAGAACAACACAGGCAGCCTACATAGGCTCTCCTCTGTGGCAAGTTTGCTGAGCAGCAGCCCCCACCCAGGTAACCAGCTCTGAGTGCTTGGTCATTTGGGCATGTGAGTGAGAAGAGCAGGCCTGTTTGGATTGTGGACTGTACAGGCCCCAGGCAGGTTCCTGCCCTCTGAGGTTTCATCTGTGGGGGACCATCGCCACCCAAATGGTGCTGTTATCTTTGTTAAAAGGTTTAAACTTCATTTGCAGGATCAGGAGGGAAACTACACTTCACAAGAGAAGATACGGGAAGAACTAGCTCTACTCAGAAGTGTCTGGGGTACTGTGTATTCCCTTCCATGGTACAGCATCTTCCAGAGCCTCTGATTTCCCCCTCAGACTGGACCTACTGCTAGCTTGGGAAGGGAAACTGGCTGCAGGATGTGCTCTTGGGCCTGATGGTGATGGGATGGGGGAAGGGGAAGGGCCATGTACTAGAGGAAGGCAGCCAAGAAAGGGCATTGTTTGCAGGTGGAGGATGGAGGTGGAGATATGGAAAGACAGGTTTTTGTATTCGGGCTGATTGTACAGAATTGGGGATATAGTAGTTGATGTCTATTAGTGTTTTTCAGTTTAAAAAACACTTTTACCTTCATTTGCACTGGATCCTCAATAGGCCTGTAAGGTCAGGTTATTAATTACACATCAAATGAGAGTTTTGAGAGCATTTCCCCAAAGTCTCAGAGCCGGTACTCCAAGTCTGAGGATACTTCTTAGACCATGACCCGGGACCCTCTGCCTCATTCTCCTGGCCCACTTCAGACTCCAGCCACTGCTCAACTGTCATCATTCGTGCCAAGGTTTCTCCAACTCCTGACTCCTCCATGCATAGCTGGAAGCATGGGCACTGAGCAGTTAATGTCCAAAGGGAGAATTTGACTGATGGAGGAAGGAGCCAGGAAATATATGCTCTCCTCTTTTGCCCCATGGATGGGCAATCCTGGGAGGCCCTGGAAGCTCCTGATAGGGTTTTAGAGTGGTGGGGTCCAGAGCTGATGGCCAAGAGACATTTTTGGTGCAAAAAGGTGATTTTACTTAAGCCTGGGGACAGGAGCCTCGGGCAGAAAGAGCTTCACTGGGGTTGTAAAGGGTGGCTGGTTATACCATGGAGTTGGGAGAGGTAAAGGCAAAAGGGAGGTCTCCAGAAGGACTTTCATATGCTCAAGAAGACTCAAGATACCAAAGGCCTTGCTATTGTCAAGATAAGGTTGTTTTCCCTCCACTAAGGCATTAACATTAAGACAGTAGGGAGTTCCTGGAGAAAGGTTATACTCTGTATTTGTCTCTAGTAAAACCTTGGTCTGCGAGCATAATTCATTCTGGAAAAATGCTTGTAATCCAAAGCACTTGTATATCAAAGCAAATTTCCCTATAATAATGGAAACTCAGATGATTTGTTCCACAACCCAAAAATATTCATACAAAAAGGATTACAATACTGTAACATAATACAAAATAAAGACAAAATATAAAGAAAAATAAGTTAACCTGCACTTACCTTCATAGCCGGTGTGTGAGGGAGACAAGAGAAGGGTTATTTTGTAGGATGACTTTCACCATCACTAACGGAATCACTGTTGTCTATTGGCTCAATGGAATCTTTCTTCTCATGCAACTTTAACAAGGAACCTATCCAATGACACTTGCTTTGCCTCCTTTTGAGGATTTCGCAGAAATGTGACATTGCATTGTCCTTAAACATATTCGTCACTCGCACTGCTACAGTCTTATTCGGGTGGTGCTTTTCTACAAATAATGCACTCTTTCCCACATTTTACACATCTCCCTAATCTCATTTAAAGTGAAAGATTCTTCCACCTTTTTCTCCTCTTCCTCTGTGATGAAGTTTTGGGGTGATGGGCAGGAAGTCCAGACCTAATGGCCAAGAATTCTTGAAGACATCTTTGGTGCAAAAAGGTGATTTTATTAAAGCATGGGGACAGGACCCATGAGCAGGAGGAGCTGCACTGGGGTTGTGATGGGTAACTGATTATATACCCTCAGACTGGGAGGGGGTTAGAGATAGAGTAAGTCTCTAAGGTATTTTGGAAGCAAGTTTTCCAGGATCTTTAGGGGGCTATTGTTAAGGGCCATTTACTACCATTTAATAAAACCTCAGTCATGAGACCCTTCAGATGTAGATCAGGGGGGATTAAGCTTAGAGTATGGTTGCCAGCATGTACCTTGGGGGAGTTGAGATAAAGTTTCTAAAGGAATTTTTATAGACTTATAGAATCCTTGGGGATCAGAATAATATTAATTCAAGATTCCCTTTTGTCCCCTAGCAAAGTGTCATCATTGAGGCATCTGAGCTCCTTTACTGAGGTCACTCTGCCAACCTCAAGGACTTGTCAATGGGCTGTAGGCAGTAAGGGAATTTAATTTTTCATTTGCCTTAGTTTCTCACATCACCATGGTAAGCACTTAAACCCCTTTCCTTTGTTCTTGGGTAGCCAGGAGTGTCTGAGGAATATAACACACATTCCACCTGGGATTGGGGTGGGATGCTGTTAGCCTTTACTTTCCCCTCAGCTTGCCTTATGCTCCCTCATCACTCTGCAGAAGAGATCTCCTCCATAACCTCTTACTGTTGCTTGTGATGCAGATCCATCAGTTCATTGATGGTCACCACAGCCTGAGACCAGGCATCCAAGCATGGGAGACAATCACCCACAATCTCGTGGTATGTGTGTGTGCACGAGAGAGAGAGAGAGAGAGAGAGAGAGAGAGAGAGAGAGAGAGAGAGAGAGAAGGGGGAGAGGAGAACCATTAGCTCAGTTATGATGTGACACTTGGCATCACATACTACTGGTATTGCTAGACATTGCTCGTTTATCAAGTTAAAATTAGAAATATTTGCTCATTTTATGGAACACTCACAGAAGAAATTATTCACAATGCAAGGTTTTACTGTATTGGTCAATAGGCTACAGGTTGTAAAGAAATTTAACATTACCTACCGATTCCTTCTTGTCTTGTTCCCCACATCACTATGGAGGGGAGGGTGATGTTGGAGTTCCAGGAAACTGAGTATATAGGTTTTTGGATATTAGTCTATTGATAAATTATAAGAAAAAGGCAATCTTACTAAGATATATGTAAACTGATAGAGATCACAATCATGCAGGACTTGACCTCCATCAGTTAACCATTTCCTTTGTTCTTGGGCAGCCAGGAATGCCTGCAGAATATCAGACAAATCAGTGTGGGGTAGGGGGCAGGGAGTGGGAGGAGGGGTTTACAGAGTGTCAGCTTGCCTTCTGCTCCCTCATTATTCCTCAGAGTCCCAGTGAGAACTTGCCTGCATTGCCCACAGCGATGACCGGCCTGATAGAAATCACAAGCTTGTTTTGGGGTCTCCCTTCCTGTTTCACTTGATCTGTTTTCTCAATTTCTCAGATTCTCTTCTCAAACTGAATTGCCTACATATAAGCTCTGGTTTTAGGCTTTGATTGGTGTCTTTCAAGCTAAGACTATCATGACTCCTCCTTCTGCCAGGACAGATGGAACTGGTAGGGGAAGGACTGATACAGATGGTCTGCTAATAACTACCTGTAGTTGTTTCCTGATGCTGTTGTAACAAATTACCACAAACCTAGTGGCTTAGAACAACTAATTTATTCTCAGTTATGGAGGCCAGAAGTCCAAAATCCATGGGTCAGCAGGGCCATGTGCCCTCGGGAGGCTCTAGGGAGAAAAAATCTTCCATATCTTCTAGCTTTTGGTGACTCCAGATGTTACTGGACTCACAGTACCTTGCCTCCACCTTCACATGTCCTATCTCCCCTCTTATTTCTCTTATGACAGCAGTAATTGTATTTAGGGTCCACTCTAAATCTAGGATGACCTCATTAAAGATATTTAACTTAATTACACCTGCAACGACTATCTTCAAGTAAGGTAGCATTCACAGGTCCTAGAACTATGACTTATCTTTTTGGGGCCCACTACTGAATTACTATACTACCCTTTTGCACAAAATTTGGAGGTATACATGCAGGAGTCTTGAGCTTAGAATCTCAGGCTCTGAAAAACTAGAATAGAAGGTGGGCCAGGAAAAGACGTGAGCCCAGAGAAAGTGCTGGAGAGAGAAGAGCCAGGTGGTACAGTGTACAGACATAGGCAAAACCAGAGGCTGGGGAGAAGCCAGATAAGACTGGTATGGGGACACCTCATGTAGAACCTGAGGCCAAGTCCTGCAAGTAGGAATGAGACCCCAAATAAGCTGTCCCTTAAAGTGTCCAGGGTAAATAGATTGCATCCAGACCACCTTATACCTTCATGGAAGATGGAATGCACAGGCCTGGGAGTATAGGCTGGACAGCTGTGGGCAGGAGGTTAGAACTGATGGGAGGCTCAAAATTCAAGCCTCAAAAAAAGTTCGCAGTCACTGTCTTCTGGAATAAATGGTGGCAGTGTATTAGTGAGATGGAAATACAAGACTCCGAGTTTAGTCCAGAGAGAAAGAGTATAAGGTTGATAGCCTGGATGGAAGAAAAAGAAATGGAGAAAGAACAGGCCATGGGCATTGGCAATCTAGCTATTAGGCATTGTGGTGGATACAATCCTAACTCTAAGTGAAAAATACGTAACAAAATTAGGAGTTTCTAAAGTAACAAACATTGATTATAGACCCATATACTGCTACATACTCTATAGGACTCAGAAAAGCATAAGTTTTGCCTATAATAAAACCAACCAAAAAAAGCCACTGTTACATTTAATGTTTGCACAAGTGAGATTGCATTCTATAATGTTTTTAATTCATCATGTCTTATATTTTACATGTCAAAGTACGTTTTGGTGTTTTTTTCATGGCTGTGGAACATTCTATTCTGTAGAGCTACCATAATTTAATCACATTACTGAGTATTTAAATTACATTTTTATTTTTTTCTATTATAAGTATTGCAATGACTGTTTTATACTTGTCTAAGTACATGAGAAATTCTCAAAGTGAAATTTGCTAAGTTAAAAGGGGTAGGTCTTTTCTTCCTGTTTCAAGCCTAATTTTATTTTATCAGAGTGAAATTACTTATAGATCTCAAGTGTACAACCCATTGAATTTTGACAAAAGAATACACCTATTTAACTACCATCTACTCAAGATATAAGCCATTTCTATAACCTAAAAAAGTTCCCTCATGCCTTTTAGTTGTCAATCCCTATCCCAACCCTCAGGCAAACCTTTGATTTCCTTTGCAATAGATTAGTTTTGCCTGCTCTTGAACTTGGGCTCATAGGGCTCACAGTTACTCTTTTGTGTCTGGGTTTTCACCAGATCTGTTTTTCAGGTTCATCTATATTGTCACATGTAATTCCAGTTCATTTTTAAATTGCTTTTATATTATCTGGTAACTTGTGTAT
Organism: Neofelis nebulosa; assembly: GCF_028018385.1. Lineage (NCBI taxonomy): Eukaryota > Metazoa > Chordata > Mammalia > Carnivora > Felidae > Neofelis > Neofelis nebulosa. Next base: position 41,887,624 of record NC_080787.1, read on the forward strand.
TATTTGTTAATTTGTATTTTTATTATGTACTGTTTTCATTGCATGAAAAATATATTTTAATTTAATATTTTTATTATACTGTAGGACTATACCACAATTTGTATCACTGTCCCACAATTACAATTTATGAGAAGACACAGGGAAATGTTTAAATCCTGGTCTAAAGGACTCCCACATCTTTGGCCCTGAAAATAAGTTGGAGATGATCTAACACCCAAGGGGATGGTGATTTGCTCAGGAACACACAGTTCTAGAGGGACTAAGTTTTTGGAAGCTTTAGGTCAGAGGTCGCTCATTTACAACTTCCTTCAGAGAAAGACTGGGAAGGAACAGAGGAGAGAACTGGGAATTTGTAAGAGTTGAGCTTCTGGATAATAGAATTTTCCCCTGCCTGGTAATTTAACAACTCCAGTACACCAGGGGGCACTAACTCTGGAGGAGGTCGATTAATTACTGCCAGGCTACAGAATGAAATTTCCCCAAGACCCCCGTATTCTGGGCTGCATTTCATACCAATTAAAAGTCTAATCCAGTGGGACTCTTTCCTGGCAAATTAACATCATGGACTTTGATGAACTGATGCTTTTAATAGACTGTAGTATTTTGGTGGACTCAGTCACAGCTGTAACTCCTCTCCTTCTCCTCAATGAGGTTAGCAAGATTAATCTGATCCAGGGGATTCAGGCAATGGGCACAAGGTGGGTCAAAGCAGTGAGGGCAAAGGAAAGTGGGAAGTTCAGTTAAAGTACTTTGAGTGGGCTCATTCATCTTTTGACCAGCTCTATTTATGGTCAGAAGCAACTGACAGACAACCCGTTACATTGTAAGATGTTTAATTATTTGAGTTCATATATGCTAGATATGGTAGAAAGATAAGACTGTTCCAACACTCCAGGAGCTAGGAGTCCATAGGGAAAAAGACCTCAATGACTGCCTGTCCTCCACATACATACATTCACATCGCAGATCATGCCCCATTTCCTGACTTTATAGTTGTTCCTATGAACTAAAGCTTTATATCCAGGATGTTCTAGTTAATAGATTAACTAGAATTACTTAGGAATTACTATTCCTAAGAGGAATATTTCTACCTTAAGTTATGATCTGGGCATAGAATCCAGATGGGAGTGCTGAAGTAGTAGAAACAGAATGGGACAAATGAAGACAAGGACAACCACAAAATATTGGGAGTTACATGGTATTTAAGAAATGGCTGGGGTGAAGCCCTAGTTAGTATAATTTTTTTTAACATTTATTTTTAAGACAGAGAGAGATAGAGCATGAACAGGGGAGGGTCAGAGAGAGAGGGAGACACAGAATCTGAAACAGGCTCCAGGCTCTGAGCTGTCAGCAGAGCCCGACGTGGGGCTCGAACCCACGAACTGTGAGATCGTGACCTGAGCTGAAGTCGGACGCTTAGCTGACTGAGCCACCCAGGCGCCCCCCTAGTTAGTATAATTTGATGCCCACTCCAATAAAAACAAGTGTATTTTGATAAAAGCACCACAGAAGACAAATCTTAAGGGTACATACTGTCCTATGATTTCTAAATGGAATTTGAACATATATTAATGTTTTTTTTTTAATAAAATCTACACCATTCCATTGTTTTAATTTGTAGATGGGGCTCCAACTGAAATTATTTCAGGGGTCCTCTAAGTATGATCAGACATTAAGAGATTGGGTGAGCTCATGGAATTCAAGTTGTTAGAATTTCAGTCATTTTAACATTGGCCTTATTTTCTGAACCCAAATCAGAGTTCAGCTCTAAAGTATTGTTTCCTTCTGCTATGACTTCAGCCCATTGCTTCCTGTTGTAAAACTGCTATTTTTTTCTTGCCTGAACCAATCAATACTACCTAACTCACTGGAGATGAGGTCATAGTGAAGACCTACCTAGCTGTCCCTCGTTGAGGGTTGGAGAACTAAATCCTTAGAGAGTTACAGTCAGCTCAGGGATCTATTAAGTTATCAAAAAAGATTTTGGAGGGAGATACTGGAAAATCCTCACACTTTCCAACAGAAAAATCAGGGGCTTGAATGTCCTGGACTTCCTCAGCCTAGGCTCTCCATCCTTACTATAGCAGGTTCCAACATGGATACAGATGACAGGTTGGAAAAAAGATCGTATGAAGTAGCCACAGGCACTCTATATTACAAAACCATCAGAAGAGAACTTTGCCTTAAATGGTCTTGCACAGTTGTCCAAATGTGTGGTTAATATTCCTACTCAGACTGCTTTCCCCACCCACACTGAATGTCTTATTCCTTGAATTCTTACAGATCTTTACATATTCATTTTTTACACATTCATTTTCCCTCCAACCCTCTTTCCTTGGCCTACTGCTACATCTTACGGGTCTTAGGTTTTCTAGATTTCTGGGAAATCTGTTCCACCCAAAATGTTGGAAGCTTCTGAAGCAATGTGTAGCAGATATTACCACTATTCACTGATATCTGTAAGGACACTCGTACTTTCTCATCCCTTTGATGTTAAGTGTGACCATGTGACAAGATATAGCCAACAAAATATGATGTGTGTCCCTTCTGGGTAGAAGCATTTACGTGCCCATCACTGACTCACCACCCAACACTCTGTTCCCCTATTCCTCAGTTAATAGTGGAAACAAGTGCTGATGTGGAGCTACAGTATCACATGCAAGAGAGCTGTTCTGGAGAGAGTCACTGGTTCCCAAACTGGATTTTTCATGAATGAAAAAAATTGTTTAGAGATGCTTGGAATTTGGGACTCTTTGTTACTATGGCATAATCTAGCATATCCTGCCTAATACATGGTAATCAGCTCCGAATATTCTAATTATGTATGGATGACTCAACATCTTACTTTCTTGGCTATCCTTGTCTTTAACTTGAATTTCCCATGAATATATTTTTTTTATTTCCCAAAGCACCACTACCGAGCCTATTGTATTAGTCACTAACTCTGAAATCTCAGCCACTCAATATATTAAAATGTTAATTTTCACACATATAAAATACAATGTAGATTGAGTCATCTCTAAATCTTGCAGCTATGCCATCTGGAATCTTTAAAAATCATTTTTTCCAAACTTGGGTTAAATAAAATTCTCCAGCAGAATACCCTCTTCTAGTGGTTCCTAAATCATAAGCTATTGATGGATTATTCTTCCTTTTAGAGCATAGGTTGACAAACTGGCCTTCAGTGTAAATGTAGTCACTACCTGATACCTACTTGTGTAAAAATTAGAACATGGCCACAGCCATTCTTTTGTGTTGTCTTTTGACGCTTTTGAGCTGCAGTGAATGTTTGTGATAGAGTTCATCTGGCCCCTTAAGATATGTTGACCTCTGGTGTAGAACAAACTCGGGTTTTTTTCTTCTGCATACACATGAATTTCTCTAAGGCTCTAAACCCCCACCCTCTATGCAGCTTCCTTACAAGCTCCTTTTTCACCATCATTCACATTATATTGTGATTGCCTGCTTATTCATTGTGAGGGCCATTCCATCTACTTCATCAGTTAATCTCCAGTTCTTGCATAGTGTCTGGCTCATTAAGGACACCCAATATGTTTGCTGAATGAATGAGCTTTGAAGTTATTTCATCCAGGTATGGTCTGCAGAAGTAGTTGCCTTTTCTCTCTTTTTCCATAGAAATGGGTGTTGTGGGAACCAGTGGAGATGAAGACTACTTAAAGGGAAGCTTTCCAAAGGAGACTTGGAACAAGTTCCCAGGGAATGGAGTAGAGATACCCTCAGCTCTTGGGATAGTTGGGAAGAGCCTGAGCAGCCAGAGCCCCCAGGCCACTGTCCTTCAGTGAACTCAGTACAATGAATGTTTTCTGTGTGTTACTTTGTATAAGAAAGGATGGGAAGTACTGGCTTAGAAACTGAGCACAAGAGTCAGGGGTATGCCAATAACCAGATGTATCCAGCTAGGGCACCCTGAAGACTCCAAGTCATTTTACGCTGAAAGCTCCTTTTGCAACTGAGGCAGGTCTGGAATGATGAGAGCCAAGAGTGTGCACACCTGTGGGTGCGAAGGCTGGGAGAGAAAGAAAAAACAGGAAGATGAAATAGACCTTCCCCCTTTCCCCATGGTACTTGGTAGCTTCCAAAATAGTTCACAGAGCCATGCACTTTCATGAGCTTTAATGTTCTAAATGTCAGGACTGTAATTACTTCTTCCTTCTGAGGACCCTGACATTTATGGAGCCCAGCTCTGAGCTTGCCTCCAATACCCCAGATAGTCCCTGGGAGCTCTTTTACTCAATCAAACATGTATTTTATAAACACAAACTGGTATCGTATTTGTCAAAAAGTCTTGCTCATCAGTAGGGAATAAAGATGGATGAGACAGTCTTGCCTTCCTTGAGGCAGCTTATAGTCTCACACTAAAGTGTGCAACCTGGCCCAGCTTCCTGATGTTGATTTGGTGACTTGGTCATCCCGGTCTAAGCTCCACAGAGCTTCACCAGAGCCCCCCTCAATGATGGCATGGATGCTAAATATTAAGCCTGTGACCTTGGTCACATATAACTGGTTCATATATCTTTCTAGGGACAAATGGTAAACTTATTTGGCACAATTTGCTCCCAGGTCCTGAGAGGTATGCCTTCAGCAAAGTTCATCTTTCCTTTCCTTCCCTCCCACAATTCTTGCTATGAATTGTCTTTTTAAAACATTTTTCTTAATGTTTATTCATTTTTAAGGGAGAAAGCATGAGTGGAGGAAGGGAAGACAGAAAGACACAGAATCTGAAGCAGGCTCCAAGCTGTCAGCACAGAGCCCAATGCAGGGCTCGAACTCATGAACCACAAGATCATGACCTGAGCCAAAGTTGGATGCTTAACCAACTGAGCCACCCAGGTGCCCCTAAGTTGTCTTTGTTAGGGAGAAATAAGAACAGGTAGGGAAATTGAATTAAATGAAAGCTTCCAAGTTTATGTAATCCTATTATACCCTCTGCATTCTCTCTATGCCATGTATCTCCATTTTTCCCTTCTTCACAAGACCGTCTGAAATGCCACCTATTAGAAATCCCCTAGATGCCAATCAACGCAGGCAGAATGGCACTTCCCAGTGCCAACGAAAACCAAAACCAAAAACCAATGGGAAATGATTGATATATCGGGTGCCATTGGATAGAACTTGATACACTGGTAGCAATTATAAATGATATTTACTTATGAAGGACTGGACACAATTTTCAAATCAAAAATTCACTTTTGCCTCATGAAGTTTACTGGATTCTTCTCTGCTCCTTCTTACTAGTTCTGTGTCACAAAAGCACTGAGCCTACACCAGTGATTACACACAGGGTGAGAAAGGGCCCACAAAACAGGCCTATTATACTGTCTGAAAGACCATCACTTTCTCCTCTTCAAAAATGTGAAATTCTAAAGGCCCCAGGCATTTTACAGCAAATCTATGGATGGGAGTGTGAGGGGCAAGCGAAGTAAAAAGAATCCGTCCATACTATGTGAAACCTCAGCCAGACCCAGATCCTAGGATCTTCTTCCTGAACTTCAACCTCACCCCTATCCTGGAGAAACTAATTTGCCACTGACTGAATTTTACTTCTGTGGAGATGGAGTAGCCAATATGCATTCTGGGTTTGCCTGAGTTTCCCTCAATTCTTCTCAATAGGCAGTGACCTCCCTTGGGAGAAACAATGCATTTAAAGCTAGGCATAACTTGCTAATCCTTCAGTCAACAACAAATAAGACCCTTCACTGCTCCCAATTCTGTGGTTATAGTGAGAGGCAGGAATGCCTGGAAACCAGAAAATTCCCCAAAGAAGGCAGTGGTAGACATCCATACAGTAGGCCTCCTCAAATGGACTACACAAGAACACAGACATTAAAGAGTCACCTTAAAAGGTCAGAATAATCCTTATAACTTTCTAGGGCTTATTATTAGGTATTTTTCAGGGTAAGGAGACAAAGAATCAAGACCTTGTCCCCCCGCACCTCTCTATGTTCTTAAGAGGCGAGCTTTCAAGGAATTGTCAAATGGACCCCTTACTGCTTCCAGAGTGCAGATCCCTGAACCCTCCAGCCTGACCCAGCTCTCATGACTCCACCATGTTCAGCTTGAGGGCTGGGGTAGGAGAATGACCAGGCTGCACTTCTCACAAATTTTGGAGTCAGAAAATGTGTGTATACGCATATACACACATGCCCCATATTCAATAATCCAATGTATGGCATGCAAGAGATTTACAAAGCTCAGGTCTTAGTGTACATTCCTCTGGAAACAGGCCCTAAACCAAGGATTTATTTGAGAAATGCAGAGGAATTGACAGGGGTGTAGGAAGGGATATGGGGAAAGGAAGGATGCCAATAAAACCACAGAAGGCAACTGGAACTTAATTCCACTTGGCGACCCTGGATATGGTACAAAACAAATGCCTCAGAATGATCCCACTCCGTGTGTGTGTGTGTGTGTGTGTGTGTGTGTGTGTGTGTGTGTGTGTGTGAGAGAGAGAGAGAGAGAGAGAGAGAGAGAGAGAGAGAGAGAAGCATTGGGATATTTATACCCTTAGTCACTGAGGGCAGCTCTTAGAGAATGTTAATTGTCTAGTGTTTTCAGTCTGCTGTACATTGTCCTACAAACTGAGAAAAAGCTATCAGGCACAGAGACTGATACTGGAAGTCATAAGTCAGCCCTGATACTCTCAAAGTCCTAGGGAAATGAAAGGCACAGATTCTGTCTCAGCTGTAGGTCAGGCATACATAGTCAGACAACACTGCTTGTGAGGGGATAGCATGACCTTGTATGGAAGAATCAGGATCTACAGGGCTTGATGTTGGTTTTTGTACTCCTTCTCCCACTCTTAGCCAACGATCCTAGAAATCCCCCCCAATAACATATTTCTCGTTTTATAATAAGTAATCGGAACATGGTTTTTGCTAGTCACTTTAAATCTAATACGTATAGATCCAGCCATCTTATTATGAATCCTTTTCCATAAGAACCACCCTCCAATGGGAGTTAAATAGCAAGCTCTCTCCTGGTGCATTTAAGAATGATTTAATTTTTACAGGTTCAAGACCATGTCTAGGGTGGGCATGACTATGTGCAGAATCTCAATTCGTAATAAGTTTGCTGGAATGTAATTTCATTTTTTCTTAGAGCATGAACAGGGGAGGGGCAGAGAGAGAGAGGGAGACACAGAATCGGAAGCGGGCTCCAGGCTCTGAGCCATCAGCCCAGAGCCCGATGCAGGGCTGGAACTCACGGACCGTGAGATTGTGACCTGAGCTGAAGTCGGATGCCTAACCGACTGAGCCACCCAGGCGCCCCATTTTTTCTTAGATTTAAAGAAGGAGGCCAAAACATTTTTCATACCTATTATCTCCCTCACTTCTAATAAAAGTCCCTGATCAGGCAAGGAGATACAGCAAGGTTTAAACAGGAAAGATTAAGAAACAGAATTGTTTCCAGACTGCTTGGTCAGAACAGGGTCCCCCCGAAGTCTACCAAGTCTGGAAAACAAGATTAGTGCACATCAGTCACAGAATTTGAAGTGACCTCAGTCTCTCATTTGACCACCCAAAGACGGTCTCAAAAACCCTTTTAGCAGTTTAGCCAAGGAGTAAGCCTGCAGCACCTGCTGCTCAAGTACTCATAATGGAAAAGGTTCCCTAACTCCTTGGAGATCCACTCTATTATTCACACAGCCTTAAGAGCTAGGAGCTTTCTTCTAAAGCCAAAACAAATATGTCTCCTTATAACTTCTGTCAAAGCCATGTAGAGCAACTATTGTGCCTCTTCTGCAGACCAGCCTTCAAACATGGAATGATAATGGCAGTGACCACCACTTGTTGATCATGTGCTGTTTTCCAGGCACCATGCTGGACTGTCTACCATGTTAGCTACTATAGTCCTAACATCCCTAGGGGGTAGTTATGAATTCCCATTTTATAGGTTTTAAAATCTGATGATTATGGTAGATATGAGGAAAATGTCTGAAGTTCTCTTTAACCTCCATTCTTTTGGAGGTTTTCCAGACTTTTTCCTGTGGTTGATTTCAAGCTTCATAGCATTGTGGTCTGAAAGTATGCATGGTATAATTTCAATTCTTGTAAACTTATGGAGGGCTGTTTTGTGACCCAGTATATGATCTATCTTGGAGAATTCCATGTGTACTCGAGAAGAAAGTATATTCTGTTGCTTTGGGATGCAGAGTTCTAAATATATCTGTCAAGTCCATCTGATCCAATGTATCATTCAGGGCCCTTGTTTCTTTATTGACCGTGTGTCTAGATGATCTATCCATTTCTGTAAGTGGGGTGTTAAGAATGTGGTAATTGCAGGGGACTTTATCAATAAGGTTGCTTATGTTTATGAGTAATTGTTTTATATATTTGGGGGCTCCGGTATTTGGCGCATAGACATTTATAATTGTTAGCTCTTCCTGATGGATAGACCCTGTAATTATTATATAATGCCCTTCTTCATCTCTTGTTACAGCCTTTAATTTAAAGTCTAGTTTGTCTGATATAAGTATGGCTACTCCAGCTTTCTTTTGGCTTCCAGTAGCATGATAAATAGTTCTCCATCCACTCACTCTCAATGTAAAGGTGTCCTCAGATCTAAAATGAGTCTTTTGTAGACAGCAAATAGATGGGTGTTTTTTTATCCATTCTGATACCCTATGTCTTTTGGTTGGCGCATTTAATCCATTTACATTCAGTGTTATTATAGAAAGATACGGGTTTAGAGTCATTGTGATGTCTATGTTTTATGCTTGTCGTGATGTCTCTGGTACTTTGTCTCACAGGATCCCCCTTAGGATCTCTTGTAGGGCTGGTTTCGTGGTGACAAATTCCTTCAGTTTTTGTTTGTTTGGGAAGACCTTTATCTCTCCTTCTATTCTAAATGACAGACTTGGTGGATAAAGGATTCTCGGCTGCATATTTTTTCTGTTTAGCACACTGAAGATATCGTGCCAAGCCTTTCTGGCCTGCCAAGTTTCAAAGGAGAGATCAGTCACGAGTCTTATAGGTCTCCCTTTATATGTGAGGGCACGTTTATCCCTTGCTGCTTTCAGAATTTTCTCTTTATCCTTGTATTTTGCCAGTTTCACTATGATATGTCGTGCAGAAGATCGATTCAAGTTACGTCTGAAGGGAGTTCTCTGTGCCTCTTGGATTTCAATGCCTTTTTCCTTCCCCAGTTCAGGGAAGTTCTCAGCTATAATTTCTTCAAGTACCCCTTCAGCACCTTTCCCTCTCTCTTCCTCCTCTGGGATACCAATTATGCGTATATTATTTCTTTTTAGTGTATCACTTAGTTCTCTAATTTTCCCCTCATACTCCTGGATTTTTTTAATCTTTCTCTCAGCTTCCTCTTTCTCCATAACTTTATCTTCTAGTTCACCTATTCTCTCCTCTGCCTCTTCAATCTGAGCCGTCGTCGTTTCCATTTTGTTTTGCATTTTGTTTAAAGCGTTTTTCAGCTCCTCGTGACTGTTCCTTAGTCCCTTGATCTCCGTGGCAAGAGATTCTCTGCTGTCCTCTATACTGTTTTCAAGCCCAATGATTAATTTTATGACTATTATTCTAAATTCACTTTCTGTTATATTATTTAAATCCTTTTTGATCAGTTCATTAGTTGTTGTTATTTCCTGGAGATTCTTCTGAGGGGAATTCTTCCGTTTGGTCATTTTGGATAGTCCCTAGAGTGGTGAGGACCTGCAGGGCACTTCCCCTGTGCTGTGGTGTATAACTGGAGTTGGTGGGCGGGGCCACAGTCCGACCTGATGTCTGCCCCCAGCCCACCGCTGGGGCCACAGTCAGACTGGTGTGTGCCTTCTCTTCCCCTCTCCTAGGGGCGGGATTCACTGTGGGGTGGCGTGGCACATCTGGGCTACTTGCACACTGCCAGGCTTGTGGTGCTGGGGATCTGGCGTATTAGCTGGGGTGGGTAGGCAAGGTGCACGGGGGCAGGAGGGGCAGGCTTAGCTCGCTTCTCCTTAGGTGATCCACTTCAGGAGGGGCCCTGTGGCAGCGGGAGGGAGTCAGATCCGCTGCCGGAGGTTTGGCTCCGCAGAAGCACAGAGTTGGGTGTTTTCGTGGAGCGAGCAAGTTCCCTGGCAGGAACTGGTTCTCTTTGGGATTTTGGCTGGGGGATGGGCGGGGGAGATGGCGCTGGTGAGCGCCTTTGTTCCCCGCCAAGCTGAGCTCTGCCGTCCGGGGGCTCAGCAACTCTCCCTCCCTTTGTCCTCCAGCCTTCCCGCTTTCTGAGCAGAGCTGTTCACTTCTGACCTCCCAGACGCTAAGTCGCACTTGCTGTCGGAACACAGTCCGTCTGGCCCCTCCACTTTTGCCAGCCAGACTCGGGGGCTCTGCTTGGCCGGCGAGCCGCCCCTCCGCCCCGGCTCCCTCCCGCCAGTCCATGGAGCGCGCACCACCTCGCCGCCCTTCCTACCCTCTTCCGTGGGCCTCTCGTCTGCGCTTGGCTCTGGAGACTCCGTTCTGCTACTCCTCTGGCGGTTTTCTGGGTTCTTTAGGCAGGTGTAGGTGGAATCTAAGTGATCAGCAGGACGCACGGTGAGCCCAGCGTCCTCCTATGCCGCCATCTTCCCTCCAACCCCTGAAGTTCTCTTAGTAAGCGGTTGAGCCAGATTCAAACCCAAGACTGATTCAAAAGCCATGTGCCTTATGTTGCCATCCAATCTTCTCTTCCAAAATATTCCTGAAGTTCTTGAACTCTTCTTTATAAACCCTTTGGACATACTCCTATTTCTGCCAGCCTACTCTTTTTTCCACAGTCCCACCCCTCTCTATCACAGCCTTATTCAATATTCCTCACCTTCAGAAATCCTTCTGAGACTATATTCTACCCTGAATTCTCATCTGGTACTATCCTGCCTCCCTAATTAGTCTCACATAGTAGGAAATGTTAGAGCTATTATTCTGCCACTCCCTTCCCTCTAGCCCTCACCCTAGCTCCTGGGATGAGATGACAATCTCAGTGCTGAAAAGACATTATGTAGTTTGGCCCATTAGATTTCTAAGTCATGGAGCAATGTTAGATCATCTATCAGAAGAAAATTAGTGTGTATTATGGATTGTTTGATACAATGAAATTAAGATCCAATAATTCATTAAAGGTACATTATATTCCAGACAGATATTTCCTGTGCACTGGCATATAGATCTATTTCTATTGTTTTCTAAAATCCCCTGAAACACCCTGTCTCCATTCCTCTTCCTTAGAATGAGAGAACCACTAGATTAAGCATCATCATACATTGAAACAAAAACTGATAGATTTAACAAATGGAGTTTCCCCCAGGCTTGGGCACCAAGAGAACCTCATTTGTGCCCATTGGTATCTTGAATCCAAGAGGAAACACCATATATACCACTGGTTCCAGCTACTTGTCCTGGTAGAGAGGAGGTAAGCCTAGGGCTCAGGATCCTCAGAATAAAATGCTCCAGGACTATCATTGTCCTTTCTTGACCAATCTACTTAAGCAGTTTCAGGGCAGTACCATAGCATCGACAGAAGGTAAAGATGTGTTGGTTATTATGACCAAAGCAGGGGCAAATGCAGAAGATTCCAGCTAGGAGTCCAGACTTGGGAATTCATACCAAAGAACTCTTGGGAATTTTTGACTATTCTTGTTCTGTCAAGATTTGACAGTCCCATTTTATAGATGAAAACTGGACAAAATCATTCTGCTTTCAAGCCAAAGACAGAGAAACTAAGTGGCAAAATCAGCCATTGGAATCAGCTGTCTGGGCCAAGTCAAACTTGTTCAGTCCATCTCAAGTTGAAATTCCCAGTGTCTTAGGTTGGGCTGGATCCACAAGATAAAGATTGGATAATAAATTATTTGGAAGGTGAGCCCAGGAAAACACCCATAGGGACAAGGGGAGGGAGACAAAGGAGGAAAGACATCCAACAAATTATAAGTTACCTAACTTATCTCTGTGGGTAACTGAAGCAGTTTCACCAGGGAATCTGGAGAGCCAGTGTAGCAATGCACCTCAAGGTGGTGGGGTATTCATACATCACTTCCCCTTAGTCATTAACAGAGGACTGCTGCTAGTGGCATTAATTCCCTGACTCTACAAGACTACCATGTACCAGATTTCAACAGCCAGAGAAATTCCTCAGGTGAAATATTATAGGTGCAGTTGGAAGTCAAGCTTGAGGGCACAGAAGTGGTAGAAGGAAGTATGGACAGCCAACACAATCTGACTTAAATGGGGTTCTCATCTACAATGCCAAGTTTTATAGTGCCTATTTAAAGTGCACTATAGCAAAGGGGCACCTAGGTGGCTGAGTTGGTTAAATGTCTGACTCTTGATTTTGGCTCAGGATCTCATGGTTCTTGAGATGGGCCCTGCATCGGGCTCCATGTTGGGTGTGGAACCTACTTGAGTGTCTCTCTCCCTCCCCCACGCCCTCCCCCTATACTCTCCCTCTCAAAAAAAAAAAAAAAAAAAAAAAAAAACCAAAACACTGTATCATGTATTTAAGATATCCAGGCTGCAGAACTTTGGAATTCCTAGCCAGATGACATCCTTGAGACTCTCAGACTCCAGCCCCAGTACCTATGAGGAAGGGCTTAATGCAGTCCTGAGGGGTGTTTGGGGGTGTCTAGTCACCCAGGTACCTGGTTGACTACAAATGTGGATATTGAAAGGTTTTGTGTCTCCTCTGGAGTTGATTTTCACCATGGGCTCATGTCAAGTATTGGTAAGATTTCTATAGAGCACGAGATCCTCAATATTTTAGGATTTGAGGGCCATCTGGTCTCTGGGCTATTCAATGCTTCCATTGTAGAATACCATAGTAGCCACAGAAAATATATAAACAGTGTTGGGTTAACCAGGATGAGCTGGTCACCATAGCCAGATGTGTGAGTCAGTCACCTTGGGAGCAGACTCTTCAGCACCAGTAAAGCTTTCAGATGATGCAATCCCCCGAGATGCCCTAAGCTGGAACCACCCAGCATAGCTGCTTCAGATTCCTGACCAAGAGAAGCTATGATAGAATGTTAAGCTGCTAACTTTTAATTTGTTGCACAGCAACAGATATCAAATATAAGCACATGAAGAACCAACCTTTCAGCTAACTCTTGGGAATGAGCTTTGATGCTAGTCTATACTTACTAAATGCAAAGGAAGTTAGGGAAACTCTACCAGATGGGTTCCATGTGTTCCATTCCACTATTCCCTACCCTCTCACTGCCCTGGGAGGCTGAACTGGGTGGACAGGCTCTGCTGCTGCTCTCTGGGCCCCTGGGTTGAGTTCAGTCCATGGGGAGGCCAAGCAGGAGATCATTGTAGAGGAGGGGAACAAAGGGAGAATAGGATTTATTCCTGCTGAGAGGTCAACTCCAGCTGGCTGCAGGAGGGCCAAAAGGCACTGCCCCTCTTAAGGCAATGTTGTCTTCAGGACTTGCTCCTGGAATTCTGGTAATCTTTCACCCTTGTCCTCACTTTGGGGCCCAGGGGTGATAAGTTTGCTGATTATGGACTACTTCTGTGGTTCCCCCTATGCTTCACCCATAGCTTTGAGGAGTTCTTTGGAAATAAGCCCTCACCAAATGATCCAAATTTGAGTGAGCTGCTTGCTTCTACTGGGACCCCACTAGCACAGATCCAGAGAGCTGAGGTACTGCAAGCTCTGTTAGCAACAGCAGCACCACCTAGCAGGCAGTCCGTTCTCTGATAGAGGTTGTAGGAGGCAGGTTTGGGGAGCTGGTGGTTTTTCTACCGGTAGGTACCTAGAATGAAACAGGAATATCTTTGGTGTTTGCCAGCCTCTGTTTCACCATCCCATTTTGATAAGCACTATTTTAGGCCATGTAAGAAACCCCTGAGAGTAGGGCATACTCAGAGAGGTGGCATATGGCATGGCCAAGTGCAGGTCTTGGGAAAGGCTGGTTCTTGTGGCCAAAGCCTGGGCATCCCCAGCCAGGTAGGATCCCAAGAGTTGGCGAAGTGCCCATTGGAATGGGCTTATCTCAGTCTTGAGGGGTGTTGTGGGGGGGGGGGTCTTTTCACCCAAGGCTCCTGTCTTCCCAACTAGAGCTGGGCAGAAGGAGGTGGCAAGGTGGGCCTCACCTGTTCAGACAGCATCACAGGAAGACAAATGTCAGGGCAGCCAAATGGCTACATTTGGAATCATGTAGTAGACAGAGGCAAATTGGCCCTGGCATCTATCCCTGCCACAGCACAGCCTTCAACCAACCAACCACCCACAGGTGGAAAGAGAGCAGGTCTATGGGAATCCTAAAGTGACTGCAACCGCTCTAGAGCCATTCCTCAACTTCTGGACCAGGCAACTGGGCTAAAAGGATTCTACTGCTTTTGACACTCAAACAAGTGTGGGAATCCATGAGGGCTGGGAGATGGCTTGTGGATGAAGGACAGAAAAGTACTCTAGAACTGCAGAACTACTGTTCTAGATGATCTTAAAGGGGAAAAAGTAACCAAGAGAGGGAAAACATTCTTCCCTCAAGGAAATACTGTATTCTTGCTAACTCTGAATTACTGGTATATATCTGATTATCTAGTTCCTTAATGCATTTATTTTTCTGTAATCACTAGCTCTCCCCAACTAGGATTCCCACAGGCCTCTGTCCTGCTGTTTAAGTCTGAATCTGGCTGTTTAAGAAAGGAGGAAGGAGGTAGAGGTGCCAGAGGAGGCTGTGAGTCTGGTTCCAGCCCAGCCTTTCAAGACAACTGCAAGCTACACATAGACCCAGACCACATGAAACCCATGTCTAATAGGAACTACTGTGATCCCTTGTGGGGCCCCATCTTCCCCCTCCTCAAAGGCCTCAGGGGTTATCATCCTTCTCCTCCATAGCCTAGAGTCAGCACAGAATTGGCAAGGAACAGCCTCATCCAGGAATAGGTCAGACATGGAGATGCGTCACAGACTCCCATCAAGAAGGGACTTGATGTCATGTCTTTCTGGGGAAGTTTGTGCCCAGGGACAGGAGTGTGGGTATATTCCATCCTAGTACTGATGGGCTCCACAGTGGCTGCCCCGTCCAGTGTTGCTCCAGACTTTGTCGAGTTTCAGTCTGTTATTTCTCTGCCCCATCCTGCTTCCTCTTTCATAGGTGTTGATGCCTAATCAACAACTTGCACCCCAAAGTCTGCATCAGCATGTCCCTGCAACATGGAGAAGCTTGATGCAAACGAGATGTAGTCCCATCCTTAAAGGAGCTCTCCATGTGATAGAAACAGGATTCAGAGTAGAGTCAAAAACAAGAACTGTTCAAATGTGAGAAAGTCTGAATGAAATGCAGAATTACTCAAATCAGAGGGGACTGAGAACAAATGACATGGTAGTGAGAACTGATTCTGTCTTAAGCTTGCTTTAGTCCAACATCTATCCATCTCAGGGGCTCCTCACTGCCCCCTCAGATCTGAACACCGCTTTCTCCTGACCCAGAGTGGGCCAGGATGCCACACTCCCAGGATGAGGGGCATTCACCACCCCCACAGGCTGTCAGCCAGCTCCCTGCCCTAGAACCTCATTCCAACTCACTCAGACATGCCCTCAGAAGATTCCTCCTCTCCCTGGGAGAGTGCTGTCACTGAACTGCTTAATCACCTCACTTAGAGCTGCATCATTTAGCATCATCGTGGGGTTTTCCTTGACAGCACACAGTGGGGAGCTGCACACAGGGTTGACATGCACGCATGCCACTGGAGACATGGTGACAGTGTACAGACAGATTCTCACACACACACAGTGGGGAGTATGTGATGGAGATGGGATGTAAGGGTATGCATACCTTATTACAGCTCCCTAGTCCCTGCACATGTCCTCAAACTGCCTAGGCTCCCTCAGATCAAAGGGCACTGGGTTCACTAACTTACATTTTAAGGGAAGGGATAAAGCAGTTGAAAGTACAGGAGGTACGTATAAGCTTATTCGTTATTTATTGGTTATTCTGTGTTTACATCTCCAGAGCTATTCTCTGTCTTGCTCTGTACACAGGAGGTGGATATATATGGATTGCAGCATCCATCCCCCTTGCTGTCATGGGTTGATTTCCCTTGGAGAAGACACGGAAATGGGATTTGGGATGCAAGATATTTACTTGGTATCAACACCTGTGAAAGGGAGGGGAGGAAGCAGGACAAAGCAGAGGGAAGCCAAGTTGAAACACAGGCCAACAGCTTTTGACCAGTTTGGCTGGGACTTCTGAAGCCTTGTCTATTTTAGTGTCCTCTGGGATGACCCAGCTAGGCCTTTATAACCCACCTTGCTTAGCCACTGGATGTGGGCTGCTTCCGGTCAGGCATGGTCTTGAATGTGTGGCTCTCTGCAGCTGGGCAGCAACCAGGTCCTTGGAATATGTATTTGTCTTCCATACTTGTCTTCTGACTTTAATAGACTCAGCCAACAGAAGGCACCCACAGGAGTTCAGAAGGTGAGAGGAACACAAGGTTGGAGTGTTGATTCCTCATGTTTCCTTCCTCACAGGCCATTTTTAGCAGCAGCTGTGTTTCTTTACAAAAAGCCATGACTCTTGTGTCATTTCTCCCATGGCTACAGCTTGTACTGGGTTCCAGTAACGACTACCCGCCCCCCCCCCCAACCTCATACCTCTCCAGGTCCAGGCAGTAGTAACAGCTCAATCTGTTAATGTTCCTTTGGTGCGTCACTATTCTTAGTTCCCTTAACTTTACTTCTGCCTCCTTAAGTAGTCCCCTTATTAACTACTCTTTAGTTAAATCCATGAAATGTACCCTATCTTTCCTGCTAGGATCTGATTGGACCAGTAATCAAGGAATTTTCTCCTCCATGCTGGTTTTCTTTGGTCCCAAATTCCTGTGTAGTACCTAAGATCTTCTGCAAATTCGATAGTTTAGGAAAAACCTACTTTTAAAATCTATAGTGAGGTGTTTAATGTAGAGTAGCATGCAGTTTGTTTTGTTTTTTAATGTTGATAGGCTATAAGTTGCTATTTATAGAGGGAGAAATGTAATATATACTTTGGATCTTCCCCAGAAACTGACCCTGAGATGAATGGTTTATTAAGGAAAAATTCCGAGGAGGATAATGAGGGAGTCTGGAAAGCAGGAGAGAGAAAGGGAATAAATCAAAGCAGGTATATGGTTCAGGCAAAGTCCCACCGAGGGCAGGCTGCAGCCTGATCCTATAGGGGAACTCTGGGGCAAAAGCTAGGTCTAAGTTTTATGGGTGCAGAGATCTGAAAACCCAGCTCCTTTGCCTCAGGTAGGGACAGTCATTGGCTAAGGACTGCCCCCAGGGAGACAAACTCAGTTTCTTCTGGCTCTCTGCACCTGCAGATGAGGTGGTTCCAAGTTTGAGGGCAATCGTCCAAACAGGAGGTACAGACACAGGCTATTGGAGGCAAAATCTCGAAGCTGGAGAGAGATGCACAGAAATGGTAAAAAGGAACTCGGGAGTACCACACTGAATAAACAATATATAGGCCAAAGTTTCTCTGTAAGAACTCTAGAACCCAGTTAAGCTGAGCAACCAAGCTAAGAACAAAAAGCTATATTCCAAACAGTAGAAAACTGGATTTTGGGGGTGCCTGGATGGCTCAGTTAAACCTCTGACTTCAGCTCAGGTCATGATCTTGTGATCTGTGGGTTTGAGGCCTGCGTCGGGCCCTGTGTTGACAGCTCAGAGCCTGGAGCCTGCTTCAGTTTCTGTGTCTCCCTCTCTGTCTGCCCCTCCCCTACTTATGCTCTGTCTCTTTCTCAAAATATTAAAAAAAAAATAAAACTGGCATTTTTGCTTGCCCTTGCTCCACCCCCTTTAGGAAATGGAGACAAAGCTGCCCCATTCTTGGTCCTTCCCCTGGGAGGGAAGGAAAAGACTTCAACTTGCTTACAATATTCTAGCTTGTCTGGGGGCTGCCTAAAGGATGGCTTTTTGTCTCAATTCAGAGCACTGATGGGAAGGGCAGCATAATTTGGCTATCTCGTTGCAGGTCCTTGAAAGCAGAGGGCAAGCACCACAATGTGAGAGCTGCAGCAGGGGGCTGAGGGCACAGGGACAGAAATACGAGAGGACATCAAAGCCCCTGCTACGAAGCAGGTGTAAGATTTTAGGGAAGTTAAGACATTTAAAAGCAACCTGACCATAGGGAATTGGAATAAGCACATAGGGCCAGGAAAGATACATCACCAAAATGATGGGAGAGAACCAATCTTTATACCTTTATGCAGCCTTCTTAAAATTCTTCCCCTGCAGAGAAGTCTGCAAAGAGAGGCAACACTTTTCAAATTCCCAGTTTTCAACAAGAGATCACAATGCGTATAAAGAAACAGGGAAACAGAGCCCATTTAGAGGAATAATAAAGCCCTAGAAATTGACTCTAAAGAAATGCAGTCCTCTGACTTGAGGACTTAAGATGGTTGTTTTAAAGTATTCTCATGAGCTAAAGAAGAACACAGGCAACCAAACTTAATCCAGAAAATGATAGATGAGTAAAATGAGAATATCAACAGATATTCTGGAGCTGAAAATATAGTATCTGAAGTGAAAAATTCATTAAAGGGGTTCAACATCCCATTAAACAGGCAGAAAAAGACAGTGAACATGAAGGGATTTCAAATTATTCTTTTTGCTCTTCAAATTAAATAACGTGAACAGAATCTAAGGGACTTATGGAACAACATCAAATGGACCAATATATACATTATAGGAATCCCAGAAGAGAAAGGGACAGAGCTTTCTTGTAGTGATGGCTTAAAACTTCCCAAATTTGAGGAAAGAAATGGGTGTACAAATGCAAGATGCTCAAACTCCAAGTAGGATAAAAATCAGAAAGGGGCGCCTGGGTGGCACGGTCGGTTGGGTGTCCGACTTCGGCTCAGGTCACAATCTCGCGGTCCGTGAGTTCGAGCCCCGCGTCAGGCTCTGGGCTGATGGCTCAGAGCCTGGAGCCTGCTTCCGATTCTGTGTTTCCCTCTCTCTCTCTTCCTCCCCTGTTCATGCCCTGTCTGTCTCAAAAATAAATGTTAAAAAAAAAATTAAAAAAAAAATCAGACTCTCCACTGAGACAATCAAACTGCCAAAAGTGGAAGACAAAGAATCTTAAAAGTGACTCCCCACATACAAGAGGTTCTTTATCACGGATTTCTCAGCAGAAAACTTATAGGCCAGAAGTCAATGGGTCAATGGGATGATTTATTCAAAGTGCTGAAAAAAAATTGAATACTTTATCCAGAAAGTCTGTCCTCAAAAATGAGGAATACATTTTCAGATAAAAACAACAAACTTGAGGGAGTTCATGACTGGCCCCTATAGAAATGCTAAAGAGAGTCCTTCAAATTGAAAGGATGCTAGGCAGGAACTCAAAGCCCTATGAAAATATAAAGTTCTCTGGTAAAGGTAAATATATGGACAAATATTAAAGCCTGTGCCATTTTAAATGTGGTTCATAACTCTTGTTTTATAAAATATAAGTGATGAAAGCATAAGAACTAAACCTATGTTAATTGGTATATAATCTAGAGGTCATTGTGATAGAAAATCAAGTATGGGAGATGGAACTGTAAAGTACTTTTTGTATTCCACTGAAGTTATCAGTTGAAATAGATGGTTATAGTTTAGGGTGTTTTATATAATCCTGATAGTAGCCTCAGAAGTATCTATATAAGTATACACAAAAAGAAATGAGAAGGGAATCAGAACATGTCACTACAAAAAATAAAATCAAAGGCACACAAAGGCAGGAAGGAAATGGAAGTCAGAAAAACTAAGACATACAGAAAATAAAATCCATAATTTAAGTGTAGATCGATTAAACTACTTGGTTGAAAGATTAGAATGAATAAAAACACAGGATCTGACTATATGCTGTCTACAAGTGACTCACTTTATTTTACCGTCACTTATTCCTTAATGTTCTTCCCTTTTTATATAGGTTTGAGTTTGACCTATATTTTTCTTCTCTAAAGAACTTAAAGTCTTATGGTTTTCTATTTCAATTATACCTCAATAAAGCTAAAAAAAAAAAAAAAAAAAAGAAACCTTAGGAACTTTATGTAGTCTTTTTAAAGTTAGAGAAATCTCTAATGATAGTGCTTCAATCTCCCAGGGCTATTCCTCTCACAGAGGTCTTTATAAGGGGCCTCTGGGAAAGACTCCCCTCTACCACCCTTGCTATTTCCACAGCTGAATGCTGAGCTGCTTCTGTAGACCAACGCTCCTAGCTGGCCTTGCCCAGGCCAGCCTCAGACTCAGTGGTAGGGCCTCTGGCAGAGGTCATTTCACTTGTCATCAGAGTGCCATCTTCACCTTCACTCAGCCCATGCAAGTCATATGGCTGGCCTTGCTTCTAGTACTCCAGGTTGGTCTCATCTGTGCCGTCTATTTCCAGACTCCTTCAGGATCACTGAGGGCCATCCAGGTATATGAAGAGCTTATATATTCCTGAAAATTCTGGGATGACAGAAGGGCAATTGTGATTTTTCCCCATCCCAGCCAACTCCTTGGACTGGGGTTCTAAACTTTGACTGTTAAGTCAGTTGAGAAAACTTTGGGATCTAAAGAACTTTTAACATTTCTTACAAAAAGGTAGGACTACTGGCAATGAATTCCCTTAACTTGTCAGACTCTTTCTTCCACACTTCTGAGAGATATTTGGAGGGTACATGATTCTAGGTTGATGATAGGTTCTCTCAACACTAAATATTTCATTCCATTTTCTTGCTTAAATAGTTTAAGGAAAAGTCAGGTGTAATTTTTTGTTCCTCTGGCTTGAGGATTTATCTTTGACTTTTTATAGTTTGTAAATATGCCTAGGTGTAAGTTTTGAGATTTTATTCTGCTTTGGGTTCAGAGGTTCTTGGATCTGTAGTTTGATGTCTGAAATTTAATTTGGGGGAAATTCTCAGTTATTGTTTTAAACATTTCTTCTGTTCCTTTTACTTCTGATAGCCCCATTATACATGTGTTGTAGTTTTGTCGTTGCCCTACAGTCCTTGGACTTTAAGTCTATGCTTTTTGGTTTAAAGATCATATTGATGTATTCTCTAGCTCAGATTCTTTCTTCAGCTGTATCTAGTCTATAAGTAATCCCAAAGGTATTTTTTACTTTTGTTATTTTTTTTATATCTCTAGCATTTCTTTTTTTCTTTTAACCTTTTTATTTTTGAGACAGGGAGACACAGAATCTGAAACAGGCTCCAGGCTCTGAGCTGTCAGCACAGAGCCCCACCTGGGGCTCAAACTCAACCGACCGCGAGATCGTGACCTGAGCCGAAGTTGGCCGCTTAACCGACTGAGCCACCCAGGCGCCCCATCTCTAGCATTTCTTTGTTCTTCTAGCTCTGCTTACACTGTCTATTTGTCCTTGCATGCTACCTGATTTATTAGACCCTTAGCATATCAATCAGTTATTTTAGATACCCAGTCTGATATTCCCAGTTCAACATCCCTGCCATGTCTGGTTCTAATGCTTGCTCTGTTTCTTCAAACTGTTTTTCTTCCTTTCATAGGTATTGTAATTTATTGAATTTTTAAAATATTTATTCTCAGAGGGAACATGCAGGGGAGGAGCAGAGAGAGAATCCCAAGCGGCTCCATTCTGTCAGCACAGAGCCCGATATGGGGCTCCATCTCACAAACTGAGATCATGATCTGAGCTGAAGTTGGATGCCCAACAAACTAAGCCACCCAGGCCTCCCCCACCTTTTTTTTTTCCTTTGGAACAATTGAAGTATAGTTGACATATAACACATTAGTGTCAGGTGAACAAAACAAGGATTCAATATTTGTATATATTGTGAAATTATCACTGCAATTTTTTGATAGGAAGTACTGATGTACCAGGTAAAAAGCACAGTAAATAGGACTCCAGTAACATGGTAGTGAAATGTGGGGGAAGATGAGGGAATATTCTATAGTCCTATCATTAGGTCTAAGTCTTTTAGTGAACCTCTGGACAAGATTTCAAATGTTTCTCAGTTTTTCTCCACCCTTTGGTAGAACAGGTTGGAATGTGTAGAGTTGGAGATTTCCCTTCTCCAGGTCAGTTAGGTTCTGCTAGTACTCCAGAAGGCTAAGCTCTAGTTAACTAGTTTCCCCTGAGGGTAGGCCTTGCTAGTAAATAGAGTTCTCCGGCATGTTTCAAAAGGATTCCTCTTCCCCCTCTTCATGCAGGAAACCTGAGGGAATTTGTCTCCAGTATTTACTGTGGAAACCTGGTTGAATTCAGGAGGTAAATTTCATGACAGTGTGCCCCTGTAGAGTTTAACTTTCAGAGTTGTTTGCACTAAGCCTTCAGAAATTTGTGAATTACAGTTCAGATTTTCCTATCCAGCACTGGTTCTTACAGTTTTTCTTGTATTGGCCCTGGTAAACCATGACAGCCTGTATTTTCCTGCTTTCTTTAATCTTGGGGCAATTTACCTTGTATCGTCCCCCCTCTTGTAGATCTAAGAAAATGTCAATTTTTCCAATCTGTTCAACTTTTCTTATAAGGACAGAGTAGTGACTTCTAAACTCCTGACATGTAGAACCTGAGACTCCTTTTAGATCTAGTATATGCACGGGTTAAAAGTGAAGGGATGGAAAAAGCTATTCCATCCAAATAGGAACAAAAGAGCAGGGATACCTATAGTAATATCAGACAAGATAGTCTCACTGTTACAAGAAACCAACAACAGTGTATAGTGAATGATAGTGAATTGACCTAACAATGATAAACTTACGCAAACATCAGAAATCCTAAATATATGAAGTAAACATGGACAGAATTGAAGGGAGAAATAGCTCTAGACTTCAATACCTCACTTCAATAATGGATAGAATAAGACCACAGTAAGGAAATAGAGTACTTGAACATTATAGACCAATTGTACCTAACAGACATCTATAGGACACTATCCAAGAACACATTTTCCTCAAGCTCACATGGAACATAATCCATGATAGGCCATATGTTAGGCCACAAAACAAGACTTAATAAACTTGAAGAGATTGAAATGTTAAGATTTTCTAGTTTCATTCCCTTGTGATAACAGAAGGAAAACTTGAAAATCCAAAAACATGTGGAAGTTAGACAACACAATCTTAATAGATCAAAGAAATCACAAGGGAAGTTAGAAAATATCTGAAGACAAATATGTGCCCAGAAAATATCTGGAAAAGATATATGCCCAAACTAATGAGATGTAGTGAAAGGAGTGATAAGGGAATTCATAGCTGTAAATATATTTTAAAAAACATTTCAAAACAACGTCACAAGTTTAGCACAAGGAAGGAAATAATTTGTTTTCTTGCTCCTTAAGATTAAAGCAGAAATTGGGGTGCCTGAGTGGCTGAGTCAGCTGAGCATTCAATTCTTGATTTCAGCTCAGGCCATACATGATCTCATGGTTCATGGGTTTTAGCTCTGCACTGACAGCATGAAGTCTGCTTCGGATTCTCTCTCCCCTTCTCTCTACCCCTCCCCTGCTCTCTTGCTCTCAAAATAAAGATTAAAACAAATAAATGAAAAAGAAAGTAGAAAAATCAATGTAACCAAAAGTTGGTTCTTTGAAATAGTCAATCTAATTAAAGGTTTGTCAATTTTGATTAAGCAAAAAGATTCAGCTAAAGTCAGAAATGGTTTTTGATGAAGTCCCAATAGTTTATGTTTGCTTTTGTTTCCCTTGCCTTGGAAGACACACCTAGAAAAACGTTGCTATGGCTGATGTCAGAGAAATTAATGCTTGTGTTCTTTTCTAGGATTTTTATGGTTTCAGGTCTCACATTTAGGCCCTTAATCTATTTTGAGTGTGTGTGAGTGAGTGTGTGTGTGTGTGTGTGTGTGTGTGTGTGTGTGTGTGAGTGTGTGAGTGTGTGAGTGTGTGAGTGTGTGAGTGTGTGAGTGTGTGAGTGTGTGAGTGTGTGTGTGTGTGTGAGTGAGAGAGAGAGAGAGAGAGAGAGAGACAAAGAGAGACAAAGAGAAGAAAGTGGTCCAGCCTTCCCAACACCATTTGTTGAAGAGACTTTTTCCCATTGAATATCATTTCCTATTTTGTCAAAGATTGACCATATAATTGTGGGTTTATTTCTGGATTTTTGAGTCTGGTTTATTGATCTGTATTGGTTTTTGTGCCAGTATCATACTGTTTTGATTATTACAGTTTTATAATATAACTTGAAGTCCGGAATTGTGATGCCACCAGCTTTTCCTTTTCAAGGTTGCTTTGGCTATTCAGGGTCTTGTGATTCCATACAAATTTTAGGATTGTTCTAGCTCAGAAAAATACAGTTGGTATTTTGATAGAGATTGCATTAAATGTGTAGATTGCTTTGGGTTGTATAGACATTAACAATATTTTTTCCAATTCTTAAGCATGAAATCTCTTCATTTGTGTTGTCTTCAATTTTTTTCATCAGTATTTTATAGTTTTCAGGGTACACATCTTTCACCCCTCTGATTAGATTTATTCCTAGCTTATATTATTGCTTTGGGTGCAACTGTGATTATTTTTCTCTTTCATGCTTTGTTATTGTTTAGAAATACAACAGATTTATGTACCTTGATTTTGTATCCTGTAACTTTACTGAATTTCTTTCAGTTTTAGCAGTTTTTGGTGGAATCTTTCTGCATAGTGAAGGAAACAATCAACAAAACTAAAAGTCGATCTGTGGAATGGGAAGATATTTGCAAATAGCTTACGTGATAAAGGATTAGTATCCAAAATATGTGATGAACTTACAAAAACTCAACACCCCAAAAATGAATAATTCAGTTAAAAATGGGCAGAAAACATGAATAGACCTTTTTCCCAAGACAACATACAAATGGCCAACAGACACATGAAAAGATGCTCAACGTCATTGATCATGGAAATACAAAACTACATTTACATCTGTCAGAATGATAAAAGTCAATACAGGAAACGTGTTGGTAAGCGTGTGGAGAAAGGAGAATCCTCTTGCACTGTTGGTGGGAATGAAAACTGGTACATCCACTCTGGAAAATAGTAGGGAGTTTTCTCAAAAAGTTACAAATAGAACTACCCTACAATCCAGCAATTGCACTGCTAGGTATTTACCTAAAGAATACAAATATGCTAATCCAAAGGGATACATGCATCCCCATGTCTATAACAGCATTAACAATAGCCAAGTTATGGAAACAGCTCAAGTATCCATCAACTGGCGAATGGATAAAGATGCAATATATATGTACAATGGAATATTATTCAGCAAGAATTAAATTTTTCCATTCGCAATGACATGGATGGAACTAGAGAGTACTAAATGAAAGTCAGAAAGACAAATACCATGATTTCACTCATGTGGAATTCAAGAAACAAAACAGATGAGTAAAGGGACAAAAAGAGACAAACCAAGAAATAGATTCTTAGTTAAGAGAACTGATGGCTACCAGAAGGGAGTGGGTAGGAGGACAGGTTAAATAGGTGAATGGGGGGTTAAGGAGTACACCTGTTGTGATGAGCACTGTATCGAAGTAGTGAATTCCTATGTTGTACACCTGAAACTAATTTTAAACTGTTGACTGGAATTTAAGAACTTTAAAACTCAGAACTAGAAGAGGGGATATTATAATCCTTACACCTGTAAGATTGGTTGGAAAAATATGACGGTTGTATACTGAATATATTAGATAATCTAAATAAAATAGGTAAGCTACTAGAAACAACCACCAAAACTAAATCATGGAGAAATAGAAAATCTGATTAGACTTATGAATTATAAGGAGATGGAGTCAGTAATCAAAAACCTCCCAAAGAAAATCCTAGAACCAGATGTCTTCAGTGGTGAATTCTACCAAACATTTAAAGAAATATTGACACCAATACTCCTCACACTCTTCCAAAACAATTGAAGAGGAGAGATAATGCCCACACTCATTCTAGGGGGCCAGCATTACCTTGGTTTCAAAACCATATAAAGATACTGCAAAGAAACTACAGACCAATATGAATATTGATGTAAAAATCCTTAGAATATTAGCAAGCAATTCAACACCACATTAAAAGAATTTTATGCTATGATCAAGCAGGATTTATTCTTGGAGTTCGAGGATGGTTCAGCAGCTTAAAAATCATACTACATTAACAGGATGAAAGTGGAGAAATTACAGTCATTGACTGATGCAAACAAGTTGACACTATTCAATACCCTCTCATGATAAAAACACACCAGAAATAAATGGGAACTATCAACATAATGAAGGCTACATACTCCATTGTGGAAAAACTGAAAGCTTTTCCTTTAAAATTAGGAACAGGGGCACCTGGGTGGCTCAGTAGGTTAGCTCACAGTCTTGAGATCAAGCCCTGCATGCGACTCTGCACTGGGTGTGGAGCCTACTTAAGATTCTTTCTCTCCTGCTCTCTCTGACCCTCCCCCACTCATGTGTGCTCTCAAAGTAGAATTAGAAATAATAAAAGCACAATTAGGAACAGAAGGATGCCTGCACTTGCCACTTCCCATTTATCATACTGGAAATCTTAGAGCGATTAGGAAAGAAAAAATGTCAAAGGCATCCAAATTGGAAGTAGTAAAGTTATCTGTTAGCAAATAATCATGTATGTAGAAAATCTTAAAGATTCCACACAAAAACATTATAGAATAGTAAAGTTGTAGGATATAAAAAGATAAAAAGTCAGTTGTATTTCTATGTATAAACAATTTAAGAAAACAATCCCACTTACAATAGCATCAAGAATACATAGAAACATGAGGCAAGAGATTTGTATACTAAAACAAAATGAAAGACAAAAATAAGACCTCACATTCATAAATTAGAAGACATTATATTCATAATTTGATGTACAGGTTTCATGCAATCCCTATCTCAATGGTATTTTTATAGAAATAAAATACTTAAAACTTCATATGAAATGTTAAAGGACTCTGAATTGCCAAAACCACTTGAAAAAGAACAAGTCAGAGTGAGACAAATACCATATGATTTCACTCCTATGTGGAATTTAATAAACAAAAAGATGAAACATTC
Source organism: Neofelis nebulosa (assembly GCF_028018385.1). Taxonomy (NCBI): domain Eukaryota; kingdom Metazoa; phylum Chordata; class Mammalia; order Carnivora; family Felidae; genus Neofelis; species Neofelis nebulosa. Next base: position 41,914,568 of record NC_080787.1, read on the forward strand.
TTAAATACAGAACTGGTGGTTGTCAGAGGGGAAATGGGTAGGGAGATGGGTGAAATAAAGGAGATTAGAGGTACACTTATCTGGAGCACTGAGAAATGTATAGGATTGTTGAATCATTATACACCTGAGACTAATCCTGTATGTTAATTATACTTGAATAAGAAATTTTTGAAAACAAATTTGGAGATCTTACACTTCCTAGTTTCAAAACATTACAAAGCCACAGTAAGATACTGGCATAAAGAGCCCTACAGACCAATAGAGAGCCCAGAAATAAACCTTCACATATATGGTCAAATGATTTTTGGCAACCGTGTCAAAAACCATTCAATGGAGGAAAGAACGGTTTCTTCAAATGTACTGGAAAAACTGGATATCCACATGCAAATGAGTGTAGTTGGAACCTTTCCTTACAGCATAAATAACTCAAAATGAATCAAAGACCTAAACATCCTCAGAGCTAAAACTGTAAAACTCAGGGGAAAACATAAGGGGAAAGCTTTGTAACACTGGATTTGGTAATGATTTATTGTAGAGGACAAAAGCAAAAATAGAGAAGTTGAACTACTAAATTTAAGGCTTGTATGGAAAAGACTCAAACTCAGTGAAGAGGTGACTTCACTGAGGAAGGGAGAAAGGGAGAAAGTATTTTCCAAATCCTTTAATAAGGGGCTAATATCCAGAATACATAAACAACAACAACAAAAACAGACAACCCAGTTAAGAAATGGGCAAAGGACTTGAATAGATATTTCTTCAAAGATAATATACAAATGGCCAACAGCCCATGAAAAGACGCTTAACATCACTAATTAAGGAAATTCAACTCAAACCCACAATAAGATCATTTTACACCTATTAGGATGGTTACTAGCAAAACAAAACCCAGAAAACAAATGGTGAGGATGTGAAGAAATTGGAACCCTTGTGCATTGTTGGTGGAAGTGTAAAATGGCATAGTCACTACAGGAAACAGTATAGTGCTTCTTCAAAAAATTAAAGATAGAATTACCATATGATTCAGCAATTCACTTCTGGGTATATACCCCCAACAGTTGAAATCAGGATTTTGGAGAGCTATTTGTATACCCACGTTCCAAGTAGCATTATTTATAATAGTCAAAAGGTAGAAGCAACCCAAGTACCCAACAGATGAATGACTCAGCATAATGTGGTATATATACACAATGGAATATTGTTCAGCCTTAAAGGAAATTGACAAGTGACAAGTTCACAAGCTTCAACATGGTCAAAATTTGAGCACACTAAGTGAAATAAGTTAGTCACAAAAAGAAAGATGATTCTAGTTGAGGTACCTAGAATACTCAACATCAGAGACAGGAAGAATAGTGGTTACCAGAGGCAAAGAGAAAAGGAATGGGGAGTGGTGTGGTCATTTAACAGGTATAGAATGTTTTGCAAAATGAAGAGTTCTGGAGATAAGTATATTCATTGTTGTGAAACCACATATGGAACTGTACACTTAATGGCTAAGATGGTAAATTTTATATTATATGTTTTTGCTATAGTTAACGAAAGGAATGGAGAATCTGGGTGGAGCACTGAGTGTCCACCATGCTTAAGAATTTTTCCTATAAAGAGTCTTGTGAAAGGCATTTTGTGATTTTGTAGTTAACAATTTAGGATAGTCACCTGTTGCCCTGGGCTTTACTTGTAACAGGGCCTTCTGCAAAGGGCCACTTTTATTTTGGTGTGCAGAATTGGGACATAAAGTCTGAGAACATGTCTTTGGAAGTCCCTGGGTTTCTCAATGTCCCTACTGCTCCTTCCCTAGATTAGAAGGAGGGTCTTGGAAAAGTACAATGAGGTCTCTGAAATAGGATCTCCCAGGGTATGAGGGAATTTCAGATTGATAGTCTGGGATCAGACTAACATTTGATTGGTGCTGGATGCTCCCTCGATGCATCCCTTGTGTTTTAGAAACAATGGTTGAACACAGGAATGATTTTTCAAGAAACTGTAACTTTGGTAATAGAACAGGATCCCATTGCAGCATTGACTGGATTTGGAACAGAATCATCCTCAAGAGCTCCACCCTGTGGAACTAACTAGCAGGAACAAACAGGACTGACCTTCCTTCATAGGGCTACACTTATTCCCAGAGCTCTCAATTACTTTGGAGCTAGCCTCAAGAGGTAGATATTAGATTTCCTGAACAAAAATGAGTATTAGAGGAAACTCTAAACCAGTCATATCTTTTAGTGACCCAAGAAAATAAAATACAGGATAAATACATTTTCAGTGATTAGCATTCTAATCTGTTCCACCACAGGTTCATCAGACAAGCTTAACTCCAGCACTGAAAGATACTAAAGCCCCTCCCTGTTGGAGTCCAGGCACTACTCTGACACCCCCATAAAAACATTTTCCACAACTATCACCAAGCTCTAGCACATCATGTTCCCCTGGATTCTCTGCCCAACATTTGAGCCCATACCTACTAGCCTCTTTCCCCTTCCATGTAACTTGAGTTCTAGCAGAACCTCTGTAGTTATACCTTTTTAAACTTGTACCTGGCCATGGCTCCAGCTCAGGACAGCTTCGATACCTATTCCATCTTGCTTTAAGTTTTAACCCCTGCCTCTTCTCCCTCTACTCCCTGACATTTACATTGAGTTATTTACCATTATTTCCCTGAGATGGTATCATGCTACATTGGTGGTGGTTCTTGAGATAAAAGGAAGAATTGGATAATGGCTAAAGAGAGCCCACTGGCTTGAGACAACAAAAGGGGATCAGAATAGGTCACCCCCAAAACATGCCAGTTGACATACTGATAGTGGAGCTGAAGGCACTTGAGAAAAAGCAGAAACAGGAAGGGCATTTAAAAGCAGGGCATGAGGTTACCTGTGAGAAAGGTACCTTCTGCTCCAGGAAGCAGAGAAGGTTATTACCACCAGCGACAGGCAGTCAACATCGAGAAGAATCTGTACAAACCAACCCACTAAAGTAACCTTTACTTTTCATTAGTTTCCTCCATGTATGTTCTAATCACTCTCCTACAGTTTACTGCCCCTAACCCAAGCCCTGCTTTCCTTTGCCTTGTCTCCACGGTTTATTATTTTTTGTTAAAATAGTATATAGGGCCCATCTGCTTCTTTGCATTTCTTATGTCCCTCAAGTACATTTAAGCATTATCAAATAAAGTTTATGTGCTTTGCTCCTGTTAATCTGTCTTTTGCCAGTTTAATCATCAAGCCCAGTCACAGAACCTAAAGTGAAAGGGACAAATCCTTCCTCTTCTTCACAATCTTGGGCATGCCTCTTATGAACTGCTGCTTATAACCAGGATCTAGGGCAAGTCAACTGATGACCCTCATATTTCTCACCTGAAGACCTGCCTCAGTGTTGCAGCAGATTGAAAGAATCCCTATCAAGGAGGTCGTACTGTCAGGTAATCATAGCATAGCCCCCAAAGACAACCCGGGTACTGGAGGTCCTGGAGTCTCTTCAAAAGGAAGAGAATCTAAAATAGCTTTAAGAGCAAAGTATGTGTTGTGACGGAGTAAAATCCCAAAGAGTAAACTGAAATCTTTTACGCAGTGAGACATCTTAAACGTTCTCCCCACTGATGCCCTTCACCATCCCCCACAGGAGGCAGCGCTCTAAACTCTGCTCAGCCTCCAGAATCACTCCCACTCATACCAGGATGTTTTTCCCTTTTTAACTTCTGCAATAATTTTCCTCTCCTGGCAGTAAAGTGACTCTTTCTATTACAAACACAACTTCCCCACTTCTCATGTTTTCCTCTAACTGATTACCTGAATCTGAATGAGTCTCAGGAGCTTGAGAGATGGCAGAGATGCCGGATGAAGGGGAGGAGGCAGAGAACGCTCTTACATTCATCATTTGACCCTATTACACTAGTGACTGTTTGTTAAAAGTTAGCCATGTGTCATGCAGTATGCTGCCAGGACTGTGGGTTATGAAGAACATATGGCGTATGCCTAGATATCAGAATTTTCCCTCAAGAACTCATCCCTCAGCAAAGACGGTCCGATTATGAGGCTTTACATTGACTTTGAGCTTTGCAATGGAGTTCACAAAGACTCATGTTTGGTGCAGTCTCACAGTGGTCTTATTTTGAATACAAAGTGTGGGGAATGCATCACAATACTCCAATCAATACTGGTTCAGAACTGTGCTACAGGTCACTTGATGGAATTAGCAAAGACAGTGAGTAGTTGTGTATATACAGTGATACCAGTTAGTTGTTCCTCCGGGTATGCCCCGCATCCTCACAACCAAATTTTAGATGTCAATTATAAACAAGCCTTTTAGAGATCCCTTTTAAAAGCATCAGAGGAAGTTACACTCTATTAAATCTCTGATCATTGGAAGACTAAGGGAAAAGGCTGATTGCATTATGTAAAGGAGTCCTTGTGACCTGGCATCAAATTTCCTGAAGCTGTGTCTGTTCCAGATATTGTTATGTGAGCACATGAGCTCTGGAAGACTTGGATGACTCGGTATGTTGCTAGTGATCACAACACTAAGGTTATTAAAGCTACATATGAAGAGTGAATTGTTATGTAACAGGACTAGAAAAAGCAATAGTTTAAAAAATGTTTGAGGATTTGAAATATATATAGTATCTGATAGTTTTCTTTCAGCTTCAAGTATTTGTATATTCAAGTGTCCAGAGAACATTTACATCTTCTCAGTGGAGGGTGGGAGTGCCTTACGTTCATTACTATTCTGTATTTGTGTATTTAGGGTACTAGTGTGCCTGTATGGAGCCCAGAGCCTTACTCTGCCACTCCTTTGGTTGTGCAATCCATTGGCTACACCAACTGTAGTTTTCACAAATGAGTTAATTCTGAGGGAGAGCAAAGTAAATATCCTAAAATTAACATCCACCCATCCTTAATTCTCATTACATATAGTGGCTATTGCAACATTTTTGTTTCTCTCCACAAACCTTCTTCTAATGCCCCTGGCTTCCAGCACATGTGTCTGCCCCTAGCCTCTGAACTCCCTCAGCTCTCCCACACCTCTCGAGATTACTTAGGATCTTCTACTCCATATAGTTTCTTTACTTATCAGGAAATGGCATTTTCTGAGCTAGAAAGCTAATCCTTCCTCATGTTTCCTAAATCCCAGGTTTTCCCTTATTTCTGACTTACTCCATTATTTCTTCTCCTGCACCTTCAAATTTTCTTCCAGTGGTTCTTTCCCTTAGTGTAATAATCCTGTCACCTGCATTAAAAAAAAAAAAAAAAAAAAGGGAAAAAGAATTCTCAATTTGTTTCCTAAACTGAATTCCTCACAGATCAGTTTAAAATATTCATTGTATCAGGAGTCTCCAAATTGAGGTGGATATACCCACAACTTATCCCAGTAAACCTATTGGGGCATACAGATTCTCACATTGATGTCTAAATTCTGATAAGGATAATGGATACATAGGTTGATCTCTATTCATCGGTGAATTGGTCAGAGGGTACCTGGGACACAAGAGGCAACTCCCCAATCTGGAGATGCTGACCAAGGCTCCCTCATGCATGGCTCATCCATCAATCCACTTAGGGCAAAACATCACTGAGCAATGGAAATTATTTAAGTCAATCCTCACAACATGGGCAGCATAGGATTCAGATTGCTACAATTTTAGATTTAAGAGATGGATACAAGCACCTAAGAGCATAAAAGCTGATAATTTCTACAACTACGAATTAATAACCATGTTAGGAGTATAATCAGTTCAAGAAATCTGCCAAAAGAATTAAAATTACCAGGACTATTAAGGTAATGTTCATCAGTAATAGAAAAGTCCCATTTCCTAAGTATATACAGTGACTTGATAGGTTAATGTTATTTTTGAAGTCTTGCTGATCCTGATAGATTTATACTAAGCATGCAGAACATAGGGAACTTGCACTGATAGCAGTGCTCTGTAGAGTTATGTAATGCTTCCAGTACTCCACAAGATTTCACTAAATTTAGCCATCAATGTTTAAGAGTGAAAGCTAAAAATCCATTTATCACTGGGGAAACACTTGGCTCTTCCTACCATTATAGAAATTGCTAGAATACCCCAAAACAATAGAATAAGCCAAATGTATTTTGTTATCACCAAATACTATTGGCAGATGCACAGAAAATACTGCAGATTTGAAAAAGCAAGGTTTAGAACAAATTACATAGCGTGGGAGAGGTTGCTATACTGTTGGATGAAAGTATAAATGTTTTGAACATGTCTCAGATTGTGGTATCTGCCAGGTTCTATTTCAAAAATGATATATAACTAAAATTACTTTTGTAAGCCACATTCAACGTTAAATGACCCCTTCATAGAAAATATAAGTAACTGCTGTTGATACCAGAGTAAGCTTACAGATATTATACCACGTGCAATGCATCCATCACATCATTACAAAAGGAGTTGCCGGGAGGAAGTTGAAAACAATGTACATAGTGCTAAGAGGTCACTGATGGAACTAATTTCATGAAAACAAGACTTAAAGCATAGTCAACTCTTTAGGATACTTTGCCCTATGAACCAAATGTCTTAGTATGAAAAAATTAATCACTCCTTATCTCAAATAGGAGAGGATGTACTTAAAGTTATGCATTTGTCTGAAAACTTTTAAATGTTCACCATTTGCAGACCTTGACAGGAGGTAAAAGTTATAGCAATGATACAGGGACAACCTCTTTTGAAGAAATTCATGTTATGCACAGAGTACTTTAAAAGCACATTTTGACATTTTTCCCAGTATAAAGTCTCAACAATGGAAACAAGTTATCTGAAGTCTCTTGAGCCTGCATATGAAATCTGGAAGAGTTCAACAGATTAAAAGATTATGTTTTCAAACAGTTTCAGCAGGTTTGGGCTAACTGGTTAGATGTAGAAATCCAACACCTTCCAATTATTTTGCAACAATTGCCATGGAGGATGGGAGTTTTCCACAAATGACAAAAAAGTTTTGCATAATTGAAAATGGAACTAAACACCGCATTTCATAATAAACCACCAACGGTGTAGTTCCTTCATTTGGAGCTACCAATCTTTGTAAAGTATCTTTCTCAGCTATGACAATCCTTAAAAATCAACAATCAAAACAAAGCTAAACCTAGATCCTGAGAATGCTGTATCAAAGGGTGTTAAAAAAAAAAAAAGCTTTTGCAAATAGAGTACTTATATTCACATCACTGACAAATTAATATTTTCATAGTGAAGAGGTTTTGTATTAAAAAATGTTATGATTTTGAGTGTCTAAAAATGTACATACTACAACAGTGTATACATATGGTAAAAGTATACAGACATACAACTGTCCTTGGTCCAGAGCACAATCCATTTGTATGTTGCAGCCTTTTATCAATTTCATTACAGAAATGGACTACAGCTAATGATTTCCCGAATTATTCACAACCTACCTTGTTTGGTTTTTGCTATGTTTGATACCATTTTTCTAATCTCTTTTTTTGAAAACTCTTTTCCCTTGACTTCTGTGGCAAAATTTCTTCTTTCCGTCACTATTAACCCTTGAAGTCCCCCTAAAGTCACCTTATTCTACTTGTCCCTTAAAAGTTGGCATTGCCTAGGGACTCAGTTATGTTTATTTCTCTGTATACTCCCCTGGAATGGGTTGAAAATGTTTGTGTACCACTTCAAATGCTGACCTCACCTATCCTTTAAGCCATTGCAACAGACACCAATTTCACCCGAGAGCAACCCAATATCCTGTCACCCACCTGGCATCTGGTCCTGGAGCTTCTAACACTATCACATAGATGGCTGTGAAAATCTGCTCAGCACTTATGCGCATGTGACCCAGAAAAGCATGGAGTTATCCTTGGCAATATTTGATCAATAGGGACCATGAAACCTCCTGGATATATTTTTCTTTCTTCCCCTGGTAGTGGATGAAGCAATTGGTCATCCGTAGAGATGACCAGCTCAATGCATCTTTGTGGTCTCTCATTTCCCTCTAACTTTGGGACTCATCCTCAGCTTGGGTGTCCCCCAAAATAGGGTCTAAGAGAAAAACACGGGGTAAGCTCAATCACTAACCATCTCGTGCTTTCTCATCTGCAGGTTCCCTATTCCACCCAGGGTTCTGTCAAGTCTAGTTTCCAATGTCTTTCTACCTGGATGACCTGTAGGAGTCAAGCTCCAACAGAATGAAAGTTCTTCCTCTCACCTTGCCTCTTGTTTTGGTAAGAGGCACCATCATCTGAGTTAAGCACTTCTGAAGGCCTTGGGATCTTTAAGATGTCCATTTTCTCAAACCCTCAACAGGTCACTAATGAACGTTGTATAGAATTGGTTAGAGGTACATTTCTTCCAACTACTGAAGCCTTGGAATCCTAACTAAAAACCTAATCATTGTGTCATTTCCAACTTTGTTCCCCTACCGCTGCAATTTAGCTACTGTTTTAGTTGAAATATTTATGACCTATGCAATTTTAAAGACTTGGTAAACATCTATGTTTATAAACAATTCATCTCAAAAAATTAAGTTTCACCAATACCCTTGAAGCCTCTATTTTCCACCAAGATCCAAATCCAAACCCATTTAGATTCTTTCTACGGTTCCTTAAAACTGGATCATCTGCTCTGTGAATGGTTCCAGAATCTAGACTTTGCAGATTTTATTCCCATGGTGTCATTTGTGTTCTGTCCCTTCTGTCTTCTATAAATTGAAAGCTAGATCTAGGCACTTCAGATTCAAATTTGTATTTCAGCAAGAACAGTAAAATAGGGGGTAGTTTTAGACCATGTATTCCAGGACAGAGCCTGAAGCAATTTTTCTTTTCTGATACTTCATTGTAATGAAGTACCATCCTAAGAATAGGAGGGAAAGGGTGGAGGGGGGATAGGGTGGGGGAGAGGGGAAGATGGCAAAAGGGCAAAGCATTTGAGTTGGTCATTGCTTCTTAAAAAGCTGATTTCTCAGTCTGCCTGAAAGTCTTTAGAGTTCAAGGAAGTTATTTTCCCTACAATTCCTCTAACATGATGGAGAATATTCACCAGCTACTATCTCTGTCAAAGTTGCCCCAGGGACTATTAATTCCCCTGCACATCAGATGTGCATTGAGAGGTTCTCCAATGGTCTCACAACTCCAAGTGAGTCAACAGTAAGGCAAGGCTACGAGCAACCTGAAGACTCACAATGCAGCCTTCACAAATCTTGTTTTGTGGCAATAGCTGAGGCAGCAGCTACCTTTCTTTCCAGACTGCAGGAAAAGTACTAATCAGTGTTAAAGAGCCACTGGAACCAGACTCAGGTCAGGTGAAGGAGTTCAGAATGGCACATGTCTAAATCCAGAAATGCCGTGCTGTGAACTTAAATCAGAAGGCACTAGTATCTTGTTGGGTCTTTCTAACGATGATTCTTTTCTAGAATCATTTTATGGCACGAGATTTTGTTAAATCCTTCATTGTAAGTTTTGTCAATGCTGACTATCTTATACTTTTCACATTGATCTCAGCTTCCCCAGACATCAGGGCACCCAATTGATAGTTGCTCAACTTTGGGTGCTTCTGGCCAAAAGCTGGGTACTCTAGTTCCTACTATTAGAAACCATCCAGGCCACCTACCAGCTCAACCTACTCCAGTGATCAGAATGGCCTGATGTAGTCAGGCTAAAGAATTCTGCTAACACTGGGCCCTGTAGTGAGCCCGTACACTAAGGTAGGAATAGGACTGCTACTGGGTGAGGAGAAGTCAACCTTGGTATGATCCAAGGTCATACCAAATAACAGAAGATGGCAGCCTCATACTTACCAGGCCGCACAAAAGATGGACAGCTATAAGTTGACAGCCTTGGTAATGTAGGAGAGACCAGGCCCCACTTGTCAGGAAGGTAGGCAATTAGAAGTACAAGCACATGGGCAAAGCTGCTGTAAGATCACAGCATGTGAAATACATGAATTTCACTGAAATACATATATTTCAGGCTATTCACAGGACATCAGCTCCCCTCTCCCTGCCACTATGGCAACCTAGCCTGACCAACATAGCTGTTTCCACATGCTGCCCAGCCTGTAATTGGAATCTGTCAGTTCACCAGCCCTTCAGGTTCTGCACCAGAGCCTCACCACCCAATGTAAAGTTCTTACTGGGGAAGCACACTGAGTAAATAAGGGGAGTAGGGTAATGGCAGTTTAAAGTACAATATGGGACACTGATGGGAAACTCACACCGGAGCACCTCATCACATTGGTGAAGCTTTCTCAAGCATGCTTCAATTGGACTTCTCCATCTGTTTAATTTGCATCCTCCTGTTCCTTTCACAGATGCTGGTCCCTGTTAAATTTTATACCTCAAATTGTATAGGCATCTGTTTCAGAAGGACCAATTTGCAATAGGTCACAACTGATATTCCTTGCCTACCACCCATTCTAGATTTCCCTTGTTCTCAGATGCTACTCCCCCACGGATTACCTAGGCCTTCATTCCTGACTGGTCTAGCCTTCAGCCTCTCAGCTACTTAAATTCATGGTTGTCCATAGCTCTGGAAACACCAACAGATGCTCCGTAATTCCCACATATGTCCCTACCTCCCATCATTATCTAATAGTAGCCTTAGCTTCTTACCACAGCCAAAAGTTCTAAGTAATTTTCTTCTTGTATCCTTGATGGGAAAAGTCCACTTTCCTACTGCAAAATATCAGAAACTCCCAACAAAACATAAGATTGTGGCAGGGGAAAGAAATTTGTAAGTGGGTCTTGAGAGTGGCCATTCCTACCTCTACCCTTTGGTGGCAGAACATGAGAGTCTTCTATTGGTGGCATCAAGAAGTGGCTGTCAGCACAGAGTATGTACTCATCTATCAGAATGGCAGAGTGTCACGTGCACCAAAGCTGATGTGCCAACTCTAGATAAGAGGCCATACTCAGGTAGGTCATGCCAGCAGCCTCTAGGTGATGTAATATACAATAGCAGTTTGTGTTCCTTTTTGTGTCTAATGTTGGGCTTGTTCATTATCTCCCATGAGTCCATGCAATTACTGCAGGTACCATACACAGCACTGAGTGGGGATATAATCAAGGAGAACTATTGACTCCCACATCCTTTAAGACTTCAAGGGAACAGTAGAACCTACCATTCTAGTATACATTCCAACATACAGTATTTCAGTTTTCTGTTTTGGACAGGGTCTAGTTTCACAGGCTTCCCCCTTGAAGGGTTAAGGTTGAAAGGTGGGTCTTTCTTGCCTGTAGAATGTTAGTCCACATATAGGAAGTAACATGGTTTTACCAACTGCCAGGTGGGCCCAACTCTTACAGGCCTTCAAGTTTAATGGGAAAGGACCACAAAGTGGATCAGAGAAACACTGGACTGAGAAAGACCAACTTGGGTGGGGACTAACTACCCTCTTATACCTTTTAATAGAAAAGTCATGAATGTTTCGGGTCCCTCCTATCAGTGACATATCTAACCCTGTATCCAACAACTTCTGATAGGTCTGAGTAGTTTCATTACCATGAGGTGGAGTTCCTCAAATTAAGTGAGCATAGATGCTTTCAGGGAAGGACTTGGGGAGTCACTACTGTATACTTGCCATGCTATTATGGGGTCTTCCTTCAGGGGGATTTAGCCAGTACTAGCTAAGGTGTGAGTACTGGGCAAGTGATAGTGGACTTTATACTGGGGCAACTAGTCAATCTTCTGCTCATCCACTCTTGATCCTTTTTGGTTATGTAAATCAAGTGATACTTCTGGTGGCTGACCATCTTTATTAACCCCATAAATCTTTGTCTAGTAGCCTTATGGATCAGGGTTTCTCCTTGCCACTCTGGATTCATGTTTTTTTATGGCAACCCTTAGAAGCAATGTGGATGTGATTACATGCCACCGCCAGGCCTCTGCTTTTCCGAATCCTACCACCCCCCCCTGCCCCAGACACGAAGGAACCTAGCTCTATATATGCCCTGCCACCAAACTTGGCTTACAGAGGACCTCCATAACACCACGTCTCATGGTGGCTGGTGTCATCCTCACTAGTGTTCCTTTAGTTCTAGAGAAAGGAGTGACTACTGGGGAATCCCAGGGAACAGACAGCACATGACTTCTCTAACCAAATATTCAGGCCACCTACCTCATAGGCTTTACAACATAGCCCCCAGAATAGTAAAAGTATATGAGGGATTTTCCAACTATACCTTCCCATTTAGTCATCATGGACTGGGCAACCATGGAGTGGTTCCTTCCTGAGACTTAAGCCCTCAGACCAGGAGGATTTGCCTAACTGGCCCCATACATCCTTAGTCTAGTTGTAGATTCTTGAACATTTTTCAATCCTTCATATCACTAACGTGTACAACCCTTTCTCCAACACTTTCTGAAGGATCTTAGTATTTTTTTTTTCCTCTGTATATAGTTCCTCAGATCATAGAAAGGGGATGGACTTTGGGAAATCACTACTCTATGTACTTGCTATAATATTACAGGCTCTTCCCTTAAGAGGAGTTAGCTAGGATTGGCTTAGGTATGAGAACTAAGATAGTTCCTTCATGTTGGGGCAGCTGGTTAAGTCTTTTCACCTGCTGTTGGTTGATTGCCTTTGACATGTCAAGCAATACCTTGGTGGCTGCCAATCTTTTGCATTAGATCTGTCATGGTCTAATTGCTTTGTGGATCCAGACTTATACTTGCTATTCTGGCTTTATGTAGATGTGATTAAGTGCTACTGCCTGACTTCTGCTATTTCTGAGTCCTATTATTCTCATGGACACTAGTGAGCCCAGTTCAATATAAACCTATAGCACTACCAACCCAGGCCTGTAGATGATAGTTACCCCTGCTTCTCAGTGAGGCTGTGCCTTCTATAACTAGTGTAGAACATTTGTTTTAGGGAAAAGACCCCCCCCCCACCTCAGGGCACCCCAGGAACATCCTGGTCTCTTGTTAAAAATCTTATAGCAGGTTCACCTCTGAGCCCTTTTTCAAAACCTTGCCAATGTAACTACCATCTCCTCCTTAGTTGCTCTATGTTAGTGGCTCTCAAACTTGGCTGCAATCAAAAATCACCTGGGGAGTTCTAAAAACACTGATGCTTATGCCTTATGTATTGAGATTGATCCATTTGTAAGATTATGGGAACATTAAGAGTCAAGAGTAAAAAAGTCTCCCTACGGGATTTGAATGTACAGCGAAGTTTGAAGAGAGCTGCTATAGGCCATTTTCCACCTCCCCACCCTTATCCAGAGCTTCTGATCACTATACCAGCAGCATATTAAGACTGGCTCCATGTCTGTTAGGACAGTAGTTAGTCCTGTGAGGGCACCTCACAATCAACTCTGCATATCTGGCCTTCTATACTCTCTGCTCAAGCACCTTTAAAAATCCATTCATAAGTCTGTTCTCTGAGTTCCTACTGACAGAGTAGCCAGGTCTTATAGATCCTTTGGTGAATAATCCTTTGTCTCAACACTGCCCCGCTTGGGCCATGCTGGACTTGACACTAGTAATCGGGTTAGAAGCTGTGAGAGATGTGGGGCATCTCTTACAAGGGAGTAAATATCAGCTACTGCGAGATGTGCCTCAGATGAAGCTTTTGCATTATCCTTCAGCAAAGGGAGAGAGGCCCAGAGGATTAAGGGAAATGAGTAGTTCAAGGATGTGAAGTGCATCTGCCCAGATGTCCTTATACCAGTATCCTAGCTCCTTCACCAGGACCTGACTTTAGTATACCAGAGGTGAGAATCTAGCATCCCTTGTAACCTGCTATTGTCCTGATCATATGCTGGGGCCTGATTCTTAGCTACATGTGTACTTCAGCTATAGGAGATGAGAGTTTTTAGATGATGCCATAGTTTGTAGTTAGCTGAGCTGAACTGAGCTTCCCTTTTTTTCTTTTCCCAGTGCTACTATGGTCATTAACAACCAACTTCTCAATCCTGGTAATCACTATTGCCTTCCTCTCTCTCAAATACTAGAGAAATTATACAAGCCAGTATGCCTTTTGGATCTCTAGGTCATCTGCATTCACCACAGATGAGAAGTCTGAGAACCTCTGTATTATAACATCATACTTACTAAAACTCAGCAACAGAATCCCCTGAAATGCTAGTCAAGCATAAAGGCCAAGGCTCATTGAGGCATGAAAGTATCTGGCCTTAATATTTTCACCAAGTTTTCTAGGCCATTCTGATCCCCACCAAAATTCGGGTGTCATTGGTATAGTAAGCTGGGAGTTATTACCACTCCCCTAATACCTGCAATGTGGTCTTCCTATCATAAGGTAGAGGAGAACAATTCTAAACTCTTAACTCTTAGCAGAGGCTTTCACTGGCCAAAGATAGAATAAATACAACCTCAACAGATTAAACACCTCAAATGTGTACGTTTGTCTAGGTAGAGAGCTAAAGTATTGATCATTAGCCTTTAATGCATTTTGTAATTTTTATTACTACTAAAATCATAGAATAACTTCATTAGAAGGAAATAATGGAACAAAAGTGTAATCAGTTCCAAAGGAAGAAAGCAGGGAGAGAAAAAGAATCAGAACTTGTGGAATAAATCTCAAGTATTAGTAACAAAGGACTAAAGGCTTAAGATGTCAGGCTTCAAAAAATCTAGCTATACACACACCCCCACACAAGCCATAAGGATGTAGGAAAGTTGAAGAGGAGAGAAAGATACCAATTAAGCTAAAAAGCTATATTAACATGTCAGAAAACACATGGAGATCAAGTTATTATGTGTACTCAAACAATGCTATTTTGAAGTGACTCTCTAATGGTTTTTCTGCCTCAAAATATGTCAACCAAAGTTTATAGTTCTTTTTAGATGAAAAATCCATAAACACACTGGGATACTAATATAGTTCCCTTAGTAACTGATAGAAAAGTAGACACATCAATAAGGAAATTAAAGATTTGGCCACTACAATTAATAAACTGGAACACATACAAACACTGTACCCAGTAAATGCAAAACACTTTGAAGCACATGCAGAATTTCTACAGAACAGTAAAGCAAAATTTCAAAGGCAAGTTATAGTGAGTGCCAATTAAATGCAAATAGACTAGAAATTGGTACTAAAAGTGACAAAATCCTGTATTTGGGAATTAAGAGTCACTTGTAAGGTAATCCATAGGTCAAAGAAAAACTCCGTGCAGATCAGAAATTTGGGAATGAGGTATTATTTCTATTCAGAATGGAGGAAGCTTCGAGAGAACATTCCTCCCTTAAGTCAGATGTACAAAATTTTAACTTGAGCCCAGAGAGCTGAGGTTGCAAAGCAACCAAGGGAGTTACATTCCAGAGTATCCACCTCTTCTGAGGAGAAACAGAACAGTCTTACATCTGGTCAGACACAGAAGGGATGGCGACCCCCATAGAAATGGGTAAGAAGAAATCAAGGGGAATGTTTAGGAATTCTTAAAAGGTCAAGTGTAGGCCAAAGTTTGAGATGTTTGGGTTCCCCAAACAGAAGAGAAGTTCACTCGCAAGATCTTTGCCAAAGGTCTCCTATGGTTGTTCATGGAAAAGACTGGGGCAGACACCAGAGAGTTGTGCTTTGTTGCACAGGCATGCAGCATGGGATTGGCTGCTGCTGGAGGCCAGGTACCAACACCTTCCCATTTCCTGGACCTTCTCTCAGAAGGGAGGCCTTATGCCACTCGGAGAGGAGAGGGAAATGCTCTTCTCTGAGCCTGGCAAAGGCCCAAAGCTAGTGGAGAAGCAAAACTCATCTGCCTTTGTTAGAGAGAAAGTGTTTTCTCTCCCCCATTTCCAGGACTAAAAGCAAGAGCCATAGCTTCTGGGAGAAGAAAAAAAAAAAAGCAGGAAATCCCATAGCCTGACCCCCTTCTTACAAATACAAAGAGGCAGGATACACGTGGGGGATGAAGAGGATGTGTTTGCTTTCTTGCTAAGACCAGGGTGAGTGTGGCTGCCATGGGGTTGGAGCAGAGTTGCTCAGAAATCACCCTAGAGGCTCAAGCACACAGGACCAGCTTGAGACTAAGGCTGATCAAGGAGAACAGAGGACAGTTCTGCCTCCACCATACGCCTAGCACTTGTAACAAACCAAGCAGTCTATTACAGGGGCAGTGCAAGACCTTGGAGATAGACCCTTTCTGGGTCTTTCAGGCATTGAGAGATAGCTAAAAGCGGAGGATGGGTAGGAACACACACACACACAAAAAACTGGCACCATTAGCATAAGGGAAAAGCAGACTGCAGTAGAGAAACTGAAATCCATAAAGGTAATATCACTGACAAAACCCCAAACCCAAGTCAACATCTGACCAGATTGACTCACCATGCCATCCCTCCACCCATATTAACAAGTAGTAGCCCACTTCCAGGTGGGAGTTTTATCTGTTCAAAGTAGCTGGCACTCAGAACAGAAAGGACCACCTATTGTAAAGATTGAAATAGTCAACACAACTCAGGGATACCTCAGAGGCTAGAATATCAGACAGGGACTTTTAACCATTAGATAAAAAGATTTAGTGAACAACATGCATGAATAGAGAATCAGAAAAATAGAAACTAGCATTAAATGGAAAAGCTAGCAGAAGGCATAGTATCAGAGAAAGATGGACTCCATGGGTCTCATCAGAAGACTGAACTTAGCTAAAAAAAAAAAAAAAAATCTGAACTTGAGGCCATTTGAATAGAATTGACCCAAACTGAAACAACCACCCCCCCCCGCCGCCAGCCAGAATCCAAGATCTATAGAACATTATCACATGGTTTAACATTATGAAAGTCCCAGAGAGAGAAGAGAGTAAAGAGGGAAGAAATCTTTAGATAGAATGGTAGGGCCAGGGGGTACCATGTGAACACTAACTTCTGCTCAATTTTGCTATGAACCTAAAACTGCTTTAAAATAATCTATTTTAAAAAGTAGGGGGAAAAGATAGAAAGGCTGCAAACTTTAAAAAAAGTAACAAAACCACATATCCTAGAAGCTCTAAGAACACAAGCAGAATGCCAAAATAAATACATCTATAATCAGATTTAACAGGATTATATTAAACTCCAAAAGTTTTGTTTTCTCTAGTAATTGACAATTTCGTTCTAAATTTATATGAAAAAGCAAAGGGACAAGAATAGCTAACACTGCTAAAGAAAAACAAAGTAGAGGCATGTTCTACTAGAAAAAGACTTTAAAAAGTGGTAATGAAGACCAACGGAACAGAATGAAGAACCCAGAATAGACTCAAGTATGCGGAAGTCTAAAATGACACAGCTGCCTCAGCAGGGAGGGGGTGAGTCAGGAATGAATGCTTCCATAAATGAGTCTAAGACAGGAAGTTATTCATATGGAAAAGCATGAGTATGGACCTTACCTCTCACCACGTGCACAAAGTATATCAATTCCAGATATATTGAAGATGTAGGTGTAAAAGTCAGCTTACTCTATTGTCTTCTAAAGTTATATTATGACTGAGGCAGAGGTAAAAATCGTTTGGTATTTAAGAGATATTAGTTTGTGCTGCATAAAAGAATTGAGGCATCAGAAAAAACACATATCAAGTTGTGAAAAATTATATGTACCATATAAACCCAAGAAGCAGCTAATATCCAGATTATATAAAGGAACTCCTGTAACTCAGGAAGAAAAACACTATAGCAAGTTGTGAACATAAATTTCATGTAAGCAGAAAAATGTGAAGATGGTCAATGACACTAATGATTGGGGATGGAAGTTAAAGAAGATTATAGAAGCACCAGATTGGCAACCATTCAAAAGGTAAAGAGTATCTGGCTTTATCATTCTGAGTCCCAACAGGAGACAAGTGGCTTGCTAGCTTAAAATATGGCCATTTGCAAAGGTATTCTTCACAATGATGTTGGCAGTGTGTAGAGGGAACACCTTGGATAGTGTAGTAACCAAGGGGAGAAGCAGTTATCTACCCCCAGAGGGGCCAGGTGGAAGAGTAGTTCCCTTCCTTCAGATCTCTTGGCAGTGTTCCTCACTGGCAGGGCCAAACCAGAGATCAGAGGGCTAGAGGGCTGGAAGCCTAAGTGATCAAGTGTTCAAGTCAGCCTCTGGGAGCTTAGAAGGTGGAGAAAGGAAGGGAGTCTGAAGAAGCAAACATAAAATCCCTGAAACTCCGGTATTGTTGTTAGGGACAGGAACAACGAACTTTAATACATAGCTGGGAACAGAAAACCTACACGTACACTGGAGTACAGTTTTGTGGTTTCCAGTAAAACAGAAGCTCCATATGCCCAATAATTTCTGGACATTGTTATACCATGAAGAATGTCTTAAATATGTATACCAGGAGACACATTCAAGAATGTTCATACCATTGTTCCAATAGCAAGAACCTGGAATGAATCCAAAGTTCTATTGACATTTGTTACCAGTTTCAGTCCTTGCCCTTCTGTTCTGGTCAGTGTACTGCAGGAGGGCTGACCTTGTACTTGCAGGCCACGTTTCCCAGGCTTTTTTTCCTGCTTGTGCTTAGATGCCTTTGCCAAGTGAGAAGGCTGGTGGGGGATTGTAAGTTGGGAGGGAATCTAGAGTATTCTTTCCCCTTTGTCTCAGGCAGCTTCTCTGTGACTTAGACCCACTTTGACTTTTCTTTCTCTGGGTACCTCAAACCTGGACTTCCTAGCATGCTTTTCTCATCTCTCCAGCCTAGGGGGAACATTAAATCCTTGTAGTTGTTCATTTTTCAGTTTTCTCACTCAGTCCCCTGTTTGGCTGCTAGCATGTTCATCTTCAGAATAGCTCATTATCTGGATCAGATTCCTTTTGTAGTAAATACTTGAAGTGTTTTGTTTTCCTGGTTTAGACCCTGACTGATAAAAGGATACAATGCACAAAGAAAATGCCAAAATAAAAATTGCTTAGTTTTATAAAGCTAGCATAATTGATACCATAGAAAACAAGAACAGTAAGCTATAGGTCATCATTAACAAAGATGCAAAGAATCTAAAAATATTTGAAAATCAAATATGGCAGTGTATTAAATTAATATAGGGAATGAGCAAAATTGTTTTATAAATGCATAGATAGATCAATATAGGGGGTGTATATCAATAACTCACTACATTAACATGTTAAAGGAGATAAACCACATTATCTCAAACTTCAAAAAAGTATTTGCAAACTTTGAGTAGATTTTGTCAAGCTAGGAATAGAAGGAAACATCTAACTTGATACAGGGAATCCTCCAAAGGCTTAGAGCAAAACTCATTTAATGATGGATCATTAGAAGCATCCAATTTAGTTAGAAAAATGGTATTACTACTACCCCTAATTTTCACCACCGTAATGTCCTAGCAAGTTAAGTAATGTTGATGTTAGAAAAGTATTTGTAGGGGCGCCTGGGTGGCTCAGTCAGTTAAGTGGCCGACTTCGGCTCAGGTCATGATCTCGCGGTCCGTGAGTTCGAGCCCCGCGTCCAGCTCTGTGCGGACAGCTCAGAGCCTGGAGCCTGTTTCAGATTCTGTGTCTCCCTCTCTCTGACCCTCCCCGTTCATGCTCTGTCTCTCTCTGTCTCAAAAATAAATAAACGTTAAAAAAAAAAAGTATTTGTAGCTATGATCATATTTCAAAGTTCAAGGTGGTAAACTGAGCACATGCTGAAAACATTCTTATTCCTTACCTTATTTGTCAAGGTTTTAGAAAGAAGTTCATAAACTACAACATAGCCATGCTTGATATGGGAGGTCAAGAGCAGTGCTTGACTTAAGCTAATGCTCTGTGAAGGATCCCTGGCACATTAACTCTAGTTGTGAGAGGTGAATAGGACTATCTTCTGCTTAAAGAAACCACCACCCATGGACACCTACACCTCCATCCCCTTAGGGAAGGGTACAAACAACATCCCATGGTCCAAGCTTCATGGTGGGGAGTGGGAAAGATCTCCACTGAACCAGATAGACTCAGGTGCTCAGGCAGTCTGTTGATTTTCATGAGCTCAGATATACCGGTTCATTAGTTTTGCAGTCAAAATTAGTGCTAGTATTTACTTACATTGTATGTTGTCAAACCTTCTGCTCTCCATTCTTCTCCCCAATCTCATTTTTGCTTAGAGATGGTAAGTTTAAACAGAAGAGAGTTTTTCCAAAGCTAAGTGACCAGTTAGTAGCCATGTCCCATCATTTATCCAAAACACATCTACTTCATAACCTCAAAGAATATTAGTGGAAGTCTATTCCCCACCCATCCCAGTTCCTTGAAGAGGAACTTATATTTATCAGCTGTGTGTCAACACATTAATATTTTCTTATTCTTTAGTGATCTTAAACAGAAAAAAGTGTTTATGGAATTTGGCTAAATCTTTGGTTAGATATAAGCTTATAACCATAAAATTTGAAACACCTGTTTTTTAAAAATCTGAAAAAACATTCAAGTCTGAGTATTTGATTTATTCTTTGATCCAGTAGTTATGATGCAAAGCACTTTAAATTGGAAGGGTATGGAAATGTTTTCTTTCTTTGCTGCAGAAGATTCTCTTGTGAATGTAATTTCTACATTTTGAAATTCAGGATTATCTGTCCTGTTATAATATTGATTTCTAGCAGTTTTTCATGGATGCTTGGAAATGTATGCTCTGTTAATAGGGTACAGAGTTCAGTGTGTAATTATCAGTTTAGCATGGAGCTCCAGATTTTCTTCTACTTTAATAAGGTCAGGTATATGAAGAAGTATAACCCAACAAGTCACATTCCTAGATTTATCCCACATAGTCTCAGATTCATGAAGGGAATATTCTAGAACATTCATTTTGGAGTTGAGTTGGCAAAGAATCTGGATGTTTATTACAGGAAATGAGAAATAAAATTACATAAGTTAGAAGCCATAAACTGCACATAGTAAAACCACCACCAATCTTGAGGTGTTAAGTGAAAATTGGAGATCTATAGCACTATATCATTTATGTAAATTAAGAATACATATAACATCTTATATTACCCAAGGATAAATGCATGTTTTCAGACATTTAACACACATTAGAGAGATTGGCTCTGGGGGAGGTTGGAATAGGAGTGAAGTCAATAAGCAGAGAAGAAAATAGACATGGCTAAAATAGTTTTGGTTTAAACCATTTGATATTTGGCACCTAAAAATATCAGGCTCATGTAAGTCTGTTGTTTTGTTCTCAGATCCTTTGCCAATTTTCTTCTTCACTTTCCAGGTTCCCCTGCTAGTGGATCACCTCTAAGATAGCCCTCATGTTCCCTGCCTCTGGTATTCACATTGTGAAGATCCTCAAGTATGGGCAGGACCTGACCTGTGTCTAACCAATAGGATCTAGCAAAACTGAAAATGTGTCATTTCCATGCTTAGGTTACATAAGATTGGGACCTTCATCTTGTAGATATACTCTTTCCCTTTTAGCTTTTATGAAGCAGACATTGGTATCTGGGGAACCCATGTGGCAAGGAAGTCAGAAATGTCTGGAAACAGGATGGCCTCTAGCCAAAAGCCAGCAAGAAACAATCTCTCAGACCAAAACCACTAGAAATTGAGTTTTACTAACAACCATCTGAGTTTGGAAGTATATTCTCTCCCAGTCAAGCCTTTGGATAAGAATGCAGTCCAACCAACACTTTTTTTTTAAAAAAAATTTTTTTTTTCAACGTTTTTTATTTATTTTTGGGACAGAGAGAGACAGAGCATGAACGGGGGAGGGGCAGAGAGAGAGGGAGACACAGAATCGGAAACAGGCTCCAGGCTCCGAGCCATCAGCCCAGAGCCTGACGCGGGGCTCAAACTCACGGACCGCGAGATCGTGACCTGGCTGAAGTCGGACGCTTAACCGACTGCGCCACCCAGGCGCCCCAATCCAACCAACACTTTGACTATGGCTTTGTAAGACCATGAAGAAGAGCCAGCTAAACTGTGTGTGGACTCTTGATCCATAGAAACAGATAATAGATGTGTGTTGATTTAGGTTTCAGTAATATTCTTATGTAGTAGATAGCTAAAACCTCTGTCGACAAGTTTCTGGCTTGGTTCAGCAAATGGCACGTTAACAGGATACTGGGCAATAGAGAAATAGAAACTCAGATACTTATTACCTTTCCTCAGCTTTGAGCACCAGCCCACAGTGAATGTGTACCCTCTGCATCGCCTGCCCCTGCCAGATAGTCATCAAGTGGCCCTGGTTCCTGGGCTCTGGGACTACATCTTCCCTTTGTCTCCTTAGCCTAGGGTGCTAATGGCTGCCTGTTGCCAACCTGAGTTACTGCACTGATCCTTTTTTTGCTTTTGTTTTAGGATACTCATGAAACTAATTCTCTTGAAGCGTTTATTGTATGGAAACCAATTTGACAATAAATTTCATATTAAAAAATAAAAATAAAAATAAATAAGAGTCCAGTAAAAATAAGCCATTGTTTATTGACAAAAGGCCCTTTCAATAGATTTGTCATTTATGAAGTATAACATCTAAAATGTTATTGAGAAAAGAAGGATATCCAGTCCATGAATAGAGCCTAATTCGTGTTAAGATGCCTATTTTCCCCATTGAGCTATATAGTTAATACCAAACAACAAGATATCAGCACTTTTCTGTAATATTGACACTAATTCATATGGAAATGAAAATTGAATAGCTGAAGTAATTCTAATATAGAACAAAGTCAGGACTTCTACTTGAGACTAAAAGCTATAACAGTCAAGATAGTGATACTGGCATGAGAATAGACATAGAACACTTGCCAGCTTAAGCTTTCTGGGAAGCATATGTTGAGTTGGGGATGCAAAAGGGTTGAGGGAGTAATCTTGTAAAGGAATAGAGGGAAGATAAGAGTCTACCAGATTGCAGTTTAGAACTGGCAGTGTCAGCAATGGAGAAAGTTCGCTCTAGAGGGGAGGTCCAAAATGGACAGAACAGCTAGATCTTTGACCAGAATAGTAGATAAGGGCAAGCTCTTCTCTGGACATCCTCCAGCCAGTGACTGACCAAGGTCATGATACAGAGTTGTTGTCAAGGATGTGGAACAAAAGGAAATCTTTATATCCTGTTGGTAAGAATGCATTATTCAGTGGTGGAACCTCAAAAATAAATTTTAATATCTAGGCTCTAAAATCCACTTCCAAGTATATGCCTTTGAGAGCTCTACCCATACAAAGAGATACTATATACCTGGACAAGAACTGTCCAAGGATTTTCAATGCATCCCTAGTCATAAAAGCATCTGAACCCAAAGTGTACCAACAGGAAAATACATGAACCTTCACAACTTTTCTATTGGAATAATTTGATGAAAAGTGAGTAAACTATGGGAACATGCATGGGTAAGTATCACAAACAATGACTGAATAAACCGAAGAATTCTAGCCATTTACATCTAAAAGCCTGAAAAACCACAAATACATTGAATATACTGTTATGGTTCAAAGATATGAAAACAAGGAATTGATGAGCAATTCTGGAGAGGGAGTCAAGGAGGTGGGTATTGGAGCCACAATGAATTGGGAGTCCATTGCTGCTGGTTTTTACTTCATTTTTCACTAGATATTTGTTATTTTATTTAAAATGTTTTTGATATAGAATATGTGCATTTATTGTGTGTACCTTGTAAGTATACAATGAGTTTTGACATGTTTACTCCTATTGACTTCCCTGGGCAAGAAATAGAACATTCCTATTACCTGAGAAATCTTCCTTCTACCCCAGGAAATAACCTATCAGATTTTATGGAGTCCTATAACAATCAAAACTAAACAGAATTATAAAGTATATTCTCTTGCTAATCTCTGGATTGCTTCAATATCCCTGTTAAGCTTTTCTCATTTTCTATCACCCACATTAAAGTCAATTGTACTAGAAAGCACTGTGGGAATTTCAAGCAAAGGAAATTTGCTTTTCTAGTTGGACCTTGATGGATATACCAACTTTGAACCAAACTTTCATCCCTGAGAAGTCCGTTTTATAGTGTTTTTATATATGTATGTGTTGCTAGGCTCAATTAGCTATAGTTGGTTATTTGAGATCGTTCAGGAGTACCAATCCCCAATTTTATTTTTATGCTATCCTTCGTTTCACAAATGTTATTCAGGCTTTGAAATGAGTTGAGAAATGTCCTTTTCACTTTTCTCTGGGAGACTTTGTAAGATTGAAGTTAACTGTTTGAGAGAGCTTAATTAAGAAACAGTCTGGGCCTGAATTTATTTATAGAGCTATTCAGAGAAGTTATTTCTTGATTTCATTATGGCGAAGACTGTTTTTCTAGAAATGTTCATGTCATCCAAGTTTTCAAAATTGGCATAAAGTGGCTCATAAAATTCTTATTCTGTATCTAATTATATCCCATTTCAAAAATCCAAATGTTTACTTGGAGCATCTCTTTTTGACCAATTATTTTGAGTTATCCCAAAAGTAGACCTTAAGAATTCAAGTGCAAGTAGATTTGGGAAACACCAGTGGGCAGAGTAGGGAAGGGAGACAACAGAAGGTAGCCAATACATGATTTTGTTACTAAGGCTCTTATCACCGGGAATGACTGAAGTTAATCTCATGGGGGAAAACCTGAAGGTATCCCATGTGAGAGGTAAACACACTGGGACATTTTTACAGACTAACTTCAGAGATGTGTTAATTCCCCCAGCATGTTAGGTCTGCCCTATGCAAAGGCAAAGGGGTCTTCTAAGGCTTTGAAAGGGAAAGCCAGGAGGCAGTAATGCGACACTGGCAGTCAAACTCTGATGTGTTAAGACCCGAGGGGGTATGGGTGGGCACCAATAGAGCCCACCATACCCATTTCACCAAGTTTGTTTCCTTGGCCTTTCCACAGAATCACTTTATTTCATTGGGTTCTGCTATTGTATGCATGTAGTTTTATTTTTACATGTATGTGTATTTATATATGTATTTACATAGGGAATCCAAAAATGTAGAAGTGACATTTGTTCACCAACATAAAAAGTGCTAAAAATAGTTAAAATCTCTTGAAAATTCTGTTTTCTGTATCCCATAAGTTTTGATTTATGGCACTTATCTTTCATTTGTAGTATCTACCTTACATTAGGATTTGTTCTTAGACCAAGAGTTTATCAATGTTTCCTAAATTCCAAACATGCGGGGTGTTAAACTGAAATCAACAAAGATAACAAAATTTGGGTCAAAGAAGGTGATCCATGTGTAGCAGGTAGTTTTGGTGGCTCACCTCTAACCTCCTGGCACACCTGATCTCATGCAAATCATGTCCTGTCTCAAGGGCTCTCCACTTCCTCAGGGTTTTCTCTGAAACCCACGAACTCATTTGGTCTACACACAGGGTAGCTCAGAGTGAGGGAGTTGATGCTCCTGGAGGCAGCCCTCAACAAGGCTGGAGGTAACAGATGCATTCTCTGGCCTCCCATCCTGCACACCTGCAGCACTTTCTCCAGGGTTCCTCAGAGGTCCCCAGTAGGGTCAAGCCCCATTTGCCATGGCAGTAACCAGCTAGATCACATGGGTTTTACTTTATTTTTAAGTAGGTTTAATGCCCAGCACAGAGCCCAACTCCGAGCCTGAGCTAATGATCCTGAGATCAAGACCCAAGCTGAGATCAAGAGTTAGTCTCTTAACCAACTGAGGCACCCAGGCACCTGAAATCATGCTCTTTGCTGCCTACTCTTGTCTCTCTCCACTCCTGCTTTAAGTGATCACCTCCCAAATAAGTCCCCTGAACCCAAGTTGTTTTCTCAGGCTTTAAATTTCCGGGATAACCAGACCAAGACAAAGTGAAGTCAGTCCCTTGGAGTTTGTTCAAACTTTGTGGCCTAGTGTCAGCCATTTTGTGTACTTGAAACTGCATGTAGTCTGAACAAAAGTAAAAACACTTCAGATAGGTCCTAAAGAATACACTGATCACGAGGTCACAGATCAGAACCTAATTCAGTCTTCAACATTCTTACCTATTTTTGCCTATTTGACATATGTACATAGCATGTATTGGACACCTGTTGCATACAACTTCAGATCCCTTCATTATCACCTGTTCCATTCTAGCAGCTGGTTTCACAGTGATATAACCTAACAGCATATTATGTCACCTTCATGCCAATACCTCAACTTCTGCCTTCTGGGTTTCTCTATTCAGATGGGGGACATAGGAAGGCCCAGATCTTTGCACAGTGCCCAGGCATGTGGAATTGGGTGGAAGGCAAAGGTAATACTAACTGGAGCCAGCCTCTGACTCATGGGGGACAGAAACCAGCAGATCAATACTTCTCTTCTGTGAGTGAACAGTCAGGGACACAAATCATATAGAGTCTCAGAGGAGGATCTGACAGTTGCATTGTTATTTCTCTCCTTTCCCTGACTGTAACAGGTACTTTTTCTGAGTCCCACTTCTCTGGCTCACCTCTAATTTTGGCTGCAGATGCTTTGGACACTTCTAAAAGAGATTGAACTTATGCTGACAGCGTCAGGCCACAAGTAAGCTTTGGGTCTTTGTGCTGTTTGGAGAAGCCCCCAAAGTCAGTACAGCACATGTGAAAGCACATTTTGGAAGTAAGGGTTAACTTCAGGGCATAGCTCCACTAACATGGAATAAGTTGTGGATAAATGATTCCAGATACCTGTCCTTCACATAAATGATTTTGGAAGACCTTCCTTGTGTTGTTCAGGGATCTCAACAGAACCAAGATCATATAGCATCACCATTTAAGACTCCTCTTTCCCGAGTGGAGGTATAGATAGAAAGGGAAGCACGTGGTAATGCAGAGACTCTGGTACCAGAACAGTATTGTATAATGAAAATTAAGGACTGTAGAAGTCTTTTTTTTTTTTTTTAACTGATTTAGAAACCCTGAAGATGGAATGACAGACTACTACCAACTCAGAATAGGCTGGAAGACAGAACTTCAAAGACTTCATTTAAGGAGATCTTCATTTCCTGTAGCAGGATGATAGAACACATTGGAAAATCAGGATGAAGAATTGACTGTAAATGTGGCAGGGATACAAGAGACATTTGATGTGAGGACTTGAGAGGTCTCCTTTTCTAGATTCAAAGCCTTGGAAGGGCAAAAAGTGGGACCTACATGTCAGGATAGGTGTATTTGGGTGAATGCCGGAGATTCAAAATCTGATATACTCTAAGCCCTCCAAACTTAGAGTGACCCTCTCCTCCTCTCTACTGGGAAGGAACAGTCTCCTGTTGCCTAGAGATTATGAAAAGATCACACAAGGCAGATACCTTGAAAGGTATTAAATGCCTAAAAATCCATCCCTTTCTTCTGCTTGTTATCTCAGGAGAAGTGAATAGGTTCAGGTCCCCCAAGTCCAGAATTCAGTTTCTTCCCTGAAAGAAAAACTTCCCCACTGAAAGGGTTGCAAACCTTGATAAGTTCATACTGTAGTACCTGTGAGAACATGCATAGAACTTTCGCTTTGATGTTTGAGTTACAGGGTTGAGAGGAATATAAGACTGGGTAAGAGTGTGTGACATGAGAACACTTCTCCATGACTCAGGACCTAATATCCTGGTTAGGATATCTGGAGATGATCCTAATCAGATGCTGCTCAGAGGAGATCCATCCTGTGCTTTTCTAGTTCCTTGAGTGAGGAATTTTTGACAGAATGCTTAGCAGCTTATTAACTCATGTTGGCTCATTGACTGGTGGAATTAAAGATATGAAGATAGGGAAGGCCAAGTAGAATCCCCTGAAACTGATCATCACCTTAAACATTTGGAGGTTGGGATAGGTTATCGAATGCAATATAGCTTCCCCGGAGGAATTGCAGGGATTAGCACCGAACACCTAAAGGATGCAGGGACAGTGGTCAGTTATCACCCCCATCATTTTGTTTTTCTGATCCCTACAAAAACCAAGTATATGTGGCTGATGACAATGGATCATTTTAAACTTAAGTGATAAATCTAATCACAGCTGCTATGCCAGATGTTTATGGAAACATACCAACTTAGCTGTGACACTTGTATGTAGCTATTAATCTATAGCATGCATTTTTCTCAATTCTGTCCATGAAGCAAAGTGCTTGTCTTGCCACAAAGCAAGGTCTTCCGTGGTGTTCCAACAGTCTGGAGGGACAGAAGTTTTGATATTCTCCAGAACACTGGTCTACCATCTTGGTGACATGCTAACTGGACCAGGAGTAATAAGTTTTCTGAGGCTCCAAGACATGCATGCCAGAAGGTAGGTGATAAGCACTATAAAGACATAGGAGATTTCCACATAAGTCTGCAGGGGTAGAATAGTCTGGGGGCATGCCACAAGATCCTTTCTAAGGTAAAAGTATTCTATTTTGACCACCTACTACTAAGAAAGAAGCACAGCACTTAGATTTGGGAGACTGCATATATGATTCTTGGCTTTCCTCCCCATTCCCATGAATGCAGATTTGCATATACTACACACTCGGCAATATTTTAACCTATTTCTTGGGTCCCTGAAGGTGCCAGTTTTGAGTGGAGCCCAGAGAAATAGGGAGTACTACAGAAGATCCAGTCTAATACAAACGTGCCATATTAACAATCCCAGTGGTAATAGAGGCCTCAGGAGCGTACAGGCATGCTATTGTGTGGCTTTTGGCAAGCCCAAGTAACAGAATTGTAGCACTGATCCCTTGGGTTCTGAACAAGATTAGGTCATCCACAATAGAAACGCAACTCCTGGGACCTGTCAGTGCCTGAATACTGACCACAGGATATCAAGAGACTGACTGGAACTGTCAATCAAGTACCTAGGTCACATCTACTAAGACAGTATTATGATGGAAATTGGCCATTTGAGATAGGGCTTAAGCAGGTCTGGGGGAGGACATGTTGTCATTTCTTCCTTCTCTTACCAAGGTGAGGAGGGGTAAAGGAAAAACATATGGGGTCTACTCTCCCACAACATGGCTCTCAAATAGAGTTGATAGGTATCTCAAGTTTTAAAAATATCAATAAATGGAATAAAAAAAATATCTAGTTGATTTCCAAAGAGGCAGGCTCAGAAGTATTTGGTAAAATCTTAATACTTGTGTTTCTTTTAGTCAAGATCATTTGACACACTGGGCCACAACCTTCCCATTTATAAAGCTACCAGGGCTTATTACTATGGAATTTTTAATGGTTGGTCAACTCAGGTGAGATTCTATATTACAGACAGTAGTAGTAGGGAGATAAAAGGACAGATAGACAAGTCTTGTGAGGTGAGAAGTCACAATTTTGTATGATATTTTGATAGGTACCAGCCCTAGTCCACATCAGCAATGGGATTCTCTGCCAGAGACTGTCAGGGGATGGGAAGAATGATGGGGAGTGGCAAAGGGAATCCATTGCTTCATACCTCACTGGGTTGACCATGGACATCAACCCACTATAGAAAGCCCACTATAGGCTTGATTTCCAGGGTTAAACAAACAGTTCATTTCTCTGGTGATCAACTCCAAACTAGTCACAGGCTGGAAGAGACTGGGAGACTAGACAGGCCTTGTTTCATGCATGCTACCTCAGTTAATAAAGTCTACATAGGAGTAGAGGTGTTAGTCTGGCAGGGAACATAGTCCTAATAAAGATGAAAGACTTTACAAGGTTATCTGTGTCCATCCTAATGAGAAGTTTTCTGGATAAAGGGTACAGATCCATTCTTGTGCTATTCTGCCTTGCTCCATTCAATAGGAGTTGACCCTTATTGGTGGGCTACATTTCTCAAGTTCCTGGGAAACTGGCTTCTAGGTAAGGTTTGTCTAACAGGAGGCACTGGGGTAGGTGGGAAAGGGATAAAGAAGCCATGATATTTCTCCACTTCATTTGCTTCGGGTGGCATCTGCCTGCCTCCCTGATCTCTGGTTCCAGCTCCCACTGGAGTTGTGGCTCTGATAATGCTACCTCTACTCTTTGACCCTTAAGCCACAGGGATGGTAGAGGCTTCCCCTGCTAGACTCTGGGGTGCCTCAATTTCCCATTTGGCCTTTAGTCTAACATCTTTACTATGATGAACTGGATACAATTCCCTCATTATAACCTTTTGAATTAGGTATGATCATTGGGAGATTTTCTTGGCTGAACCCTGACTGATACAAAGGGTCGGGGTACACAGCATCCTTTGAGACTGAAACCAGGTTTTCTGATACTACCAAGCCAGTCTATCGCTCCTGCACTTTGTATGTTCTTGAGTCATTTGGCAAGATCATGGCACTACTTTTTCCATTTGATCTCCAGGCTCAAACTCATGGGCTTTAGATTAATGTAATTCTTTTGATGCAAGCCTTGGTAACTCTTTGGTCTGAAGTCTTTATTTGGCTACCCAAATCCAGTTCACTTATGAACCCTCAGACTGACCCTTGCCCTGTCCATTTGTATATTACATTCTATTCATTCCAGTGATCTTTCGAGTCTCAGCTTGTGATAGGGTATACAGTGATATATGTTGGATACATACTAGGATACTTGATACGTGCTTGATACCCTGATAGCTTGGCTCAAATGCTCTCTAGACTGATGGATGTGTTGCCTGGGGGGGGAAGGTCTCTCACATTCCACTCATCTAGAAATTGAAGACCATCTCACTGAAACCTGAAAATAGGAAAACATTGGTTTCCCAAGTGGTGGTGTGGTGTGGCTTTGGTAGGGCGGGAACCTAGAGGTAGACTTTGATTGAAGAAAACTTGAAATGCCAGCCTGTGAGGCTCTTTCATCCTTCTGCTGGGTCCAATGAGAGAAAGTGGCAACACTCATCCGAGAACCCCAGAAGTAGTAAAAGGTCTAGGAAAAAAGTATCCATTCATTGTTTGATCTTAGGGTATCTCTGTCAAATACCAGTTTTCTAGGGCATTGATCTCTGCTTATGGTAGATCTAGGTAGCACTATCCCTGGAAAAAAAAAAAAATCAGACTCTTCTTCGAAAAGACAGACCCTCCTCCTGAAAGAAACCTCCCTAAAGGCCTCAAACTCCCAAAGGACAGGATGCACTCCAACTATTTCAAGCACAGGGGAAAAGGCTTTGGAATTTGGTGACTTGAGATAGCCATTTTCTCTGAGGTGGTTAATCAAGATATAGGAACACAGTATTTAGGGACACCTCTCCAGGGACTTTTAAAGCACAAATGCAGTTCCACACATTAAGTGTGTAAAAGGTTAGGTCTCAGGAAAGGAAGGGTTAGGGGGAAAATCCTTACTCAAGCATTTGTTATATGCCAGTGAGACGATTTTTCAAATAGTCCTGTTCCCAAATGAATCTTTTAGCCACTGAGATCAGGAGAGCTGGTGATCTCTATAACCATCTGCAAATATGGGGACACCAGAGCCTAGATCCTGCATAGGTTTTTGCAGCACAGGACAACCTGATTCAAAGGTAAGAGTGACAAAACTATTTGCCTCCCACTCATATTTCCAGGATTCAGATGAACAAATACATAGCCAAGTAAATTACCTCCCTAGGACATCTGCTTCTGGGATTCCAAAGACCTTGGCCTTCTTGTTAATAAGATCTGTAATGGAACCTATTACTGCAGCTTCCATGTTAGTCTTTTCTCCATTTGCAGGGCAAGCTGAAGATGCTGGACTCTAAATCCATTCAAACAATCCCCTCATCCAACTGATTTTGGTGGTGCCTAATCCACTACAATGGAGAACCTGTTTTGTCATCTATGAAACCTGCCTTTGTAAGGTCACTTAGAAACTATTAAAGCCATCACAACATTTTAAGTTCATGGACTCCTCATTGTCAGCATAGCTTTTCTGAGGAAGCCTCAGATCAGTGTAAGAACACTTAAGTTAGGATTCTCCAGGACCTAACATTTCCTATACAAAGGATTTAGAGGGATAGGATAGTTAGCTTAGTAGCAAGTTGTGATATTAGTAATATGCCATAACTATGGCATTTATGCTAAATCCCTGGGTTTTCTTTAAAAGTCTAAGTATGTCCATAAAAAAACAAAACATGAGAAGTTAGAAGTTATGTACTACTTATTCATTATGCAGTCAGAAAATACAAGGTAATTATAAGTTCAATTATGGGTGCTATATATATTTCTATATTATGGTTTCAACCAAGCATTTTTCTATGGCTACTTAGACTGTACAGTATCCTATCTAGTGGCTGTACTATGGTTTATTCAATAAATGCATGGTTAAATATTTAGTATTTCAGCATTTTCCCAAGCCATGTGTGCATTAAAAAATGGATTTCTCCAATATTGGGTATTTTTGGACTCTACTTTTAGAGTTAAAATTATGATACTAATAAGGAGAACAAACTTGATGGTTGACACTGTCCATCTGCCTCTCAGAAGTATCCTATGAACTGGGGTCTATCCTACTGTGAAGTACAAGCACACAGGTTGGATACCCATAGCTTGCTCAAGTTTTACATTTGTTCTCATGAAGTTGAAGAGGTCTATTTACCTGTTGAACTTTGTGAGGTAGGTGGTCCCTGGACCATTAATTTTTTAAGTTGAGATAATTTACATTAGCATAAAATTCACTCTTTTAAACTATACAATTTAGTATTCACAGGATTGTTCAGCCACAACCCCTATCTAATTCTAGGACATTTTGCCCTGTCTTCAAATTGATCAAGTTCACTGATTCTTCTACTTGTTCAGAGAGGGATTCAACAGCAGATTTAAGATGTTTTCAGTTACACTTTAAATTGAGAATTACTAGTTGGGTCTTTTAGGAAGTGTGTTGTATTTTCTATTCGATGAGCCCTCTTATGTTTCCCTGTAGTTGTATAGCATGGTTACATTTCTTTGAATATATTTAAGATAACTGATTTAAAGTCTGTATAGGAAGTTCAATATCTGGGCTTCTCCAGGACAGTTTCTGTTAACTGCTGTTATTGTGGATGGGAATATTTTGTTTATGTGTCAACTTTTGTCGAAAGTTGGACAATATAATGTGGCAACTCTAAAGATCAGTTTGTTGTTTGCTTAATTAGTAACCTTACTGAATTATGTAAGGTCAGTACACTTTATCATAGGTTACCACTGAAGTCTATCCAGTTATCTGATTAGCTACTAATAGGACAATTTTCCATAAACACCTGGGACCATAAGTTGCCAATCTTTGCTGAGAATCTCTGTACATGTGTTAGGACATGCCTTCAGAACTCATCCACTCAGTTGGAAACTGCCTTAGCCTTCATTTCATGCTTGTGTGGAACTTCAAGATCAAGGAGAGGGGAGAGCTTAGAGCCTTCTCAGGTATTTCCTAGCATGTGCCAGCCATATGTATTGGCCCATTTAGGTTCCCAGGAATATATTGGAATTTTTCAAAGGCCCTCTCTGCACCTGATTTCTGGCTTTTCCTTTTAAGCTTTTTGGTTAGCTTAGTGTTTCCCCCGAATGTTACCTACCATCTCAGCTGCCATGTTAAAGTATTACCTCTAATTGACAAATTCCCCCAGGAAAAAGTGTTATGAACTAAGTGATCAAGGAAGCAGGTCAAATAAAGACAGCCTTATGAATGGGGTCTTTCACTGAAAGAACCAGGCTGCTGGTTTTCAAGTTTGCTACAGAACTGAGTTGAGGGTGGCGGTGGTGGATGGGAATAGGACATTTTAAAATAAGACAAAGATTGCCATTAGAGATTCCCCACCCCACCCCCTCCCAAATCACTGCAGGATTTGTTAGTTGGAGTTCTGAAATAAATTTGACAAGCTTTTTCCTATTGTTCTGGTTTATGGAGGATAGTGCTTTTGTAAGTTTCATGGAGGGCTTTACTCTGTCATCGTCACTAATGTCACGTGTCTATTGGCTTTTAGACAAAGATAAGATATTATCCTTTGGTAGCCTTGTGTCCACAATGTGGAAAGCCAAGTATGATTTGGGAGCATATAGAGCCATCTGACAGTGAGGTCTTCTGGGTTTTCCCAGTGAAGTAGGACTAGGTCTGGCCCTACTGTGGGAAAATTGGTACACCAGTGCTGCTAATTCTGATGCACACATCAACAACATTATATCAAGTATACTATAGTCCTTGATGAGTTAATGAGCTTGTATCAGACTATGATGTGCATTTTCTCCTGTAGAGAAGACTTGCTGTGGAAATACCCCAGTTGAACTAATACAGTGTGTTTGTTGATTTAGTTTACATTTTGATACAGCTTTTTGTCATCGACAAGAACAGTTTGTAGTCTAACATCTTCAGTAGCACTGAAATGCATTACTTTGGGTTTGGCTCTAGAGAGCTTTGATTCTTCCATATCCACAAATACACATTCCAGATAGAGTAACTGAGATAGAAGGAACAGGAGTTCCTAAATCATCTCTCAGATGAGCCACTCAACCCTTATTATTCCAGTAGGGAGGGGACAAACATGTGTTAAGCTATGAAGATTTGGGGAATATTTGTAACATATTCTGTCCTACCACTGCACAATATATTTGCTGTACAAATTCCCTGCTCTCTTCAGTATAGGTCAGTTTTTTATGTCTTAAGTTGTCTATGCTATAGTTCAGAAAACTGCTTTTACTTCTGGAAGTATTATAAGCATTAATGTTCATTTTAATTTCTCTAGTCTTTTTATAGGTCATTCTGAAGTTTTAGGATATGAAACAAAACCTGCTAAATTTGTTTTCTAAATTATTCAATTATAACTATCACTAATTGAATAATCCTCCTATTGTCCATTGACTTGTGATATCTGACATCAGGAATTAATTTAGATCACAAAAGTGGTTTTTTTGGTTTTCTGTTATATTGATTTTTGTTGTGAGGTTGAAACCACTACAATAGTGGTTAACAGAGTAGGACTTATCCTTCAACTCATTTAACATATGTGGTTACCTTTGGTTAGTCCATAAGATTCCAATGGGATTTTTTTTTTTTTTCCAACGTTTTTTTTTTTTTTTTTTTTTTTTTTTTTAATTTATTTTTGGGACAGAGAGAGACACAGCATGAACGGGGGAGGGGCAGAGAGAGAGGGAGACACAGAATCGGAAACAGGCTCCGGGCTCTGAGCCATCAGCCCAGAGCCCGACGCGGGGCTCGAACTCACGGACCGCGAGATCGCGACCTGGCTGAAGTCGGACGCTTAACCGACTGCGCCACCCAGGCGCCCCTCCAATGGGATTTTTTAAGTTCACCATTAGTCTTCTTGGAGTTTTAATATCATTTGAAGATAAAGGTTCGACTCAGAATGAATCCATTTTCTGCAAAGGTGTTGTAGGTAAGAGGCTCAGATTAGGAAATCTACAGATCACATAGTAAGAAGCGGAGATGGGAGTTAAACCTAGGCCTAACTTCAGAACATTCACTTGTTTCAAAAAGCATGCTACTTGCCAGCCAATCTAAAAACTCCTTTTTAGAGAGACTCACTGAAACTGACCCAATGAACTTACCTCCCTATATCTAGCAGGGTTATAGCATCTACCAAGGTTTAGTAGGATTCCAGACTTCTATGCTCTTTTCCAAAAGTAGTGTAATGAGGACATCCCCTTACCACCCTACAGAGATAACATGCCTCCATATAGCCAGAAAGTAGGGTTCTAGCTACCTAGGCTTATGTTTGAGTTGCCACTTACCCCAGTACTAGTCTTATTTCAGTAGCCTCCAAGAAATTGGAAAGGGAAGAAAAGAAAAATCTGCTAGAATTCCTCCTCTAACACCATTGGCCAGGGAAACTTGACTATTTTGGTGTGGATGGGATATGCTTAATTCTGAAATACTACCCATATCTCAACGCCAAAAGGAAACTTCCTTGGAAGGAGTGGCACTGGCAGTTATGGGCCTTGCCAACCAGAGGACAGTACCTACAATGGGACTTGCATACCAAGGCTCTAGATGAGCAAGTTGTGCTTATGTGGATCAGGATAAAAACACATAAGGTGAGCCTCTTAGGCTTTGGGACCTTCACACCCTTTACCAATTCTCTTGCAGCAGCAGGACACACTCGGATTGACAGCTGGCAGAAAGCCAGCTACAGCATCTACTCATGCCTTGGGGATTCTGGTGGGAGGTATTATTGAATACTACGGTTTGAAGTCGCCGATTCCATCGTGTTTCCCAGAATGCTGGGACTGATGACAGAAGGGTGGCAAAGTGGCAAAACGTTATGTACTGTGTTTCTTTCATGTAAGAATTATGTCTCTGTAGCACAAACAAGCTTTCCATTTTTGGCAATATTGGCAAAAATCCAGGAAGCATTTTCCTAAAGGTGAAAGAAACCTGACTGGAGCAACCACCAGCATACCTTCTCTAGCACCTGGGCAGATTCTAACTTCATGATTCTCCATTGGCTCTTAGGGTTGGCATCCTTGCCTAACAAATGTGGCCAGAGAGAATATTTTGAACACTAGGAAGTCTTCTGAAAAGCCCTGGGAACCTACTTAGTATTTTTAGGCTTCGGGTCTGTTTTATAGAGGTAGCTCTGTATAAAGGTCAGCTCACCTAAGGCTGGTCTAGAATGGTCTCATCTGGGACAACAGGATATATTGGTCTCCAGCCAGCTTACTGTAGCCCAGGCTCATTCTTATGACAGTGAAAGAAGGATAAAAATGCACAGCATATTGAAGCCTAAGGCTTAGAATGTGGCAGAGACTGCCAGTTTATTTTCCAAGGTAAGTTAAGGTCAACTCAGATTCCAAGGGCAAGGAAACAAACTATCTTGAAAGAACAGCAAAGTCACATTGTGAAGAGGTATGCAGAATTTGGGTTTTTAATTATCAACCAGGAACTGAATTCCTGATGAGAAACTATCAGTGGCTGGAGACAACGTCAGCCTGATCCATTCACTAACCTTAGCACCACTGTAAATGGAACAACCAGATATTCTGCTTCCAAATGTGATACAATAGAAAGCACATGTCCCCTATGGAGTTTTCTCAAAGACCATCTAAAACTTGTAGCATCAACTACCAGTGTAAAGTACAGGGAGAAGAGAAATACTGGGGGCGGGGGGGGGGGTGTACAGCCAAATCTAAAATGTTGAGCACTTTATGACAAATGATCAAGTTTCTCTAACATGTGACCCTGGTGGAGAGATGACTTCGCGTTAATGCTGCTTAAGCCTTTTAGACACATCTGCTGCTTCCCCTCAGATTCTCTTGGAGTCACTGGTCTTCCAGATGCTGGCCAAAACTATGCTGCCCCACAGTTTACACTGTTTACCTGCATGTGGGGAATTTCTGGCTCTAAGTGCTTCTGGGCTCAGATGAAGTGCCATATTGCATGAATGGGACTTGTATTCTCCAGCTGCCAAATGGGTTAACTAACCATCCAGAAGAATGGGAGTTTACTCTGAGGTAAATTTTGACCAATGAAGGCTACACGGCAGAACAGACTCACAGATGAATTCTTCCCTCTTTCCCCTATACGGTCTAGGACTTATGAGACCCAGAAGTCAGCTGTGGTTTTGTGAAGCAGTGGCAACACGTAAGCCTATATGCTTTTTCTATTCTTTACACCCTTTTCCCCTCATTATTACTGCTTGGGAGTCACACCTCCTGATTAAACATTACTGATCAAAGTTTTCCTCAGTTTTGGTTTTTAGGGAACTTGG
This sequence comes from Neofelis nebulosa, assembly GCF_028018385.1. Lineage (NCBI taxonomy): Eukaryota > Metazoa > Chordata > Mammalia > Carnivora > Felidae > Neofelis > Neofelis nebulosa. The sequence continues at coordinate 41,951,916 of NC_080787.1, forward strand.
GCTGAGGCATTCAACCAAGTGACTTGTTTGGAGACTGATTTGAACGAGCCAGCTGTAGTACATTTAGATGCAAGCCATGCAGTTTGACTAGACTATTAAGGAATTGTTGATTTTGTAGATGCAGGACAGTGATTACCCAAAAAAAAAAAAAAAAAAAAAAAAAAAAACCCAAAACAAAACAAAAAAAAACCCTTTCCAGTTTGTATTTTGTGGGTAGACAAATAGGATGCCATATATTTGCTCTGAAAGAATTTTAGCAAGGCAAACTAAGAAAGACCTCAGGGGGATAAATAAGACTGAAAAATATGTAGTTGCTAAAGCTGAATGGGTATGTGGTTCATCACATCATTTTCTATAGATGATTTTATAGAAATGTTTAAAAACACAAGTTCAATGTTTAAGAACTGTTCCTGTGTCTATTTCACCTAATGTTTGAGTCCTAGGAGATCCTGATTTTTGTTCTGTAGATGATCTCAGAGCTTTTGGAATATTTTTGTTATTGTACCTAGTTGTAGAGTTTTATATATTCTATGAGCTCTTTCAAAGTGAGATTATGTCTGGCAAGTTTCTCTATTTCAGCTTTCTTTTGAAACCATCTACCTGTTTAGTTTTATGAATCTGTCCCTCCTTCTGGGAGAGATCCTAAATCTGATATTTGACTCACTAGTTTTTTCTTTACCTATATCCATCTACCCATTATGTTCTATTGACTTTTTTCTTACACCTGATTTTTATTTAATGAAAAGGTCTTGACCTTGGATATAAATATACTTATTTTAGGTTATCTGAATGTTTTAACATTTCTGCTTCCAGTAGTCCATGTTGTTTCAATTTTCCTTTTGAGGTAGTTGTACTCCAGGGTCTCTTTTTGGCCTATGAAAATATCTAATTCCCTCAGGGGGATAGGATTTATCCAGTAATGCCATATTGAGTAGAGACCAAAAGGCAAGATTCTAGTTTGTTTCAGCACTAGTAAATTCAGGAGAGAAGAGACCCAGGATGTTTAGTTTCTAGAAAGAAACTTTAGGTCAGGGTCTCCTTCCCTGAGAGGGGCAGCACTGGACAGAGGCAGGCTCCCTGGACTGGAATCCACCAGCTCTACTAGGGGACAGGATGAAGGACTGAATGCCCAAGATTGATCAGCCCCCATTCGCTTTCACTGACCCCCTCAGCTAACAGTGCTTATGTGCTAACCTGATTTTACCCAGTAAACCCCTGCATCAGCATGTGGGGTTGTTGCCACTGATTTCTGCCAGGCAATCAGTGATTATCTCAAAGCAGTCACGTGGAAGAGACCAAGAGCAGAACTGAAGTCACTGTTCTCTAACACCCACACAGCTCTGCCAGATGCCCTTTGTCTCAGGTCACAGCTATTATACTTATGGGCACCATACGTGTCAACTTGCCCAGGAAGTTCCAGTTTATGCCTGTTGCCCTGGTACAATCATGAGTAGTGACCTTTGTCCAAATAGGACACTGGAGAGTAAAAACAGTTATACAGGCATTGTGGTGACCAGAGATGCTCTACTCAGAGCTCAGAAGCTGCCTGATTTGTGCGGTTAGCAGACAGCCTTCATCTGCAGCCTCTTTGCTAACTGCTGTAGGATCAGCAATAAGGCCCTTTTCACCCAGGTGGCTCCTAGCTAATGAGTGGGCAGGGAGGGGCAGGGCACACTAGAACCTGGCTACTTCTGCTCAACATAGGACCTCTCTATGGGTAATCTTTGTGCGAAAGTTCCCCGAGGGCTGGCTGAGACTTTCTTAAAGCTGCATTGAGTTCTGGGTGTCTTCCTGCTGGCCATGAACTGACCTAGTCATCCTACTTACACCACCCCACATCATATCAAGACCCCAACCCCTTTTAGTATGTTAAAGAGCTCTTCACAGTAATTTTTCCTGGATTCCATATTTGCTTCTATATAGTTTCTCCAGGGTTGATGGCTGAGGAGGAAAGACCACAGCCAGTGCTGATTTGTCAAGAAACTCAGGCCAGGAGTGGGAGACAGGAGGCAGTAGTGTTTCTAGCGCCATAGGTGGGTTTTGTGCACTCAAGACATTAGATTTGTATTCCATCTCTTATTCTTCCAGTAGTTGCCAGAAATACCTTTTAAAGAATATTGTTCTAAGGCCATAGGCTACTAGATCACATTCATTTCTGGAGCCAGGACTCTAAAGGCTCCCAGCGTTAGATCTAAAAACTGGGTTGCTAGGCCTCCCCACAGAGAGCTAAAGCCAGTTGGCTTGTTGGATCACAATACTGTTACTGGATCTGCTAATATAAATTCAAGTAGCAAGAATCTTGAGATCCTAATTCTATTACCTTGTTTCCTTTAAAAAAACAGCTCCTTCCTATGAATAGGTTATGTATCTGGGTTTCTGATACCAACTTTATCCAATCACACTTCACCAAAGAGGGAACTAGGGGAACCAGAAGGTAGACAATGCTCATCTGGTAAACATTAGAAAGTACATCCCAGATACAAGCAATTAGGAACGACACATTAACTCCTGTCATCTTTGCTGTACAACACAACCCACAGGAAGAAAATTTTATGACCAAAAGGAGCAAACTTTCCTAGGCTCTCTTGCCATCTGGCTTCCAGTTGGGTTTGGCCAACAGGAAGCACTGGTGGAGGATCAGAAGGCATGTGGAAGGGAGATACCTGGGTATTTTTCCCTCCACTTCAGTAGAATCTCTCCAGCAGTGGCTATTATCACTTCCAGTGTTGTAGAGGCAGCCCTTCTATTTCCTCTAAGCATTCCCTGCTAGGACTATAGCCTACTCTGTGCAGTCTCTACTACCATAGTAGTAGTAATATCACTTTCTCCTTGACCCTCCAAGCCTTAAGAGTAGAAGTGGCTTCTTGCTGGTAGTCTGAATTTCTTCATGACTTCCTGTTTGGTTTCCAGCTCTTAAAATATCTTTGTAGCTTACTGCCCACATTAAATTCCTTCTATTGAACTACTTAACTTTGGCTTTGATTTTCTGAGTGGACCCAGACTATTAACAGCTGATTTATTTCAAGAATAAGCCATTAAATTGCCATCTCTTTCAGTTGGCGTGGGTTAATGTTTAGGGCATGGAATATTTAGAGGCATCTTAAGACATGAGCCATTAATCATAAATAGAAAGTAATATCTAGAAATAAACTATAAGAAAATTGATCTGTAACTATTATATGTGCCAAGCAACAAGAGTTTAACCCTAATAAGGCACTACTTAGCACAGAGGTGCTAAACAGGCCAAACTTGGCTTGCAGAATCTGTGCTTATGTTCTAGGCAGATAAGGTAACTTTCTCCAACAGCCTTTCAAAAATATTGAATGCCAGTTTAATTACCCTCTTGGGGACCAGGGGGGCAATATTTTTAGTTGTCGAGCTATGAATATACTAGATTGATCTTCAGACCACCCTCTAGGGGTTCATGCTATAACATCAGCTACCAGGACTCCAGGGAAGCTGTGTTCCAGAAGGCTAAGGCACAGCTTTGTAAACATCCTGTTTCTAACAGTCTCTTCAAGAAGCCAAATGAAATATTTGTCACTTATCACTATTAATGCCATTAACTTTTATTACTCAAAGTCTCTAATTTGTCCGTTCATTGACCTACTTGCTAACTTAACTGTACATAGGTACACCATAGTGGACAAAGTCCATAATTCTGGCCAGGAGGATTTTCAAGGTGCTTAGGTGCTAGTCCTTGTTTTAGACCAGAAATGAAAGCTTGTTGGACATTGATGCTTACCTTAAAGGACACAGCATCTTCTCATATTGATCTCAAGCTCCCAACTCACACAGACCCTTTTCTACTTGTTTAGCAGGTAGTATGGCTATCACTGGTGAGGCAGGTCTTCAACACAACCATTTTCATAGTGAAAGGAATAAGAGAAAAATTGAGTTCTGTCTGGTAATTCAAAGCACCTTCTCCTAATCTGGCTCTGGACCATTCCCCGAACCTCTGATTTTCTACCTGTCACTCTCAGGATAGTTCTTCCTTAAAGAAATATTCTAGGCTACCCATGTTTGGGCATCTGTACCTATTCTGTTTACCTAAACCAGTAAGAAACTTCATATGGGTTTGTTCAAGTCCTGAAATCTAGCTCTGAAACAATCATGAAGGGAACAGTTGATGATCCAGCTAGTTTTTATTTTATTGGAATTAGCCTTTTGGTTCTGAAATCCCAAGAGAAACACCAAGTTTAGAGAGTCTAGTGGGAACTAGGACACACTTTGATATGCACATCTTAGTACTAATGTTCTGAGGGATCTGTGTGCACCTTCAGCCTTGAACATTCTCTCGTGCCTCTCTGGGCAGTCTTTATTGCCATTGCTTCAAGTTCATGAAGCAATTCCAGATCTTTCCCTAGTGACTAACAGTGAGCAGTTTTGCTCCTAAAGTAAAAGTTGATTATAACTGCGTAATTGTCACCTGTTATTTCTCAAGAACTACTACTGGGTTCTATCTTCTGGAGATATGGAGTCAGATCTGCAGCCCCAAGACAGTTCCCCCACATAACCATAGAGAACATTAAATAAAACTCGGGTTTTTTTTTTTTATTGCTTTGAATACTTCCCTGAGCTCCTGACTCATCCAAGCATCTATGTGACATTTCCACATGGGTACCATAATAGACATCCCAAGTTTAGCATGCAAGAAAACTTGGATATGCCCCAAACTTTATTCTAGTCTTTCCCATCTTATTGGTGGCACTAAAAACTACTCATGGGGTCAGAAAGCTAGGAATCATTCTAGATTCTCTTTTACCTTCATTGCCCACACCTGATAAGTACCACTCATTGCATTTTTAAAATATGCTCTGGATCTATCCAACTTTTCTACTTCTACTGCCTCACCTTAGTCCCAGCAATATTTCCTCTGCTTCTGAGTGGATTATAGGGACCAAGAGTAGAAGCAGAGTGATTGTGATTTAAGACTTAACAAGGGAATCATTCATGTTTCTCAACTGCTTGAAACTTTCCTAGTGGCTTTTCATTAGGTATAGAATGAAACTTACTTTCCTTACTATAGACTCTTGTATTCTTCATGATATATTCCCTGGTTTTCAATGCCTCTCCCCTCCACTCATTTAAAAATCAGTCGCATGGCTCCCTTTCAGTCCTTAAAGCATGCCAAGGTGCTTATACCTCAGGGCTCTCATTTACCATACCCTCTCCCCAACTCATTTTTGTTAAGGTCCTTACATTCTAAAGCCACCCTCCCCATTTGTTTTTTAAAAAAAGAGCAAATGTTAAGGTCATATCAGAAAGATTCTTGGCCACTTTATCATTGCCTTCAGAATTCCTGGCAAATCCTTTCGCTGTTCTCTTTAACTTACCACTAACCAAAAAAAGCCTGTTTGACTCTTGCCCATCTCTTCCATGAGAATAGGATCCTGTTCCTGCAGACCTCATCTGCCTAGACAGATGTTCAGATGCAGAGGTAGGCTGCCAGATCTTCAAGAACGAACTTCCTGTAGAGCTATAAGGGGTACCCTAGCCAAAAGCCTCTATCTGTACCAGCTGCAAAATCCACCACTGTGTTTGAGCTAAGGCCACACTTAGTATGGAGAATAAGGTTAACAAGGACATTTTGGGGGGACCCCTCTGCAAGCCTTCTTTGCACCAGAGCTTTCTTTTTGGATTGCTAAGGCTCTCAGGACTGCATTGCACTCTGATATTCCATCCTTCCCTTCTATCACAGGGGTCAGATCAGCATGGCCATCTGAAGGCTTGCTGCCTTACTGATACCTGCATCCTTCTTCCCTCTTGTAGGAATTATCCCCTATGAGTCTTGTATTTCCAAGTCTTCTTGGCATTTATTTTGAGGACTCAACATAGTTGGTAAGAAGTGGTTTGGGGACTGAGTCACCTCTATCCAGATAGCCAAGGAGGACCCAATCCCAACTGATGTGTGGTAGAAGTAGCTCCTGACACAGGCGACCAGTTGCTAAAGCTTTTTACCAACACTGATCAAGAATATGTTCCTATTAAGGGGGAATTCTCTGGCCAGTGCAAGGATTCAGGCCTTTAAGCACAGGCAAATAGAATAGTCTAATTAGTACATTGTAGTAATGCCCTACTGCAGGAGGAGGAGAAACTGAGGAGTTTGTTAAGGCCAAATGGGAGTCAGAGGGTCTTTCTGGTAAACAGCATAGAAGAGGCCCTCATCTCCTGCAAAAAGAGAGTGGACACAGCTGAGGAACAAATTCAGAATCTGAGTCACCAAGATTAAAATATGGCTAAATGCTCCATGAAGACAGGGCTGCTACAATGTCAGAGCCCTAGTTAGAAAAACCTGGGGACTGAAACATGGGATGGGGATATCTGGGTAGATGTTCTTAAAGAATTGAGATCCTTTAGGTAGCCCTGAACCAATGTCGTTACAGACTGTAGAAGGGACTTCTTTATTAGGAACTATCCTTCGTTAAGGCATCCCAAGACACTGCAAAGGCTTCTACCACACAAGCTGACAGATTACCCTGTCAGGTGACATCCTTTCCTGAATGCCAGGGTAATAACCAGGATTAAGTCTCTGCATACTTCCATATAATGGAGCTTAGGATATACTGGCCCTGAAGAGGAAAACAGTTATACCCCAAGAAGCTATGAGAACTAGTTAGCAAGTATCAGAAGTCCAAGGAATATTTCTAGGACTAGATTTTAAGGATGCTTGTTCAAAGAAGAATGTAAAACTTAGGAACACTTTCTCAGGACACTATCTTTAAACTCTGGTAAGGAGCCCCAGGGATAGACAATCTCATTTTTAGGTGACTTAGGCATCTTAACTTTGCTTATAATTGACCTTTATCATTCTGAATTAGCAGGGCAAAGGAAGCAGCACTAGAAATCTCTGGAAGGTGGGCACTTGAATGAGTTGTACAAGGCCAGCAAATCCAGATGTTCCATGAAAGGACACAGATACATCATTTATCAAGATCATCTGCAATGTACTGCTGAAAGGGGTTCCACATCACTAAGTTTAGTGGCACCTCTTCTGCAGGCTAAGGCTGCTGACAGAAGCAATTCTAAAGCTGGGTTAATACTCAGATTGTACAGCCTCAAAAATCAATGCCCAGTGGTAGCACTTACCACTAGAAGCCAGGGTGTTACAATTTTATCAGCTAGAAAGTTTGGAAAGGTAGCAAAAGGGGTGGTTGTCTCATAGGGAGTCCTAGAGGTGATTAACTGACCATGGCATCCCTGGGGCAAAGTAGCATGGCAGTCAAAGAATTATAAAGAAGAATGAAGGCTGAGGGAAATTGCCTCAATGTTACAGTGTCTTAGCCATTTCCCAGACCTGAATGATTTAAAAACCTGTAACCCATGGACTAAAGAGGTGGTCAGGTCCCAGGAGAAAGGGGGACTTCCAACACTACAGCAAAGACACCTATTGAGGAACTGGGTAGGGATAACCAGACATTAAACTTTTCTTGGGTACAGGGTCCAAATGGATATCAGTACTTGAAGACCAGAAACCTGGTCATGACTTCCTTGTTAGACTAGGCCTGGTGGGTCTAAGTAAGTAGCGTTACAGTCAATATAAGATTCAATGGGTCTGCTGGATCCATACACCCACCTGGAGATAATTCCTTCAGTCTGTGTAGTTGGCATGGACATAATGGAAATAACCCATTGACATTTTAGACTGAATAACTGCTATAATAGTGGGGACTGCCAAGTGAAAGCTTCTGAAACTACCCAATTCCCAGCCAAGATTGTGAATCAAGATGGATTTTGGAGTGTGTATGTGTGGCGGGGATAGAAAATGTTAGTTCCATCCTGAAGGATTTTAAGATTTCTGGGCTGATACTTTCTATAACAGCATCATGTATTTCATCAGTCTGGTTTTTGTAGAACTTGGATTGGCTGAATGACTAGAAACATTTAGGTACTCAATGTAGTAGTCTCAGTTGCTGCTGTCATGCCAGATGAGCTATCTTTGCTAGAGCAGATTAAGATGACCTCAGATACATGGTATGTGGTCAATAAGGTGAAGGAGTTCTTTTCTATATCATAAGAGGATCAGACCATTTGAATTCATGTGGAATATAGTAGGAGTCATATTGCAGAGATGGCTACTATAGTGGAAGTCTCGGTAAGATACACATATTTTAAAAGATGGAAGGTATACTGAAACTTCGGGAACCTTACACTTCAGGAAAGGTTCTAAGAGGTCCAAGGTTAAAGAGAATAATGTGATAACCCCTCTGGAGCAAGACAACTTGTGGAGGATAGAAGACGTACTTTCTTCTTTGTTATAACACCAGGTAAGCTTTAGTTTCTAGAAACAAAAGACGACTCTGCAGTAGATCTGGGCTGTGATACAATCACCCCTGACCCTGGACCATATAATCCAAATGATGCAATGGATAGATCTATTGCCTCAGTTGAAGTGAGGGAAAATCTTTCCAGTGAGCATAACTTAGTAGTACATCATGGAAGGGGAAGTAACCTGAAGAATATTGGCATACTTCTGGGCAGCAGCAGATAGGTCTGGTCAGGGGTCTGGAAGAAGAGGAGTGGAGTGTCAGAGGCAAGGAGATTTTGGATAAATACATGTAGAATAACATTTGGAAGTAGGCACAAAGTATAAGGACTTATGGCATATGTTAATACCTATCAGAATGCATTTACCACAGAATATGTACTTTAGACAAAATGACCAGTTGATGTTAACCAGCTTCATCACTGGTCATCTAAGAATGGTTATGATGGTCAAGTAATTGAACACAGAAGCAGAGAGGACAGTTCCAGAAAAACCCAGAAGCATTGATTTCCACTTAAAGCCAATTTAGGTACCACCACTTACTAATGTCTAACCTGCCAGCATAAAGCAATAGGGAGCCTTCCTTGAGGAATAATGCTATATCAGTCACTCAGGAGGAAATTAACTCCATTAGATCCCCTTCATCCCAGAAGGGCTAGTAATCAACACTTGTAGGAGTAGACACCAGTTTCAGATAGGTGCTCACAAATCTTGCTCAGAGACTTAGCCCAGCATTTACATTCTAGAGACTTAGCCTCAGATAGTGTCTGATCTATAGCCATGAAATGCCATATTACCAGAGGATCTCCTATATAGTGAAGGTGTGGGAGAGCCCCCATGACAGCATGATCCACTGGCTATAGCACATACCCTACCATCTAGGGACTGCCTGCCTGGTACACTATTAGGATGGCCTGCTGAAGGCACACCCAGAGTCAGAGGAACAACTTTGCAAGGGTGGAAGGCATCACTAAGGATGCACTATATTCAGGTCAGAGACCTCGATATAGCTTTGTGCCCATTAGAAAGAGCTCATGGGCCTGGAAACCATGGTGCCAAGCAGAAATGGTCTAACTTTATTATTAGTGACCCAACTAGGGGACTTGATCTCTACAAGCCTGGGTTCTTCAGTATTAGGTGTCCTAATTCCTGAAGGGGACACACTTTCTCCAGGAGATATAACAAGGGTCTCCATGAAGTACAAGCTACATGTTTCTATGTACTTCTAGGATGCTTTGAACTTCTTGCATCCAGGGACAAGTAAAAAGACGTTCAGATCAGGAAGGGATAAGGCCCTGGTTACATAGTGGGGGCAGGAAGAAAAGCGTGGAACTCTTATAAATCCCATCTAAATGGGATTCATTTAGGTACCTCTTGGTACTACCATGACCACTTGTGACTAAGGAAGTACAGTTACCCAGTTTGAAAAGTATATTATCAAGGGCTCAAGAAATCAGGTTTGTGCCATACCACTCACTAGGTAAACCATGAAGAGCAGAAGCGGTATCTGAGAGCAGGAGTAAGAGTAGGTCAAGAAATGAAGAAATGAGCCTAGTTGTGGCTCTCAGGACAATTGAATGGAATATAGCTCATTCCTCTAGTATTTAGAGGTTTTTCCTCAGTACTAGGCACCCACTGGAAACCTGGAGGCCCTGTTCTTTGAACATATATGGAGAACTAGATCCACGTGGCATAGGGGTTGGACTGGAGGCATGCCCTCCAGACTTCAAGAAATTGATACCTGAAAGGAATAGTGTCAGAGAGCCTCCAGTTGTAACAGCTTTGTAATTCAGCACAGCATTTGAACTGTTGCTATCTTCTCCAAGGAATCCCAACCAGAATTTAGAGGTCCTAGGGTCTGTCCAGCTATCTGTACTCAATGGGGGAAATCGTCTATGGAAAATATCTGACCTGTTGCTCCCACATATACAGAGCTGTGATCTGAGCCTATACACTCCTCTTTATGAATTCAAGTCTGACACTTGTTATTCTGGAGACTTTCCCTGAATATTTCTGGATACCTTTCCCCTCTGGCTTTAACAAGAGGCAAATAAATATCTTGTACTTCCATTCCATTTGGTGTACTTCCAACACATTTGGTGTATGCCCAGTACCTTGGAGAATGCCCAACACAAAGTAGGTATTCAAATATTTGATTAATTGGTACTTGGTGCTGAGATAGAAAGGCAGAGGACTTCTCCAGATTTCACTTTGTAAGAGGTTTTGGCAGGGTGGGTAGAGGCTGGATGCAGATACTGGAAGTAATAAGAGTGTGTGTGTGTGTGTGTGTGTTGGATATTGCAGAGACCAGGAGAGCTGGACTTCCAGGAGTATTTTTGGTAACTGTCGCTTTGCCTTGATGAGAGGAGAGGGAAATAAAGACAGATTCTTGATCACCAGACCATCTCTAATCCCTGAAATCTTAAGGGGACATTGGCCAGAATAAGAAGTCTGGCTCTTAACACTAGAATGCACCTCTCCTTTTTTAATCATAATCTGAACCCAGGGAAACCCTAGCTATATGAGCAAGATACCTACTAAGTTATTGCCCTCTTATCCAGTTAGACTACTTACTTCATAGGCACCTGTCAGGACATAGACATGGCTAATATTGACACGTTACCCTCAAGTTCCACTACCAATTTCTCTGCACACAGTTACCAGTCAACTGAAGCAATTGAGTTGTATTTCACCTTATGGCCCCTACTTGTCTGACTTTTAAGCCTCTTATTTCCTCCAGGAGGCCCCATCTGCTCTTGGCTTGCCCAAACCAAGCCACAGTCATGTAAAACACACATGCACACATGCGCGCCCAAGCCAATTTTGGCCCCAGAGGAAAGGAAGATAGAGATGTAATTCTAAGGGGCCCAGGACAAGGAGGACAGAGTTGTTGGTAAATCAACTAAGATACAGAAATAATGCTGCATAAGTATGGGTTAAGCAGTGCTTCATCATTCTTGTTTTAAGTTCTCTGGAACCTGCATACTTGCCTAATCCCATTAGTTTAACTCCACAGCAAATAGGGGATTTCACAAAAAAAAAAAAAAAAAAAAAAAAAAAGACTGAATAGATCCAGAACATTTCATCTCTTAGGATAGAACGTCTTCATGATCATGAAAGAATTCTTTTGCTTGTAACTGGTTTTTTTCGACCACTGGTTTAGAGCCAGAGATATTCAAGTAGTTGTTTCATCGGTGTCCACCCAGAGCAGAGTGTAGTGCTAAGCAACAAATACAGATGTACCAGGCAAGTTGGCTGTTTGGGAGCTGGAAGCCCCCCCTCCAACTTGAGATCTGTTAATATCGTCCTCATCCTTAGATCAAATTCTTATTACTATTGCACTCCAGTTTCTGGTTATTTGGGATTTTTCCATAGTAGTCTGTTTCAAAAGGTAGAAATGATAGGCCAGCATGAAAATTTGGACCATTTATGGGAGAAAACAGGACTTTCATCCCCCTGATACACGAGAACATGTGAAGGTTTTATAGGACTTGCAGACACAAAGCAGCAGTCCAGAATGCTGAGCTAGTGCCTAAGTCTGCAGATGCTACAATCCAAGCCCACTTCATTCAGAAGCTTGCTAGGTTCCTGAAGTCCTGGATAGTTCTAGGTCAGGCTGACTATCTGTCCCATCATTCACACCACCACAGATAACCAGTACTAAAGGTGCTAGGTCTTTCCCAAGATGGACAGGTCTTTAAGCTGTGGGTTAAGCACGGATTTGCCGTCTATCACAACTAAGACGAAGTCCACAAGCAGGGAGCTCATGGCAATCATCTCAGAGGCCCCTCAAGTCAGTTCTCTTTTCAACTGTTACTTGCTTTGGGATTCCACCAATAAAACCAATCACCTTGGCTAGATACCAATGGGATCAGGTTTCAGCCATGAATATACTTCTCTGAACTGTCTGGCACAAGTTTTTCTTGTTACTGCTGAGAACCTAGGGGGCTCCAACCTACGCATTCCAACAAGCTGAGTTCTCAAGTATAACTTTAAAAAACATAGCACGTGGGACTGGACAACATCCTTTACACCAGCAAAGTCCATATGAAAAAGGAACTCCTGGAGCGCCTGGGTGGCTTGGTCGGTTGGGCGTCCGACTTCGGCTCAGGTCATGATCTCACGGTCCGTGGGTTCGAGCCCCGCATCAGGCTCTGTGCTGACAGCTCAGAGCCTGGAGCCTGTTTTGGATTCTGTGTCTCCCTCTCTCTCTGCCCCTCCTCTGTTCATGCTCTGTCTCTCTCTTAACGTTAAATAAATGTTAAAAAAATTAAAAAAAAAAAAAGAAAAAGGAACTCCTGCTCCTAACCCTCCAGAGCATGAAGCAGGGCCTGTTATCCATTGATGGGACTCTTGAAGTTATTTCCTCCACCCCCACCAAGAGTCAAAGTTTGGCCTTAGAGAGTGGCTGCTTTGTTACTAAGACCCTGAACCATAGCTTTGCCTGGCAGTGCAAAAAGATACATTCTAATTGCTTCTCAGTTACCTTCTACTACTTGACCAAGATACACAGGTCAGAGGGCACATGGTGTGACAATCCATCTGACACCTAGGATTGACCAGGTACACAAGGAAATCCACAAAATGATTTGACATCTGGCACTATTCTCATTGGTATGTTCTCTTCTACGATCAGTGTGGACCAATGCCTGAAGTGGGATGAAGCATAAGTTATTGCATCTGACTTGAACTATTTCAAGGAGGATTTTGTTTCTCAAGGTAGACTATAAGCCAAGTCAATTCCTTGAGAGTCGTGGCAAGCATTTTGCTGTTTTAGTCCAACATTCTCAAGTAGAGTTAGCAGTCAGCCTTGGGTACCCTATACCAGAAGTACCACAGGATCATGCTAGAGGAATCCAGGAAACAATAACAGCTCATTTCCTAACACCCTGCAACCGTAACTGAAACCAGACAAGCCAGTCAGGATGGTAAGGGCTGCACATGGCATCTGTGGCTGCTCTACTTTTATGTAGCATGTGGAGCTTATGGGGCATCTTGAGCTGCATCATGAACCAGACCTACCATCTCAGCTGATAGAAGCTGTCTATAGTTCATGTTCAAGACAAAACATTAAGAACACATTGGTATCAAGATATAAAAGCCTGTTTCTGGAGGAGCTGTCAGATGACCAATGCCAAGTACATGTGGACCCAGACTACACTTTCCACCAGTGCCAATTGCCTAGGTCTACCTATCCAGTGCTGACACTCCAGCATTGTACTAGACTACCACTATCTTTCTTTCGTGTGGCTAGTCAGGACAGACATCAGCCATGACCATGCGAATCACATTAATTACCTAGAATCTAGAAGATCTGGTATGCCTGGGCTGGGTTATCAACTACAAGTTGATGCTAAAAAACATGTTGCACTCAATCTCCCTTCCCAAGTATCTGTCTCTAGCTCCGTGGTGGGGGTCAGAGATGACCTAAAGCAATAGTAATATACTACTCTATTAGGTATTCCCTTCAACTCCTAGGCCATGGCAGATACAAATATGACAAGAAGGGTCTTTTGTGACAACCATAGGAATGCATCTGAGATCTGACTGCAGGAAACATGACTGACCATGGTCCCTCATTGCTGTGCTCTAAAATCCATCACTGTGTTTTACCAAGGCTGTACTTCTCATGTCTACTTCCAGTCAATGACTGACAGTGGCCAGTATATTAAGACAGGTCTGTTCCTGGGGGACATGAGACCCCTGACAAGAAGATTTTGCTGGACTCCTTAGAGTTGCATTGTGAGCCAGATAATTCTACCCAACCTTCGTTCCTTTACTTGGTACCAGGCCTATGTTTCAGTCTGACAGCTCTCAGCCTCTTTGGATCACTCATTTTCTCACAGGTGTTCCACCCCCCCCCCCCGTTTCTTCCACCTTTAATCCAGTCCTGGCATCTTTCTTGACAAACCAGGACTATCCCATTTCTTTAATTTATGTAATTCACTACATATCAGACACAGAAGTGATTCTACATAAACTCAGAACAGAATACTTCAACTTGTTTATGACAAGAACCTGGATGTCGTTAACTGAAAAGGGTACTACAAGAAAACTATAGGTCAATATGCCTCAAGAACATTTTAAAGATCCTTAGACTTAGCAAATCAAAGCCAACAAATATGTAACTGACCATGTGAAGTTATCCTAGGAATGCCAGATTAGTTTAACAAAAATCCATTCACCACACTAACAGGAGAGAAATCCTCAGGTGTATGAAAAGCAGGTCAAAATTTAATATCCATTCCTTATAATTCAGCAAACTGGGAATAGGAGACAACTTTCTCAACTGGGAAGAATGTTTCTAGAACTACCTGACTTGCACAATTCTTGATTATGGAATATTAAGTGTTGTTTCCCTCTAATTTTGGAGAATACCTATCTATATCTATCCAATACCATGTTGGAGGTCATAGCCAGTACAAAAAATAAGTTTATGATATTTATGTCTATGCATAGAAGTGTTTACCCTATGGAAGTGGGCAAGCGGATAAGCAGGCAGTGGGATATATCGGAGTTCCAGCACCCTGGTAGACTTAAGGAAGAAATGCAGTTGGAGGTTCTTAAGGTCTTTCACTGCACTTGTCACTTCAGAGCCTGGGTACAGTTATGCCTCAATAGTGAGTTCCTAGGAATACCTCAAGTTCCTAAAAGAGCAAGCACCAAGTGCTGAGGAAAGAAGTATGGTTCAGATAAACACAGGCACTGGCAATTGAATAGGGGTATTTATTCTAGGGTGGCCTTTTCATGGAGACTTAGCCACACCCTGCTTGTAAGGCTTGGAACAGGTGGGCAGAGTTTGGATAAGGTTGTGCCTAGGTCAGAACCAGAGGACTTTTTGCCCAGTTCTGGCCTCTTGGCCTCTTCTCCCTTTCCTACCCACTTCCTGCCTTGGGCCAGGTTCCACTCATGGCTTGGGGTCAGAGGGCAGGAAAGAGAACGTCTGCCTTAGCTAGCTTCAGTCTCCAGGGCCCTCTTCACATCTAGTGCCCCTTCCATCTTCTCAAGGTATGGAGCAGGAACCCTGGGAAGGACCACATTGAAACCCAGGAGAACTTTGCTATTTCTTTTACCCCCTTAAGTTGTAAAGCATCTTACTGCAACCCTGAACTAGACAAGTCATTTAGATGTGGCCAGAAAAGCAGAACTGGGGAAGTATGGAGACTCATAGCATCTTTCCTCTGAGAAGTCTCCTTGGAACAAAAAAGTGATCTTCCAACTTAGTATCAGTTCACAAACCTCTTGGAAGATTCCTAGATATAATCTGAAGCCAGCTCCAATATACAGAGGGCAGAGAGACTAAAGAGGCAGGCCACTCCAGGTTGGTAGGTGGCATTTTTAACAAAGAACTCCCATGAGGCTTGTCTTGGGCAGTAGCAAGACCAATAATTCCCTCACCTGCCTACATCTTAAAGTTTATGAAGAGACCTTAACTGAGTTCAGTCATATATACCATGTAGCTGTTCAACACTATCATTATCTCAAGGTTAGGTCCTTGGAGCAGTCTCTGGAAGTGGAAAAGGCAAGTAAAACCCACATTGAGGCCAAGGTGGTAAGGAGTCTGAGGGCACAGGTCCAACTTCCAGGTCAACTTGTAGACACATCTTTGATGACCTTCCCAAAACTTAACCATTGGCCCATAGAGTCATTCCCTTCTCCAAGTTGTCTAATAGATTCCTTCTATTCCTGGTAGAGACAGGATGAGTGGTCTAGTTTCTACGTATATAAAAATTAAAGTCCTTGGCTTTGAATACTTTCCATTGCAATGCTTACTACCTGCTAATAAACTCCCTGATTTCTTCTGTTACTTACATATCCCTCATGGCCAAGAGAACATTATTACTCAAGGCTACCCTAAGATCATGCAAAATTAACAATGGTAAAATTTAGAGGTAGCCCATAGCTTATGCAAATGTTTACTGAAATACTGGAAGCATATACAACTTAATGTATCTTTTGTCATATACCCCCCCTGCTCATTGCTGATTTTGCTGTAGTTCCATGGCAGTAGAGATGGATATACAGAGTACATGACTGAGGTGAAGTTCTACTTCTTGCCCCAGATCTTCTTCCATTGAAGGTCACCCAATAGTTCTTAGGCTAAATACCACCTACCAACAGGATGCAAAAAATCCATTAGGTAGAAGAGGTTGTTGCTTCCTAAGCTTCTAGCTGACAATGCTGCAGGTCATCTTACATGTTCTAGCAGCTTTCCATGGAATCACGTTCCCATTGCCCATGGCAGAAACCTCAAGGCTTTCCTTCTACACTCTTTAGGTTCCCTTGTTCCTACTCTTTGGGATTAGTTTCCAAAAGACCGTTTACATTGAAGTCTTTATCTTGGGTTCTACCTTCAAGGCAGTGGAGCTAAAACAGAAGAGGCCCTAGAAAGGCAATTATATTTATTTGGACTCCCCAAAGTATATTTGGATAGGGCATAAAAAGGGAAACATTTAGGTTTTGCAACAGTTCGGCACTTCAGTATAGGAACAATGGTAATAAGTTGTAGAGTTGGCTGGTACTTGCTAACTGCTTTAGAAAAACCTGAAAGAAAAGATCAGAGACTCTTATCTGTCAACTCATCAACTCAGGGCATATGATGATATCCAGGGTCTCAATGACAACCTTGGAAGAGGCTATTGTATTCTGCAACTAAAGGGCTGTAACAATTAGATTCTGGGCTTGAAGAGTAGCAGAGTTGCAAGAGAGATCAGATTCATGTTACTACCAGGTCTTCTGTGCTACAGCCAAAGACCCAGTAAGGGATGAGTAGGACTCTGACACCCATGTCAGGGCTATCCTAAATATATGAGCCCAAGAATATTGGGCCAGGTTTCTTGGAAACCTCCAGGACAGCAGAAGCAGCCCCCTACCATCTGCAAGTGGAGATCAACTGCCCATCGCCCAAAGACTGCATGAGGATCTCCCTTAAAAGACACCTTAACAAGATGTTTGTAGTAAAAATCATTCCACCCACCCTTTCTCAATGCATCAAGGCAAATAAGTAGGGTCGGCTCTCAGCATAGCCTGAAGAGGAAAATGCTTGCTTTAGGGAAAGTAAACCTTCACAAAAGTATTTTCTACTACTTAATATGCATCAGCAGGGATGGGAAAGTAGATCTTGAGGGTGTTAGGGGGTTGGATAAATAAGAAGCTAGATAGGATGGTAGATCACCATTATTCAGAATTTTATATCCTGAAAATGACGCCCAAAACTGGTCTTACAATGCTGAGCTTTTTTCTTGAAGCTTGGACATAGGGCCTTCAGCAAGTAAGGTAGAAGTTCTAGAGCTGCCAGAATATAGCAGCAAGGCTTAGATATTCAACAGGGCGAGATTAGTCTTATGTAATATACATTCTTACAGAGGTCCCATCAGATGACTGCATTCCTTCTAGTCAGTTCAGGGAATATACCCTTCACTAGGACAATACAGAATGTTTAAGATTACAAGCAATTGTTTACCAGCTTAGTGTGGACCATCTGTCCTCTGTAGGCAAGAAAGGACAATAGATGTTGCCCTGAAACAGAGCTCCCTAGTATAGATGGGGATGATAGCAACCAGAGTTGGCATATAGCCTTCTGAGGCAAAGAAATTATGATGAGCAACTCTGGTGTAGCCACCAGTATATCCTGACCTGCAGGGATCTCTGATCATGACTAGTATACAATCCTATCCCTAATGTGGGAGGAAGATGTACGAGTGTTGGGCTTGTAGGTTTGGGGCCAGAAAGGGGGGGGGGATGTCCCAAGACCCCACCAAGGATGGGGTTAACCACAGAAGTGTGAAATCATGATTCTTTACCCCATTGCCAGAGATCTAAAGCAATCCTCAGACCCAGACTCTACTACTTGAAAGTAAATCTCACCAGAAGGAGGCCTCTGGAATGCTAATAAGTATGCCTTAGATATTCTAATCCTTTGTCAAAGCCATTCGCCAAAGTTGTACACAAGTGCTATCTCACATTTGAGCTGAAACTCAGGCCAAGAGATTTAAAATGCTATCATGGTCCCTCAGAGTAGAGGCCAGATAAGAGTTGTAGCTCAAGGAAGTCTTGCATAATCCGTTGGTTCCAGAGATCTTGTCCTGAGTCTTAGAGTGCATACTTAGGGTGGGTAGACCTGAATGTAGAACTCAATTGGTTCCTTGACCTGGGATGTAATTTCAAGGGCTTGGAATTAGTCCTTCCAGTATACTGGTTCTAAGCAATGCTGAATTCTGGGATGAAATTACAGAGAAATAGTACTAAAGGACTCAAGATGGGGATCACTAACACTGCAGGCTTTATCACATGTAGGCTGTTCGCACAAAGATGCATCATGGCAGATGTTGATGAAAGTTATGGTTCTCAATATGATCCCCAAATGCAGCTGCTTTGCTAGATGTGGTAACTTTGATACCAATATGACATGCACCTGATATGCTTTATGACCATGGAAAGAGCTTTCTCAATCCCTAGGAGATGATTTGACTGTCACACACAAGTGTAAATGGTCTTAATAGTACAACTTCAAAGCCTTATAAGTCTGTTAACTCTCCTGCTCTTTGACTATGTATATAGACCATAGGATCACGATCACCCTGACATACCACAAAATACCTTATCAGTCCTCCATATTGAGGCCATGCTATTCAGACCTAGTGACAGGAGTAACAAGTTCTCTGGCTGCCCTTGAAAGCCATGCCAGATATCTAGAGAAACCCTACAGAATTAGAGTATTCCCATATTCACGAGTATTTTTAAGATTGTAGTCATCTGATCTATACCAGGACATTAGAGATAAAGGACATACTGTACCTTGTACCGCCTACAGCTAAAGAACAAGAGAATTTGCTGGGTTTTTCACATGGAAGCAGAATACTTGGGAGCTTTGTTTCAATACCTTTGTCAGGTTATGCTGAGAGCACACATTTCAAATGGACCCAAAGATAGACAACTCTGTAGGAAATTGAGCCTATTGTTCCAGCTGTTCTGCCACTTGGTCTATATAACCCAACCAATTCCAGAAAGAGATAGCTTTAGTACAAAAAGCAATAAGGAATGTCCAGCAAGCCAGTTTGAGAGCCCTCAACTTTCTGGAACAAAGTCATGTTAACTACAGCATACATCTGTTCCTAAAACAACTCCTGACATACTGCTGGGCCCTCAAAGATGGAGGTGTTTACCCTTGGGACTTCAAAGTCACTGACAGCTGGTCATCATGAGATAGTATAGACAGACCCACCAAATCACAAGGTTGGGTGGGAAATGTAGAAAGTATTTTAGAAATGGCCATAGTACACTCAGGTGGAGTGTGAAGTCTTGAGGGTACAAGTTATGTAAGTAGGTGGTTCGGACCCGGAATCTCTTATCTTTCTAGAGGTTCACACTTATTGTCTCATAGGCAGCTTTTTTCTTAAGATTTTTTTTTAATGTTTATTTACTTTCAGAGAGCGTGAGCAGGGGAGGGTGGGAGAGAGAGAGAGAGAGAGAGAGAGAGAGAGAGAGAGAGAGAGAGAGAGAGAGAGAGAGAGAGAGAATCCGAAGCAGGCTCCAGGCTCTGAGTTGTCCACACAGAGCCTGACACGGAGCTCAGACCCATGAACTGCGAGATCTGGACCTGAGCCAAAGTCAGAGGTTTAACTGACTGAGCCATCCGGGCACCCCATGGGCAGTAGTTTCTTAAAATCACCAGGAGGCAGAAAAAAACCTGGCTCAAAGCTCAGTGAAGGTGCTAGCAGAGTATCCATTGTTGTAGTATTATAGCCATATGAGGGCATAGGAATATAGCCATACGAGGGCTAGTATTATAGCCATACGAGGGCATAGACAGTGAGGAGAAGCCTTTTAGTGGACACAGATGGAGGATACAGGCATACATCATTTTATTACATTTTGCTTTGTGCTTCATACATTTTTTTTAAAAACAGGTTTGTGGCAACTCTGCATCAACCAAGTCTGTTGGTGCCACCCCCCACCCCCCCGCCAACCCAAATACTACCTACAGTTCATGTCTCACATTTTGGTAGCTCTAAATAATGAAAAAGTTTGAAACATTGTATTGGTTATGTTGATCCATGATCAGTGATTGATAATTACTATGGTAACAGATTTTGGAGTGGCATAAACCATGTCTATGAGACTGCAGGTTGATTATTGTGGGTGTTCTAACTGCTCCAACTGGCCTTTCTCACATCTCTTCTCCTTGGACTTTCTTATTCCCTGAGATACAATATTAGATTAGGCCAGTTAATAGCCCTACAATGTCCTTTAAGTATTGAGGTGAAAGTCCTGCTTCTCTAAGTCAAAAGCTACAAAAGATTAAGCTCAGAAGCTGAAACAGGCTGAGTCCTCTTGCATCAAACAGTTAGCAAAGGATAAGTTCTTGAAGGAAATTAGGAGTGCAATTCCAGTGAACATGCAATTCAAACAGCCTTATTGCTGATATGGAGAAAGTTTCAGGTATCTGGTAGAGGATCAAGCCGGCCACAACATTCCCTTAGAAATCACAGCTTAATCCAGAACAAGGCCCTAACTCTTCAGTTCTGTGAAGTCTGAGAGGTGAGGAAGGTTTAGAAGTGAAGCTAGTAAGAAGTTGGCTTGTGAGGCTTGAGGAAAGAAGCCATATTAAGATGAAGCAGCACGTGCTGATATACAAGGGGCAGCAAGTTATCCAGAAAATCTGGCTGGGATAATTAAGGAGTGGCTACACTAAATAGGTTTTTAATGTAGAAAAATAGCCTATTGGAACATGCCACCTAGGACTTTCATAGCTAGAGAACTCAATGCCTGGTTTCAAAGTTTCAAAAGACAGGTTGACTCATTAGGGGCTAATGCAGCTGGTGAGGAATTTGAAGTCCATGGTCATTTACCATTTACCATTCTGAAAATCCTATGGCTGTTAAGAATTCTGCTATTCTGCCTATGCTCTATAAGTGGGACAGAAGTCAGATGACAGCACATCTATTTACAACATAGCTTACTGAATGTTTTAAACCCACTGAGAACTACTCAGGAAGATTCCTTTCAAGATATTACTGCTCATTGACAGGGTACCTGGTCACCCACGAGCAGAGATGGAGACATTCAAGGAGATTAGGGTTTTCATGCTTGTTAACACAACACCCATTTTGCAGCCCATGTAACAAAGAGCGATTTTGATTTTCAGGTATTTAAGAAGTGCGTTTCATAAGGTTATGGCTTCCATGGGTAGTGACTCTTCATGAATCTGGACAAAGTAAATTGTAAGCCATCTGGAAAGAACTCACCATCCTAGATGAAACCTTGGTGATTCACTAGAAGAGGTCAAAACAACATTAACAGGAGTTCAGAAGGAGTTTTAAGGGTTCAGGAATTCAAAGGACTGCAGATGTGGTAGAAATAGCAAGAGTACTAGAAGCCTGAACATGTGGCTGAATTGCTACAATCTCATGATCAAACTTTAATGGTTGAGGAATGGTTTCTTACAGAGGAGCAAAGAAAGTGGTTTGAGGTAAAATCTACTTCTGGTGAAGATTGTTGGACAAAGGATTTAGAATATTACATAACTTCGTTGAAAAAGCAAGGTCAGGTTTTGAGAGGGCGGACCCCAATTCTGAAAGAAGTTCTACTGTCAGTAAAACACTATCATGGAGCATCGCATGCTGCAGAGATATCCCTCATGAAAGAATTGATGTAGTGAGCTTCATTGTTGTTTTAATTCCCACAGCCACCTCAACCTTCAGCTACCACCATCATGATCAGTGCCATCAACATTGAGGCAAGAGCCTCCACCAGCAGAATGGTTCACTGGAAGCACAGATGTCTAGCACTTAGCAATAAGTTAAGGTATATACATGTAGATGGAGTATGTGTAAGCAACTTATATGCACCAGGAAACCAAGAAATTCATTTGAATCACTATTGCAGTGGTTTGGAACCAAAAGCTATCATGTCTCCAAGGTATTCCTGTGTACCTAATCATGTACAAAAAGTGACCCAAGACCAGGATATGCAGGTACTTCTACGTAAGTGGCTTTGCTACTTGGTCAGCTTCCTGGAAGGAAGGAGAATGGAAGAATGGACACAAAGTTCTGAGGTAGGAGCGGGTCATTTGATCAATAGAATGATCTGAATTTCTGTAAATGCTCAGAAGACAATGAAAGATATTGAACAAATGATTAGTTCATCTGTTTGAAGTCAAGCAAGCTTGTTCTGTACTCCAAGGCTTTCTGGAAGAACCAATGAAGTTGTCATAGAATGATGAATGGAAACTATTGCATAGGCCAACAGCATGAACTTCGTCTCACCAAAAAACTTATCTAGCTACTGCTACTGTTGAATATGTAACCCGTGATCTGGATAGGCTTACATCTTGATGGTGCTATACAGAGAAGGCCACTCTAAGATGTTGAGCTGCCATGTGGGGACAAGCTGAATATTGGGGCCCTTCTGTCCTAGAAGGAGCAGTGATTAATCCTTACTGGAACTATGTATTCTAGGTATGGGCTTGCTTTTGCTCAGAATCTTGGCCAGCAGCACCACCCTAAGGGGCTGCAGTCATTTATATAAGCATTTCAGACTAAGGAACCCATTCTATGGTAAATATACAATGGAAATATGATCAAGAATTATTGGTCCTACCAGAGGACCTGGAAACTGTAAGCCCAATAGAATGTTAGAATGGTCTTTTGAAGATACAGCTAAAATACCAACCTGGACACAGAATGCTTCAGTACTTGGGCACAATCTTCAAGAAGGAGATCTGTGCTTTAAGCCAGTAATTATAGGTGATCTTCTCACTAGCTAGAGAACGTGGGTCTTGGAAGCAAGGAATAGGAGTATCCCTCCCTCTTTATCATTGTAGACCCACTTGAGGAATTTGTGCTTTTCCATATACCTTTAATAGCTACTGAGCTTGGTATCTTGTTACCTAGGAGGGAAAGCAGAATGCTTCAGCCAGGATACAGAAAAGGGTCTACTGAACCTGAACTCCTAGATTAGCAGGCAAAGGAAGTAGTTTTTTGGCAGGAACAGGTAGGCACTATTATGTTGAGAAGTCTGTTGCTACATAATGGGGATGAATAGGTCTGGAAAACACGAGAGGCTTCTTGGTGATCCCATGTTTTAGGCAACCGTGTAAGGAATTGCAACAATAGCATGATAAGGACTTCTTAACTAGAGACTCCACTGTATTGAACAGTGGAGTCATGAATTATCTTAATAGGCAAGCAACCCATATCGGAAATGCAGGCATATGACAAAGGGAAATGTAGAATGGCTAGGAGGAAGAGGAGGATCAGATCACTGGACAACTTCAGCAAGAGGAACTGCAGCATATCCTACTCGCCATTCTGTAGTAGCACTTTATCAAAAGCATCTCTTCTTAGTATTCTAAGGCTCAGGGAAGTAACAGGGCAGACAGTCTAGTCTCAAAGTATCTTAGTAATGTCAGAAGCAAATTTAAGTCTATGATTCTCATAGACACCTATTCCACCTTAAAAAAAAAAAAAAAAAAAAAAGGAAAGGTTAAGAAACAGGAGGTGCCTGGATGGCTCAGTGGGTTGAGCATCAGACTTCTGCTCAGGTCATGATCTCACTGTTTAGGAGTTTGAGCCCTGCATTAGGCTCCCTGCTGTCAGGACACCAGGTTGGGATCCTCTGCACCCCCCTCTTCTCTCTGCCCCTCCCCTGCTCATGCTCTCTCATTTAGAAACATGCTAAAAAATAGATCACAATCAGTGTTCTAGGCCCATTTAAGTTACTATAAAAAAAAAAAAAAAAAAAAAAAAAAAAGAATCAGGAAAGATTCGAAGTATAGTTCTGTGATCTTATTTCAAACAAGTTGAGAGCTGGGACATTCTTTCTAGAGAGACTACCAACTTTAACAGGATTTAAACAAAATAGTGATTGCATGGGGTTTTGCTTTAAAGGGGAAGGGATACTGCTGTTAGAGCTATGCTTTCCTTATGTAAGGCTTTCCAAGCTGAAGATGGGTTTGTAGATGTGCAATTGTTTGTTCAAAGGATGCAGAGGGTCATAGTTCTTGTATGTCATCTCTGAAGATTTGGCCTTCATCTATCATAAGGCCAACAGTTTTACTGTGCCCTCATCAGCATGAGATCTAATAATGGCACAATAGTTACTAGCAATGTTTGACCTTATCTTCCACCCCCCATGCTTGCAAAAGTCAAAACCTGGAAGATACTAAGAACTTCATAGACAAATGGGCTAAGTATAGACAAATTTACAAGTAGAGCCCACAAACAAGATGTCACATCTTTGGCATCCTTGTCAGACTGAAAAGCATTTTAAGGAACAGATCAAAACAGGAGTCCTTGCTCTCAGTTTCAAACCCAGGTCAGTGACCACTTATTGGTAATTGTATGAATTCTGCACTGGTCTTGAATTCACTCCTTGTTTTCATTCTGTACATCTGAGGCTGAGTCATACATCAGTAGAGGAATTTAAGCAGATTAATATCCCATCCCCTCAAAGAGCAAGACATTCTTGAAGTCAGGCTCAAGCTAATGGAAACAGTCAGTTATCCCCTCAATGTTCTTTCCCTCTATGGTAATAGGTTTTCTCTAGACACAAACATGCAGGTAGAGATGGCTTTTCTAAGTCTTTCTTGCAACTAGCTATGCTACATGACTAGACACTGGTTAATAGGATCAGAGAGATGTATACAATCCGGAGGTTATTCACTTAAAGGTATATGTCTTATTCCCCCCCCCCCCTTTTCCTCCCTCCTAACTTGATGGATTAGAAGTTTTTTGAACTGAAGTCTAATGTGGCATGCTGGCTCCATAATGGCACTTGAGTCTGATGCTGTTAAGTGGCACCTAGTCCTGAAATTAAGACACCCACACACCCCTCCCAGGACTGTTACATGAATATACTTTACCCCTGTACTCTACACTTTTTTCACACCAGGTCTTAGACTTGATCCCTGAAGATCTACCTGAAAGCTATTAAGGTAGATACAGGATTATGTAAGGACCATGAAGAATGGTAAAGTAACCCCAGTAGAGTAAGGAAATAAAGTCTTCTAAATTAACAAATAGGACAAGATGACTGGAGAGAAAGTCCATCAAGCTCCTTTTCAGTTTCAGGGAAATAATCAAAAGCTTATGTGCCAGTAGTTTACTTGGGGA